>NC_136073.1:352713366-353350634 GCF_964261635.1 Lissotriton helveticus | reverse complement strand
CCCGAGATCAAGAAAAACCAAGGATATATTTGTTAACAATTCTAGCTTAGAGTCTACAACATCTTACCCATATTTAGGGATCCTAATAGACAATAAGCTAAAGTGGACAAAGGCCATTCAAGCTAGGAAGCTCACTTTTTTAAGGACTACGGCAGCATTGGTGGCATTTGCGCAAAAGCTAGGAAAGAGATTCCCGAAGAAATGTTAAAGATCTTCCAAGCAAAATGCATAAGTGTTGCCAGCTATGGTTCAGGTCTCTGGGGGCACTTAAATACGGACGAATTACAGAGAGTAGAGAATTCTTTTCTCCGATACCTTCTCTCAGTGCCCCAAGGTACGATGACATACGGATGCCACTTAGAATTAGGGCTGGATCATATTTCAGACATCTTAAAGATCCAACCAATAATGTTGTGGCGGCGTATCTGGACCACTGAACAGTGCCACCTAACCCGTGCCCTCATAGAGGAATGCATGGTACTTGATAACATGCTAAAGATTAGATGGCTAGCTTATGTCAAGTCCTTTTTTAATGATTTAGGCATTTTGAGGTATTATACTCACCCACTTACTATTTCCGAAGTGCCAAGAAGGGAGTTAAAAAAGTTTTGTCTTTTCCATCTGGGTGACCTACGATTGACCCAAGAAATAGGAAAAAGCTCAGTGCAACATCTGTTGGTTATCCAAACCACCTTTTCGATTCAACCATATCTAAAATATAACCTGAATCAATTCGAAAAATTCTTACTTACACGATTCAGACTAGATATTTTTCACCGGTTAGTTTCGTTCCCACAGCAGAATGATTGGACTAGGAAATTACCACCATGCCCGTGTGATGGCAATTCCTGGCAATCCTCAATTCATATACTTTTGTTCTGCAAGTTTTATGAAATCCCACGTAGACGCTGGATCATCCCAATACTAAGAATAATGGGGCTTCGAACTTGCCGTCCAGCCTTTTTAGCACTCCAAATGCTGGATAATGAATTATATGCTAAATCTGTTGCTGGCTTTCTAAAATTCTGTGTAAACCACCGCCCAATCTTAATTTTAGCTAAATGTTGTTTACATTTAATTTTTTGTCAAATCATGTAAATTTTAAAGATTTTTATTGTAAAAATGTTTTATGTGTACTTTTATGGTTTTCTACGAATTATGGAAGCCGAATAAAGATGATTTTGATTTGATTTGATTTGATATGGTTGATTCACGGAGGATTTCCTACTTAGGTCGTACCATACTTCCCTTTCTGTTAGTAAGTAAGTTGTCTTTGCAACCCTAGAGTATAGGGGATACCAGCATCATGGTCACAGAGAAGGCGGGGTCCTTTTTAGTTACACATTCATCAAAGGAGCACCTGTCCTTATTACCTATGCCGTGTCCCGCACTGCACTTTAACTCTCTTACCCAGCCCATTGGGTAAGAGAGCTGCGGGAGCCCTGCTGTGCTTTTCCACCACCTCATGGCGCGAATGTGGTGGCTGCAGGAAGCCGCAAAGGAAGCCGGTCCCTGTAGTCCCCATGGGGGAAGAAGGCAAGGCAAGGGCTGGTGCGGCGGGCGACCCTTGCTACGGGAGCCCTGCTGTGCTTTTCTAGCACCTCCTGGCAGGAATACGGTGGCGGCAGGAGGCCGCAAAGGAAGCTGGTCCCTGTAGTCCCCAGGGGGGAAGAAGGCAAGGCAAGTGCTGGGGTGGCAGGCGAGCCGTGCTGCAGGAGCCCTGCTGTGCTTTTCTAGCACCTTCTGGTGCGAATGCAGTGGCAGCAGGAAGCTGCAAAGGAAGCCGGTCCCTGTAGTCCCCAGGGGGGGAGAAGGCAAGGCAAGTGCTGGTGCGGCGGGCAACTATATATTTAACTATTTAGTAAAAGTACTTCTCAGAATGATGAAGATAATATCAATGGTACATTAGTAAGACTTTGAAAAAGGGCTGTTACATATTTGTTGGCCAGTAACAGGCTTCTGAGCAGGATTACCCAATGTACTTTGTTTGGGACAGGGCTATCACCAATAGGGAGGATATACATAAGCTTCCCTCACATACAACAAAGTCACCTCAGACTGTGGTAGTGCAACTTTCTCTCATGCACACAGCACAGGAGTACTGGATGGCGGCAGTGTACCCTTCAATTTCAGCCAAAAGTCTTTATAGCACAGATTGCAGAAGCATAAGTATCTCTCACAAAAAAGAAGTACTAAAGAGGCACAATAGTCAAGTAGATGCCCCTTTCATATACAGAGATGGACTGGTGTGCCACTAAAAAAAAATCTTTCTTTACTGACAAACGTAATAAGTAACCACCTGCAGAAACAGCACAAGCTTCGATTACACAGAACAAGTATGATCCGGTCATCAGCAGTGCAAATTCCTTCACACTGTGTACACGGACAGCAGTGACAGTAAAGACGGCAGCAGTCAGAATTCCATCACATATAACTTGCGATGCATATTCAGCAGCAGTGCAAACACCCATTAGACAATGACAAGTGCAGAACTGGGTATAGAACTAGTCTAGATGGGTATTGATTGTAAAGTGTCTATGCACTTTAACATGTACTTTAGCTGACACACCTTTTTCAACACCCGCTCAGTAAAAATTACAATCCAGAGGCCAATATGAATTGTATTTGGCTAAACCTTTAGTAACATGAGCTGGGCACAGCACTTTTTCTTAGGGAAGCGCTACAGGTGCTGTAATCAATAATTGCATAAGCAACATGGTTAAGATAATAGTGGCATTAATGTTCAATTCAAGGTTAAATACTTACCACTAAATAGTTGGAAAAAGTAGGCAGAATAAATCATTTATAAAGGGACGTAGCAATTGAAGTCAATGGGTCAATCATTATCATGTGAGTTAGCTGGGACACATGCAATCTTGGGGAATAGGACCAATGTCTAAAAATCTTTTAAATGTTCCGTGGCAACTGAAGGTAAGACAAGAGCTAGTTTTCTTCATAAAGGAGATTTATTCTTCAGTTACAGCACGTAGCGAGCCACCAGAGACCCTCTCAGGCGAGAATCCCCACCAACTGTCAACCCAGCATTCTACTGCTGAGCCCGGAATCTTTTCATGACAAGATTCCATTCTGAACACCCTATTACATCAGTAATGAAGCACTACATGGGTTTCCCCAATATAATAATAAACAGCAAAACAATAAACATGAATTGCTGGTAAAACAAAACTATACATACAATCAAAAACGAAATATATCTCAGCCCTAAGAAACCCCAGATAACTCAACTGAGCCTAAGGAAAAGAAAAATCTAATACAGAACATTCCATGCAGAAACATATATTAAAGATTAATCCTGCATGTACCACATTTAGTGTTAAAGGACACATCCTAAAACTAATAGCTAAGAGAAAAAGCATTATAAATATAAACACACGATTTACTCAAATATAGGAAAGCAAACACTGACTTCATCAATACATTACACAGAACACAATATTATTTAATTGAACAATGCAAAACATCACACTCTGAGGCATAACGGAGCAATTTTTATCCTACTACTTCACCGCACGCTACCCCTCCATTCTTTACTTCCACACTTTCAGCACACTCAACTCCATCAGCTTGACCCTCTCGTTTTCCACCAAACACTTTAGACAAGTTATAGCTATTCCACCACTGACCACCCTCTACTTGCACACTTGCCTTTCACTGTCAGCACTACCACAGGAGGCCCAAACTTGGACCCTCCTTTTCTCACATGCACAGGTTTATTTACAGGCACCTTGTTACCAACTTTAATTTAAAAATCCTTGACCTTATTTCTCTCATCAAAATATCGCTTTTGTTTACTCTGTACCACTTCTACAAGCTTACTCACGCTCTCATCTATTCACTTGCCCTGCTTGACCCACTTATTCATCCAAACTGGGCAAAAACTAATGATAGCCCTGCGAACACACAACAGCTCAAAAGGTGACACTCCAGTGGATATATAGGGAGTCGTACGGTAGAACGACACCATAGCCCTAACTGCATTAGCCACAGCACATTTGTTAGTCACAGCCCACTGTATACACTCTCCCAACACCCGCTTCATCCTTTCAACCAGGCCATTGGTTTTAGGGTGATATAGTAAGCGTTTCGAATGTTTCACACCACCAGTTTGCAAGAAACCTTCCACTTCTGAATTAATTGTGTGCCATTATCAGACACAAGAGTGCCCGGAAACTCTTCCCTTAGAAAAACATCTTTCAAAAATTCAATTACCACTCCTGATGTGACTTCCTTAACAAACCTAACCTCTGCCCATTTAGTGTAGTAATCCATCATTCCCAATGCAAACTTGGATGAAGGCAACTTTATGCTTTTGTCACAACCAGGACATATCACAAATTCCTTGACTATTTTGACAGTTTCCCTGTCCATGGAAAGTCCCCAAAAAGCCAACATCACCCACTTTTTTGTCATAGCAGCCCCTAAGTGTCCATCATGGGCACAGATTATGATATCCTTCCTCAAAATAACAGGCTGTACCAACTTGTCAGCTCTCATCAACAACCGATCTTCAACTGACAGAACTTCTGCCACTTTTATATGTCTTGAGATCAAAATTAAGATTCCTCTCATAAGGCCACCCTGATTCCGCATATTTCATGGCTGTCTTCATAGAAGAATCCTCCTCAACTGCTCTCTGCCATTCACATTCAGAAATAGCACACAACTCCCGTAGGTCAACCGCTGGTACCAGACAATCCACCTTGTCTTTATCTATTCGACCATCATCCTTGTCAATACAATCAGAAGACCATTACAAATAGTGTACACAACCATTCTTAGTTCCCGGGATGTAATCCGAAATAAAACCAAATTGCACCAACTTAGATGACAACTGTGCAATGCGCGGAGTGAATCAAGAGAATTCCTTCGAATTAAAATACAAATCAAAGGTTTATGATCCATTTGTAATCTAAACTTCCTGCCCCACATATAATTCCTGAATTTTATAACTGCCCACCAACAGGCCACCATACTGCTTTTCAGACCCCGTTAACACACATGAAGCATACTCAATAGTTCTAACTTCACTACCACCCACTTGGCTGAGCACCTCCCACACGCCAACATTGCTGGCATCAACAGTCAAGATATACTGCAACTCAGGATAATAGTGCTTCAAACACCTAGGTGAAACAAGTTGGCACTTTACTCACTCAAACATTTCTTGGCACTCTGCATCTCACACTAAGGTAACGCCCTTCATGAGCATGTATGACAACAGTCTTATCTTAGTGGCAAAGTTCTGAATTAAACGTGAATAAAACACACACAACCCTAAAAATGATTTAAGGCCAGCTGTGTCCACAGGTGGTTTTGTTTGGGTAATACCGTCAATTAAACTAGATTTCGGTGTGATGCCATTGCTGGTAGCCAAATGCCCCAGATGCTCAACTTTATCCGTAAGAAATGCACACTTATCCCTACTTAGCACCACACCTGTTTCAGAAATCTACCCAACACCTTTTCACCTTTTCAAGAACCCTGTCATGTGTCTGCCTATACAGTACAAAAATGAGTACATCATCCTGGCATACAGACAACCCCTTGATACCTTTCAACATGGCTGCCATCACTCGCTGAAAAACTGAGGCCACAGAAGCAAGCCCAAAAGGCTTGTGGCAATACTGAAAGGTGCCACAAAGGGGAGACAAAACCTGTTAAATGCCTTGTATCAGGTTCCAGATCAATTTGGTGGCAGACGGAAGCCAGGTCTAGCTTAGTGAACACACTAGCCCCCTCAAGCTAACTAACAATTTGTTTATGTGAGGCAAGGGATGGGAATCCACCCATATTTCTTTATTTAGGTAGCATAAATCTACACAAATCCTCAGTTCACTACTTTGCTTGCGGGCAACCACCAAAGGAGATAACTACAAAGATTTTTCAACAAAGAGTCAAATTATTTCTCCAAGTCTTTCTGTATACTGAAAAGCACATTTCTCATCTTATGTTTCACTGGCTGTGCACCTTCCTTCACAATTATTTTGTGCTTGTAATCCTAAACTTTCCCTAATTCTCCGGAAAAGAACATGGGTATACAGATTCATGATTTCTTCCAATTCTATGCTATCCTTTAAAGCCAACAACTGGTCTCTTGCTCCTGGTCTGAGAATCATCCCAAATAATCCCTGGTGGAACAACCCCAAGATATTCAATACTTTTTGAGCTACATAAACCTTTCCAGCTATTTTCCTACACTTACACTCTAGTGTGTCTTCAATGTAGCCACACAGATTTATATCACATCCTTCATAAGATACCGCCCTCTGATCTGGTGGTAAGGGTTGCCAAGCAGGCCAAATTTTGTTGCATGCATTTTGAGTGATCATGGTGATACGTGCTCCAGAATCCACCAAAAGGTTAAACTTTTTGTCGCCCACCATGATCTCTATGTATGGATCAACACACAACTCTGGATTACTCGTTTTTATCTCCCCACTTTGTACCACCATATCCCATAGATCTTAAGTTACGGATGTTTCATCCTCTTCTTGGATCTCATTATACTAAACAAATTTGACAGACAATTGTTGTTTCGCTTTGGATGATTGACATACCTTAGCAAAATGACCCTGCCTTTTGCACAACCTACAAGTGACAAATTGTGCAGGACATTGGTTGCCCCCTTTCACATGTTTGTGTTATCCACACCGGAAACAAATATTCTGCTGTGAAAAACAAATAATTTGCTTTGTCAGCATGCACCGACTGTGTTTTTGCTCCCTGTCTGGTTTCTTTCACATCCTTCCCACCTTTCATTTTAACTACTGCAACCGTCTCAATATTCCTCCCCTCCAGCTCCTTGGCCGCCAACTGCGAAGTTTCAATACTCTTAGCTAATTTATTAGTTTCTTCCAATGTTGAATTTCCCATCAACAACAACTTCTTTTTATTCATCTTGTCACTGCAGCAACACACAAATTGATCCCTAACTAATTGATCTGCAAAGTTCTCAAATCAGCATTCGGAAACAACCTTATTCATGCTGTAATATAGGTGTCCACATCTTCCCCAATATTTTGAGTTCTCAAAAATAATTTATGATGCAGCATGACCAGGCTGGGTTGGATATGAAATCTAGCGCTGAGTTTTTTTTACAGTTTCTTGATACTTGTCAAATTCCTCCTCCCCATCAAGAATTGCTTTTGGTAAATGTTTTAGTATAGCTCTACCCTAAAACCCCAAAGCATTAAGAAGATATTTCCTTCTCTCTGCCGGGAATCAAAGCGCACCAATGGCTCCCAAATAAGTTTCAAATGCATCGACCCATTGCCTCCATTGTATGGGTGGTTCTCCTGGTGTTTCCAAAAACGGGGGCGGTGGTGTTACCGCCTGCATAACTGTGCCTTTGATCCACTAGTGACCAAGTAAAAAAAAAAAAGTGTTATTGACAGCAAGTATTCAGCAGTTTAAAGTTCAGAATTCAGAACCACTGACAGCATAGTGTGTGAAGAACAATAAGGACACCTTACCCAAAAACTGGTCCTGCACACCCAACTAATACCTAAAATTAAAATAACAATATTTACTAATAAAACAGCACCTTTGGAGAACTGTCAAAATTAATTGTAAGACTCAAAAATTAAATATTTTGAAACGTACTGCTGAGCAGATCAGCATAATACTCTTCAGTGTAGAGAGAACAAATGACGTGCATTCTGTGCAGATCAGCAGCGATGTAACTCCCACTAAAGTATAAACCTGTACTCACCCACTGAGTGAGCCGTCTGAATGAAATTAGTCCAAATACCACAGCAAATGCCCCAATCATTGTACAGGTCAGCACTTACAAGGCCTGCCGCAGGAGCAAATTAGAACTGTTTTGCTATGCAGATCAGCGTTGGAAACACCTGCTGGCACTGACTTCCTTTTGAACCGCCAAACGCGTCTTCTTCATCCAATCTTCGATGTGCAGACAACCACTAGACTGCTAACACCTTGTGGTCAACTACATCTCCGCCGAGTGTGGCCCCTTCAATTGATCATAGATGGAGAACCAAGAGTCAACCACTAGACCACTGACTCAACTTGGTCAACTGACTCTCGACTGCTTTCGTTTGCTGCACATAGACGGTGGAATGCCGCACCAAGCATGTGTTCCACGCCACCCAGAAATGGATTCACAGGCCGTCTCCTCACTGCAAGATTACGCTGTGTCTAGAAACTGGAACGCAATGTAGGCAATGCGTTCCACAACACACAAAGAGATTCAAGGCATATTCCAATAACTCTATACAGACGGGAGTCCAGGATTCTACCATCCAGTCTCCAAATGGCAGCAGGACTTTGCCTGCAGGGACTTCCCAACTCTTTTATTATAAATACATATCAGTTTGCATACATACGTGACATCTCCTAAACTAGTGGCCTTCGTGGGTTCCTGTTGGTGTCTCGCTCGACCGTTGCCAAAGAGGTGTGGTAGCTGAAGGTAAGACAAGAACTAGTTTTCTTCATAAAAGAGATTTATTCTTCAGTTACAGCATGTAGCAAGCCACCAGAGACCGTTGCAGACGATTCATCACCAACTGTCAACCTAACATTCTACTGCTGAGCCCAGAATCTTTTCATGACAAGATTCCATTCTGAAAACCCTATTACATCAGCAATGAAGAAATTGTAGAAAATGGATGAAAATGGTTACTGCCCTGCGATGTGAATATTCAAACCATTTTTGGTCATGCCAGACACAGCCATTGTGATTAAACCAGTCACATCACTCACCTCCACAATTATACCCGAAACACGTCCATCAAGATCTCACTCATTACTTTCAATATCCCACAAGTCCACCTCTGCATACTTCAAACAGATTAGCAGATGTACCTCAAACCTTTACCAGACACTGTTACACCAATGTGCCTCACCCACCTGCAGTGCTTGAGACAGCTCTATTAATGTGTTAGTTGTACATATTTAATGTCCCATACAGCTCTGCTGATGTAGATCACTGCTACTGTGAGAAATTGGGTTGTTGGTTAAATGGGGTGTTAAACCTGCTCCAGCAACAGCCTCAATTGCTATCAGGGTGAACAACTAAATTCACTAAATTAACCCGTGCTTAACCCTGTGGTATATTGGAACAAAAGCCATCAGACTTAACTTAGAGCGAATGTGTTAAACATTTATGCCACACAGAAACAGTAATGAATTGAACACGAAATACAATAAAAATAGAGTACATTTTTATAAATTATTTGCCACTACAATGACAAAAATCAAATCACTAGAACTGGAGCTATGAATTTTTAAAGTTTAAGATAAAAACTAGCGCCTAAAAGATCAAAGCACCAACCAAGGACATCTAGTCATATGAGTCTGGGTCAAAGTCGAAAAATATGACTAACCTCAATGGAGCACAGGTCGGATACAGAAAGTGTGTTAGGCCTAGTCAGCGCTTAACTTCTGACTTAAAAGAAATGTCATGAAAAAATGTCTGAGAAGGTAAAGTTGAGCAGAGCAAGGCTGCACTCAGTATCCTAGGAGGAGGCTTCGTCCTCGGGGAGCTGCTGGACAAGTTGCGGTGATGATTTCTACGTTCGGACTTAGTCTCTTTTTTGGAAGTTGAAAACCTCCAGCGGAACAAAGCTGCAAGTTATAGCTGATGAGGGCTCCGCTAGGCCGTATACCCCTTCTGGGAAGGACCGCTGCACAGGATTTGCTGTTGCGGAGAAGAACATAGCAGGAGCAGCTGCAAAGTCAAGCCAACCGGTGATGCACCATGGGAAGATCGATGAGTCGGTGGGTCCCGGTCTCCTCTCAGTTCTCAGAGCACTTTTTAGTCAAAACATTTCTAGAGTTCCAAAATCATAAATAAATAAACTTGAACTTGAACTCAAAACATTTCTAAATCTAAAGTTTGATATTTGAGCTATCTGGGCACCTTTAGCACCCTTTCCAAGGGTCCAGGACTGGAGGGCCACCACTTGGATGGTTAGGACTAACTCAGGCTTGGTCCAGGTGCTGGATCATGATAGTAGGAGCCTTTTCTGTCCCTCAGGTTCGGATAAGGAGGCTAGCCAACAAGCCCTTGGGATCACTCTGGTAGTTCTGGGTTTAAGAGGTGAAGCAGGGCTCAGGCAGCAGGGCAAGCTTCTGATGGTTCAAGGTAGGCTTCAGACTGCAAAGCCTTTCAGGCCAAAATAAGTCTATAGGGCGTGCCCTGTCTTCACACAAATTATTTCACATTACCTCATTGTTCATGCAGGTTGGATGGAGCAAGGGCAGAGAAGGCAAGGAACTCCAAACATTTCAAAGGGAATTCTATAGAAATGTCTCCCACTTCAAAGCAGGCACGAGGTATAAATATTGGACCTCAGACACCAACCTTTCAGTACACATCTGAGCCTCTGGATACTCTGCCAGGAAGAAGGACTGTGGTGCTGCTGAAAGCACTCCTACTCTGCTAGACTGCTGCCCTTCTGGACTACTTCCTTGCTGGACTGCTGCCTGGTGGTATTGCTGTCCTGCAGCCCTTCTGCCCTTCAGCCTGAGTCAAAGTGATTGGACTTGCATCTTAACCCAGGAATTCAAGAGTGACTCTACGGACTAGTCTGCTGGCCTTCCGTTTAGAGCCACAGGGACATAACAGGCTCCCAACCACCTGCACTAGCATCCAGATCCAGCTTGAATAAGTTCCTGACCCCCAAGTGGTGCCCTACAGGTCCAGGACCACCGGTGTGGCCTCAGTGAAGCTGAATCACAGTTGTTGGGCTCTATGAGACTGCAAACAGGCCAGCTGGTGCCAAAACCTTGACGTTCACACTTGTCGCCAATGCGAGGTTCCATCAATCGGACCTTTTGCCCTACAGCATTGACCCCTGATGGTGAGAGCCAATGAGAAGCTCCAGCCTGACCACCTGAGACAACAACAGGATAAGAGGTTTACAACAAAAACAGTCTGTGACGTCCAGCCTGCTCTTTGCACTACAACAGCGACCATCTGCAATGCTTCCCCGCTCCTCGTGGTCCCCTCTGCCATTAATGGCACTCTGTGCAATGGACTGAAAGGTAACCTTTTTGGCAGGACTAGCCTTCTCTCTGTATCCGACCTGTGCTAGATCGCAGTGGGCCTGAACTTGTGACTTCCTGTCAGTCTTGCATGACCAGATAACAATTTGGGATTTTGGAAACTATTTTCACTTAAATCAATAAAACTTCATATGTCCCATTCTACCGATTGGATTTTTGTAATTTTGGTTTTAATTTATTCATGAAATTGTGCTCTGTTTTTATAAATTGTCAAAAAAGGAGGGGTTTGGCCCAAAGGATTAGAGGGTAGGTAGGGACAGTTATACTGCATAAGAATTTTTTTTACCTATGCCTCTAGTGACTTCACAACACTTATTCATATGAAGTAAGATGAAAGCAAACTAATACGTTTACCGTAGCAGTACTTTCTGCCTTTTATTTCATTATTTTTTAAATTAATATCTTTGATCACAAAAAGAACACATAGTCAACTAAACGAAATACCACATTAGTACTTACACAGTTAAAATGAACAACGTGAAAATGTGTTTTGACATACAATTACAAATAAACTCATAATAATCAAACATCAATACAAACGAATGATAGCAACAATGGAGGCAGATCCCCATTTGAAAACTTTTTCTTATGCTGTTTTTATAAATGGCGTGACATTTTTCTTGTGTTTGTTTTCACATTATTTCTGTTTGAATTGCTGCATACATATTTTACACATTGCCTTTAAGTTAAGCCTGACTGCTCTGCGCCAAGCTACAAGAAGGTTGGGCAGGGGTTAATTTGGAGTTTTATTGTGCCTCACCCTGACAAGGATTGTGATTGCTGCTTGAGAAGGATTTACCCCTTTCCGCCAGTTACCACATTTCTCACCCATTTTAAGAACCAGTGCAAATAAAACTTTATTGCATGATTTGTTGAAAAACTTTACAAACACAGCAAATAGAAATATTGCAGTAATTAAACTTGATAGAAGAATCCCAGTTCCGGTAGATAAAAGCACCCAAAATCCCAATTTGTAAAACTCTCTTGTAAGTGCACTGTCCATAAATCCTGTAATTGTGTTCCCTTAAGGGAAAACTGTAGTTCTAGTTGAAGTAGCACTTGAGTCCCGGATTTAGCTAGCCTGTGAGCTGCTCCCCTTCCGATGGCCATTTTGTTTTGTTTTTTCCGACAAGCTGTTTGTGTGCCTGACTGCCCCGCAAGAGGAGTTTGTTCAACGGCTATTGCGATGAGCAAGGGGTCTGAGTCTCAGGCCGAGGAAGCGTTGAGCTGTTCCCTCCGCTAGTTTTTTTGCAGCACTTTCCATAAACTTAACCAGTGCACAATTTAGGCTGGTGTTCCGGGGATCAAAGCAGGCCAACACTGTGCCTCTAAAAGATCTAACCTCCTTGTTGTTCTAGCCCCTCCGTAGAAGAGCCCTTCTTTCATTCAAGAGGTTAGGACACAAACGAAGTACATGCAGTAGGTCTTCCCTAAATTTGCCACAAAGCCGCAATGTTTCCAGGGCACAGTCTATTTTCCATTTGGGAAGATGGCAAGTCGATGGGATCACCACATTCTCAATTTTAAAAAGCGGAGCCTGGTGCGTGCACTGAAGGTGAGAGTTAGATAACTCTGAGGTTTTAGCTGATCATATGTCTTGAGGGTCATCCAAACGTGACTTCTAGTGCGAGGCTAGCCCTGTCTTCTGCTGAGGAAAGCCTTTTCGCACCAATTTTTGCTAGACTCTTGATTTAATTTTGGCTTACATGTAAGTCCCAGAGTTCGCTCAGGCCGAGGGTGCTGAGCCCACCTGACAAATAGCGGTACCCCGCTAGCCAGCCATCATCTTGTGTTCAGCTGGGCCCATAAGTGGTGCGCTAGGCTGCCCACCTTTGACGACCTCAGCTTATGACAGCTCATTAAAAAAGGTAATCATTCTGCCCATTGATTGTTTGCAAAAGCAGAATTCCAGCCTGATTCGTGCCGGAGAAGTGTATGACAGTAGCTAGAAGATCATTCTAAAAAATGTTGCAACTATTTTATCTAGTTGGCCACAGTCCAGTCCTTTTAGCACCTCACTTCCATACTTTAGAGTTGGAATGACTTTTGCCTGGACCAACTGAAGTGTTGGAGCAAAGGTTGGGCCAAATAATTTCTTGTGAATGGAACTGAGTGCAAATGCTAACGCTGTTCCTTTCTTTTTTTGATCTACCAAATGGCTTTTGTATATTCCGTTATTATTGAAGAAGACTCCTAAGTACGTGTGGCAGTTGGTTTCTTCAATTCTTTCCGAGTTTAAGATCCATGCCAGCTTCTTGGTCCTTCCTGAGCGAACCGCCAGGATTTTAGTTTTCTTATTAATGATCTGAAGCCCATTCCTATTTGAGTATGCGGCGGTTGGTCCAGGAGCCTTTGTAGACCTATCTTTGTGTGGCTTAAAAGAACCATGACAATAAGTTTGACAAATGGAGACTAACTAGTTTTGGTGCGTGTGAGTTAGCTATATTCAGGGCTTCCGTGAGAACTGATAAAAATAAGTTAAAAAGTGTGGGGGCCAGAACGCACCCTTGCTTGAGGCCTTGCCTTGTCGAAATTGGTTGTGACAGTCTGGAGCCATCTAAAATCTTGACCCTGACCCATGTGTCCTGATGCAAAAGCTGCACAGCTCTCAGTAAACTGTTTGGAATGTTCAGTGATGAGAGCTTCTGCCACAGCTTTGACCTGTTGACCTTGTCAAACGCCGATTTGTAATCAATAAACCCCATATAAATTGGGCTGGTACTGATCTCTGCCTGGTCAATTAAACAGGAAAGTGCCATAAGATTGACCGCAGTGCCAGTATTGCTTGTAAATCAGGTTTGGTTTGGTGGAATTATTGAGCATGCCTCAGCCCATGCTCGAAGTGAGTTGAGCAATATCCCTGCAAAATACTTCGCTTTGTTGTCAATTAAGGCAACCAACCGATAGTTTCCTGGAGATTTTTTGTCTCCTGCTTTAAAATTGGGACGAAGATCGATCCTTGCCATGAGGGCGGAACGATGTTCCTTTCTAGGATGACAGAATAGAGCGGAGCTAGCTTAGAAGCCCAGAAAGCAGGATCCTCCATAAACAGGGCTGGAGGGATGCCTCCTGGTCCTGGGGCCCCACTTTCCGTCCCTTTTTGATCTGCTTTTGGATTTCATCCTCCGGGGCTGTGCTGCATTCTATGCCAGTAACGTGATTATAGCTATCGATTAGCTTTTTGATTATTTGCGCTTTATAGAAATGCTCTAGAGGTGAATTGCCCTCTCCACCCAAGGTTGAGCTTTGCTGCCCTCTGTACCAGTAGCCTGATTATGGATGTAGTCTTGTGGGTCATTGAAATGACTGTACAGTAAGAGGTACCACTCAGTTTCCAGTATAAGGCAACTTTGGGAACGCTGCCCCCTGAACTGTTTATAGTGTGCCAAAACCTCGCAGAGTTGTTTGACCTTATGTCATGGTTTAGTCTGGCCCAGAAGAAATTCCAATAAGCCATTTATTGTTCCCTTTTGGCAGCCTTCAAATAGATTCGGGCATCTCTTAGTTTGGTTATTATTAGTAGGTCCATTGGCTTCCTTTTAAGTTCCTGCCATAGACAGTTCGTGCTACATTTGGCCGATCGTATCACAGGGTCCCAGGGGGTCGGCTGTTGGGACCCGGTTGCTTTTGTGTACTTTGTCGGTTTTGCATGCCTGGCTATCAAATTCTTTGAGAAGCTTGTCCAGTTTGCGATTGGGTCTTCCGTTGTTCTGCTGGTATTCCCGATTATGTGCTCTGCTTCAGTCGCTAGGATCTGGAGATTATTAACTGAACACTTGATGCATTTTAAGTTGATAATAGAGCTTTCAAAGGCTTGTGCCACTGCCTGAACATGTTGCATTAGCCTAATGCTGAGGAATATTTCTTCAGAGCTGTGGTCACTTTCTAATCAGTTGCCAAACCCAACGCCAGAGACATGATTCAAGAGGGAAAGGCTGACTAAAGAGTAGTCGATCAGAGATGCCCCAGTTTTTAATAGGAATGAGAGAGCAGGCGGCTTGTCAGGAAGAAAACGCCCATTGAGGGCTCTTAGGCCGAGATGTTCCAAATTTACTAGGAGGGCGTGGCCCTTTGGGTCCTCCTTGCACCATCCAGGACGATCCTGCGGTGGTATGGCCCAGTCGCTTTCCTGCAACTTAATTATCTTGTTCTTTTGTAGGTCAGACATCAGCCTCATGTTGAAATCTCCAGATAATATGTCTGTATTCGGGAACCCAGATCTCATATTTAGTACTATTGTGATCACCTCGTCAGACAGGGATAGCCTAGACGCTGAGTTAGGATGGATGTACACGTTCAATAGAATTACGGTCCTGGACTGACTTTAAAAGTTCTGAGTGAGATACTCACTATCTGGAGAGTCTGAGAGGAACTTACTAGATCCCATGAGGTAATTGCGCTGTTAGCTGATATGTAGATGGCTAGACCACCGCTACATCGTCCCGGAAATTTCATTTTAATTACTGAAAAGTGATGAACTTGAAACCCTTCCAGGTGCTGCCGCTCCACAAGCCATATCTCTTTTAATAGGATAATCTCAAATGACCATAAGTAGGAGACAGTGGCCGTCCCCCAGTTTGTTTGCTAGCCCGTTTATGTTCCAAGAACATATCTTTAGTGGGGTGTCTTCTTGAGCCTTTTGGCTGTTTTTTTTGTCAACGTAGCAGTCTAGTTGAGTTTAGTGACCCAGCCAACCATTACCATGTACAGGCATGTTCCAGTCCAGTGTTTTGTATGTGCTGACCATCACTTGTTTTTTTTTAATTAGAGGTGGAGGTTTTGCCCCGGGCACTCCTCAGGACCGAATAGACCAGTTTTGGTCCTACGCATGGGCGCTCCGCGGCCCGAATGTTTTGAAGAGCATGTGGGTAGCCTGGTTCCTTGCCGGGGATTATCGAAATACCCCACTGCTTAAAGGTTTCTATGTGCCTCAAGATTTTGTTTGATGCCTCTGCAGAGCGCCAGGTGACCTTGGTAAGTTTGTTTATTTGACCCTGGCCTGGTACAATAAATTCTATAGAGGTAATATCTTGTGATGTAATTTCATTTGACAGGCTTATGGCTTTTATCAGTTTCATGATATTCCCACAATTTAATATGTAACAGCTGCCTTTGGACTTGTACTCTGGATAAAATAGAGTGAAAGTTGTAGTTACTAGTGGTCTGAAGGCCTTCATATTTGACTGCAGAATGAATGTTTTCTGGATCGCCCTTAGTGAGGTTTCTTTGGCTCAGTTCCCTATAGAGAGGTCCCTGCCCAGAGGGAGCCTCAGGAAGCCCAACTAGAGTCTTTGTCCCCAGCATGCAGTGCATAGAGAGGGTTCTTGCGGACGTTCCGGGGGCTGCATCCTTAGTTGCCTTTTGAACTGATGGAGGAGCAAACCTGATCAGTACTCTAGGGCTCTTTTGGACTGCACCACAGCCGATTTGTGCCTCGCTCTCATAAACCTGATTGGGTGAAATGAGGTTGCCCAAGTGTTCTGTTTGCGGGCTGCTGGCTTCAGCCTGATTGGGTGATTTGGTGCTGCCTAAATATTCTGTATGCCAGGTGTGCTTTGGGCCCTCTGCCCATGGCAAAGATGTAGGGTCCGAGAGTTGCAGTTGGTTGTTGACAGATGGCCCTGTTTTTCCCCTTTTACCGTGGGCGTGGAGTGGTTGGTAGCGTCTTCCCCATATGATGCAAGCATGTTTTCCCATTCTTTTGATTGAATAAAGGAGAGATCTCTCTTCAGGATGCCAGTATCCTCCGCGTATGGCATAGGCATGATCCGACCCTGCCGCTGAGGTGAGCACTGGGCGAGCTCACTCCCACGGTCCTCGAGTTGTGATGGATACACTTGTGGTACGTACGGTGTGTTGGCAGAAATTTCCACGCTTCCTTCTGTTATAGCGCTTATACATCCCTGTATGCCTAGCTTTTTGGGTGAATTAATAAGCTTGGACATAAGGTCTGAGCTGGCAGGGGGAATGACTGCAAGAGTGGCTGCAAAGTTGTTCATTGTCTCTGGAGAATTTGGTGTGATCTTGGTTTTAATACGCCGTTCTTCAGCCGGGGTGACTGGTAGGACCCCAAGACTGCCCAACGGGGTAGTATTAGGGTCTCCCCCCCGTGAGATTATCTGGCTCCCCGAAATTACGGGTATCTGTGACTGTGTGCTTTGGCAATTTGCAGAGCTTGATGTTTACGCCAGGGCTACCCTTGAAGATGGGGCTCAAAGGAACAGGTAAGCCCTTGATTCTCATATTACTAGAGAAGAAAGCTGACCCCGTGTCTTTCAGAAAGGCAAATTTGGATGTTATTTTCAGTTGTATGCCAGATGACTTATAGCCTGCAGGTCCAGCTTCCAGTGAGAGCATATGGAGGGTGTTGATTGCAGTGCTATCTGGTAGGTTTAGCGGCAGGTTAAGTATCCGATCTGTGTCTACAGTCAGTGTCCCGTGCACGGCTCTCTGCTTCTTTTTCTTTTGTGGGGCAGTGTCCCTTAGATTTCCTGATCGCATGCTTCGCTGTCTCCAGGTAAATTGCAAAAAGCCAAATGCTCCAGCTTTTGCCTTCGAACTTGTCTGCGTAGGCAGTGTAGGTGGCACGTGTGGTGCGAACAGGCTGGGAGGCAGGAGGAAGGAGGATGAGAGCAGGGCTTGGTGCTGAGCTGCAAGCCGCACCCAGCCTAGCTGGGCCGCTCCGCAGGCTCACTGGGCACGCACTTCACAGTCACCCCTAAAAGTGACCACGCTCTCTTTCCTTTTCCCTACTCCTGTGACTGCTCCCTATTAGCTGCCTGCTCGCTGTTGGTTGCTGCTGCTAGTTACTGCTCTCAGATCTGCTCACAAGATCTGCACCTTCAGGACCAGGTACCACTAAGGATTTCATCCCACTTTGTGTTGCTAGATCACTCACTTCACACTCAGGAAGGGGGGTATTCACCCCCAACGAGGCGGGAAGCAGAGTTCAGACAATGCCTCCTCTTGGGGGGACTATCCCTGCCCCCATTCACTACCCCAGGGAGGCATCAATCAAATGCTCCTGTCCTTGTCCCTGCACGCAGCCCACTGTGCAGCAGTTTCACTGTAGGCTCACAACACCTACGCTGCGTAGCACCCAGAGCACTCTCCAAAGTACACACTTAGTAGCAGACACTCCTGTCACCCCACCAGTAGGTCCGTCACCAGGCCAGTAGCAGGTGGAATGTCCCCAGTGGCCCGGGCAGGCAATCCAACCACTGCTGGCTACGAGTCACACTCCCTTCTGTCTGGGCAATGTTCAAAAGATGCGTTCAAAAGAGAGGCAATGCCCTGGGGGAAGCCTCTTCCAATATTGGAGCGACCGCAGCCGCAAGTGCTGAGCTCACCTCCCGTGTAGCCGGAGACTCAGGTCTCGCTGGTGATCCTTATTGCTGCCGGAGCAATCCTCAGCCCGTTCCGGGCCACATGTCTCTTGGGTCGCGCGCACACCGGCGCGGTCCCACTGTCGATTCTGCAGCAGCCCCGCACACAGTGCTGCTCCTGGGGACAGTTTGCTCCAGTTCCACACGCTGGTACTGATTAGAAGGGGATCGTCGGTCTCCGCTTACTGGTCTCCGGTGGGTGCCATCTTTGCTCCGTCTCACCTCTCTCCTCCACTCGCTGGTTTATCGGCTACCTGGCTACCTGCCTGCTCTTCCTGTAGCAGGGGAGGGAGCCTGACTGGAGCACAGATGTTCTGGTAAATTCCAGTGGAGGGAGTTCAGTCAACGGCGTCAGTCTGTCCGCGCTTTATGCATAAGAGGTGCCTCACAGAACACATGGGAGGCTTGCCTATTAAATTTTAAGTAGGATTTGCCCAGCTCTGCCTCTCCCCCATTCTGCCAGTGATGGCCCATCCAGATCCACAAATTCTAACTGCTAGCTGCACCCATTCATGTGACCCAGGAAAGTCTGCAGGCCCAAAATAGCTAGGTCAGTAAAATACCAACTTTCTAAAAGTTACATAATTGTAACTTAAAATCTAAATTAATCAACATGGGAAGGAGCGTCAAGGTGATACAATAAATACACAATAACTTGTATTCACAATAACAATTTCCCAAAACTTCTTCTGTGTTCGAATATTCTGTTTATTCTTTTTGTTCGAAATCAAATGGTCACAGTACAATCAACAGCCGACGCGTTTCGTCCCGTGCAGGGACGTCCTCAGGGCTGTGAAAGAAAGTACAAACAAAAATCACTCACATATTCATCTGTGGACATAGTACATAAACAAACTGATACAAATCCACCTCTTGATGTACTAAGTACCGTGAACAGACTATGTAATCAAATCCATATGACATTGAACACATGACTAAATATCCACTCTTAAGCACAACAGAATACCACTGCCTAATGAACATTCTATTTGACAGACTACAGGGGCTGTCCAATAACCCTGAACCAGGGACAATAGATAATACCACCTAACAAGCGGTTCAGGTAAATACTTCTAATTTAAACCATCAGACTTTGGAAAGAAAAAGAATTATACAAAAGAAAGGGAATGATGGAGCCTATACAAACAATTAAGCAATTTTACAAAACACTAATATTTTATTAAGCATATAATTATTAAAAAATTTCAGAAGAGAACCATAACGCTCAAAAAAAGACTGTTGGCAAAACAAAAACAAACAGTTCACATGCCAAACAAGTGGCTAACAAACAAACGTTATATATACAAAAAGGAACAACCAATACAAAATGATGTGTCCTTCACAAATTATGGCCACAAAAAAACATTTCCTCCATACATTCGCCGAGCTCTCGCAAACTGATCATTGGAATCATATCCCCCATGTCGCAGTACATATGTATTTCCAATAACACGTCTGATGTGAATCGACCAGTTAACAATCACGCTAGAACCTTTTCCATTATTGTGGGGTTGATTGGTGTAAGAATATTCTCCTTTTTTTGGCAGTTCTAATTTGGGAAAGATAGAGTTAGCATAGCGGTGAATTAGTGAAGAGACCGAGTTTGAGGGGCAACCAATAGAACCAGTGCGCACTATAATGCCCCAGCGAGTTGTCGGATATATCAAAGTGAATGGTGAATTGGCTGGGGCGGAACCTATGGGGGTGCTTGTTTTGAGGTTATGACCTATCAGGATAGACGTTGGAAACGAAATACGTATTCGGAGTTCAAGCGTGATTGTTAACTGGTCGATTCAGAACGGGCGTGTTATTGGAAATACATATGTACTGAGACATGGGAGATATGATTCCAATGATCAGTTTGCGAGAGCTCGGCGAATGTATGGAGGAAATGTTTTCGTTGACGGCCCTTACTTGGTAAACACGGGCTGGCATTGGTGGAGGCTGAGCCAATAGGATGACTGGGTTGCGGGTATTAACCTATTAAAAGTTGGGATGTACTGACGGGGAATGAGAGAACGTGAATTGGGAGCCTGAGTAGGTTTAAACGGTTGTGGACCACAGAGGAACTCCTCATTGATACACAGGTGACTGATACTTGTAAATAACGAGGGAAATTGCTGGCTGTCTATGATTGGAGCAACGCAGTATAAAAATGCGGGCAAAACGTGGGGTTATCACAGACTGAATCGGGTTTGTGCGGAGATGTAGATGAAGGTGACCGTGAAGAAGACGTAAGGTGAGAGCTGAACAGGAACAGGAATTGGATGGGAGACATGGATTATTTGGTGTCCTGTGGGGTAACAGACTGTCTTTTTGTCTGTTTTATTTAGCTTTTATACATGACGAGGAGATATACAAGATACTATAACATGAGGGGAACCAGAAAGGAGTCTGCACTTTAAGATATTTCATAACAAGGTGAGAAGCCCAGCCAGTTGCTGCAGACAGATTTTATTCAAGTAAACTAGGCCATATTTTGGGGGCCTATAGGTAATTATGTCGTGTGGCTATTTATTTGTTTTGGTACAGCGCTACATTCAGGGAATATCAGGCGGTGTCTTGCTCGCAATTATCAGAATATAAGAGGAGAATTATAAGGAGACCACACAGAGTGTGATAGAGGTAACTACAGATAACTGATGTCGAGTGTGATAGAGGTAATTACAGATAACTCATGTCGAGTAATATTGGGGGTATCATGAACAAGTGGAACACAGGGGGCGTTTTTTTATGACTGGTGATATCAGGATACCATAATTGCTGAACATTGACCGACCAAGAAGGTGCTATTATAAGAGGAAGTGATAATTCAGTTAGTGCCATTTGAGTCTATAATTAATATTGATTTGTTATTTAATGGCACATTATAGATTTCATAAATCAGAATTTTGAGTCGCCTTCTGAATATCCACGTGAGGATGAGATTCTTGTCCAGTACACATGTTGATTGGATTGAAGTTATTTAAGGTGAGCCATTATACTATGTGAAGTTATGTTCTTGTTTAGAATATGTGACTAAGAACACGAAACTCCATCGAGTCCCGTAGTAAACATGATTATTGTAAATGGAGGGTCGTATAAACCCCAGTGTGTGTTTAGAATGTTCATTAGGCAGTGGTATTCTGTTGTGCTTAAGAGTGGATATTTAGTCATGTGTTCAATGTCATATGGATTTGATTACACAGTCTGTTCACGGTACTTAGTACATCAAGAGGTGGATTTGTATCAGTTTGTTTATGTACTATGTCCACCGATGAATATGTTAGTGATTTTTGTTTGTACTTTCTTTCACAGCCCTGAGGACGTCCCTGCACGGGACGAAACGCGTCGGCTGTTGATTGTACTGTGACCATTTGATTTCGAACAAAAAGAATAAACAGAATTTTCGAACACAGAAGAAGTTTTGGGAAATTGTTAATGTGAATACAAGTTATTGTGTATTTATTGTATCACCTTGACGCTCCTTCCTATGTTGATTAATTTACCTGTTACACGGAGGTAGGGTGGTGCCTCTGAGGGGGGTAGAGCGTAGCAATATTAATTTTCTAACTGCTCCTAAAGTGCGGCCAATTAGTTGACCCTTTATCGCTAAGTTCTGAACAGTACAACTTAAAATCTCACTTTACCATTAAAGAGGATTCTAAATTACAGTTTGTTAGACATCAAACATTGAATCTCTACCAGTTCCTCTTATAAAGTTTACACCTATTAAATGCAATAAGGCAACCAATGTTATCCTATGGGAGTGGTATGCCTCACAATAGTGAACAACTAATTTAGGAGTTCACTACCAGGACATGTAGAACTTAAAAGTACATGTTCAACCTTTCAATTCCAATGCACCCTGGCCTATGGCTGCCCAAGGCCTACTACAGGGGTGACATACATGTAAAAAAAAGGGGGAGTTTAAGTCTTGGCAATGAGCTTATGTTGCCAATCGATTTGGCAGTTTAAAAATGCCTACAGGCTTAAATGGAAAACCTGGGACATGTTTAAGGGGTTACTTAATTGAGTGAGCACAAGCACTTTAGCACTGGTTAGCAGTAGTAAAGTGCACAGAGTCCTAAAGCCAGTCAAAAAGAATTCAGAAAAATAAGAGGGGTGAAGGAAAAAGGTTTGGGGGTGACCCTGCAGAGAGAGCTGAGTCTAACAGCTACCAATGACACATTAGATCTATCCATGCATCAATGGACCTCCAGCATCCACATGTAGTATCTCTGAAACCTGGGCAAATACCATTTAAAACCTTTAATACGTCTCACTCATTGCTTCACTTATTTGTCTCAAACTTTCTGTGCCTAAAAAAGATTTCCCATATTTGTATTATGTCTCTTCAAGGTGTAAGTGAAAACACCCTAATAAACGAGCTGCCACTCCCTACCAGACTTTTTTTTAATTTTTTTTAATTTTTTTATTTTAAAACACCTTTGTTCGTAAGCAAAAGGATATACACAGCTTGCAGCCTACAACCCCAAAGGCCGGCAGCGCAATGCCTAAATAGTTGGGCTGCATAAGAACACAGCCTGTATGCCGACATCCCTGGGGTCCGGCGGCGTTCATTGACCAGTCGCAAAATATTTAAGACTTATCTTGACAATTCTTGCGTTGCAGTCGATTCTATTGTATATCATAAAGACTCAAGGTCTAAAAGCTGTGAGCCATGAGCTGTAACAATGATCGCTACGGTGTATTTTTGTGTTAAACTATAGAACCCCCTATACTAGTATGCCAAACTGGAACTTCCCCCCTCCCCGAAAATTAGTTCCCCCTACCCCACCCCAACCTACCCCAACCTACAATCTAGTTCCTTAACCTGCCTGTTTACTACAAACCAGCCACCTGTCTTGTCTTTCCTCTTATCATAGACTCCAGTGTACGTCCTCACTGCTAGCGTGTAGGCGTATCCCCAAATCTAGAGCTCTCCTATCTGGTGAAGTTCCTATCCTGCCTATAGGGTCTGGCAAGGGGGTACCCATTAATGCAGGGTGATGTGAGGTCAGTGAAGTCTGTGTCACCACTATTCAGCACTCTCCTGTCCGTCAGGCTGTGTGTCAGTAGTATCCTCCCTAGTGCTCCTGAATACTTGGTATAAACTCCAGAAATTCTTAGGGCGACTCATGGGGGGAAGTAACTCACTGTAGTGCTCCGTTTGCGTGCAGCAATACATCATGTCGCGCGCCCATCTCCTCTTTGTGGGAAGCGGGCCTCTCATCCAGCATTGTGCAACAGACCGGCGTGCTAATAGCATACCCATGTCCGTCAATCGCCTAAACGCCACAGGCAGACTTCTGGAGAGACCAATCAGCGCCAGGGCTGGGTTAATTGGCAATTCTGTTTAGAGAATTTCGCCCATCTCCGCAAACACTTCTCCCCAGAATTTACGTATTCTAGGGCAGCTCCACGCTAAATGTATGAAGTCGGCGTTGGGCGCATGGCACCTCTCACATTCCGAGGTATGCCTCAAACCATAGCGGTGTAACCTTTCCGGGGTGTAGTATACTCTTTGTAGGAACTTAAAGTGGATCAACCGGTGTCTGCCGTTCAGTGACAATCTCTTGGTGCTCATGCAGCAGTACTTCCACATGGCATTGTCTATAGTGATCTCCAAATCCCTTTGCCATGCGAGCCTAGCTTTTGAGGGTTCCTGACTCCTGTGTGCAGCAATCGCCTTATACAGGTGCGTTATCAATTTCTGTGACTGCGTCGTTTTAACAACAAGGGTGAGTTCCGGCATCTCTGGGGGCTCCGCCAGGTCCGGGCCCAACGCGTCTTTCAGCGCACTTCGTACCCTGTGGTATTGAAAGCGCTGTAGCAACGTGGTCTCCTCCCGGGGGCGCGATAATTGTTCCCAGGTTTTTGCTTTCCCATCCGCAAACATGTCGCCGGCTGTCTTAATATCTAGCCTGTGCAGTGCCTGTACTACGCCCTTCTCTGCAATCGGCAGTATCCACAGCGCCCACTCAATAGCCATCAAGGGCGAGTATATAAAGGTGCCATTCCTGGCCTTCAGTGGCGCATGCCATGCCTAGTGAGTTGCAGGGATCGAGTCTAAGATTCCAGTTCTGCGGTCAGCTGGGGTGCATATAGTGGCAGGTAATGGGAGCGGGTCCGCAAACAGCTGTTCCATTCGCACATGGGGTATGCCTGCAGCCCCATGAAGCCACGTATGGAGATGGGCAGCCTGCGCCACCCTGTAGTATCGTTCTAGTTCCGGGGCACCCAGGCCTCCCAGCTCATATGGGAGCGTGAGCGTAGACCATTGTACCCTAGGCTGTTTCCCACCCCAGGCCAATCGGATTATGAGCTTCGTCAGGTTCCCGAAGAAAGCTTTCGACAGTACTATGGGCAAGTTAGTAAAAAGGAATAAGAACCTAGGGAGCACCACCATTTTCATTATGGCAATCCTGCCCATCAGAGACAGCGGGAGTTTGCACCATTTTTCTAGGTCGTCTTCAAGTTTGCCGTACGCCACCCCATAGTTCTCACGGAACAAAACATCAGCATCTGTATGTATCATGATGCCTAGATATCGCACTGGGTCCGTTGACCACTGTAGACCACTGTAGAGGATATTCCATTTCGAAACGTTCTGTTATCGGGGTCAGCGGGAACACCACCGACTTAGTCCAGTTTATTTTAAGTCCGGACAGTGCACCAAATCGGACTACTTCCCTAAGTACCGGGGTCAGGTTCGCCTCTGGGTTTCGCACATAGAGTAAGGTGTCATCCGCATAGGTTGAGATGACAATTTTGTCTGTTGGAAAGCTAATCCCTCGATGCCAATGATACTCCCTCAGCACGCATGCCAAAGGTTCCGCCACTAACGCATACAGTAAGGGCGACAGGGGGCATCCCTGCCTCGTGCCTCTGCTAATCTCTAAGGGGTCGGAACCACGATCCCCAATACGTAGTCTGGCAGTTGGTTTCCAATACAGCGCACCTATCATTTGGAGGAACGGTTCACCTAGACCCATCCGTCGGAGTACCCGTAGCATGAACGGCCACTCCACTGAATCAAAGGCCTTCTCCATGTCTAGGAAGATAGCCACAGCCTTCACGTCCTGCCTCACGTGTTGTATGGTCCCCAAGACAGTGCGAATATTGTAAGTTAGATTCCTCCCCGGCACAAAGCCGGCCTGTTCCGGGGCAGTCAGTTCAGGGGCCAAAAGGGCGAGGCATGTAGCTAGAACCTTGGCGTATATTTTTGCGTCCACATTTAGGAGAGATAGTGGTCTATACGATCCACAAGTGTTAGGGGGTTTGCCAGGTTTCAATATGGTAACAATTAAGGCCTCTCTCATCGACTGGGGCATACTGCCCTCCACGCACACATCATCGAACAGTGTGGAGAGATGAGGAACCAGTTTGTCTTTGAATGCCTTGTAGAACCCCACCGTTAGACCATCAGCACCGGGAGCGCTGTTTGAGCGCATACTAGCTAAGGCGTCCGATATCTCATCCGTTTGGATAGGGCACATAAGGAATTCGCGCTGCGAGTCAGTTAAGAAGGGTAACTGTATATGTTCTAAGTAATCTTCCATATCAGTCTCCAGGTTCGCCGTCCTGGACGTATACACAGCTCTGAGTAGTAACCCCTGAACTCTTTTAGTACATCCTCGTCTGTCGTAACAATGTCACCAGTGGGCGTTACCAGTTCCGAGATTTTCGGTGAACGCCTGCTGTTGCGCAGCATTTTGGCTAACAGGGAACCAGGGCGCTCGCTCTCCCCATATGTCCTGGCCGTCGCATATTTCCCCATGTGGCACACTTCTCTGTCTGCTTCTTCGTTAAATTTCGCAATGAGGGTTTTTATGTCCTCCACTAGCGTGGGGCTAGAGTCAGAGAGCTGCTGCTTCTCTAGATCAGCCAGTTGCGACTCTAAGTACTTCAGGCGTTGCCGTATCGACTTTAGCACACTCGAGTGCTTTGACATGGCTACTCCTCGTATGAAGACCTTAAACGCTTCCCAAACTGTCTGGAAGCTATCCACAGAAGCAACATTTGTGTCGAAGAAGGAGTCAATTTCCTCAGCTAGCTCCCCTCTAAAGTTCTCATCTAGTAGGGAGTAAGGGTGGAAGCGCCACGTGAAGGGTGGAATACGCCCTATCGGGGTCTCCAGCACAAGGAGGAGTGGCGAGTGATCAGAAAGGGTGCGTGATAAAACTGTGCATGATAGTATATGTCTGGAGATTGAATGTGATGCTAGCCAGTAGTCAATCCTGGTGTGGATGTCGTGAAATGCTGAGTAATGTGTGAACCCTCCCTTGCCAGTGTTCCTACTCCTCCATACATCGGCTAGGTCCAGCGTCAGTACCGCCGCTTGCAGTGCCATTGCGGCGGCCGACGGTCTTCGCTGGGGCCCCGTGGACCTGTCTAATTCCGGGTCCATCACCAAATTAAAATCGCCACCCCAGAGCATCTGCGCTGTGGAGTAATCTCGACAGTATCTCGCCACTGTTACATAAAAGTCTGGGGAGTTGTAATTAGGCCCATAGACGTTAACCACAATAAGGTCATGCCCCTTTCCTTGCATCTCGAAATCAGATATCTGCCTTCAGTGTCTGCATGTAACAAATCTAGCTCTAACTTGGATCTAGGATTAACCCATGTTATGACCCCTCTAGAGTGCGTTGTGTATCCTGCCACTGTGGTGTTACCCGACAGGCCCCTTGACTGTAGCATCTTGCTATTGATTGGGAGATGTGTTTCTTGGATGAGAGCCAAGTCTATGTGATGCCTCTGCAGGTAATTCAGGGCTTTCCTGAGTTTTCGGTGATCATTTAACCCCCGAACATTCCAAGTGAGAGCTCTAAGGGTTCCCCTAGTGTCAGCAGCGAACACCTCTGATGCATTAGTCATCCGTGCCATATGGACAGGCAATGAGTACAAGCAATAACAATGCAGCGAGCGAGCTTAACACAAGCGAGTGGAACCATTTGAAGTAGTTGAAACTGTTTCCCTACGCCCCCCTCCCCCACCCACAGCAGACCTCCCCCAACCTGGTCTATCTGAAATTTGGACCCTGCCCCCCCCACCCACAATCAAAACCCCAACTTTAAGTATCAGCCACATTTCCATGCTTAACGCGCTGGGGTCGAGGTAGCCGAGTATCATAGTCCCCTCCCAAACAACTCTTGATTCTCATTCAGCTCTACACCTACCCCCGCCGTGCGCAGACTGTGAGATCAGAGCAGGGTATTCTAAACTTTTAAAGTAGCAATATTAGCATCCCCAAAGCTGCAGCCCGCAGCTAGCCCTCTGGCGGGCAGTCACTTTGTCCATCTGAGGTCCTAGCTTAGTGTCCCGCGCCACGGGCTAAAGACAATGGAAGGACGCATCTCTCAAGTATCTAGATCAACCACACCCTCCCCTCCCACAGTCACTTATCTTTAGAAGTCTTCATTCCCCGAAGTCCTGGCCGATAATTGCAGTTCTCGCGATATCATCGCTACTGCGGCCACTGCAGTCGCCTTGGTATCATAGAGTGTTTCAAGTTGGAACGTTGCAGCACTTAGTCCTGGTCGTCCAGACGACTTTCGCTTGCTCCGACGTCCGCTTCCTCTGTATCGGTAGCGTTCTTGTCCCGGGACCAATGCGTCATGACTTTCTGTAGTTCTTTTGGGTCTGTGAAGATATGAGAGTGACCTCCTCTGTTAACGCGTAATTTAGCTGGATATAAAAGAGCATAGTCCAGACCCATCTCCCGGAGACGCTTTTTGTGCAGGATAAACTGTTTGTGCTCCTCTTGGACCTTTGCAGTAAAGTCAGGGTACAGAGAAATCGCCGATCCTTCGTATTGTAGTGCTTGTTTGGACCTAGCCAGCCTTAATGCAGTGTCTCTGTCTCTATAATTAAGAAGCTTCGCTATGATGGGTCGAGGAGGCGCTCCAGGTTTGGGGCGGGGTCCAAGCGACCTGTGTGCTCTTTCTACAATAAACATGTCTGAGAACGCGTCTTCACCCAGGAGTGTTTTGAGTAGCTTTTCAACAAACAGTTCCATGGGGCCCGTGTGTGTACTTTCCGGAAGGCCCGTGATGCGTAGGTTGCTTCGACGCGACCGCGCTTCCAAGTCCTCGGTCTTGTCCTGCAGGACCTGCATCATCCTCTCCATCCTTTTCTGCGCCGTGTCTAGGTCGGTTTGCGCCTCTTCTGCTTCCGTCACCCTTCTCTCCGTCATATCGTGCCTTTCCGCGTGTTTGTCCAGACGTTCCGTCATGCGGTCTATTCTGTACGTCATGGCGTCAAGTTTAGTGCCCAAAGCCGAAATACCAGCCTGTAGGCTGTGCTCCATGGACAGCAGCATGTCTTTGATGTCCGAACTCGGCCCACGTGGGTCCTCAGGCTGCGCGCCCGCACTGTTCTCCAACGTCGGGCTGTGCTGCTATAGCCTCCTCCGTGCGAAGGGTAGTCTGCTCTGGGTCTTGTCGCCTTTACCCATCTTGCGTGGGGTAGAACAGTCGTCTTCTGTAGTGCCCCTCCCTCTGCAAATTGTGGTAAATACTGGATCCACTAATGCGCTCCCAGATGTCTCCACTGCACCGGGGGCCAATTTACCTGCGTGCCACACGCGAGTGAGGTTAGGATTCTCTGGGTCGCTCTACAGAGTCAGTGACACCTGGCATTATTCCAGCCGCTAGAATAAGGTAGGCAAAGTCGCACCATCATGCCACAATATGGCCGCCCCACTACCAGGGTAATGTGGGCTTAGAACAGGCTCTTTGCGAATCCCACGTCGAACTTTAGGCCCCCTCAGTTATCGTCCCTAGGAGTCCGAGCAGGACGCTCCCTCTATCCCTTCCGAATAAGTGTGGGGCTCCAACACACCGTCAATCCAGAAATCTCGAGGGGCCGGACCACCAGTAATCGTCCCCGCCCCGTAGCAGCTACCGGGTTTCTCTGCCAAGTTGTGGCCAAGTCGAGGGAGGATGTCCTATGCTCTCGAGTGATCTCCGGGCCAATGCGTGTGCACACCAAGTCTTGTTGTCTAGCAGACCCCCAGCGATCAGCCCGGACCCTTAGGCTCACCCCGATGACAGTTCAAGCCCCCGGGTGTCAGCGCAGTGCCACCCCTCTGCCAATCTCCTCATACATCGATCGTGCTTCAGATGGGGGGGGGGGAGGGGGGAAGGCCCAGGTCAATCACCACCACCTGTGCACGACCCTCCTAGGAAAGTGTGGGGAGCCTCTGACCTGCAAGTGTTCAATCGCAGGGGGACCTCCAACGTTTCACAGCCCCACTCGTGTTTCCTCGGTCTGAGGCTTACAGTGTCTTCCGACGTACCTTGGCAGCTGAATCTGTGGTGTGCAGCAGCTATCCACTACCAGCGCTGCTCTTACTCGGGACCTCCACACTCAGCCTGAGCGGAATATTTCACTACTCATCGGCCAGTCTCTGGGTCCCCGGGACTCCCAGCACGCCGTGGCCGCACATCGCGTGACGTAGTGCGGGCACTGGCTGCACTCCAGTCTGCGGCGCAGCGGCCTTTCCGGACCTCGCAGTCGGCTGTCCGCAGCCCTCTCCGCGGCTCCAATCGCCGGACTTCGGGGGAAAGTAGCGTTCAGCCCTCCCTTCGGGCGACTGGTGAGGGGGTGTGCGGCGGTTCGAGTTTGCTCTGGAAGGATATTTAGAGGATAGATGTACTGCACACGGCGGAGCCTCGGACTCAAGCTGCCATTCCGCTTGCTGGCTAGCTCCGCCCCCCCTCCCTACCAGACTTGTCTATTATGTAAGGATTGAATAACTTTCTTATTGTCGTTGGTGAACTGTGGGTATAAGATTAGGGTATCATTAGTAGAATAGATCATAAACATGTGCAATTATAATGGGGTCAAACCGAACATTGTTATGATGTGTTGTGAAATTCTGCCACTGTTGCCCTTGTTTTTCAACCTCGCACTAGCACCAATAGATGCAATAGTTTAGAATAATGGGGACATATTTGACGAAATCAGTGTTTCTCATTCTGTGGTCTAAGGACCTCGGTGGGCTCACAAGGCCTACTCAGGAAGTCCATGACTTTTCTACAAAATTAAATAATATTAAAATTAGTCAAATTAAATTAATAAAGCATATCCTAACAAAGAAGCACTATTGAAATTGTAATACCATTTTCTACATTGGATTGGGAATGACACACTATTTCAATATTTAAGCATTTGCTTGGTAAATACTTGTTCTTGTATTCTAGAGTATTATTTTGAGGTTGAAATCATAGGAATTGCTTAGGCCGTGAGTCTCTTACTTTCAATAACGACTCAGTGTGGGGTCCCCGGATTCCAGTAATGACTCAGTGGGGCTCCAGAGAAGTCAAAAGATTAAGAACTGGTGAGTATTGCAAAGCCTATAAAATACTGCAAGCTCTATTGTACCTAACTGATAGGTCTAGGGATATTTTTTTTGTATATATTTGGAATGACAAAATTGAGCTGTTTCCTCGATCGAAGGTATGCTGTAGGGAGCTGTCCTAACAAATCGACTCCAAATGTTTTCAGTTATTAGACAACTAATTTCACTAAGTAGAGTAAACAGCCAATACAGTACATTTTAAACCACCTCAGAGTGCAGAAGAATGGGTTTATGGAGAGGTAGAATATTCTGCATCTGTCCATTCGGAGTACATTTTGTTAAAATGTTCATTGTACCACATAGAACCAAGGAGTTAAAAGAATTATCCATTACTAATAGGAGAATAATATTTGAAAAAGATTACTATTTCCTCCTTCATATCTTTAGATGGGGTTGTGGTAAAAAAAAGACCAAGGGCAAAATTTACAGATTGGCAGGCAGGCTAATCCTACACAAATGTGACGGATCACCCTTCCAGGCACACTCCCTGTCTGCCAGCCTCATGCAGAGTCAGGTGGACCGTCAGCTTTCCTTCGTTGGCTTCATCAATGGAATGCTTGTCAAACGACCTGATGGAGGAAGGGGATGACAACACCCAGCCTATTTACGGGGGACAATGTGATCTTTTTTCCTTTATTCACCACCAGGTAAAACTTGGCAGAGAAAAACAGAAAGAATAAATAATAATTGACCACACCAGGGGTGTGTGGAGGTGTTTAATTAATTGTTTTCCAAAAAAAACCTTTGATTTTGAAAAATAAAAACCTTGATAATATTTGATGAACAATTGTCATCAGTATTGGCGCTTTCCACCACACCTTTTCACCTTGATGGGAACCACTTTGACACTGGTCCCTATCAAGGCACATAGATCACTACTGAGCCAGTGTGATTTGTAAATTTGGCAGATGGTTGTCCATCATGGTGATGGACCTAATATCCTCCATAAACCCTGGCATACTTGGAACAAACTCAGGCTAGAGGACTTTCATCGCCTTCTAGCGGAAGATCCGCTGGGCCCACTGAAAGGCGCGGAAGAGGGTTATGACCTCTTTTGCTCTTGGATTACCAGGGCTCTCGACACTCTGATTCCCATCATATCGAGTAAAATCAGTACCAGAGAGTCGAGTCCCTGGTACGACAGTGCCTTACGTGCCTTGAAGGGAGCCTGTAGACGGGCAGAAAGAGCATGGCGGAAGACATATGGGGATGATTTAAAAGCCGCGTATGCTATTTCCGTCAAGATTTACCACCGGGCTATCTGCCGAGCTCGAGCGGCATATTATGCTGCAGAAATTCGCAATAGCTCAAACCCGTCGAAGACCATCTTTAAGGCCGTGAAGGATCTTGTGGCGAAGCAAACTTCCTCTGTGGTTGTGAGTTCCATCTCCCACTGTGAATCCCTTGCTTCCTACTTTCTGGGAAAAGTCCAAACAATCTATCGGGCATTCCCTAGCACTGGGATCAATCTGGGAAGTTCTAATGGGACGTTACATCATACCACCCTGCTCTCCTTCCCCCCTCTTTCCTCGGAGGGGTTTGACAAACTTGCTCTGCGAGTTAAATCTGGCTCTCCATCTGATCCAGTAAGACCGGCTCTTTTTAGAGAGCAGGCCTTTATGGGGCGCTCTGTTGTGTGTTCCGTGGTCAACCTCTCCTTGGAGTCGGGGGTGGTTCCAACTAAGTGGAAGCAGGCGGTGGTGTCCCCTATCATCAAGAAGCCTTCCTTGGACCCGTCTAAGCCCGAAAGCTATCGTCCCATCTCGCTGCTGCCCTGGCCGGCGAAGATAACAGAGGCCCAAGTCAATCTGGCCCTATCAGAATATCTCGCCCGAACCAATGTCCTTGACCCCACACAAAACGGCTTCCGTGCTGGGCACAGCACGGAGACCGCTCTTCTTGTGATGGTGGAACATCTCCGTGCGGTGTTGGATGCTGGTCAGACGGCGGCGTTGATATTGTTAGATCTCAGCGCCGCCTTTGATACGGTCTCTCACAGTATCCTCCTGCATCGGCTCGAGGAAATAGGTGTCGGCGGCCAGGCTTTGCAGTGGTTCCGCTCCTATCTCGGCAATCGTTCCTTCTGTGTTGCCATCCCTCCCTTCAAGTCCAAATTCCAGCCACTGGCCATGGGGGTTCCGCAGGGATCCTCGCTGAGTCCCACGTTGTTTAATCTGTACGTGAGACCGCTGGCTGATGTCGCTAGGCAGTGGGGCCTAACTTTGGTCTCATATGCCGACGACACACAGCTGGCGGTTACTCTCAGCGGGGATGCGGAATTAGATGCCCCCAGGTTTCAGGATGGACTGAAGGCAGTGACTGGCTGGTTGACGGGGAACTGTCTCCAGCTAAATGCCACTAAGACAGAGGTCATGATTGTCGGAAGAGGAGTGGAACTTTGGGGTGATCAATGGTGGCCACCAGAGCTGGGCCCTACTCCGACGCCGGTGCTGGAGTTGAAAAATCTGGGAGTCTGGTTAGACGCTGGTCTTACCTTTGTAGGGCATACTAAAAAAACAGCTGCCTGTTGCTTTGGTCTGTTGAGAGGCTTAAGACCTGTCCTCAAGTATTTTGACGCCCCAACCAGACAGTTAGTAATCCAGGCCACTGTTATCTCTCGCCTGGACTACGCGAGCTCTCTTCTTGCTGGGGCTAATCTGGCCGAGCTCACTCGACTGCAACGGGTACAAAATGCTGCGGCCAGGGCGATTGTCGGCCTGCCTAGATTTTGCCCGGTGGCGAGTGTCCTTCGCTCCCTGCACTGGCTCCCAGTGAGGAAGCGTATCCTCTTCAAGGTCCTTTGTTTGACCTTTAAGATTTTGAGAGGCATAGGCCCTGAAATTTTGTCCTGAGGCTCTGCCGTATGGGGGGACGTTCCTTTGGTGTAAAAGCGGCATCAGCTTGGAACTCTCTTCCGGTGAAAATTCGCCTTCTGGAGGATCTTATGGCTTTCCGAAGAGCATTGACAACTTTTCTGTTTTAGTTGCCCCTCTTAGTTTTTAGCTCTTTGATGTACCTTCAAATTAGAGTAGTCCTTTCCGGCTGTCTGTTTTTCCTGCTGTGTTATGTTTTTTCTTATGTTCCTCCTTGTCAAATGCGCCAGGATGCTCCTTACCTGGAGTCGCTGTGCGCACAATAAAAAACAATAACATAACATAACATACTGTACTCCAAACTTTCAGCCTGGCCCTAAATTTCTTTCTAGGAAGAGATTACACGTTCTAGTGCCCACTGGAGGATTTACTCATCCAAATACGAATTTAATGTCCCAAACTGCTAGGACATGAAATTGGCTTAATGAATTTAGCAAAGCTCTTTTAGGGGCTAAACACAGAGCATCCCTTTCTTAATCACAATGTATTGGGAGCATATGCCAGTTGACATTCCAGTTGATTTTCTTGGTCCTGTACCTATCAGGAATGTGTTTTTGCTGTATGTAAAAGTGGTTTGCAAAAAGAACTATTGATGGACAGAATGCAGAACAATGTCATACATTCACCCCAGTGCAAAGATCTGGGCCTAAATCCGTCGTTTTTTTGCTCACCCTGCCATTTCAGTTTGGACCCAGCCATATGCAAATCAGTCTTGACCCTGCGCCCAATAGGAACAGTCCAGCCGGAACTGCCAAGCCAGGTCCTCCCTGGACTAGAAACAAGCATCCAAGGACCGGTTTCAGGGTTTCACTTGGTTTGGTAATGCACTCTACTCAAATTTACCCAGAGATCCGATATTGAATTTAAGTGAAACAATCACCTTGGGAGCATCATTTTACATAAAAAGGTGGGCCCTGGTTTGTAGTATCCATTGTGCTGCCTATCCGACCTGAAGAACCCCCTTTCATTTAGGCCTTGCAGATTGTTTACTATCTACATTGCTCATAAAATACTCTCATCTAATCCAATCGAAATACAGTACGGGGCTTCCAAGAACTGAATAATACAATATCCAGAAAGGAGAATTTTAAAAGAGAAAAGTAACACCAGTCCTATGGAGTTTTTTGTAGGCAACCAGTCAACCCGTGAAAGTACCAGCATAATCACCTAGTGATGACAACATGCTGCCAGTCATACAGCTGGGACATAGAGATAACAACACCCTACACATGCAAGAGGATATAAGCCAATGAAGATACACACCATGGGGAAGATTGCAAATGGGTCATAAATTGGCCAAAAGGAGTTATGCTCCCTTCAAGAGTCCCCCCTTGACAATCGAGCAGAATGGGAAAGCACTACGTTGTTTTTCACGCCTGCAAAGGTGCAGCTTTTACCAGTCATTATGGCACACTGTTTTCTTCAGATCTGAGCCTCTGCTTTGAGCATCTGATTTTTCCAGGTGGGTCGCAAAGCAGAATTCACAACAAAATGAAACTTCTTCAGCAGGTAATTCAGATCTCTGTTTCAAAAAGTTGTAGCCTCCTTAGCATATGTCAATATTGATAAAGCAGCTTTGCCATTCCACTAGGTTTTACCATATCTACCCTATCATTGACAAAGTGGGTTGCCCTCTCCCCCTCTCCAGCGACGAGTGCAATTCATTCACTGTGGGCTCAGCAGCGACATTGTGATCACATTGTGACAGGCACTTATCATGTCTCACAGTTATTGTTAAGGCAGTCATTATCTCTCAAGGATTTTTCCCCGTGCCTCATTAAAGCTTGCCTTTTCGCGCGCATTAATTCCTACAGCGCCACAGAGAACCCGCCTTTTCACTACAAAGTTGCATCTTAATAGAAATGTGCAAAGGCAAACGCTGAAGAGAAATCTAGCGGGGAATTCCAATTAGAATTATACGGACTACACTTCCTAGGCGCGTAAAAAATATCACCTTTAAAAAAGCAAAACGAAATCGTTTTATTTTCATATGAGAGGATATGTTTGCGTGTAACATTTACCCCGCACAAACTAGCGTGGTATTTTCTGTCAAGCAGGCCTCGTCGCCATAGACATACTTTGGACCTCCCTGGGTTGCTCTTAGGGGCAGAATCATATCGCCATTGCTTTTATAATGAGATATATAATTCGTGAAAAAGGAACTCTTCATTAATCTTGTTGGAGCGCATAAATCACAGGGGCCTCAAGCAGGTTTCTTTACTGCTCTTCGAGGAAAGGCTCTGTGATGAAATAGGGTTTGTCATGTTCTTTATAAAAGCAGTGGTAATGAAGACACACTAGGCAGGTTAAAGAATTCAAAACATATGTACCTCATTAGAATTACAAAATGGACGGTCCTTTTCAGAGGGATATTACAACTCACTACAACTGATAAGTTGTATCGATGAAATGTAACGCTTTAAATATGTCTTATATGTCAGGGTCTACTGTCTTGTCCAGGTACTAAACACCTGGGTGGCGCATTTAGATATAATTGAGAATGAACTTTCAATAATGCATAACCTTTTTACATGTGACTGCAGGCTGCGTTTATAGCTAAGGGTATGCGGTGAAATGCAAGCATGGATGCCAATGTGCATTAAATAAATACATAATAGCATGGGGGCACCGATAATGATCAAATAGTCAGGGCCACTGGAATGGTGGAGCAGGGGAGGAACACATTATGCAGTGGGGTTAACTAAATTATGCAGCAAGAAACGACAGATTACGTGGAGTAAAGGGCTGCATTTGAAGCATTTTCACTTCAGTATTTTGTCATTTTTATACATGCTAACTCTGTGGGCCTTATTCATAAACGGCATTTCATAGTATGTAAAATAGTTCCACAGGAGTACTACTTAGTACAAAGTGCAATTTCCAAAACTACAAGTGGAAAGCTCCACCTTCATCACTCCTATCTTTCTATGGCGAGAGCCCAAACGTGTGCAGGCACCCTTGCACCATAGTGCAATGGTGTCTGCGTTGGTGGGAAGATTTCTTTATGTGCAGGAAGGTCCCCCTTCCTGCAGATAAACACTTTTTAAATGCTGTTTTGTAACTTGTATGTGTGCTGCTTAATGCATCACACATAGAAGTTGCAAAACAGATTTTTTCTAAAAATGATAGGCAATTTGCTGTTTCTATGAAGCACATATGGAAACAGCAAAACCGAGGAGAAATGAAGCATTTCTCCTTGCTGCACCAGTTTAAAACCAGGTTTTCCCTGGCCTTAATGTTGGCGTTTCCTCCTATTCACGCTGCCCTTGTAAGTAGGGGGCAGCGTCAAAATCAATGGTTGCTGTGGTGGAAAGCCCACCACAACATTTATTGCCCTCCCCTTTCATACTAAACACCGCGTGACAGGGGCCTTATTTACAAGGCAGCATTAAGCCTCGTTAATTGGCTTAACGCTTCCTTGAAAATAAGGCGAGGCCCCCATCGCATCACAATGCCACTGATAGTGACATTGTGGTGCCGATAGGGACTTGTAAATATGCCCCAAAGTGTGGCTTCTGCACAAACACCTCATTGCTCATTGGTCGCACGTATACGTTGGTCGAAGTTTGTCGCCACCAGAGTTACATTTTGGTATGCAAAACTTGCTCAAATTTGACATGGGGAAAATACCCTGAAAATACAAGGAAATGCAGATTTTCATGCTTTAAGCACCAAAATCTTCATTTTATGCCCCGTTTCACAGGGCTGAACTCGGAATAGTCGATAATTACTGCACTTGTTAAAGTGGGTCCTCAGGATATGGAAATTAAACATGTTTGATAATTATAACATTCTCAATGAAAGACTGGCCTTAGGGGACATGCCTTCAGGGGCTCAATCAATACCAGCAAATCTAAGCAGCGCTGCTGCATTTACTTTTTAGTGGGCAGCTCCAACATTTACATGCTGGCTTAAACAAGTTTTCCTCACAAGCAACACAGTAACTTTAGACTTCGACAGTGCAAGCTTCTCTCACACAGAGCGCATGCGTGGCATGAACTGCGGCAGTGGATGCTTCTAATCTGGTCAGAATTAGTATAGCACAGACTGCAGTACGGTGCTCTCACAAATAAAATGTACCAAAGAGGTAAACAGTCCATGCAGACTTCCCCCATGCATTGCGCAGGAGTGGTATGCCCAACAAATCTGAAACATTCCATGATACAAACAAGTAGAAAACTTGGGAAAATAAATGGTTGTGCCGGGTAGGTACATGCGTTACAAGGACAAATGAGGCACACTTCTTCCATGGTTATAAACCTGTGATTCCTGGACTCTAATGTCTGAGGTCAAATCTGATTGGCTGCCGAAATTAACGTTTCGACCAATCACAATACATCCCTGTGTATTCTATTAATTTTGACTTCAAAATAATAATAGTCCAAATTCTATTCAGTTAATGGGTACCCAGATTATATTCTGAGATTTACATAATTCACTTTCAAAAATAATATATATAGACTTGCAATTTAATTATGAAACACAGTGTCCACTTCCAAATTTAGTCACATTTCATGTTAGTTTTCTTTAAAAATTGAAGGCCAAACATCTTTCATTGATTTTATGAATGTTATTGCCCAATCCTGTTCTCGTCAAAGATAGGTTAACATATTTCTCGAAGAAATCGATTTGTCATAGCTCAAAATAGGCACACATGCACTTTATTAGAACCCAATATTAGCTTCATTAAGGAAATTAATATGATAATAGGGTTGCAGGGCGCCTGGGACAACTCTAATCCATATTTACTACAAAAACGCATAATAAGGAGGCACCGCTGTGAGTGGGTCACTGAGGGTGACTACCCTAGATCTTCCTGGGGGACATTCACAACAGAATTAAGACTTCACAAACACACTGCCTTTTAGAACCCTACCTTGACTTGGTACAAACACCACATGATAGAAAGCTGTGCATTCAGTTTAGGTTTGGCTCCCTTCCTCTGAAAGACTTTCAACATAATAGGCAGAACAATGCTCTTACATCAGCTAATTGTCCAGGGTGCAAGGTTTCCATTGAATTAATGACTCACATTGGGGCTGATTCCGAGTCGGGAAAAACTGATCCGAATAGCCGTTCGGAGCATTTTTCCCGTACGAATCGTACCCTGCGACGTCCCCCGTACGTACGACAAAGTACGATTCGTACCAGGAGCCATACTCCGTACGAGTCGTACAGAGACCGTACAACTCTAATCTCCGTACGATTCTCCCTCGGAACCCGCTGTACGCGACATCTGTACGGTTCGCGGCTGGTTTTTACGACCCAGCAAGTACGATACGTGTCGGGTACTCACCGTACGACCCTTTTTCTACGGGAGCTGAAAACACCCGTAAAAGCAGAGTTCGCACCAAAACAGGTACAGAACGGCCCCCCGGGTACGGTGCATACCCCCCATGATCGCAGGGGTACGGTGCGTACCCCTGCGATCATGGGGTGTACGCACCGTACCCCATGTACCCTGGGTGTACGCATCGTACCCCATGTACAATGGGTGTACGCATCGTACCCCAAGTACGATGGGTGTACGCACCGTACCCGCATGTACGATGGGTGTACGCACCGTACCCCATGTACGATGGGTGTACGCACCGTACCCCATGTACGATGGGTGTACGCACCGTACCCCATGTAGGATCGGTGTACACACCGTACCCCATGTACGATGGGTACACCCATTGTACATGGGGTACGGTGCGTACACCCATCGTACATGGGGTACGATGCGTACACCCATCGTACATGGGGTACGATGCAAACACCCAGGGTACATGGGTTACGGTGTGTACCCCATGGCCTTATGGACCTCATCTAGGGTAGGAGGTTCCAAGGTAGATGCCACATATTGGAGATCAGTACAGCAGTAGGGATCATTACCAGATCTATAAAGACCAGCAAAATGATCTACCCAAGTCTCGGGCATAATTGTTGTGTCAATCCTGCAATTTTTAGTGTCAATAAAGTACTCTTGATTGAGAGTTAGCCAAAAGAGTCTACTCTGGCATGCCACATGTAGTTGGCCCAATGCTTCCTGCCTGATTTCCAGCTTGCGTTTCTCCAACGCCTGCTTATAATGTCTCACCTTGATTCCATTACGAGGTTTAACTTTCAGGGTTTTAATTAGCTTATTCTGGAGGTGAGAACATTCACTATTAAACCACCTTTTATTTCTCTGTGGTCTATCAATATGTTTTTTAGTTAGCAACGCCTTAGTTGTCTCGGTTATTGCCATGAAAGATTTAATCATAACTTGTACATTTATGTTATCTTCCAGGCAATCTAAAAGTTGCCTTAGATTGTTTTGTATGATCTGCTCCAGAACGAAATCAGGATCAATGGTGGACCACTTCCGTATTAAACCCTTGTTTTTTTCTTAAGTTAAGGGGGATATCCTGGCAGTCGTAATTGAAAGATCAGAAGAGGCCACCATTTCTAGAGACAACAGATAATGATCGCTAAAATAAACTCTGGGTATATTGAAAAGCACTGAATGTGAGTTAAAATAATCAGATAGAGCAATAAAATCGATCAAAGTGCCTCGGCCTCTTCCAACATATGTTACTACATCATAGCTCGACATTTCAATAAGATCTAGAATTAAAAAGAGGGAGAGTTTAAATTGCAGGGAGTTAAAGATATTCTCACAAGGCCTCTGTTCAAAATGACACCCACCCTTCGTATCCCCCGTTAGTCGATGACAGTCTCGATGACAGTCGGCTCGTTTGGATGGGGGACATAATTTACAGTTAAATTCTCCCCTCCAAAGCACTTTAAAGTCCGATTTTATCTCTGCTATATGTTTCATTAGTAAAATCTCCAGTTCTTGAGCAATCGCAGTGTTATATTATTAGGATAACAATTAACAACAACCATAATCAAGTTTTTCCTAATTGAGATGTTAATAATCTGAAAATGCGAGGACTCCAAAAGATGCATGTATGCTGAATAAAGTACTCTTGATGACTAATATATCAGTAATTCTAATATTGGTTTTTAGAACCATCAATAAAATAGCGCACATACATGTCATCAGTTGCACAGTCTCAAATACCTGTGAACAAATTAATCATCTCTCATCTCCTAATAGGAATATGCAAAACTTGTAAATATACATATTGTGCATTTTGCAACCTCTCACAGTTCATTGCTACTATCCAAATTGGGTTAGAATTTGAACTGAAAGTCATCTACATATATTTCATCTAATAGAGTAAAATAAAGTATTTGGTGGGAACATATTCTAGATTAATAAACACCAAAGATTAATTTTCATTGAACACACACATATAAAAGTGTTGGTTACTATGTCATTGGACTCAATACATGATTTCTTATTGATTCATTCTCATTAATTGGTGATAATTTTTTATTCTATTTAGTTGCGGATAAAACTTTACACTTGAAATTTGCCCATGCTGTCAAAGGCTCAGATTGTGTGCTATTTATGTATGTGCATCCTAACAGGAGTTAAGCGAGAAACGTTGCCTGCATGAGTAGACAGGTTAGTTGTGCAGCATATTTGTATAATTTTAAGAATATATTAGACGTTTCACAGTTTATCCTGTAGCACTTCGCTTGATAAATAACCAATGTCAACCTTTTAATGTGCAACATGTGTTTAACCACGCAAATTCATCTCGATTGATTTAAGTAACTGTGTTGACCCATTTGTTGAAGCTGAAAACACTGTTTCAAAATTTATGTAAGCGATCAATTAAAGCACCGCTCTGTGATTTCCGAGGAGAGTTAAATTTAAAAGCCCTAGATACAGCTATAAGAAGGAGAATTGATGCACAAATTGTTAGTCAAAAGTCTCATTATTCCCACATGACTAATACTTTATTTTAATAATTGTACTGCCCCCTATCCTTCCGTGTCTTGTGACGTGGCATATAAAGATTCCAGAACTTTCCCTCACAGAATTGTGAAAAACATTGTTTTTAGTCTAAGATTGATGTTTTCATGGCGTTCTTGGTAAAAAGTAGTGGGATCCATTTAAGCCACACCACTGTAGACTCTCCTGGGTGTCTAGTTTCAAGAAATGTCTGAGATTTGTAGGCTTCCCTGGGTGCCAGCCTCTTCTGGGTCCACATACTCCAGCTTTCCACATCCCCAGCAAGTTTTACTGCAAGTGAGTATCATTAAAGGGACATAATGGAGTCTGTGTTAAGTTTAGAAAAACATTGTGTTTCATTTTTAGGTCTTGGCCTGCATAGGCTGCGCTTGCGCAGTCTCGCTGGCGAGATCTTATGTTTCTCAGTGGGGGGCTTGAACCCGCCTCTCTTCTCCATTGGCTGGCTTCCTAAACGGAGGATAGCAATTGGAGGAGAGGGGCGTCTGTCCATTTAAGCCCTGTCTTTTTGGGATTCGGGGGGGTGTTTTTTAGTTTCTTTCTCTCCTCTTCCCATTGGCTAGAATTTTACATTCCAGCCAATAGGAAGAGGAAAAACACGCCCCCGAATCCGAATATGACGGGGCTTTTCGGAGAGTCATTTCAGCTTGACCGCCGCCGGAGAAGCAAGGGAGAACGTCCGAGTCCTCAACCCCAGCCGGTGAGTGCTTGCTTTTCCTGCCTCTGCCCCCTGTTTGCGTTCCGTTGTGATTGTTTTTCTGCCCTCTGTTCCCTCGTTGTGATTGTTTTTCTGCCCTCTGTTCCCTCGCTTTTCTGCTCTCTGTTCCCTTGTTTTTCTGCCCTTTGTTTCCTCGTTTTTCTGCCCTCTGTTCCCTCATTTTTCTGCCATCCCGTTCCCTTGTTTTTCTGCCCTCTGTTCCCTCGTTGTGAGACAGAGAAGGCTTCCCCCGCTGCATGCGCCCACCTTCCGCCGGCTCCTCCTCCCCCCTTCCCCGGCCGAGAGCAGCATGAGGACCAGCAGCGCCAGCCCAGCCCGAGCCGCCTGCACACCGCCCAGGCTCTGAAGAGCAGTCCTGCGCTCCCACTATGGTGGGGCTTCTCGAGCGGGAGAGCAGCGGGCCGCCTCTGGGGCTGAGCAGCCATCGGAGGAACCGGGGTGGCTGCTGAAGAGGAGCCGCCTCAACCGTCCAGCCGCCCCTAGAGTACCTGCAGCAGCCGAGCCACTGCGACGCGGCGTTCGCCCTGGAGCAGATCTCCAAGGTGCGTCCTCAGTGCACGTGTGTGTGTGTGTAGTTCGGTCTTCTTGTGCTCGTGTTTTTTGTGCCTCTGTTCCCTGATTGTGCTTGATTGCCTCTGTTCCCTCGTTGTGATTGTTTTTCTGCCCTCTGTTCCCTCGTTTTTCTGCCCTCTGTTCCCTCGTTTTTCTGCCCTCTGTTCCCCCTCGTTTTTCTGCCCTCTGGTCCCTCTCGTTTTTCTGCCTTCTGTTCCCTCATTTTTCTGCCCTCCGTTCCCTCGTTTTTCTGCCCTCTGTTACATCTCGTTTTTCTGCCCTCTGTTCCCTCATTTTTCTGCCCTCTGTTCCCTCGCGCCTGCCTTCCACTGGCTCCTCCTCCCCCCTTCCCCGGCCGAGAGAAGCGTGAGGACCAGCAGCGCCAGCCCAGCCCGAGCCGCCTGCACACCACCCAGGCTCTGAAGAGCAGTCCCGCGCTCCTACTATGGTGGTGCTTCTCGAGCGGGAGAGCAGCGCGGCCGCCTCTGGGGATGAGCGGCCGCCGAAGGAACCGGGGCGGCCACCGGAGAGGATCCGACGCCGCCGTCGGGCTGCCCCTGGAGTACCTGCAGCGGCCGAGCTACTGCGACGCGGCATTTGCCCTGGAGCAGATCTCCAAGGTGCGTCCTTGGTGCACGTGTGTGTGTGTGTAGTTGGGTCTGCTTGTACTCGTGTTTTTCTTGCCTCTTTTCCCTGCTTGTGCTCGTGTTTTTCTTCCCTCTCTTCCCTGCTTGTGCTCGTGTTTTTCGTGCCTCTGTTCCCTGCTTGTGCTCGATTGCCTCTGTTCCCTCGTTGTGATTGTTTTTATGCCCTCTGTTCCCTCATTTTCCTGCCCTCTCTTCCCTTGTTTTTCTGCCCTCTCTTCCCTTGTTTTTCTGCCCTCTCTTCCCTTGTTTTTCTGCCCTCTGTTCCCTTGTTTTTCTGCCCTCTGTTCCCTTGTTTTCCTGCCCTCTGTTCCCTCTCGTTTTTCTGCCCTCTTTTCCTTCATTTTTCTGCCCCCTGTGCTCTCATTTTTCTGCCTGCCTTCCACTGGCTCCTCCTCCCCCCTTCCCCGGCCGAGAGCAGCATGCGGACCAGCAGCGCCAGCCCAGCCCGAGCCGCCTGCACGCCACCCAGGCTCTGAAGAGCAGTCCCGCGCTCCTACTATGGTGGTGCTTCTCGAGCGGGAGAGCAGCGCGGCCGCCTCTGGGGATGAGCGGCCGCCGAAGGAACCGGGGCGGCCACCGGAGAGGATCCGACGCCGCTGTCCGGCTGCCCCTGGAGTACCTGCAGCGGCCGAGCTACTGCGACGCGGCATTTGCCCTGGAGCAGATCTCCAAGGTGCATCCTTGGTGCACGTATGTGTGTGTGTAGTTGGGTCTGCTTGTGCTCGTGTTTTTCTTGCCTCTTTTCCCTGCTTGTGCTCGTGTTTTTCTTGCCTCTCTTCCCTGCTTGTGCTTGTGTTTTTCGTGCCTCTGTTCCCTGCTTGTGCTCGATTGCCTCTGTTCCCTCGTTGTGATTGTTTTTATGCCCTCTGTTCCCTCATTTTCCTGCCCTCTCTTCCCTTGTTTTTCTGCCCTCTCTTCCCTTGTTTTTCTGCCCTCTGTTCCCTTGTTTTTCTGCCCTCTGTTCCCTTGTTTTCCTGCCCTCTGTTCCCTCTCGTTTTTCTGCCCTCTTTTCCTTCATTTTTCTGCCCCCTGTGCTGTCATTTTTCTGCCCTCTTTTCCCTCTCGCTTTTCTGCCCTCTGTTCCCTGCTTATGCTCGATTGCCTCTGTTCCCTCATTTTTCAGCCCTCTGCTCCCTCGTTTTTTCTGCCCTCTGTTCCCTCGTTTTTCTGCCCTCTGTTCCCTCGTTGTGATCTGTTTTTCTGCCCTCTGTTCCCTTGTTTTTCTGCCCTCTGTTCCCTCGTTTGTCTGCCCTCTGTTCCCTCGTTTTTCTGCCCTCTGTTCCCTCGTTTTTCTGCCCTCTGTTCCCTTTTTTTCTGGCCTCTGTTCTCTCGTTGTGATCTGTTTTTCTGGCATCTGTTCCCTCGTTGTGATCTGTTTTTCTGGCCTCTGGTCCCTGTGTGTGGCTCAGTGTGTGTGGCTCTGTGTGTGTGTGCGGCTCTGTGTGTGTGGGGGGGGCTCTGTGTGTGTGGGGGGCTCTGTGTGTGGGGGGGCTCTGGGTGTGTGTGGCTCTGTGTGTGTGGCTATGTGTGTGTGTGTGTGGCTCTGTGTGTGTGTGTGGCTCTGTGTGTATGTGTGTGGAGGCTCTGTGTGTGTGTGGGGGGGCTCTGTGTGTGTGTGGGGGGGCTCTGTGTGTGTGTGGGGGGCTCTGTGTGTGAGTGTGGAGGGCTCTTTGTGTGTGGGGGGACTCTGTGTGTGTGGGGCGGCTCTGTGTGTTGGGGGCTCTGTGTGTGTGGGGGGACTCTGTGTGTGGGAGGGGTTCTGTCTGTGTGTGTGGCTGTGTGTGTGGCTCTGTGTGTGTGTGGCTCTGTGTGGGTAGCTTTTTTTGTAGGTGGCTCTATGTGTGGGTGGCTCTGTCTGTGTGAGGATGGCTCTGTGTGTGTGTGTAGGTGGCTCTGTGTGAGTGGCTCAGTGTGTGTGCGGGTGGCTCTATGTGAATGACTGTGTGGGTGGCTCTGTGGGGGTGGCTCTGTATGTGTGTGTGGGTGGCTTTGTGTGTGTGGCTCTGTGTGTGGGTGCAAATGCATCAGGTCTCGCATTTGCGAGAGATTAAGCTATTGGCATTGTAAATGACAATGCCATGTATTTATATGTTTTTAAAACAAAAACATAAATAAAAATAATGTCATGAGCAATGCCAATAGCTCTAACTTTAACAATGCCGAGACCATTGCATTCTAAATGCTTGTTTATTTGTCTGTTTGCTTCTGGACAGTCTTGTTTTTGGACTGGTAGGCTGGTTATCTATTATGACTTTTTTGGTCCTAATAAAATGTGTTTACATTTACAAAAAAAACACGTGGGGTACATTTGAGCATCCATATTTCTGGTGATGTTGTTCCATTGACTGGTAACAGTGACTCAGCTGTAATAAGAGGATTGAGACAAAAAATGCATATGAGAACATGAGAAAATGCAGGGGGATTCATTATAAAAAAAGACACAGATTCGCACAATCAGGTTTACTTTCACACATGGGTGCACATTTTCAACTTTTTTCAAATGCACAAACATTTTTAGGTGATGCTTGAAACCTGGACGAGTTCTTAATTCTGGAAACGTTTTGTAGATTCTCCATTAAAAATATGGTTTGCAAAGAAATAGCAACATTTCTGCTTTTTCTCCACACTAAAGATATTTTCCCATAGATAAACCATTTCCCGTACACTCCACCATTTGTGAGCGTGTTGTTTTCCCATTGCCCACCTGGAAAGGGATTGACAAGATTGACAAGAGTGAATTTCACTCCAATACTTGGATAGGAAGAGACATGAAAATGGTTTATGAATATTGATAAACTTACATACATGTGGGTTGTCTCAAACTTGGAATGGAGTCCCACACTGAAATGCTCTCTCCCTGTCCTCATGAGGAGATTTACTCATATGTAAACTTCAGTGATAGCACACTAATTTATGAGTGCAAAATCAGCTTTCCTAAATAGGAAAACTGGTTTTGCACTTACAAATAAAGCTATTTGCACATCTAAGTCTGACTTACGTGCATAGATAGATTCAACAAAAACGCCTTCAGTGTTTCCTAGGTAGGAATACATAGATACCCCTGTTATTAGAAACCATGCAGACTTACTGCATAATCACGTTAAAATGGATTGGAATGATATTTCTGCTCCAGAAATAATTTTGACCTTCTGTTTTTCTTCTTATATTTATTTTTTGTGTTGTCTATAAAGACCTAGCCGTATAGCTCCAAATGATACATAAATAAATTAATACATGACTAAATACATTAATAAACACACAAATGATCATAGCTACACAGGCAATTATAATTATTTAACTAATCGTTGTGGCGCCTGAATCGCACATTCTGATTGGGTCACTGGAAACTGGCAGCCGAAGTGTTAGTGATCTGCACAGGTGAGGTGAATCATCAGCAGACACAGAGTCATCAATAGTTGGGGCCCAGTCTCTACATTGACAGCAATGTTTGCTGAGTGACACATGTCGAAAATGAGAGAAATCTTTATTAAGGGACTTCCCAGGACGTTGGGCAGTCACCTTGTGTCCATTAGTGTTAGTGAAGGGGAATAGTTCAGCCTCAAAAGGAGTATCAGAATGTATTTTTCTGGGTTTTCTTAAAAGCACTTGATCTCCTCTTGTAAAGGTGACATATTTCAGAAATACCAGAACAGGGCAAGGAGAGTGGGCGAAAGTGCAGAGGTGAATGTTTTATAGAAATTGGCATTGGAACCATCTGTGCCTGGAGCTTTGTTAAGTTTAAGTGAGGCAATAGCACTATTTACCTCCTCCAACGATATTGGTGGGCTCAGTAATAGTTTGTCCAGGTCTGAGATGGATGGGAGGGCTGAATCCTCAAGGTAAGATCTACATTCTTCTGTTGGGAAAAAGAGTCTTCTTTGTAAAGAGATATGTAGAAATCCTTAGGAATCTCAATTATTTTATTAGGGTTGGAGTGAGGAATATTATTCTTGTCTTTGAGTGAGTTAATACGCTTACGATTCTGTTTGTGTTTCAGGTAATAAGCCTGAATTTTCCCTTCCTTGTTGGCTTCACACAAATACAAAGGCAAATTATAATTAAAAAAAAACCAACCCAATTGTGCTACTCCCCCCCTATTCACCCCAAAACATGTCTGTGAGGCTGGCAACAGTGTTGCGGAGCTGGCCCTATGTTGTACAGCACAGCTGTTATATTTGAAATAACGAAAAGGATCCAACGTTAGGAATTATTTCACAGACTTCTCCAAGGCTCTAGGAGAGGATTTAGGTAAAAGCCTAGTATAGAGCATGAATACCAGATGTACATGTCATACTATGATTGTTGTAGAGATGTATAGTAAACCAGTATTGCGGGATAAAAACCCTGCATGACTAAAACAGATAAGTATGGCTAATGAGCACAATGAGAGTACAATGGTTAACATGGATTAGCGCAACAAAGAGCTAAATAGTACACAACTAAGAACTGTAATTGTTCCATGATGACTAACAAGTTCCGTCCATCATCCCCTTTGGCATCGCTTTGTTCACCCTAAGTTGGCAGGGTATGCCCAGATGTGGGTACCTTGCTCACTTTGCCACTGGATTCAAGACAGCCTGGCTGATGAGGGTTATGAACCCGAAACCGTTCCCAGGATGCTTGTTTCTGGTCCAGGGAAGACATGGCTTGGCAGTTCGGGCTGGACTGTTCCCATGAGGCACAGCGTCAGACTGATTTGCATATGGCCATGTCTGAACTGGGGTGGTGTAATGAGCTAAAGAATTATGATGGATTAAACCCAGATCAGTTAACTGTGGGTGAGTGTTTGATTTGCTCATACGTTCCACCCATCATCCCCTTTGGTATCGCTTTATCGCCCTAAGTTGGCAGGGTATGCCCAGACGTGGGACCCTTGCTCACTTTGCCACTGGATTCAAGATAGCCTGGCTGATGAGGGTTATGAACCCAAAACCGGTCCCAGGATGCTTGTTTCCGGTCCAGGGAAGACATGGTTTGGCAGTTCGGGTTGGACTGTTCCCATGAGGCACAGGGTCAGACTGATTTGCATATGGCCACGTCTGAACTGGGGTGGTGTAGTGAGCTAAAGAATGATGATGGATTAAACCCAGATCAGTTTACTGGGGGTGAGTGTTTGATTTCCTCAAACGTTCCGTTCATCTTCCCCTTTGGTATCCCTATAGTACAAGCAGCACACAGCAGATGAGTTAGGGCCATATGTATCAAGCCTTTTTGGATTCGCAAAGGCCGGAATTCGGCGAATTCCGGCCTTTGCGAATCGCAAAAGGCTGTTTAGCACTTTTTGCTATGTATGTAAAAATCGCATCATAAGGAATCGCAAAAATGTGTGATTCCTTATTTTGCTATAGAATTTAAGGAATCGCAATTTTGCGATTCCTTAAATGCTATGTATGATGCAATTTTCAATAGCGATTTTAGCTTAAGAAATCCCAATTTACCACCAACTTTCAATTGGTGGTAAATTGCGATTTCTCATAAAAATGCACAAATTGGCATTTTTAAAGGTGGCATGTGACGCACATAGATGCCCATAGGGCATGTATGTGCGCCATATGCACTCACATGCTTATTTCAGGGGTGCAGCAGGGTGTCCTTGAGACACCCCTGCACCCTTGAAATCAATCTCATTCTGCGAATTCACAAATTGCGATTCGCAAAATGAAATGCATTTCACATTCATTCCTATGGGCCTCCTAGCCCATAGGAATGAATGGGTAATTATTCCTTATTTGCGAATTCGCAAATTGCGAATTCGCAAATAAGGAATAATTGGAAATCGCTAAAAAATAGCGATTTTCTACATACATACCATTTAGCGATTTCTAAATAGCGAATCCTTAAAAATCGCTATTTAGAAATCGCAAATGGTGATGATGATACATATGGCCCTTAGATTCTTGTGGCAAACTGGTGGAACAGTAGAGCCCTGATAGGTTCAGTCAAGGGAAACAAGCAGGAACAAGTAGGTCTGGGTTGGCCAAGAGCTCAGATCAAATCACCTCGCTGTGTACACCATTTTAGGGTCAGGCAGGGCGCTATGAGGCTTCAGTACATCAACATCACCCACTTCACACCAGAATAGTAGATTGACTCCTTGTTAGGGAGAATATTATCCAAAGGGCATAGCCGGGCAGCTGCTGTTCATGTAAGCCCTTTGTAGCTAACCAGCCGCCATTTTCAGGCCAGGCAAGCCGAAAAAAATAAATGGGGCAGCCTCCTGAAAGTCATGCAAGAAGAAAGCACAGTCCTGCAACATACCTCCGTGAAAATATGATAAGTAGGTGGAGCGCAGAGCTCTCTGGAGGGTGTTGTACAGTGAGCGCTTTGGGAAACGAGGATCTGTTGCAGTCAAGAATGGATAAAAGTACTTCAAAAATATTTTGAGTGCAGGTTCTTGCTCATGGAATGGCTCTGCAAGGGGTTACGGAGTCGGAGACCGGATCGGCTGACTTCGGGACCCATAATTTAGGTGATACAGCCGGCTGTGAAGGACCATGGAGGCCGAGATGCACACTTAGGCTGTCATGCACCACACCGTCCAAGCCACTAATCAGACACAGACTTCATTCCAGGCTCAACCATTAAGGACACTATCGTGGGTATCCCAAAAGAGGGCAAGGACACTCTGCTATTGAAATATTATGGACCGATTTCATTAATAAACTTAGACGCAAACATTTATGCCAACATCCTGTGTGCTGTGTTGTTGCTGTCTTTAATTATTCATTCTCAGGTGGGCTTTATGAAAAATAGACTCTCAAGCGATAACACCCACCTTATTTGTCACATCATTGAGAAAGCAAAACTCACATTTTCAGACACTGTAGCCATCACCCTTGAGGCTGGGAAGGCCTTCGACAGGGTCTCTTGGTCCTTTAGAGACCCTGTTGTAATATAACTAGGCCTGGGCGGTAAATTCCCTTCCGCTCACGGAATTCGTGGAATTTGGGTAATTTCGCATTCCGCGGAGAACGCGGAAATGGCCAGAATTCCGCGATCCGTGTCTTTGTGGATATTTTTGCTTGTTCGCGCTTTAAAAAATCTGTGTTCGAGAGATATTTCTCCCTATGCATGCAAATAGCGTTCGCGAACAGAAAAAAGCATTGCAAACGGGCTGAAAAAGCAATTCTGGTGTTCACTGAACTTTTACATGCTCGCGGAGATTTTTTACCATTTTGTGGAGCTTTGCGGAGCGCGACTATGCAAATTCCACCCACCCCTAAATATAACCTCGGTGACACCTTTATGAGAATATTCATGGCCTTATATATTGCCCCCTCAGCTAGAGTACGTTCCGATGGTCTCTGATCCTCAGCCTTCAATCTAGAGAGGGTTACCTGACAGGGTTGCCCACTTTCTCCATCACTATTCATTTTGACACTAGAACCTTTACTTCTCAGGACCAAGACTAACGCAGAAATAGCTGGAGTTTCTTGCAATATCATGAAAATAAAAGTGGCCGCATATGCGTACGATATACTAATTCTGTCCGAAGACGCATCTCACTCCATCCCGGCCTTACTAAAATCAATAGAGGATCATGCCTGTGCGTCCAGATATAAACTTTATAAAGACAAGTCTTAAATCATGGGTCTAAAAAACCTTTGTACTAGGGATCCGTTCAAATTCACACTAGCTTGGCAGCCCAACTACATCTTGGTCTAGAAATCAATGCAGACTTATTAGAATCGTGCTTCCACAACGAAAAACTAACACTAAATGAAATTGAAGCACTGTTGGAGAGTTGGAATCCCAAATGTATCACTTAGTGGGGTCATTTTGAGATCATAAAACTGATGAACACACCAGTTGTCAACTATCTGATTAGCATGCTACCCATTGTTCTCTTTGGGTAATTCCATCACAAGCTGGACAAAGTATTAACAAAATTCTTATGGCAAAATAAACGTGCAAGAATATCTTTCAAGAAATTACCTTTACCAGTCCACCTAGGCACATTAACCTGGCTGATTTCAAAAAGTGAAGAAAACAGTGTGGACTAGTCCACTATGTGTGTGCGATTATCTTAGTCACTGTGTAGTGGCCTGGATTATGGACACATTAGGTGTTATTAAAAGACCCCTCACACACCAACCTGGTTGGTGTCATGCTTCATCATCGGGGTCCCAACCAGGCGGCCGAATGCCACCTGGTTGTGCTCCGACGCCTGACTACTGCGGAGCGGGTGTTGGTGCAACAGTGTGATGTGGATTAAAAATACCTCTGGGGATTCTTACCTATGATTTTATTAATGGCGGCCCAGGGTATAGGTTAAAAATATGTGTAATGCAACTTACTAAAGGGAGAATTGCCCTATGAGTTGTCTTATGTGCGGCGGTTTCAAAAAGTACCAAAGCGCCTTCCTAGACAGACAAGGCTCTCTTTGGCATTTCCCACTCCCTGATTACACAACCACCTGGCTATTAGCCAAAAAAGAATTACTCGGTGCACTTCACCCTCTTGCACTTTTATTTAGTAACATATTACCCCTTATCTCTGGAAAATACATCATCTCCAATGCAAAAAGAGATCTGACAAAAATCGATAAAATCCTAGAGACCCCTCTCATTCATTCTACCATGATAGCACTATGGAAGAACACAAATATTAAAATCAAAGGGAAAACCAAATTTTGGAAATTGTTGGCATTGAAAGGCATCCACTTCCCAAGACAGCTGGGCTCCTTGGATGCCCCTCTCTCCTTCAGAGAATTTAAACATCAATACAACCTTTCAGACTTGGACTTTTATGTCTATCTTAAACTCACAGCAAGCCTCTCCAAGGTAAACTCCCTGATAAAGATCCCTCCATCATCAAGACAATAATGGCCTTTAACAAATCAGGACACCAAGCCTCTAAGTTTGATCACCTCTTATTACCTAAATCCACATCCTCCATGGAACCGTCCCCTCGTATAACTGGAAACTTATTTGGAAATCAGTTGTATCCCACAAGATCTCTCCTGCACTCTCCCAAACAAACTATTGACCTCTGCATAGATCCTTATGGACACCGTCGAGGCTCCACAAAATGTCTCTTAAAGATAATCTTTTATGTTGGAACTGTAAAGCTGCTACCGGTGACCTCTGTCATGTTCCATTTTACTGTAGTAAGGTTTCCTCCTTTTGGAACAGTGCGTTTGACTTTATCTACACTATCCGTGGAGTCCATATTAACAAGGAATTTCTAACACTAATTCAAGGTTTTCTAGATTCTCAAATCCAAACACAGAATGATAGACTCGTAGTGGACATATTACTGACATTGGCATGTAAATCAATATTAGCCAACTGGAAAATACAGCCGCCTCCTCCTTTAAGGCCGGACTCAATTGGATCTCTTTCTTAAGAGGTGCAGACAATATCTTTGTTCAGAATTCCCTTTGGAAATGCCAGAATAGCAGGGTATGGTCATCTTTGGACACTTCCTTCTCTATGAAATAACTCCCTGAACCCTCATGGATCATGGCCTAACCCCTTCCCCGTGCTCTGGGCAGGTGTAGTCTCCTGGTTTTGGACATTGGATTAACTTTCCGTCATCACACTCCCATAATCTGTGTGCCCACTTTGTATCTTTATTTTCATCGTAAATGGACCAGTCAAGCACCTACACATGTTTGTTATTTATAAATGTGTTATTCTATGAACTTAATCTCCCTATCCTTTACCGTTAGAAGCTTACTGTCGTATTGGACGGCAAGAGGTCCTTCTCTGAATCACTCTATACCTTCCTTACGGCTTCTTTGTATTTTTCTATTTTGCATTATTATTGCAGTGCTTTGTATATTATATATTGGTTTTGTTTTATATTTTGTTTCTTTTTCATGTAAGAATCTATAGGCGGTCATCGGACTTTGCACATGTTTTCTGAACATTATGTATCTTCTTATAATTCTTTATTACAATTGTTTTCTCTTCCTTTGTTGTGTCTTGCTTTGTTTTTGAAAACCTAATAAAAAATCGTTTGAACAAAAAAAGGTGACATATTTCAAATGAAATCATTTGTCAGCATATATTTTCATTTTCTGTATGTGATTAAAGTCAGTAATAAGAATGTATTCCTCAGTCTTGTATCTGAGGTTGGTCCATTGGGGCAGCTAAGTTGTTATGGCTCTTCCAAGCATGAGAGTCACAGTGCTTTTCCCTGTCCTTAAGTCAGGGGTTGAACAGTAAGCTTAAAGAGTAGTGTTTAAAACAACTTTAAGATTGTGCTTCTCGACTGAAGCACGCTGAACAGCTTTCTGTAGAGTAATCATTAACCATTCTACCAGGCCATTGGCTTGGGGCCAAAGAAGAGTGCTTTTTTGATGCTTTATATTGAGGTGATTTATAAAGTCTTTGAATTCTTGACTATTAAAAGGTGGGCTGTTGTCAGATTTTAAGATTGCAGGTACAGCCCATGTTGCAAAGATGCCATTTAATCTTTGAACAATATTTTCATGTGTAGCAGATGAAAGATCTTCTACCAATGGAAACCGGGAGCATTCAACAACAATGACTAGAAGATAAAGTCCATTCTCAAGAGGTCCAAAGAAATCAACAGGAGTTCTCTCCCAAGCATGATGTGACAATTCTGGCATGTTCAAAGGGTGCTGAATAGCTTGGAATGAAACACAGTTGCAAATATGACAAGTCTTCAATTCTTTTTTGACCCTTTCATCAACATATGGTCAGGGAGAGCACCCTTGAGCCAACGGGCTGATGAGCTCACTTGGAATGTGCCTGTGAAGTGGTACTGTGACATGTGGAGACTTGGGCAGCATTTCAGCAACCTCAGATGACTTTCTTTTGCTCTCTACCACTTCTGCTCTCTACTAGTAAAGGACTAAACCCAGAAACACATGTCTATAAATAACAGCACAACCTGAATCAGCATTGGTGAAAAACTACAGTTGCTTTGAAGTAAGCGCACTGCATTTATCAGAATATAATGGAGTGAACTACGCTGAGATGAGAGGCAGTGTGCTTCCTCCCCGTTGCATACGTGACAAGTCATTGATTCTTTTTTTGACCCTTTCATTGAGATAAGGAAAACCAGACCCAGTCTTGGAGAGCTTGCTTGGTGGCAACTATTCCTCGAAGTCCCTCATGGGCGTCGTTGAACCCTTGCTGTCGTAGACTCTCAGGAATAAAAAATCATGCACCTTGCAGAATAAGGCCTTCCTTCGGAAGTTACTGAAAGTTCATCTCTCAAATTTATAAACTTCAAATACTCACTGTCACTAGTGAGAGGTCTAGAGTGCTGGTACCACATTTGATTAGTAACAATGTCTTTTAAGATTAACACCTCACTATCTCGGCTCGTGGCAGTTACAATTTGTTTTACAAACATGTCCGCAGGTTTGCTCGATTTCATAATAACATTGGGATACCAGGGTATTGCAATGGCACTCTTGAAAACTAATCAATGGGATTCTGATCTATCCCTGGGCAATGAAGAATGGTATAGCTATATTCTTGTAACCTCAAACACCAATTATCAATTTGAGGATTTTTTGCTTTGGGATTGCTAAATAATATCAACAGTGCTTTATGACCAGTCAATGCTGTGAAAGGCTTTCCGTACTAGAACACATTGAAATATTTAAAAGTACAGAACCCAGCCAAACTTTAATTCTCTGGTTTGTGAGTAAGCATGTTCCATTTGTGAAAAACTCTAACTGGTGTATGGCACAATATGTGTCCGGGAATTTGTCTGTCCGTTGTGTTGTGCAAGTATGCGCCTAACCCCACAGGGCTATCATCAACTGCAATCTATTTATGAAGTTGGTGTCAAAGTTGGACATTTCAGTGCTACTCCCAATAGCGTGCTTGATTTTTTGGAAGCTCTTCTCACATATACGTGACCAATGAAAAGACACATTCTCTTTTGTCAGTTCTTGTAACGGTGCACTGGCCATAGCAACATCTCATATGTATCTAGAACAGTAACTGGCCATTCCAAGAAATGATCATAACATAGAAATGTCCTGCGGGGAATTTGCAGTAGTCATTGTTTGCACTTTAGCTGAATCCGGTTTCATACTTGAAGGAAGTGACCCAATTAGGGCCACCCGGGGCACCACTTACCATCTCTTAGCCTTCCATGCTAAATGAAGAGTCAGAGAAACAGTGCAGAATATTCACCAATATTCATTTATTGTATACGCTCAGAGCGGGCCACATCTGCACAGTTTCAAGATACTGCTACAGAGGGAACTGAGGAACTGTAAGCATAAAGATACATTATATAGACCACCTTAAGGGCTTACCGTACAATTATCCTTCATCTCAGGGCCAGCCTGTCCCCCTACTCCTATATGCTCACGATGCTGCCATCATGTCACAAACCAGGCTAGGCCTACAGAGGGTGGTCTCAAAATTTAATAACTATATGAAAGACAAGGGATTAAAAGTTAATACCACTAAAACATTTACTTTGGCTTGTGGGCATGGCACTAAGAAAACACCCTGTCCTATATTCCTTGAGGGTAGGAGGATAGAGACAACGGACCACTTCCCCTACCTCGGAATATCATTTTACAGGAAAGGCACTTGGCATACCGCAGTAAAAGCAAGAAAATTAGCCTTCTCTAGGGCGGTTGGTGCACTAATTAACTTTGCGGCAAAACTTGGGGGTAGACCCGATAAAGAACTGATCTCAATGTATCAGGCCAAGGGTATATCTACGGCCTCTTACGGATCAGGTATTTGGGTCATTGAAAATATAACATCTATTCAATTAATTGAAAATCATTACCTCAGATATTTGCTGGGAGCCCCTAAATCCTCTGCAAATTACCTTATTCACATTGAACTGGGTCTACCCTTTATTACTGATGCCATAAAGATCGCGCCTATCCTCTTATGGCATAAGGTCTGGGTCACCCCGGAGACAGCATTTAATCGTAAATTAATCACTGACTGTCTTACTCTTGACGGTGTTAGGAATATTAAATGGCTGTCTTATGTGAAAACTTTGATGACCAAGTTTGGCCATCCTGAGTTTTATTCGAGTCCGGCCAGTATGGAAGTGATTGCTAGGAAATCACTGAAACAACTGGATATGGATCATCTACTTAACAAAAGATGGTCCACAGAAAAACTTAAAAACTCAGTCTTGGCCTTTCAGGAAATCACTACTAACCCAGGGCCCCAATTGTACCTTGTAAGTGACTTAACCTGCTATTCGAGAATGCTATTGTCACGGTTCAGGTTTGGAACTTTTTTCCGTATAATCACCTTTCCAACCTGTAACAACTGGTCGAGAGAACTGCCCACTTGCCCTTGTGATAACTTAGCTCCCCAATCAAACTTACACTGTATTTTATTTTGTAAATTGTATGTAGTTCCACGGAGGATTATTCTGAAACCCATCCTCAAAGCATGGGGCCACCGCTCATGCAGAATAGCTTATGTTAGACTGCAACAGTTAGAAAATGACACTGTGGCACATGCTATATCTAGTTTTTTTAAATTACAGGTTACGTTTAGAAACTCTATGTAAAGAATTGTATTTTTGCACATATCAGTATTTTAGAAATTTTTAACAATTTGTTATCATTAACTTGGAATTGCTCTGATTGTAATAATTATGTTTTTAAATGTATTGTACTTAATTGGCACTTTCGGATTGTATGTTTAAATTTGTATGCTTTTATGAATTCAGATTGAATTACGAATAAAGCTTTTTGAATTTGAATTTGAATTTGATACATTATATGCATTGCATGGTCAACTAATAACATGCCCACAGTGGAATTTTCCCAACAGAAGTGGGTGAACAGCATAAAGAGAAAAAAAGGCTTCTACTCTCATATCTTGCACAGCTCAAAACACTTTCAAGGCCGTTCCTCCCTGGGTTGCGATCAAACTGCCAGACAGGTGTGAGAGGCCCTTTACCAAGGGAAAGTCATGCACTGGCACAGACAATTCTTCGTTGCAGGAACGTAACTGAGCAAGTAGAATTTCTTTGAATCAAACAGGATTAGTTTCGAACAGCAAAGAAAATGGCGCCAAAGAAACTGAAAATGGCGTAGCGATTAGTAAAATACATGACATTAAAGTGCATCAGCAAGCATAATTTAACATAGCTCCATCAGAAAAGACATGGCCAAACAATTTCAAGCTTCGTTTGTAGAATTCAAATGTGTCAGCATTCAGAGTTAAGCCTGCATTGTTCAGAAAATGACATACTTCCATGAGAGCTTTGTTATCCTCTTTCTGTGTGGTTCTGAAAACCAATATGCCATCACTGTAGTTAAATGCATTTAATATAGGCTGTATGATATGTCAAGTGATGTCTTGCAAAAGTTCTGCAGCAGAGGATCCACCAAAACTCAATTGATTATAGCAAAACTGACCAATATGTATAGAAAAGATTATAATGTGCCTGGATTTTTCTAAAGATCTAAATGGTGATATCCTTTTTTTAGGTTGAGTCGAGAGAAGAACTTAGCACCATTCATTTGAGTTATCATATAAGTAATGTGCGGATGTGGATGTCTCTCTCACTCAATTGCATTTTTGGCCTGACGCATGTCAATGCATATGCGTGCAGCACTGTCACTGTCTCTCTTAGGCACTACTACAAATGGAGAAACCCGTGGTGTGGGAGCAGTGGTGCATTCAATGATGTCATGTTTAAGCAACAAATTCAGGGGCCTATTAGCAGGAAATAGCAATATTTATTGCTAAATGTACTTAGCGACTTTCTTTTTATCGCTGGATATTTTAGCGGAGAAAACATGCTATTAGCAACGTTTTTCTCCATTGTGCTAAAATATCCAGCTATAGCGGTGAAATGCGAGGATATCGCTGGACATCAAGCGATATTCTCGCATTACCACCAATGGGGGCTTAATCTGATAATCCACCCCCCATTGACTATACAGGTAAGTCAACCTTTTAGCAGGCGTTAGATTATAGCGATAATCGAGCTTAGCGCTATTTTTTTTATCGCTTCGCCTGCCTTGCTAATAGGCGATAGCTGTCGTAGCGACTGTTTTCAATCGCTAACAGTTTGGGTACGCCCACTTTGCATGTCATTAGAGATAAATATTGCTGACATGCAAAGCGGGTCCCAAACCTTTAGCTATCGTCTAAAAGCTGACGCTAACTGCTGTTAGGAACAGCTTGCTAATAGGGCGATAAAAATATCGCCTCTTTAGCGGGAAAAAGTCCAGCTAAAGCGGCGGTATTGCCCTTGCTAATATGCCCCTAAGTTCTTTTTCAGCACCTTCTTGCAAGTGAAACACATTTTGTCTGTGTCACTGAGCACACGCTGAACATCCTCATTTACATATAACTTAAAAATCAAACACCATTCCAACAACGTACCCCCTACAGCAAGTCATTGTAACGACTTGTGTGGTAAAGTAACAAGTGGTAGCATCGCATGCGGGGTACTGACTTTGTTGTAAAGGCTGGTCATGGTGAAGACTGTTAGCTAAAGGATGTTCCCCAGCAGAACAAACATCCTCATTTGTATGTAACTTTGTTTTCATTGTTTTGAGTTTTCCTAACACGTGAAATACTGAAGGAATTTGACTTACAATTTCATGATGAGCATTCATATTGTAGTTTGCTGATATCAGTCCCATGTCAACAGCAGTGTTGCTACAAATGAACCTTGACTTTTTAAAGGCGTTGAGGCAGCCCAGGTGTATATTTTAGTCTATGCCTTTGTAAGTTGTGGTAACAGACATAATTCTTGACATTGCTCCACAGGTATGATATTTATTAATGCACCACTGTCAATTATGAATGGTATTGAACACCCACTTATCTTTAGAGAGATTGTTGGACATTGTTTGAATATTTCTGGTGCTTTTTCATGTGGATTTTTCTTCACTTTGAATTTTTCATCACATTCAACTATTCCCATATTTGCAAGCTTTTTTAAAGTAATAATAGAAATAGCACAATCGAAATTGTCACTTTCACTGGGAACTGATAGTGAGGAACTCTTTGTCGACGATTTAGATGATGATTGACTTATGGTGGTGTTGGTTTGCAGCAGCTGATGTGACTGCTTCACCTTGTGGGGGCAAGTCGCTAAGGTAGCGTTTGGTCTGCAATTTTGTCTTCATGCTGTGATGCATTTACTTTTCTCTTTGTCTTGCAAGTCATCACAAAATGGTTTGCTTTACCACAGGCTATGCATATATATGCCCAATGGTGGGACATTAACCTTTGTGTGGAAATGACAGTCTACATCTTTACACCATTTCTTTTTCTGCTGAGCCATCGCCTTGTGTCCCTCAGCCTTGTACTTTATCTTGCTTTTCATGCTCATGACTGAAGCACACTGGGCGCCTCCATCCTCCATGTCAGTCACTTGACAATCAGTGCAAGCAGCAATGGGGACTTGTTCTAAGCTCAGAGGTTCTTTCACCAGTCGTTGTCAAAAGGAATCTGATAGACATCCATCCATTACACTGTGCTGGGGAGTCTCCTCATCATTAAGTGAATTACAGTGCTTCATCAGAGACTCCAGTCTCTCAACAAACTCATCGATGGTGTCACATGGTCTCTGGCGTTCTTGACTAAATAGGTATTTTTCATTATCCACATTTGGCGCTGGAATAAACTTGACATTCAAGGATGCTTTGATTTGATTGTGTCACTTCACCTTCATGTGGTATCTTTTTCATGGCTTCTTTCACTTCTTCATCAGCCATGTTCATCAGATGCGTTAAAATCTTATTGTCATCTTTTTCATGTATTGCGTCTCTGAAATCTTCAAAAGTCTCTATCCATGCAGTCCATCTTTTACCAATATTATGTTTTTTTGAAACATCATATGCAGATGGTAGTTTTAAGAATGCAGCAGCCGTATATACATTTGTTGACAGTATTGGTCTCTCGGGTGCCTCATATGGAACTTGCAATTGAGGAAACAAGGGCCACCTTCCTCACATGGAACCAGGGTATCTATTGTGTAACAAGGAACAATGGTTCCTGTGGACAATGTATATAATATATAGTAATCTATAGCACAATTGCAATACAATGGGTAAAGATAAACCAGAGAGGGACACAACAACCATATACAACTGGACACTGCTGAATGTTAGTATTTATACAAATACGCTTTTAAATTGATTGAAGCAAGTCCATGGTGTCCCAAGTGAATATAGAACCTACAAAAACAATTTTTTTTCAAATATTTACAAAAAATCAATGATTAATAACAGCCTTCTAGTACAATAGTAGGGGTTGAGAAGTGGTTCGGTTTTGGATTTTGTCGACGGCGTTGAGACCCCACCAATAGCGGGTCTCAAAGGGACACCTGGGTTTAGGAATCGACTGTCAAAGTCAAAGAGGTGTGCACCACAGGAACATGAAAATGAAGGAGAGGTACTCTCATGGGGCCCAGCCGGGTACACTGTGAGGGAAGAGCTGACAGTGTATAGGCGTAACTGTGGTGAAATCACTGTATCCAAGAGATACAACATGACAATCCGTGTTTAATTGAGGTATCTCCGATATTCATGAGTAAATAGATCCTCAGGCAGAGATCTCCTGTGCCTTGTGACAGGTTAGCTTTGGGATCAGCCTTATTGACTTTTGGAGCTTGGATTTTGCCCTGGCTCTCAATCAGAGCTTTTTGCTTGATGCAATATAGGGAGTTGTTCTGAGCCTCTACACAGCAGCTTTGGAGGTCGATCGCTTCGTTCAGGGACAACTCTGCTAGCACAAACCCTGAACCTCTTTCTAAGGCCACCCTGCAGCACTCTGTGTTACAGATACTCTCTTTAGTCACTTCCATAGGTAGACAAATCTTCTACACTACTAGTCCATGAAAGCAGATGACATTATCATATTTGGTTGGCTTTGTACTTGTTAGAACTGAGGGTCTCTAGTTGGCAATGGTGTGCACCTTTGTCCAAATAGGGACCCTTGCTTCTAGTCAGGATAAGGGGTCTATACTCCTAAATAATCGCTGCTCAACCCTGTGGTAGATTGACACAAGCAGACAGGCTTATCTCAGAGGCAGTGTGTAAAGCATTTGTGAACACATACAGTAATACAGTGAAAACACTGCAGATGGACACCACACAGGTTTAATAAGTATTCTTTATATAGACTTAACACAAAACCCAAATGACAAAAAACTAACCCTGGGCGGGCAACTTCGCTACGGATGCGACGCGCTTCTTCTTGTTGAGTCGCGCTTCCAGCTCCCAACAATACGCAGGCTTGTGCAGACAGAATTCCAAGCAAGGAAGTTAAGGGGGGAGCTGGTGGTGAAGTCTTGTAACCCTGAGACTTCAGCAAGAGGCAGGCACAGTTCAAGCGCTTGGATATTCTTCTTCAAGATGATGAAAGTTCAAAAAAAGTTATTTTCCCCTTTCCTTGGCAATTAAGTAACCACTGCAGGCAAACCCCAGAAAATAGAACACTGGCACAGGGGCAGTCAAACCCTTCAGCTTCCTTGGTTTGTTCTCCTTGGCAAAGGTCTGTATTGATTCCCAGAAGTGATCTAAAGTCTTGGGGTCTGAGCCCCAATATTTATACCAGTAAATCATTTGTCCTCTGAAGGCAGAGGGCGCCTGTGCCTGGCCAAAACCAGTTCTGTGAAGCTTCCTGGCAGGAGGTGGAGACAGCATTGTTGAAAGCAGACCTGGCCCAGGTAGCTGAAAGGAAATCTCCTCCCCTACTCTCTATCCTATGAGGGCTCAGGGGAGTGAAAGGAATTCTCCGCCCCCACTCTCTATGCAGCCATGTTCCTAATCAGCCCAGTCCAGACTCATCAGACTGCTGGAGCCAAAGCCCTCCTGTCACTCACAATCCAGACATGCAATACACAACCTAGCAGAGCAAGCTGGATGTTTAGGCAAGAAATACCTACTTTCTAAAAGTGGTATTTTCAAACACAGAATGTAAAAATCACCTTCAATAAAAGATGTATTTTAGCATTCTGAGTTCAGGCATTCTAAATTTGTATTTCTACCATGTTCCCTGGGATAGTTCGGGTTATAAGATGGTATAATCAAACTGCCCATTCTGGCCAATGGGAACAGGAAGCCTTGCAATAGTGAAAAACTAAATTGGCTGTAATTCACTATCAGGACATGCCACACACATCAGGGCATGTCCTACCTTTTACTAACAATGCACCCTGAACTTGGGCCTACCTTAGGGGTGGCTAACATGTAGAAAAGGGAAGGTTTAGGGACTGGTAAGTGGGTGCACTTACCAAGTCGACATGGCAGTACTAGACTGCACACAGGCTCTGCAATGGAAGGCCTGAGACACATTTTACAATCTGCTTCTGTGGGTAGCAAAATCAAGCCCACTAGCAGCATTTGATCTACAGGCCCAGGGCACAGATGGTGCACTGTACTAGGGTCTGACAAGTAAATCAAATAAGCCAATCATGGAGTCACTAATCCATTACGACAATTTACAATAGGGAGCACTTGCACTGTGGAACTGAATAGCAGTGGCACAGTGCCCAAAGCATCTAAACCAGCAACAACATATCAAACACAGTGGAGACAACAGTGAAAAATGGAAGGGAGACTCACACCAATGGTACCAGTTCTAACAGTACTTAAATGTTTCATCACATACACCTGATTAATCTATGCTTCATAGCACACAAATTTCAATTTGACTTGTACTGAACTATTGCTGTGCGCTACTTTCGTAACCTGGTTGCATCAACCTTTAGAGCTCTTACTCTGTATGATGGATGGCATTAATTTAAATAATGTCTCAGTAAATTTTATTTGAGGCCATTTCATTCCGTTTCTGGCCACAGACATGTAGAATTTCAGTGCTGCATTCTTTATCGTCAGGCTGGTGTTGTGCTGAGACTCCACCAGTGCCAGCATCAATTCTGCACTTCGACTGCAGCACACTTGGTACACACAAGCATGTTGCTGGACCACAGCAAACTCTCTGGTGGAGCACTTTCATTGTACAGGCTTTGTATCTCGGCACCAGCTGTAGTATCCTACCAGTCCAGGTATTCACCAATAACCACGTCACACGCAGATAGCACGTTTTACATCTCTTTGAGTGCGCACTCAACTGGATCTCTTCCTTCCAATATGGCCACACCCATAGGATCTAATTAACAGCCTTGTCCTCTGCACCCAAAGACATCTTTTGCGGCATACCCCAAGCATCCACCCTCTTCAACACTTACATGACACCTCTGGCAGGCATCACCCACGGATTGAACATGCCAACTTCCAACACACCATGGCAAAAATCGCCAACTGAATGAACAACATCTGCCCCAAGCTCAACTGGGATAATGCAGAGGTCATCATCTTCCTCCCAATCGGACGATACATGGTGGCCCACCGCACTCAACCCCTCACTCACCCCCACCAGCCAAGCATGCAACCTCTGTATCATCTTAGAAACCCATCTGACCATGAAGCAAAATATTAACACATCTTCTCCTCCTGCTTCCTCATCTTCTGCATTCTTCACAAGATCTTCTGATGGATCCCCGTCTCTTCCAGGAAGTCAGTCACCCAGACCCTCATCGCCAGCCGACTCAACTACCGTAACACACTCTACACCGGAACCACCGGAACCACCAAATAACTCCTGAAACCACCTCAAGACCTATTAAAGCTCCTCACTCGTGCCTACAAAGCCCTCCACAAGTCTGGAGCCACCTACATCAATGACCGCCTAACATTCCATCGACCGACTAGGAAACTCCGATCCTCCCCCTCCCTTTGGCCCACATCCCTTGCATTCAACGCAAATGATGTGGAGGACGTTCCTTCTCCTACCTCCCTCCCAGGTCCTGGAAGGACCTCCCCCTCCACACGCACTGCCCCTTCTCAAAAGGACTTCAGGAAGCAGCTCAAGAACTGGGCGATAAGCAGCACTATACAACATCTTCTGATTGATTGAGTGACCTCTTTTTTCTTATGTGTGTATGTCAAAACTCCACACTCTAAGCCTGCCTTAAACTCATCCCTCCATTGCTTATGTCACATGCCTATGGTGTACAGTGAGAACCAAAAGAGTTCCAGTGTTTTATATTTGCAAGACACAACACCCTCTTTCACAAACAAATGTCTGCAGACATGATAGAATGGCCTGAGCTGCTGACTTTGGAACTGGAGAACTGGATTAAAGTCTCAGTGTTGGGCTGGCTCAACAGCATCTGATTCTCTGCAAATCACTTAACCTTCCTGTGCCTACAAATACAAATTATTGTGCTCTTGGATAATGTAACCGGTGATCATGTTAAGGGCTCAAATACCTATGGATCAAGTTTACTCCATATGAAACTTGAAAAATACTTGCACTACACTGATTTTACATTTTCCAGGATACGCTACAGTGGTCTATTGTTATGATGTTTGCTATGTGTGTATCTTCAACCTATGTACATGTGGAATGAAGGACATTAAATCTATACTGACCAATGTATGCTTACCTTCATGATACTGGAGTGATAAATATCCTGCAGTTGTTATTTTTGTAGGTCAATGTGAAGAACTTGATATTCTTGCACTATACGCATTGGTCGACTGTAGGACAGTATGTGCTCCTGCTTGCTGTGTTATGCCCCTTACTGCAACATGAGGGTCATAACTGGGTCTCAGTAGTGAACAGTCCTACCAGCCCCTGTACTCACCGTTAAGCAAGCAACACACAACGAGTAGTTCGACACATCTTATTCTGCTGTGTGTAAGTCAGAACTCAATATTCTAAGCCTATCTTGAGCTCCTCCCCCCAACACTTGTGCCACAGGCCTAAGGTGCATAATGGGAAACAAAAGAATTCCAGCATTTCTTCATTTACAAGACACTACATCTCCCACTTTATTAAATAAAAAATTATAAATGTGACAAAATAGATAAACAACTAAATTGTTGCAGTGCCTGAATCACACGTCCTGATCAGTTCGATGGAAACAGGAACTGGCAGTCGAAGTGTCAGTGATCTGCACAGGTGAGGTGGAATCATAAGCAGACACAGAGTAATCCACAGTTTCTACATTGACATCGATTTTTGGGGTCTGATGGGCCACATGTTGAAAGTGAGAGGACTCTCTCGTAAGAGACTTCTCAGGACACTGGGCAGTCACCATGTGCCTTTGGTGTTAGTGATGGTAAATGGTTCAGCCTCAAAGGGAGCATAAGCCTTTCTTTTTCTCTGTTGTTTACCAAGCACTCTATCTCCTTTTAAAGATTACGTCTTTCACATGACGTCATCTGTTAGCATATATTTTCATCTTCTGTTTGTGACCAACATCCGTAGTATGAATGTCTTCCTTATTCTAGGTTCTGATGTTGGTCAATTGGGGTAGCTTGGTCATCAGGGCTCTTCCAAACATGAAAGTTGCAGGGCTATCATTGAGTAAGGGGTCGAACAGTAAGGTCGAAGAGTAGTGTTGAAAACAACTTTGAGGTTGAGCTTCTCAAATGTAGCACACTGAACAGCTTTCTTTAGAGTCCTTGTGAACTGTTCCACCAGACCATTCACCTGGGGCCAAAGAGGAGTGCTTTTTGATGCTTTATATTAAGGTGATTTGGAAAGTCTTTGAATTCTCAACTAATAAATGATAGTCTGTTGTCAGACGTCAAGTTAGCAGGTACACCAAATGTCGCAAAGATGCCATCTAACTTTTGAATAACCTTTTCATGTATAGTGGATAAAAGTTCTTCTCCAATTCAAAATGGAAGTATTCATCAACAATGACATAGAAGATGATGCCCACTATCAAGAGGACCAAAGAAACCAATACCAATTCTCTCACACGCATGATGTGGCCATTCTGACCTATTCAAAGGGTGCTTAATGACTTTAGATGAAAGACAGTTTGCCTGTATGACAAGACGTCTATTCCTTTTTGACCCTGTCATCAAGATATGCTTACGAAAGTCAGTCACAGAGAGCTCTGATGGTGTCAACTAGTTCTTTGATATCCCTCATAAGCAACTTTGATCACTTGTTGTCATAGTCTCTCTGGAATCACAATTTGTGTATCTTGCAAAATTAAGCCTTCTTGAGTCACTGAGAGTTCGGCTCTTACGAACTACAAGCCATCACCATCATTTGTGAAGAGGTCTAGAGTACTGGTCCCACAAGTGATGGACAATAATCCCTTTTAATTTTAACAAATCACTGTCTTGGCTTATGGCAGTGTCAATTTGTTCTAAAGACATGGAATCTGGTGCGCTCGATTTCACAATTTTCACAATAAAATTGATGTAAGCCTCCATTGTCTTAGATGAGGTACCAGGACACAGCAATGGCACTCTTGAAGTAGGATTCTGATCTTTTCCTGGACAATGGAGAATTGTATATTTGTATTCTTGCAAAGTCAATCCCCAACGTTCAATTCGAGGAGGCGTTTTGGCTTTGGGATTGCCAAATATCGTCAACAATGCATGAGGATCAGTCACTACTGTGAAAGGCTCTCTGTACCAGAACATGTGGCAATTCTTGGAAAGTGGCCTTCTCTAAAGGCTTACCCCAAACATTTTGCCTTCCTTCTCTTCTTTTTCTGACCTTCTTTTTGATAGATTTTGGACTCTGGTCATTTTACCACTGCTGATCAGTGCTAAAGGGGAAACATCCTTTACAACGAAACTTTTACAACGCAGTGCTTTTACAACGCAGGTTTTACAACGAAAAGCATTACAACACATTGCGCTGGGGGGCCCTCTAGGATAGGGAATAGATTTAATTTACTATCCAACACCTTCCCTAGTGTCCACGGGGACTGGAGTTGGAATAGTAAATTAAACTATTCACTATCCAGCACCCCAAAGCGCTATGCGTTGTAAAGGTTTGCGTGGTAAAAACTGCGTTGTAACAGCATGCGTGGTAAAAGCATGCGTTGTAACGTCATACATCCGTGCTAAAGAGCATGTGCTTTTCTAAACATGGTGAAATTGGTTTACAGGAGCATATCATCTACCTAGGGCCTGTATATTAAATGTTACTAGTGGGTATGCAGCACTGATTGTGCCACCCACAGAAGCAGCCTTTCAAACCTACCTCACGCCTGCCACTGCAGGGCCTGTGTGTGTAGTATACTGTCAGTTGCTAATTGCCATTTACAACCACTTTCCAAGCCCTTTTATTACACAGAGGGCACCCTAAGGCAGGCCCTAGATATTGCTAAGGGCAGAGTGCTGTGTAAATGAACAGTAGGACATGTACTTTTACGTTTTGCATTTCATGGTAGTGACAAACAACAGCAGTTTTGTTTCACTACAGTGAAGCCTACTCCTCTCATAGGCTAGCATTGTGAATTCTTAAAGTACTTTTAAGCTGTAATTCCTGATTACAGTAGCTGCATCATGTTTCATATCTTTGGAATGGTAATGATACATTTTCTTTAACTGTAACATTGGATTTAACAATGCAATTTTAGAAATGCCACATTTAGAAAGTCAATACAAAAAATCAAGAATGGATTGGGTCTACATATACATCAGCAAGGCTAGGCCACTTTGCAAGGCATGAAGAAAACAAAATGGCAATACTAATAACTTTTTTAGAAACCAAATGTTTAGAGGCACGATGGCGTGTGTAGTAGTAGTTTATTTACTATGCATAATTAATTAAAACCATTGCATACACATAACATTAACAATTTAATATACGTAATTCAATGGATAAAACACTGTTAAAAACCATTATTATGCTTCATGTTAAAGTTAACATTTTGGTCCTAATGCGTTGATCAGATCTAAAGTGCCTGTGCATCAATTAAAACTGAGCTAGCGAAAGCTTTGCCAAGTTAAGCAGCCATCATTGTGCATCTTGTTAAAATTCACATTTTAGGGCTTACGCGCTTCATCAGATCTAAAGTGCCTACACGCCAGACAAGGTGGGCTAGCCCAAGCTTTGCCAAGTTAAGCAACAGTAACAGCCTGGCCAGGCTGTTTTTATTTATCCAATGTCCACTTGCAGTATGTGTTTGAGTCTCTCTGCCACTGTGTCAAAAATGTTTGTAAGCCTGCCGTTTTGTTGTGTTTCGGCCAGATTGAAGCACAGTTTTACAGTCTGCCTGCAGGTCCTGGACCGTTATGCTTGATTATTAGTCAAAGTAGGATGTCTCTTTTATCCTTTAGGTTGGCCATTTAAGGACCGGACAAAGTAACTCCCTAATTTAGACCTGTTTTATGGTAATCCAGGCCCTTTCAATTTCTCTTCTGCCGCCCCCATAAATTGTACCAACCGGCATGCCAGCTGTATGTCTCCTCCACCAAAGCAAGCCTTCACTGCTTGCCTGCAGGTTCTTATCCTCTTGGTGTTAAAGATAGATTTCAATAACAAGCGTCGTTCTAGGTCCAGACCGTGGCAAATGCATAGTAGATGCATGATGCTCTCTTCAGCTTCTGCGCAGAGGCGGCACTCAGTTGTTTCTGTGGTTCGCTTCCATGGTGGTAGATGCGGGAGGACAGGAAGAATTCCCAATCGATACCTGAGGTATTTCTCTTTTAGCTTCCGGCTGAAGCCCGCATGCAGGTAGTCTTGAGGACCAGGTGTTGTGTAGCTCTGTAGCACGCACCAGCCGTGTGATTGTCTTCTGAGTGTTTCCTTATCTTCAAGTACTGATATATTTTTAACTGTCTTGTTTACCAAAGTCTTAAAACTATTCTGCGTTCCCGTAGTAGCCCACAATTCCTTCAGGCCTAGATGGTTTATCGATGTGGTCAGGTAATCCCTTGGGATACAAGCTCTGCTTGAGTTTATCTCTTTCCATAGGTGGAAATTCAGGGAGCAGTTATCGGAGCTTCTGATCCTAAACCAACATTTCACATAAGCTGCTTTGCAAGCTATTTTTTGTGACTGTAGGCCAAGCTCCAGCCTGATTTGCGCGGGAGAGGCATAATTTGGTAGGCTAAAGATTATTCTTGCAGCTCTTAGCACAGTTTGTTCCAAAGTCTCTTCATCTTTTCCCCTAAGGCATTCGCTTCCATATGTAATAGCTGGGATTAGCTTTGCTTGTAGTACTTGTAGTAAGGGATAAAAGCTTGGCCCAGCAGTTTTGTGTTTCAGAGATTTTAGAGCTACCGCTATTGTGTTTCCTTTCCGTTTCATGGCTTCTTTTTGTGGCTTGAAGGTACCTTTCTCATCCAGTATTACCCCTAGATATTTGTATTCTGACACGACTTCCATAGGAGCACCTGACAGGTTCCAAATAAACCCTGTGGTATTCTTTTTCGGGTTGAACCACATGATTTTTGACTTATCTAGATTGATGGTTAAACCATTAGATGCAGCATGCTTGGCAGTTGTATTTAGCAAGCGCTGAAGCCCAATTGGAGTTCGGCTCATTAGGACGACGTCGTCAGCGTACAGTAGGTTAGAGAGTGACAGCCCGCCTAACCTCGGTGCATGGGAAGTGCTGTTGTTTAATTCAGTAGAAAGGTCTGCCATAAACAGGTTAAAAAGCATGGGGGCCAGTACGCAGCCCTGCTTCAATCCACTAGATATTGATATTTTCCTTGACAGATATTCTCCGGTTCCTAGTTTTATTTGAACCCAAGTGTTAGTGTGTAACTGGATTATCTGTTTTAATAGTGCTGCTGCAATTTCCATCTTTGCTAGTTTAGCCCACAGCTTCTGCCTGTTTATACTATCGAAAGCAGCAGAATAATCGATGAAGCAGAAAAATAGGGAAAGATTTGCTGCTTTGGCACCGTCCATCAGTAGCGTCAGTGCAAGTAGATTTGTGATGGTCCCAGTGCCTTTGGAGAAGCCGGTCTGATTGATAGGGATGAGGGATTTTTCATTTGCCCATACTGTTAGTTCGTCCAAAAGGAGACCGGCATAGTATTTTGCCTCGACATCAATTAAGGCTACAAGTCTGTAGCTAGTAGGTTTATTCTTATCACCCTTCTTGTAGATTGGGGATATTATGGATCCTTTCCAGGAGTCTGGGATGCCAGCCCCTTCATCTATGGAGTTGAACACTTGTAGTAATGCAGCCGCCCAGTAGTTCAGGTCAGCTTTAAACAATATTGGGGGGATACCGTTAGGGCCCGGTGCCCCCTCTGGCCTACCTTTGGCTACTCGGTTTTTGATCTGCAAAATCGTGAAGTGCAGTTCTCTTGTTGACCTCCTGCCGATGTTACCATGGGTGCTCAGCTTGTCAGGCTGTCCTGACCCTGGTTGTGCCATGCTGGAGCTTTCCCCTCTTGGGTTAAAGTGATCATGGAGGTGGCCTGCCCAAGTTTCCTCTGTTATGTGGGAGTTGATGCCCTGCATGTGGGTTTTACCTAAATTATTTATTGTTCGCCAAAATTTTGCACTTTGATTTGTCTTTGCATCAAACAGGAGCTTAGCCCACAAAGATTCTTCTACTTCCCTTTTTGCTTGCCATATCATTTTCTTCTTGGTTTGTTTTAATTTAGCAAGGGTATTTTGTAGAATAGGTTCGTTACCCCTTTGTCTTAGCTTTCGTAAAGTTTTATTTATCTCTTTATTGAGGGCCCTCAGATTTGGTATAGACGAGATTGGTAAATAGTTAAGTTGGTTTCCTGCTTGAGCTCTTACAGTCTCTCTATTTGGTGATCGACTTTCTGGCACTCGGCACTTTGATCTATTGGCAAATTGTTCCCCTAGTTGTTTTGTCGCTGTTTCCCAACGGGCTTTCGCATTGCTTTGTATCTCTGCTTGCTTTTCCCAAATTGACTTAGCTATGATATGGAGTTTGTCAGGTTGGCTAATTTTGCATTTCAGCCTCCTGAGATTCACAGTATAAATAGTTGCAGGATCCTCCACTGGGCGCATCAGGGGCCTCTCCTTTATACACAGTGAAATTTCCTGGGCCTGATGGTCACTATGCTCTTTTATTCCGATCTTGAAGCTAGAAATCCTTCTAAACAATTGTTGAGTGACCAGCATGTAATCTAGTATAGAGCTGACCGTAGCTTTATGATAAGTTGCTGCGGGGGGTTGGTCTCCCAAAAAGCGACCATTTAGTACCACAAGGCTTGTCCTGTATAAAATTCCTAGACTGGGGTGTCAACGTTACCTTTTTGCCCTGTATCTGGGTGGGAATCTTCCCCGCTATATGTTGTTCCTCCAGCTCAATTTCCCTCGGATGTGGTCCTATTAAATGCATATTGAAATCCCCAGCCAATATAAGGTTGGTTGATGACTCTTCCGAGAGTAACTTTGTTATTTCCGTACCTACCATTTTAACCCCTCTAGCTTTATCTCGTGGGTGAATGTAAACATTTAGTACAATAATTTGTTCTTTAGCGTTGCTCTCGTCTATGTTCAGAGCAAGAATTTGAAGGCCGTTTGATGGCGTGTGGTTAGCTGCTTCGCTATCACTATCCTCCGTGAATGGATCAGTGTATCGGTCAGCGGCTGGTTGGACTGGTCACCTGAAGGTTGGAGTTAGCATGTGAGACAGTGGATGTCCTTCTCCGGCTGCTAGCGATTGATTTTCAGCTGACAGAGACATGTATGTGCCATGAAAGAGTTGGGTTACTCAGAGGAAAGCTCCACAGATTATGGCCACAAGGAGTGAAAAAGCTGTTAAGGCTTGTGTGGGAGTTTGTCGCTCTACCAGGGGCGGCCCTGCTCCAGTGGCATTACCTAGGTAAACGGGAGCGGGAGAATCAGCAAAACCAAGCAACGGACCGTGTCGGGTAGAGGAGTCAAGAAAGATCACGGAATAAAGAAAATGCTGAGGGAACAAGGTCGGCGGACGGAGGATGACCAGGCACAGCCCACTCTCACCGCAATGTTTGGTAATCAGCCTGCACCAGAGATTACAAGTAAGGAGCAAACTGTTACTGAGACTGAGACAATATCTGGGGCAGAGAGCGTGAATTGTGGGGAGGTGGGCGCAGAAGAAACTGGCCTGGCAAGAATCAATTTATCCATGGAGAATCCAACCCTCGGCCCAGAGGAGGGTGTAGGTGCTGCCGGCAATGCAGAGAGAGTAAATGACCACCAGGATGGCACACATTTAATGAATAAAAATGAAGAGGAAAGAGCCACTCCAAAGAGTGAAATGCTGCTGCAAAAGCCCACACGTGAGATGGGTGTAAAAGATAAAAGAAAATTAGGTAAAAAGAGACGCAGCGAGAGTGCGACACCAGAACAGAGAGGAATTTTCACCCGATGGGATAGGGTCTACATTTTTCTCTCTCACTGACGAATCGGATCCCTCCAGAAAAGATGACATCTCCTCGAATAGTGGTGAAGGGGACCTGGAAACAGATGACTCAACAGCAGGGGACCACCTACAAGCAACTCAGAGGAAAAAGAGCTTAGGAGGTCATAGAAGGAAAGAAGGCGAGAAATGGCAAGTGGGGAGACAACTCAAGTGGGACTATTCAAATACGCGAATATTACAGGCCGAAGAGGTGATGGAGGGTGCAAATGAGATGGCTGGGCCTTCACTATCTACAAAATCTAAGTTCAATTCAACAGATGCAGGAGGAAGTAAGGGCAGATGGTCACAGGGCCAGAATTGCTAATAAAAAAGTACAAGCCGAAATTAGGAAAATAAATAAAAAATGTGGGGATCAGACAGAAAAGTACAATTGAAAAAGCTCCTAGATATCTTTCAGACCACAGCCCACTAGTGCTGGAGATACAGGGCTGGGTGGATCAGGCAAAACCATGTTCATCACGGACCTTTGAAAGAGCATTATTCGTGGATGAGATCTACACAGAGCATATGAGGAAGGGGATTCCAGAGTTTTTGGAGAGGAATCTTGGTTCGGCCGCCTTGAACATAGTATGGGATACATTAAAAGCCGGGGTACGAGGGGAAGCAATGCAATTTGCATGGAGGAAAAATGTAATTGAGAAAGTTGAACTACAGAATTTGAAAAATGGGCTGATTTAAGCCGAATGTAATTTAGTTAAGGTTATACAACAGAAGGGAGATATAGAAACTGCCAGTCTAGGCGTGGCAAAAAGTAAAACTTTAATAGGGGAGAAATTGATTTAAAAAAAGCAGTGGATAGGGCTACAACCTACCGCAAAGAGATATATGAATGCAGTGAAAGGGTGGGGCACTTCCTTGCGGTAAGGACAAGGCAGGAAGTTACCAGGAATGAAATTAAGGCATTTAAAGATCCAATTGATGGATTGAGAACAAACACTGGGGAAATTCGAACTGCCTTCTGTGCCTTTTACCGGACCCTTTATACAGAAAATCTGAAGGGGGTGTACTGAGGGCAGAACAGATAGAGCAATATTTAACTCCCCCGCAGAGGCTCTCTTGACCGGAGAAGAAAGGGATCAGTTAGAGATCAGTTATATCGACCGTTAGAATGGGAGGAAATGGTAACTACTCTTGCTGATCTACCAAAGGGAAAAGCGGCAGGGCCAGATCTGATATCCATCAAATTTTACTATGTCTTCAATGAGCAGCTAAGGGACGCTATGATGGCTTTGTTTGTATGAATTATAGAGGGGGCTGATCCACCAGCCTCCTGGGGGATGGCAAAGATCGTAATTTTTCCTAAAAAAAAATAAACCTATGGATGAGCTAGGGTCCTACCGGCCAATAACCCTTATTAATGGGGATGTGAAGATTTACTCTAAAGTGTTGGCCTGTCGCTTGGCATTGGTGATCCATAGGATTGTTTCACAGAAGCAACACAGGTTTGTCCCCGGTAGAAGTACTATTGAGCATGTCCGGAAAATCATTACACTTTATGATGTGAAACAAGTAGCAGGAGACCCTATGGCCGCTATTTTCCTGGATGCCAAAAAGGCATTTGACAGGTCTCCTGGCAATTCTTGTGGGCTACTATGTCTTAGAAAGGAATTGACGAGCAGTTCATTGGAGCAGTAAAAGCCTTGTATAAAGATCCAGAGGCAAGAGTGCCAGTGAATGTGGGTCTAACAAGACTTTTAAAATAACCAGAGCCACAAGGCAGGGGTGCCCCGTTCACCGTTACTGTTTGCCATCTATATCAATCCCTTCCTTAAACATCTGGAACATGCACCGAATATTCCCCCTCTGTTTGATACTGGCCCTGCAGAAAAAGTTTTAGCCTATGCTGACAATGTTGCGTTAGTCACTACACAACCAGACATGGCTATGAATGCAAATGAAATTGAGGCCCAAAGGTTTGGTTCGATATCTGGAAGTGCTCTGAATAGGGATAAAACACAAATAGTTGTGAACATTTTTGCCCCAAGTACTGATAAAAGAATTGTAAAAAAAAACATATCTGTGAGTTGCGATAAACGCTGAGATTGACGAGATAGTTAAAGAAAATCTGGAACCATGTGCAGCTGAACTGAAAAAATAACTTAAAAGAATGGATAACCTACATCTTACCCTGATTGGATGAGTAAACATAATTGAGATGATTTACTTCCCTGACGTTTTATATTTTTCAAGAACAATTCCCCTGATTTTTCAAGTTTTTGGTTAAAAAAATTCGAGAGCATCTTTTCACGGTTTATATGGGCCTAAACAAGACCTAAAAGGGCGATAAATTTATTGTACTTATCTAAGGAACGTGAAGGGCTGGTGTTACCTAACCTTAGAATATGCTGGTGGTCAGCTTCCATTATACATTATATACCCTTGTTGAATGCATCTCCCGGGATGGAAAGTTCAAATTGGAGTTATCCATATGTATATGTAAATTCACATGATGTAAGAGGGTGTCTATGGAGCCAGGTGAATTACGGATATTACAAAAGAGTGGCTTTAAGACTCTCCTGGCAGCTTTTAGGGTTTGGTCAGCAGTATGACGATTGGTAGGGCTAGCCAAAGTAAAATATTATATACCATTTGTGCAGAATGTGGAGCTGCTCAAGATTTTAAAGGATCAATACTTTCAGAAATGGATAAACTCAGGATTTACAAAGGTTGTATTGTAGTGTACTTCCTATTTCCCTTACAGGTTCTGCACATTGGAATAACATACACAATACACTTGACATAGGACTGAGGTCAGTATGCCCCTATTATGTATATTAAACTTAATTACTGTGTACCAGCTAGCTCAGAGGCCAGTAGAAACTTCTTGAAGACAAGAAGGGAATAGCTTCTGGCAACCACATAACATAAAACCCTGATCCCTCAGGATCGTGGAAACAATATACTACTTTTTATTCAGTCACTCATCTCAGAGAAGTACATAGAAGAAACAGTTGGGTGTGTTTGCAATAAAATGTATTGCACAGTTGTTATTCTAGTACTGGTTATATGTTATGTGACAACTGTTGGACAGTAGCAGAGAATTATGGCCAGCAGTGCAGTTAAATAAAAAGGCATTGTATAGATCTACCATTTTGCAATAGTAATGAACGGTAACTGGTCATAATATCGATTCCAAAATATCGAATGGACAAAAAATCGAGTATAAAATATCGAGTATAGGGAAATACCGAAAGTAAGAATATCGAGGTGGAAAATATTGTTAAATTTAATAGTAATAAAATATCGAATACAAAAATATCTAGTCAAAAATATTGAGTAGTCTTAATATCGTTTTTTTAATATTGTTAAAAATATCAAAAATATAAATATCAAGTGTTAATAATATAATAAAAAACTCCCCAAAAATAAAAATGAGTATAAAACTAAAAAAAGTTATACTTAGTCAATATTTTCAATGTAATAATGTGTAAATTGTTAGAAAAAAATTTCAATTAGGGACGGGATGTTGGGTTAATAGGGGATAAGGGAGGGGAGTAATTTAAAAATATGTAGGCTAAATAATAAATATTTTGTATAAAAATATAAATAGAAAAAAATATATATATATATTTTTAAAAACTTTTTAAAATAATTTTAGAAATATATAAAATGATAAATTTGAAAAAGAAATTTAGAACGTTAATGTTTAGGAGCGGGATGTTGGGTTATTAGGGGATAAGGGTGGGGAGTAATTTAAAAATGTGTAGGAAAAGTAATAAATAAATTGTATTAAAAAAAACTTAAATTAAAAAAAATATATATTTTTAAAAAAACAATTAGAAAACAAATTAAAAAATTCTTTAAAATAATCAATATTCAAAAAATACTTTTGAACGTTAATGTTTAGGAGCGGGATGTTGGGTTATTAGGGGATAAGGGTGGGGAGTAAATTAAAAATAATTTAAAAAAATATATATAATTGGTTTAAATAATATATATAGCAATAGAAAAATACAATTTAAAAATTAAAAAAATATTATAAATATTTAAAATTAATGATTACAATTTAAATATATCATATTGAAATTTGAAAAATAAAGCAAAATCTAATGAATTTAATAGAAAAAAAAAAAAAAAAAAAAAAAATTCGACAATAATTTTTTTTTAAAAATTACTATTTTAAAAAATACTATAGAAATATGAAAAAATAAAAAAATATAAAGAAATAATTCGAAAAACAAGCAAAAATGTTTCAAAATGTAAACAATAATTTAAAAATTTTAAAAAATTAAAATTTAAAAATAGGGGAATTTTTTTTATTTTAATCTTGAAATTTTTAAAATATAACAAAATATAATGTTTTAAATAGAAATAAAACATTATAACATTAAGAAATATTAAAATATATTAAAAATTCACATAATTTTATTAAACATTTTGAAACAAATTTGATAAGCATAAATTATATAAATAATTAGGTTATTTTTGACTGGAGTTGGAATAGTAAGTAAAAATGGGTTAGTGTCCAGCACCTGCAATGATATATTTCTGACTGGAGTTGGAATAGTAAATTTTAATGGGTCAGTGTCCAGCACCTTCCCTGATATATTGCTGACTGGAGTTGGAATAGTAAATTATAATGGGATAGTGTCCAGCATCTTCCCTGATATTTAACTGACTGGAGTTAGAATATTACATTATAATGGGTCCGTGTCCAGCACCTTCCCTGATATATTTCTGGCTGGAGTTGGAATAGTAAAGTATAATGGGTCAGTGTCCAGCATCTTCCCTGATATTTAACTGACTGGAGTTAGAATATTAAATAATAATGGGTTAGTGTCCAGCTCCTTCCATGATATATTTCTGACTGGAGTTGGAATAGAAAATTATAATGGGACAGTGTCCAGCACCTTCCCTGTTATTTAACTGACTGGAGTTGGAATAGTAAAATATAATGGGTCAGTGTCCAGCACCTTCCCTGATATTTAACTGACTGGAGTTGGAATAGTAAATTATAATGGGTCAGTGTCCAGCACCTTCCCTGATATATATCTGACTGGAGTTGGAATAGTACATTATAATGGGTCAGTGTCCAGCACCTTCCCTGTTATTTAATTGACTGGAGTTGGAATAGTAAATTATAATGGGTCAGTGTCCAGCACCTTCCCTGATATATATCTGACTGGAGTTTGAATAGTAAATTATAATGGGCCAGTGTCCAGCACATTCTGGGGTCGATTCCGATCCGGTAAAAAGCGCTCCGAATCATCGTACGGAGCGTTTTTTCCCCGTACGAATCGTACCTGTAAACGTCCCGTACGTACGACGAAGTACGATTCGTACCAGGAGCCGTACTCCGTACGAGTCGTACAAGACACCGTATGACTCTAATCTCCGTACGATTCTCCCTCGGAACCCGCTGTACGCGACATCTGTACTGTTCGCGGCTGGTTTTTACGACCCAGCAAGTACGATACGTGTCGGGTACGCACCGTACGACCCTTTTTCTACAAGAGCTGAAAACAGCTGTAAAAGCAGAGTTCGCGCCAAAACAGGTACGGAACGGGCCCCCCCGGGTATGTTGCGTACCTCCCATGATCGCAGGGGTACGCACCGTACCCCTGCGATCATGGGGTGTACGAGCTGTACCCCCATTGTACGATCGGTGTACGAGCCGTACCCCCATTGTACGATCGGTGTACTAGCCGTACCCCCATTGTACGATCAGTGTACGAGCTGTACCCCCATTGTACGATGGGACTACGGCTCGTACACCGATCGTACAATGGGGGTACGGCTCGTACACCGATCGTACAATGGGGGTACGGCTCGTACACCGATCGTACAATGGGGGTACGGCTCGTACACCGATCGTACAATAGGGGTACGGCTCGTACACCAATCATACAATGGGGGTACGGCTCATACACCGATGGTACAATGGGGGTACGGCTCGTACACCCCATGATGGCAGTGGTACGCACCATACCCTGCGATCATGGGGTGTACGGACCATACGGTGTGTATGTGTTTGTGTGCTTTTCTGTACGACTCGCCCTTACCTGACGTGGCCGTACGAATCGCGTCCTGATCACCCGGTCCGGATCGTACTCGCCGAGTCGTACAGTGTGTGTACGAGTCGTACGGAAATGGCTCCGGAAACGAATCGTACGGACGGTGATTTTACCAGATCGGAATCGACGCCTCTGTGTTATTTAATTGACTGGAGTTGGAATAGTAAATTATAATGGGTCAGTGTCCAGCACCTTCCCTGATATTTTTTTGACTGGAGTTGGAATAGTAAATTATAATGGGTCAGTGTCCAGCACCTTCAATTATATATTTCTTACTGGAGTTGGAATAGTAAAATATAATGAGTCAGTGTCCAGCACCTTTCCTGAAATATTTCTGACTGGAGTTGGAATAGTAAATTATAATGGGTCAGTGTCCAGCACCTTCCCTGATATTTTACTGACTGGAGTTGGAATAGTAAATTATAATGAGTCAGTGTCCAGCACCTTCCCTGATATTTGTCTGACTGGAGTTGGAATAGTAAATTATAATGGGTCAGTGTCCAGCACCTTCCCTGATATTTAACTGACTGGAGTTGGAATAGTAAATTATAATGGGTCAGTGTCCAGCACATTCCCTGATATATATGTGACTGGAATAGGAATAGTAAATTATAATGGGTCAGTATCCAGCACATTCTGTGTTATTTAATTGACTGGAGTTGGAATAGTACATTATAATGGGTCTGTGTCCAGCACCTTCCCTGATATATTTTTGACTGGAGTTGGAATAGTAAATTATAATGGGTCAGTGTCCAGCACCTTCAATGATATATTTCTGACTTGAGTTGGAATAGTAAATTATAATGGGTCAGTGTCCAGCACCTTACCTGATATATTTCTGACTGGAGTTGGAATAGTAAATTATAATGGGTCAGTGTCCAGCACCTTCCCTGATATTTTACTGATTGGAGTTGGAATAGTTAATTTTAATGGGTCAGTGTCCAGCACCTTCCCTGATATTTGTCTGACTGGAGTTGGAATAGTAAATTGTAATGGGTCAGTGTCCAGCACCTTCAATTATATATTTCTTACTGGAGTTGGAATAGTAAAATATAATGAGTCAGTGTCCAGCACCTTTCCTGATATTTGTCTGACTGGAATTGGTATAGTAAATTATAATGGGTCAGTGTCCAGCACCTTCCCTGATATTTAACTGACTGGAGTTGGAATAGTAAATTATAATGGGTCAGTGTCCAGCACCTTCCCTGATATATATGTGACTGGAATAGGAATAGTAAATTATAATGGGTCAGTATCCAGCACATTCTGTGTTATTTAATTGACTGGAGTTGGAATAGTACATTATAACAGGTCTGTGTCCAGCACCTTCCCTGATGTATTTTTGACTGGAGTTGGAATAGTAAATTATAATGGGTCAGTGTCCAGCACCTTCAATGATATATTTCTGACTTGAGTTGGAATAGTAAATTATAATGGGTCAGTGTCCAGCACCTTACCTGATATATTTCTGACTGGAGTTGGAATAGTAAATTATAATGGGTCAGTGTCCAGCACCTTCCCTGATATTTTACTGATTGGAGTTGGAATAGTTAATTTTAATGGGTCAGTGTCCAGCACCTTCCCTGATATTTGTCTGACTGGAGCTGGAATAGTAAATTGTAATGGGTCAGTGTACAGCACCTTCCCTGATATATTTTTGACTGGAGTTGATATAGTAAATTGTAATGGGTCAGTGTCCACCACCTTCAATGATCTATTTCTGACTGGAGTTGGAATAGTACATTATAATGGGTCAGTGTCCAGCACCTTCCCTGATATATTTCTGACTGGAGTTGGAATAGTAAATTATAATGGGTCAGTGTCCAGCACCTTCCCTGATATTTTACTGATTGGAGTTGGAATAGTTAATTATAATGGGTCAGTGTCCAGCACCTTCCCTGATATTTGTCTGACTGGAGTTGGAATAGTGAATTATAATGGGTCAGTGTCCAGCACCTTCCCTGATATTTTACTGATTGGAGTTGGAATAGTTGATTATAATGTGTCAGTGTCCAGCACCTTCCCTGATATTTGTCTGACTGGAGTTGGAATAGTAAATTATAATGGGTCAGTGTCCAGCACCTTCCCTGATATTTAACTGACTGGAGTTGGAATAGTAAATTATAATGAGTCAGTGTCCAGCACCTTCCCTGATATATATGTGACTGGATTAGGAATAGTAAATTATAATGGGTCAGTATCCAGCACATTCTGTGTTATTTAATTGACTGGAGTTGGAATAGTACATTATAATGGGTCTGTGTCCAGCACCTTCCCTGATATATTTTTGACTGGAGTTGGAATAGTAAATTATAATGGGTCAGTGTCCAGCACCTTCAATGATATATTTCTGACTTGAGTTGGAATGGTAAATTATAATGGGTCAGTGTCCAGCACCTTACCTGATATATTTCTGACTGGAGTTGGAATAGTAAATTATAATGGGTCAGTGTCCAGCACCTTCCCTGATATTTTACTGATTGGAGTTGGAATAGTTAATTTTAATGGGTCAGTGTCCAGCACCTTCCCTGATATTTGTCTGACTGGAGTTGGAATAGTAAATTGTAATGGGTCAGTGTCCAGCACCTTCAATTATATATTTCTTACTGGAGTTGGAATAGTAAAATATAATGAGTCAGTGTCCAGCACCTTCCCTGATATTTGTCTGACTGGAATTGGAATAGTAAATTATAATGGGTCAGTGTCCAGCACCTTCCCTGATATTTAACTGACTGGAGTTGGAATAGTAAATTATAATGGGTCAGTGTCCAGCACCTTCCCTGATATATATGTGACTGGAATAGGAATAGTAAATTATAATGGGTCAGTATCCAGCACATTCTGTGTTATTTAATTGACTGGAGTTGGAATAGTACATTATAACGGGTCTGTGTCCAGCACCTTCCCTGGTATATTTTTGACTGGAGTTGGAATAGTAAATTATAATGGGTCAGTGTCCAGCACCTTCAATGATATATTTCTGACTTGGGTTGGAATAGTAAATTATAATGGGTCAGTGTCCAGCACCTTACCTGATATATTTCTGACTGGAGTTGGAATAGTAAATTATAATGGGTCAGTGTCCAGCACCTTCCCTGATATTTTACTGATTGGAGTTGGAATAGTTAATTTTATTGGGTCAGTGTCCAGCACCTTCCCCGATATTTGTCTGACTGGAGCTGGAATAGTAAATTGTAATGGGTCAGTGTACAGCACCTTCCCTGATATATTTTTGACTGGAGTTGGTATAGTAAATTGTAATGGGTCAGTGTCCACCACCTTCAATGATATATTTCTGACTGGAGTTGGAATAGTACATTATAATGGGTCAGTGTCCAGCACCTTCCCTGATATATTTCTGACTGGAGTTGGAATAGTAAATTATAATGGGTCAGTGTCCAGCACCTTCCCTGATATTTTACTGATTGGAGTTGGAATAGTTAATTATAATGGGTCAGTGTCCAGCACCTTCCCTGATATTTGTCTGACTGGAGTTGGAATAGTAAATTATAATGGGTCAGTGTCCAGCACCTTCCCTGATATTTTACTGATTGGAGTTGGAATAGTTGATTATAATGTGTCAGTGTCCAGCACCTTCCCTGATATTTGTCTGACTGGAGTTGGAATAGTAAATTATAATGGGTCAGTGTCCAGCACCTTCCCTGATATTTTACTGACTGGAGTTGGAATAGTAAATTATAATGGGTCAGTGTCCAGCACCTTCCCTGATATTTTACTGACAGGAGTTGGAATAGTTAATTATAATGGGTCAGTGTCCAGCACCTTTCCTGCTATTTGTCTGACTGGAGTTGGAATAGTAAATTATAATGGGTCAGTGTCCAGCACCTTCCCTGTTATTTGTCTGACTGGAGTTGGAATAGTAAATTATAATGGGTCAGTGTCCAGCACTTTCCCTGATATTTGTATGAGTGGAGTTGGAATAGTAAATTACATTTGGTCAGTGTCCAGCACCTTCAATGATATTTTTTTGACTGTATTTTGAGTAGCATATTTCATTGGGTAAGTCTCCACCACCTTTTTATTTTTCTATGTAATTTCAATGAAGTGGGAATAGTAACTATATATATGTTAAAAATCTATCTCAAAAACAATATTAATAAAAAATCTGATGCAATTTATTTGTATTTTTAATATTTGTAATGGTACATGAAGTTTTACATTTATATCTCTAATCATATATTATCACATTTTTACATAACAGGTTATTCATATTTCAAAAATAAGTAGACATGGAGGTTTTATTGTCAATTTGATTTTATAATATGTACAGTACAGTTACAATATTTGTAACATTTTACTTAAGTAGTTAGTTAAATAGGATGTATTACATTACATTTATTTATATTCATAAATGTAGTACATTTTAACAAAATGATCGTTTTGACAATATTTCCACAATAAATTATGTAGTGTTGTTCCTTACATTTGGTAAAGAAATTGTATTACTTACAATATAATTTTACATTTTTTTAAAAACATATTACAAATGTATTTAATAATGTTAATATATTATATATTAATATTAATAAATATACATGTTGTATGTAGACATGACTATAAACTAATAAGCAAGTAAATATTTATTTTTATATTTTTAATTCTAAATAGACTTTTAAAGACTTCAGTACATATTACATACAATGTTCTTAATCTAAATATATTATAGAAATAATTATTATTACATGTATATAAATCTTTTAGAAAAAACATTATTCCTAATGCTATATCAAATAGAAAATCATTGAGTTAGTTGGATATAATGGTTTATTAGTAATTTAAATGTATGTACATACATATTTATAATTATTAATATTAATAATTAATATAGTATATTAATTATTAAAATTAATTTACAATTGTGAAAAAATCTCAAATTTTTAATAAAATAACATATATTTAATCAACAAATATTAAGTCACATTTATATTCCTTATTGTATTAATTTACAATTGACATATATAAATATTATTAATAATAATAATAAATAATAGTATGCATTTATTAATATTATTAATTTACAAATGGAATATAGCTGTAGAGTCACTTAAATAAAGGGAAAAATATATAATATATAAAAATTCACATTACATATGTTTTATGTATTTATTGCAATGTTTATATATTTTTACAATATTAATACTAAAGAATATTATTAAAATATTCTTTAATATTAATTAACAAAGGATATTTAATCTAATAATATTTTTACACGTGTTAGTTAATTGTGTATAAAATTATAAGTGTAGTTATATGTTTTATTTCGACTTAGAACATTGTATTTAGTATGTTTAAGTTGCTAATATTGTTTCAAGGGGACTACTTTTTTACTGCGTAAGGTTATTTTGCTTCATTCAGGACTGGAGAAGCTCGCGGTTGGAAGCTGCGCCGCGTTGAGAAAGGTTAGGCCTATTTTAAGTAATATATGTTAGAGAGTAGTAGTGTTTGAGTGTATATTAGAGGTTTGTAGTGCTATTGTGTGTATGTAGTCGTTGTTTTGCTATGTTTTAGGTGAAAAATCGTTTTTACGGAGGTGTCATGGGGGTTTGAGGCATAGTCTAGTTTAAGGCTTTGGATATTATTATATGTGTATTTAAATGCTTTACATTACTGTTTATGTTTATTTGGAAATGTATGGGCCTTTGTGTGGGTGGGTTTCTTTTCTGTATGCTTTTTTACAGGTTCCGGTATTTCGCTGTTTCTTTCCGGAGAAGGAAACGTATTTTTTTTTAGAAAAGAGTGTATTAATTTTAAATGTAATATTTAAAACTCTCTCTCCTCTTTTCGTGCTTTCATGGAGCGATTTTTACATGTATTTATTTTTACATGTATTTAATATTTTTCGGGTTTTTATGGCTATCCGTTTGGAATGGACTTGGAGAACATAATGCGTTTTTGTAGAAACTAAGTGTGTGTATGTTCTTTTTTTAATAAAGTCAACACACTTTGTTTTGTCCCGTGTTCCTGGAGCTATTTCTATATTCTTTACATGTTTTTCGAATTTTGAGGGTATCGCATTGGATTGGGAGAAGAATATGCGTTTTAATTTTTAACAACGTGTGTGTATATCACTTTAAATAATAAAGTTACCACACTTCTTTTATCGGGAATTCCTGGAGCGCTTTTTTTCTATTTTTACTTGTTTTCGGGTTTTTGAGTCATTCGAAAATTGGATTTGTAATGGATTGCCAAGGGATTGGATGGATTATAAGTGGCTGCATTACGTCTTCTTCTGTGATATAAATTATACGTTTTTTACTTCTATATTATTAGGGTGGGAAATGTAATTTTTTATGTTATTGTAAAGTTTGATATCATACTAAATAGTGCATATTTGTCTACAAAATGTTTTGTAAATGTTTATAAATATGTACAACAAATATGTATTATTTTTTATGAAACCAAAATGTCAAGATTTTGTAACATTTTAAGTAAATTGCAGAAACAATAACAACAACAACAGATAATTTACAGTAGGGTTTTTGCTGTTAGGGATAGGTAGTCTAGACCTCTTGTTGAAGGATATAGTGTGACCTGGCTTTGAAGTAGTCGGAACATTTGTTTTGTTTGTTTTGTTAGTTTAGGACCTATTTGTGTTACAGATAGTTCCATTTGTAGCTCTTGGTAGCTTTGTTCTTTTAGTAAAGCTTGTATTAGATTGTGGAAGGTGGGTTTTCCTCTGCTAGTGGTAGCTTCAAATGCATTGTGCCATCCTTCTACACTGTTGTTTGTTTTAGCCTCTTGATTTAATGTACTTAGATATACATTCCACCAAGCTATGTGGAATTTAGGTTGGCGTCTGTGTCCAGATCTATGTAACCTTCCCACCCAAGTATCTTCAAAGTAGTCTAAAAGTGGGGCTAATTTGTCCTCATATTTCTTGTAGTATGGACTGTCAATTAGTATATTATAATGTTCTGCTACGTCAGTAACAGGGACATAGGATAGTGCAATTAATTTTTTTATTTGATATGCAAAATTGCTATCTGTTGCATATTGGATGCTTAATGTGGATTTCTGGAGATGTCTCCATATGCTTTGGTTAAAATGTTAATAGCAAGCTTGTATTGCTGTGTGGGGAAATGTTTTTAAAATGCTATTGATCATTGCTAGCTCGAAATCAATAATTATTTTCTGGGGAAAATAATTATTAGTTTCATTTTTTATTACATTTAGCATTTCTGTATATGTGTTTTGTGTTTTGTTAGGTAACAAACAGTAAATAAATGGTATATTGTAATGGTGGTACAATCCATGTATGCTATACAGTTGGTAGAATGGTTTAGGACATGATTTAAAAGTCCCATCCATCATCCAGTGTTCGCATTGTTGTAGTTTTCTTAAATTTGTTGCAGTAGCAAACATTATAATTCTGTTAGTGGAGCTTTCGTTGTCAAATAGTACAAATTTATCCTTATTATGTGTTATGCTCATTTCTGGGGAAAATACAGTTTCTTCGAATGTTTTAGGGTTAGGTTGAGTTGTAGTTGTGAGTCTTTTTTGGCGTGCAATTGTGTGTTTTAAGGAGTCAATGGAGGGTAGTTGACCTGAAGCATGGGCAGGAACTTTTAAAAGTTCCTCTTTTAGGATCTGTGTTGTTGGTTTGTTAGTCCCTGTAATTGCTTCTTTGATACTTTCCAAAGCATCCCTGATCTCTATTTCTGTGACATTAGGGGGGTGATTGTGTTCTCTAGTAAATAATACATTTGCTTCTTCAGTAGTAGCCCTACCATAGCATTTATTTGAATAATATTTAGCACATTTCCAAAATACTTTGGTTCCTGTTTGTCTTTACTGATTATAAACATACCCCATGTAGCATAGCAAAAGTTTATTTTTCTGTGACATTACAAATTCAGCACCTTCAGTCATTTTTCTATTACTTGTGCTAGGAAAAATTAGAAGGAAACATATTTAAATGTAAAATATAGTTCTACATGCATTTAGATATTTATATTTCACTGTTTATACTTACAGTTATTTTTTCTTGTTTAGAGAAATGCTGAAAAGGTGTTTTCAAAATATTTCTTTTATGTTCTTCTTTTATTTCTGTTGGTAGGAAAAGCAAGAATTTTATACACTAATATTTTATAATATTTTGAGCTTTTTCTAGGGGGAAGCTGTTTTGTACTTAGTATTTTAGGGCCTTTTAGGAAGTTCAAAGATATACTTACTTGTTTGAATTGTGTAGTCTTTGCCTTAGGTGGAGTACATTTAGGATGTATTCTGAATATCTGTCAAGAAGATATAATAAAAAATCTATTAGCAAAACGCTTTAGCATTTTAGGGACTTTTAGAAAGCAAACAGATATACTTACTTTTTAAAAATGTGTAGTTGTTGGCTTTGGTGGAGTAGATTTATGATGGATTATGAATATCTGTGAAGAAGATAGAAGAAAGAAAAAATGGCTATTAGAAAAAAGCTTTAGCATTTTTGGGCCTTTTAGGAAGCCAACAGATATACTTACTTATTTAAATTGTGTAGTTTTTGCCTTTGGTGTAGTAGATTTAGGATGTATTATGAATACCTGTTAAGAAGATCGAATAAAGAAGAAATGGCGATTACAAAGAGTTTAAAGAAATGCAGTTGGTGTGTTACAGAACATTTATATATACTTACATTCAGTATTTAGTGGCAAAGAATTAGTAACAGGTTATTTGATGTATTTTAGAGATTTCTGTTGAAGAAATGTAAAAGTTGACAAATAAATGTTATTTAAACTGTTAAGAGACAAAGTTACATTTCTAGCCTAATACTTCTTTTTTATAAAAAAAAAGTTTTACTTACTTGAATAGTTTATGTAGTAATCTTGTTTTCCAAAGTAGATTTCTCAGGAATAACGTTGTCAAACTCTAGCCTTCTTTTTTCTATATAGTTAGAAATAGCAGTGGGAATCTACTCCTTTTATTGTGTGTATTTTATTTGTTCTTTCATTTGATTGGATGTTTTAAGAAAGGGAGCTTTTCATTGGCTAGTTTGAATTTTTTTATATTTAATTGCTTGGTTTGTTGTTGTGGGAATCCTAATTTGTGAAGATTTCTGCATTAAAGCTCGTTTGTATTTTAATTATTTACAAATATATGTAATAATAATGTGATAATATATGTTGAAAAAATAGTCTTTTTTTATATATCTGATTGAATGTTTTGATGATATGTGGCTAAAATGTTTAAATATTTAATGTGTATCAAATATGTTTTTTAATACATTTATATGTATTGTTGAGTGTATAATGTATTTTAAAATTAGAGTTTTATAGTATTTTACATATTTAATGTATTTTTTTCTATTGTCGATAATAATATATTTTCGATATTTTAGCTATCTATATATTTGCTGTCAATATTTTTGTAGTGTTATATATATTTTTTCACAAAAGCTTATATATTTGTAGTCTATATTTTGGCTATCTATATTAGTGTTGTCGATAATTTAGATACTCGATATTTTGTCGTCAATATTTTTGTAGTTTCCTAAATAAATATAGGAACTCGATATTATTGCTGTCGATAATTTATCGCCGATATTTTTGCAACTCGATATTGTGTTCGTCGATATTATTTCAGTGATCCGTAATGAACACATACACAAAATACAGAATGCATTAAGATAAAGCCTATACACCTATGATGCCTAACTAGATTAACCCTGGGGGAAGCACTACGCTACGCTCGCGTAGTTTGCGAAGTTTGCGCTACCCGAGCTGCACGTAGCACAGTGCGAACACGCATAGCGCAGCGTAGCGTAGTGCAGCAGTCATTTTTTGCTTGTTCGCGGACCTCAACGTCATGTTCGCAACCGCGAGCAAGCAAAATGACATCCCGGCGTGACTCTCAACGCGGGGAGGTCAGGTTTCTCATTGCGAGTGGTCGTGCATGCTCGCGACCGCTCGCGATGAGAAACTACCTGTTCGCGTTGAGAAAGCTGCCGTTCGAGTAAAAATCTACTTGAGCGGCAGAAAACTACAGCTCGCACTGTGCAAGATGCCGTTTTCAATGATTGCACAGTGCCGGTTGCTTGTTTGCACTGTGCAATCATTGAAAATGCATCTTGCACAGTGCGAACATGCTACTACGCAGCTTGTGTAGTGCTTCGTGAAGTTCGCGTAGTGCGAAGTGCACTTCGCGTAGCTTCGCGTAGCGCTACTTCGCGAACGACGCCCACACTTAAACTAGATGTACCTAAGTGTATCTAGCATGTCTGTAGGCCTTAGTTAGCCAGGAATCCCCCTAGGATTTAGTCTAACCCCAGTACCTTAGTGGGACTTCATCCTGATTCTCGAGCTGGACCTTCCAGGGTGGGTGAGGGACTTCTGCCACCTGGAGCTATGGCATGACGCAGGTTGCAGAGTCTCAGGTCAGAGTGTCTCCGGTCAGAGTGTCGGCATGGAAGTCTCGGTCTCCTCTGCCTTGCTTGGGCAAAGGGAGGTATATTTATACCAGATAGGTGCCTTGGAATGTTAGTATTGACGTCATGCATATTTAATGAGTTCTTGGAGAAATCAATAATCCTGTGCTAGGGAAAATCCGAAGAGCTAAGGGTCTGTTTCAAATAATTCGTTGTGACTTAGGTTAGTCACTGTTGGACATGGAGATTACGTATTTAGGATGGACCGTCTTCTGCGCCCAGAGCACACATCAGATAAGGGACAGCCTCTGTTGCTCGTTATTGTAAAGGGAGGGCTAATGTAGGTGAAAGGGCCTTAACTGGGTGAAAGGGCCTGCCTGTCTTTATGGCACGAAGGATTTGTGCCTCTGAAACGGTGCACCTATGTTAGTGCCTCAATTTAACATATAAGAGGATGCCTATTTGCATCTGAAGGGTTAAAACCATTTGAGGTAATAAAAGAGGAATTTGTACTACCAAATAGGGATTTTTTTTAAATACCTACAGATGATGGATTTCTTGTTAAAAAAGGCAGGAGGGATTCAGAAATATGAAAGTTGTGAACTAGTGGAGAAACTAAAACAATCTGAAGTCCTGAAGATTGGACAAATGTATGAAATATTAAACACTCTTATGAAGGATGATCTGGGCAAGAGTCATTGGGAATAACAGATGGTGATTTTCAGGAATCATATCTTAATTCACTAGTGATTTTGATACCAGCCAATCTTCACAATTTTATTAAACATGTTTTGAACTGTACTATACGCCATATCGGATCGCCAAATGGGGAGAGGGGAAAGGCACTTATTGTCCAAGGTGTGCTCTAGATAAAGCAGATTCGATACATATGTTCACCACATGCCGGGAACTATCCCCGCTCACTCGAGAAATAGAGTTCTTCCTGCAGGTTAATCTAAAGACACAGATGGAAATTAGCCCTCAGATAATAATGCTCGGAATACCTAATTTGGGTCTAGAAGTTTGTGGGGCCTTGATATATTTAGCTATGGCACGTTATCGAATTATCATAGCATCAGCATGGATAGACCCTAACCCACTGACCTTTCACCAGTGGTTAGCACGGTTATTGAAAACCTATAGCCTCAAGGAAGCCATATACGACCGGTGGGGTATTAAAGCTAGAAAGAGAGGAGGAAAAATCTGGAAACATTTCTCTACTTGAAGGGAGCAGGTGGAGGAATAGGCCCCTCTTTGTTTTCGGATTAAGTATTATGATGGTACAAGTCTATAGAGACTGTATACGCACTTTATGTATTATTGCACCAACCTGGTTGCTATAAACTGATGTATGGATGTACCTAAAATTATTTTTTTACTTTTTGAAGGTGACGGAATATGGAATAGAGGGTGAAGGGGATAAGTGAAATCATGGCCGAGAACCACATTAAGCTTATCACGAACTTAGATATGTATTCTTATTTAAATAATGCACTTTAACTATAAGGCTGCTACAATCAATGCTGGGTAAAACATCTTCTTTCTTACTTTTTTTTCCTTCTTTGCACATTTGCACACTTGTTCTCCCGAACATTGCACTTTGTCCTTTATCAAATCAAGCTTCTATTGCGCAAATATGGGGGATTGAATCGAATGAATTTAATAGGATGAAATATAAGCACCAGCACTGTAGAGTAAGAAAAGGGTAGTATAGGATGTTAGATAATGGAGTTTTATGTAGTGCTGTCTCTTCTTTATTTTTTACCTGATGTTGGATAAAATATGCATTTTAGGATTTTAACTTTGTATATTATGTGTATAAAGGCATGGAGTGTAATGTTTAATGCAATATATACATACGCAAGTAATATCAAGAAAAGAACATTTAAGAGGGAAGTCTATAGTGAAGTACAACTGCAAAGAGACATTGAGGTAAAGTTAGAGTACTCACTTATTCTAGGAATCCTGTTACGACTAAGTATGATGGGCTTACAATAGAGATAATAGCAGGTATGATTATAAAATATCTCTTTTAGATCTTTTAGATTTGACAATGTGGGAAAATGCAGAAAAGGCTGTCATATAATGTATTAAGAATATTTGAACTGTGAAAAGAAAGAGATTTTGTTAAGGAATTACCAAATCAGACAAGAGAAAGATTTTTGATAAAGGTGTAGGTTTGAAAAACTCATCAGGCAATGTGTTTTCTGTTGGTGGTTGGGGTGGGGGGTGTCGGGTTATAATGTCACTGGGGAGAAAATGGTTCAGAAATTTGTGTGAGTTCTCTTGAAAGAGCTTGAACTGTCTTTGTATAAGCTCTGTCTTCTCACTTAATAAAAACTTTTTTTTTTTAAAAACCAAATGTTTAGCTCTGTGGCTTCCCACATTAATTATTGCAATCACTGTTTTGTTCAACATCAAATGACAAACATAACACAAACATTATGCCCCACGGCCACCTCCTGCAGAGGTTGTGGGAGTATGGGCTCAAGGGCATGGTGCTGAAGCGGTTCTCCTCCTTTTTGGAAGCCAGGCATCAAGAGGTCTGGTCACCCCCGGTCTCAGCCAGTATGCCGCCCTTGAGTGTAGGCGTTCCACAGGGATCTATCTTGAGCCCTGTAATTTAATCCGTACATGGCTCCCCTGGCCACAGTGGCTGAAGTAGGTGAGGCTACTATTATATCTTAAGAAGGGTGAGGTGTTCAACAGGGAGAAGATTAATGAGTGTCTGAGAGAAACCTTTGCCTGGTTCAGGCTTAATCATCTCAAATGTAACCCGGAAAAGTCTGAAATTATCTTTTTTGGCACTCCCACCTGGATGCCTGGAAACAATGGTGGCCCCTTGATATGTCTCCCACCCAGTCAGCAGTCAAGATTAAAAAAAATCTGGGAGTGAAAACGGACTTTGCCGTATCTATGACACCTTAAGCCCAGTCGGTAGTGTTTCGGTCTCTGAAAATGCTCCGTAGGTTTCTATTTCTATTACCTACCTCTCACAGAAAGATGGTCATTCAGGCCCTTGTCACCTCCAGATTGGACTGTGAATCTTTCTGGGCCTTCCAGAGTTTCTACTCAATAGACTGCAAGTCATGCAGAAGGTGGCAGCTAGGGCAGTATTGAGTCTCGGTCCTAGAGACCGGATCTCCCACCATCTGAAGAATCTGCATTGGTTGCCTGTCCGATGCAGAATACTCTTCAAAGCTTTGGTCCTGGCATTCAAAGCTCTGCATGGCATGGGGGCGCATTACATCCGTAGAAGAGTCTCATATTATGTACCTGGTCGATCCCTGAGGTCAGCACGCCAACATCTTATGGTCACTCCTAAGTGTCTTAAAGCCCGCCGTGGTGGACGTTAATTCCAGGAGCTAGTAGCTAGATTCTGGAATAAGCTTCCACTCCTATTGAAGCAGGCTACAAACATACTGGCTTTCAGGAAACAATTGAAAACCTGGATTGTCCAACAAGCAGGATAATGGTCATGCACCCTGGGTATGATGTCTTCCTCTCTGGCATCTGTATCTCTTTGTCTCAGCACCGGGATACTCGGCAGAGTAGCTGTGTGCTTTACATAACATGACAACACATAACATTAAACAACAATCCCAAATACTGACCCCACAAATAAACATGCATTTGTGTTACATACATAAACAGACAGACTTTCAAATCACAACAAACCACAATAAATATTGATACATCAATATTAAAATTAGCAAATTATATAACAAACTGAACTAAAAAGAAAAACATCAATACAAACAACAGACATGACTTTTAGTTCCAGATTATAACTCCCAACTAGAGCTTTAATGTCTTTTTGCCATTCAAAGGATCCTGCTTACTGAGCCATAACCATAAGGTGCAAAAAGATAGCTTTTTACCCACGTTATGATGACCAGAGATTGACCAATGAACTGTAAAACACTACCAAACAAATAAATAAATTATTTGTTGTGCATAACTCAAAAGAGTGTAGGATGAGTAGAACACAAGAAAACTCACTTGAATTAAGCAACCAAACTTGTGTTGCAAGGAAGTTATGTTTAGAGTTCATGAATTCAGCTATTATTTTTACATACACTGGGGTCATCCCTATGTTTTACCTTCAGATTGACATTTCAACAAGAATGATGGTCTCTGCTTGCAACACAATTTTGGTAGCTTAATTCAAGTGAGTTTTCTTGTGTTTTCCTGTGAGTTTAGTTAGCACCATGAGTTTTCTAAGGAACTTGCCATGCTTATAATTGTCCTTTTGATTTTTTTCTTCTTCTGAATAACACCATATGGAAAATGTCTCTACATAACATGAAAGTTTGTTTTGGAATTTGTTTGCATGACCATTGAGGTAATTTCAAAGAGGGAACATTTTAGAGTACCATTCAAATCATCCTACACCCTTTGGAGTTATGAGTGACACACAGTTTGTTTATTTGTTTTGTAGTGTTTCACAGCTACACTTTGTACATTCCTTCTAGGCAACCACAACAGAGGAAGGATTGATGAGCCTGAGTACCCATCTACGTACATATGCATTTCTGAAGACCTTGTTTTGGCAGGATGGAAGGGAGGGGCTAACACTTCACTTGACTAGGCAATGTCCAGTCCCCTCACAAAGGGCTGATTTCCCCTCACAGATAGGCTGGTAGGCATTACCCGCTTGAAAGGAATACTTGTCCACATAAGAGAGCTGCTTTGAAGTCGCCCCCACATCAAAGGCACTTTTGGGTATAAGTACTGGATCTCTGACCCCCTAAAACAGACACTAATGGACTTGTAACTCAAGCACTGACAGACGAACTGCTGTGCTGCTTAAAGGACACAACTGGAGTGCTGACCTGGAAGGCCTGCTTTTCTGTTTGTTGCCATGCCTGCCTGCTGCTCTCTTACTCTGCTGAAGGAGAGCTGGATTCTGCCTTCAATCTCAGCTCCAGCACCCATCTTTGGAACTGTTGCATTGCCGTCACTGTGTGAAGAAGATTGACGCATCTTGTTGTCTGCGACCAGGAAAAGTAATTTGTTCACTGCGACCTGTGTGGGTTCTGTAGCCGGACGGCACTCCATTGCTGTCAGACCGAATGAACTTTGACTATTCCCAGTCCAGCATGACCTAAAGTAAACTTTTTAGCGCTACTTGCTAAGCGCTTTACTGCATTTATTCCTTTAAAATTCAATATCTCAACTTCTATACATTGGATTTTTGTCATTTTGGTCTTTTTTTATTCAGAATATAGTCATATAATTTTCTAAACCTATGTGGAGTCTTTTTGAGGTGCACTCATTGTGATACTGTGTATGTGTGTGTCTTGCACAAATACTTTACACAGTACCTCTTTCTGTTTAAATCATTTTTATTAGATAAGCCTGAGTGCTCTGTGCCAGCTACTTATATTTTAGTGTGTATCTAGCATACCCTGATAAGAGTGGTGGTTCCTGCCTAGCCTGGGTGCATACCTCAGCCAACCAGTAATCTCATTTCTAACAGAAATATTCACAAGCCCAGACCACTGCCAAACTTTCTTTCTTAGGTTGCGAGTAAGCATGTTCTGTGTGTGATAGGCTTTTCCTAGCTTATGCCACTATATGTCTCCAACCATTCGACTGTCCGCTGTGTTGTGCCAGGATTGTGCCTAAACTGGCAGGGCTAGCATCAACTACAACCTTTGGATGAAGTTTGGGATCAAAGGTAGACATTTCATTGGCATCCTCAATAGCTTGTTTGATTTTTTAGAAGCTCTTGTTGCATTCACATGACCAATCAAAAGACACTTTTTTGGTAATTCTCCTAACAGTGCACTGATCATAGCAAAGTCAGAAAATGCATGGCCAAAATATTTCAATATTTCTTGTGGAATTCACATCTGTCAGCATTTAGAGTTAAACCTGCATCATTCAGCAAAAAACATACTTGTGTAAAAGCTTTGTCTAGCTCTTTCTGCGTGGCTCAGAAAACTAAGATGTCATCGCTATAGTTAAATGCATTTACTACGTGTTGTATGATACGTCGAATTACGTCTTGGAAAAATTCTGCAGCAGACAATACACCAAAACTCAATTGCTTGTAGCGAAACAGACCAACATATGTAGAAAAGATTGTAATATAGGGCGGGTCTGGTTGCTTAGTGCGCTAATGCATCCTCTGTGGGGACCTCTGTTTGACCTCATGGTCACAGGTTCTAATCCAGCATGTTCACTCAGCCTTTCACCCTTTTGAGGTTGATAAAATGAGCACCATTGAGTTGCTTAATGTAAAATTCAAGTTAAATAAAGATAAAGTTGCTCCAACTGTTGAACATCCAGAATAACTTTATTGCAGTACAAAAGGTCCCATCCATCCAGCAGGCTGTGTCAGGTACAACTGACAGTAGTTTAAAAACCTGTGGAACACTGGTCAAAAAGATTATTCCATGTGATGTTATGTTATGTTATGTTATGTTATGTTATGTTATGTTAGCATTATTTATTTGGCGCACAGCTGCTCCAGCAAAGGAGCGTCCTGGCGCCCGACAAGATAAAACATAACACTACCAACACAAAGCTGAAAAAGAACAACTACGGGGGACCTAAAATAAAAAAGTTTTAATGGCTTTTCGGAACTGCAAAAGATCCTCCAGCATGCGGATCTCAACTGGGAGAGAGTTCCAGATAGCCGCAGCCTTCACACGAAAGGAACGGCCACCGGCACGACAGCGCTTAAACCGAGGGACCACGGCAAGCGCCTGGCCCAAAGATCGAAGAGAGCGCACCGGAACATAAAAGGACAGGAGATTGGACAGGATCTGAGGGGCGGTACCTTTCAAAATTTTAAAAGCCAAACATAGAACCTTAAAATGGATTCTCATCCTCACCGGCAACCAGTGCAGGGAGCGAAGGACATTGGATACGGGGCAAAACCTAGGCAAGCCCACTATAGCTCTAGCTGCAGCGTTTTGAACCCGCTGCAGACGGGTGATTTCTGCCTGGTTGGCCCCCACCAAGAGGGAGCTGGCATAATCAAGCCGGGAAATAACCGTCGCCTGGATCACCAGCTGCCTCGTTGGGGCATCGAAAAATTTAAGAACAGGTCTTAAACCCCAGAGCACGCCAAAACAACAGGCCGCGTTTTTTTTAGTGTGGCCAACAAAGTTGAGGCAGCAGTCCAACCAGACTCCCAGGTTTCTTAATTCTGAAACCGGAGTCGGGGATGGTCCCAGTTCCGAGGGCCACCACCTGTCCCCCCAAAGCTCCCCTCTCTTTCCGACAATCATAATCTCGGTCTTAGTTGCGTTAAGCTGGAGACAGTGCGCCGTCATCCAGTTGGCCACCGCCTTCAGTCCATTCTGAAACCTGGGGGCATCAAACTCCGCATCCCCGCTGAGAGTGACCGCCAGCTGAGTGTCGTCGGCATACGAGACCATAGTCAGGCCCCACTGCCTTGCGACCTCAGCCAGCGGTCTCACGTATAGGTTGAATAACGTGGGACTGATAGTCTTTAAACCTAAAAGGCTGTCTAGTAATCATTGTCTCTCTTAGGTTGCTCACGTTTTTACATTCCTTACCAGGAACAGGCCTAATGGAACAAGAGGATGATGAGTTCAAAAGCTTACCATCACTCTCATTGACCATTATCTTACTGTTCCTGATGACAACAACTTTATTTAGATTACAGATACATTAATCTTCAGTTTTAATGGCATTAGTTAATACCTTGACCACGCTATTAGGTTTTTGAAACACATTGGAAGCCTTCCTACAAAAGGAGCTCTGATCATAAGAATATCACCCACTTTAACAGGAGTGATTTTAACAGCCTTTCTACGGTCATAGGACATCTTATGTGCATTTATCTTTTCACACTCCTTGAGTTTCCAGTTGCTATCAGAGCCAGACAAACCCCTTTTGGAATCAGTATCATTGACCCAAAAAGGTGCAATTAATGTATTGGCATACCTCCCCTTGAGCAACTCAAACGGAAACCTCCACTTTTTTTGATAATTTCCTCTTTCCAGTCCATACAATTTTGCTTGGCCAAGTCAATGGTCTCTTTCAAAACACGGTTGAAGCGTTCCACCATACCATTTGTCTCGGGATAATATAGAGAGCACCATTTATGTTTGACGGAACACTTCTGTAATAATTCTTCCATTGCATTTGATACCAATTGAGTTCCCTTGTCTGTTAAGATGACTCAAGGTAAACCGTCTCTATCAAAAACCTCCCTGAGAAACACAATGACTTGTTTGGTATCAATGCACTCGATCATTTTAACTTCTGGCCATCTGAAATACAATTCAATTAATACAAAGGCGTAACTTTCACAACCATTCCCATGAATAGGCCCCAAAATGTCAAAAGCTATCTCTTCCAATGGCCCTTTAGGACACTCCATAATGACCATGGGTTGTACTCAGGGTTTATGACACTTTTCACTCATAAAAAAGGTACACATTCTCTCACAAGTCATTTGACTTGCAAGTCCATCCCGGGCCACCAATAATTAAGTCTGAGTCTCTCCTTCGTCTTAGACATCCCTTGATGTCCTTTGTGGGCTTTCTCAAAGAGCTCTTTACGTAAAGTAAAAGGGGGAACAAATCTGGTATCTCGAAAAATAAGGGGCAAAAGAAGGGGGTTCCCCAATGGGCTTCTTATTGGATGTTGGCGGGTCGAGGGGGGAAGAAAGACTGAACAAAGACCAAAGAACAAACCCCGCCAGTGGATAGTGTGGTCCCAAGTCTGGGATCCTAGTGTACATGGGGTGATAAACCTAGAGGTTGGTACTGCACATTACAAAATTAACATAAATCAATTATTTGTAAGAGACAGTTTTTAGCAAATATATAAGTATTTTTATTTTAGTGTAGAAAGCATTTATGTACATCCATAACACATAATTATTTTATAAATATAATACACATAATCAATTTGAAAGCGAATAAAAAGTGGCAAAATTACATACTTATTTCGAACCTACCCAGTAACATTTTCATACTTCAATCATACTATCATTCTTTCAGTTTTTCAAAACCTAATCCTACCTAAAAATCAAACATTCCACTCTCATTCTTCAATCAATACAGGTTGTTCTGTTGTATGCCACACAAAGATGGTCAATATGTGGCATAGAGCAGAATATTGTTCCAGACAATTGATCTTATCACGGCATCTAATCGATACTCTATAATGTGTCGTATTTCTGGAACCACGGGCCGACGCGCGTTTCGGTGAATGGCCGGGTGGGCCACACCTTCATCAGGGCTGGGAAATGTTGACTGGGCGAGAACAGGATAGTAGTCTGCAATAGTCCGAAACGGATTCCTTAGAGCAAAGGGCGCATAGAATGTTTTTTCACCCCTATTTCCGCAATGCAGGACACTGAGTCTTTAAATTTATTTTATCAAAGATAGGATTCCACTACACTCGAATTTATAGATGGGAAAATGGCCTGAGGATTGCTACACAGTGCAAGTTTTTTCCTCTTCCCCCGGAACATCAGACATGAGTCCCGTGAATATTGAATCAGGGGCGGCTAGTCAGGACAAATCTGCATCACCCAACACAGCTGGCATATATCCGCTTAACTTGGAGGGCACGCTGTCCGTAGTTTAAATTCTGTTGATTTTACTGGACTGATAAATATCACTAGTTGCCTTAATTAATTCGTCCTTGCACGAAGCTGCTCAGGATTCCTGACCAAACGTCCTACGTTGGAGTTCTGTTGCAGGCGCGCAAGGACGAATTAATTAAGGCAACTAGTGATATTTATCAGTCCAGTAAAATCAACAGAATTTAAACTACGGACAGCGTGCCCTCCAAGTTAAGCGGATATATGCCAGCTGTGTTGGGTGATGCAGATTTGTCCTGACTAGCCGCCCCTGATTCAATATTCACGGGACTCATGCCTGATGTTCCGGGGGAAGAGGAAAAAACTTGCACTGTGTAGCAATCCTCAGGCCATTTTCCCATCTATAAATTCGAGTGTAGTGGAATCCTATCTTTGATAAAATAAATTTAAAGACTCAGTGTCCTGCATTGCGGAAATAGGGGTGAAAAAACATTCTATGCGCCCTTTGCTCTAAGGAATCCGTTTCGGACTATTGCAGACTACTATCCTGTTCTCGCCCAGTCAACATTTCCCAGCCCTGATGAAGGTGTGGCTCACCCGGCCATTCACCGAAACGCGCGTCGGCCCGTGGTTCCAGAAATACGACACATTATAGAGTATCGATTAGATGCCGTGATAAGATCAATTGTCTGGAACAATATTCTGCTCTATGCCACATATTGACCATCTTTGTGTGGCATACAACAGAACAACCTGTATTGATTGAAGAATGAGAGTGGAATGTTTGATTTTTAGGTAGGATTAGGTTTTGAAAAACTGAAAGAATGATAGTATGATTGAAGTATGAAAATGTTACTGGGTAGGTTCGAAATAAGTATGTAATTTTGCCACTTTTTATTCGCTTTCAAATTGATTATGTGTATTATATTTATAAAATAATTATGTGTTATGGATGTACATAAATGCTTTCTACACTAAAATAAAAATACTTATATATTTGCTAAAAACTGTCTCTTACAAATAATTGATTTATGTTAATTTTGTAATGTGCAGTACCAACCTCTAGGTTTATCACCCCATGTACACTAGGATCCCAGACTTGGGACCACACTATCCACTGGCGGGGTTTGTTCTTTGGTCTTTGTTCAATCTCGAAAAATAAGACCTTCACATTCAGACAATTCCTCCTTTACCTGCCAATACTCTGCAACATCTCCCTTCACTTTATTATTCCATTCATTTTGAGCAAAGAAGCCAGCTCAAAGCACTCTTTTTCAGAAGCACTCATCACGCCATCTGCTTTCTTCATTGCAACACTCTCAATGGTACACACCCATTCATTAAGATTGTCTTCATCAGGATTGGAATCACAATCACTATGTGTTCCCAACTTTGACAGCGTATTGGCGACACTGTTCTTAGCTCCCGGTATGTATTCAACTCTAAAATGTTATCCCTGAAGTGCTACCACCCACTTAGAAATCCTGCCTGATATCGCATCAATTCCTTTATTATTAAAAACCTGACATAGGGGCTTGTGATCGAACGCACTTCAAAATACATTCTCAGTGTCTCCATCTCTTAGTTGTAACACAGCTCCCAGACCTTTCATGCTGGCGTCAGGGACAAGAACTGATTTTTTTGAGGGATCAAAACTCTTCAACTTGGGAGTGCTTTTAAGCATGTCCTTCACCACTTTAAGTTCAGTTTCGCAAACATCAGACCAGATGAAATCAGCACCTTTGCACAAGAGTTTACACATGTTAACACACTTCTCTGCAAAGTTCTTCAAAAACGTACTGTAATATTCTGCCATGCTGAGAAACTTCATAAACTCCTCTTTGTTGGCGGGAGATGCTAAGTTTTATATGGTGTTGACTAATTCAGCTTTGGGTTCAACACCTTGCCATGAAATGGTGTGGTCAAGATAATCTATTGAAAACCTCTTGAACTTGCATTTGTCTATCCTTACGGTAAGGTTGAAAATCTGAAATTTCTCGAGAACCTCCCTGAGTCTAGCATCACGTTCTTTCTCATTCTTCCCACAGATGAGTACATCATCCTGGTATAATTTTACTCTTAAGACACCTTTCAAAACTCTTTCCAAAGCTCTCTGAAACCCTGACGCTGCTGACACTGAGCCAAAGCGCAATCTTATAAACCTGTAGGTGCCATAGGGCGTAATAAATGCAGTCAAGTCTTTTGATTCATTATCCAATTTTATCTGATGGTATGCATACTTTAAGTCCACAGTGGAAAAAACGTTGGCACCCTGTAAAATCATCAGCCCGTTGGAAATGTTTGGAAGTGGATACTTATCCACAATGACCTGCTTGTTAAGCTCTCTCAAATCGATGCATAAACAAAGACTTCCATTGGATTTGCGAGCGGCCACTACTGGTGCCAACCATTGGGTACATTCCACCTCCTCAATTATTCCATAAGCCTTAAGTTTCTCTAATTCACCTTTCATCTCATCTCTTACAGATATCGGCCCTCCACACACTTTGCCAGCTACAGGTATTGCTCCAGCAACCAATTTTATCTTATGGACATAGCCACACAAACAACATAACTCATCCCTAAAAACATTAGGAAAGTCTCTCTTGAGGGACGTAGTGTAATCATTTTCACTGTAATGTGCAAAAACATTATTAACTTGATAATCTTCCTTTAAGATAATAGGGGGGGTCACTATTTGGGTCCAACATCACACCAAGGTCCCTCTGGTGAAACCAGCTCAGAATGCTGTCACCTTTGTGTGAAACATACATTTTACCTGACACATATCTACCATTGTACTCTATTAGCACAAAAAAGTAACCCAACAGATTTATGGGTTCTCCGCCATACGCGCTGGGTTTGATGTCAGCTTTGAGCAGCTGCACAGAATTCGCCAGTTTACTCACATAAAAGTGTTTAGATATAATGGTGATTTTAATACCTGAATCAAAAAGTACTCTCGTAGACTGACCATCAACACATATATCATCCAAAGGACCTTTCTTGTGATTGTCCGAAACTTGTGACATAATTTGCCCACAGTAAAACTCAAACTCACTATCACTATCACTGTTACTGTCTCCTGCAATGGCAAGAACTTTTCCTCTGTTTTTCTTGGCCTTGCAAACAGTAGTAAAATGTCCTGTTTTTTTACAATTTGAATATTTTGACTTAAGTCCTAGGCACTTTTTAACATTAGCCAAATGACTTTCACTCCCACACCTGTAACACTTAGGTTGAAAAGCTTGTGAAGTTGTCATTTGTGACTTCATAAAAGTACCCTTTTTCATACCTTTTTCCTTCACAATACATTTCACAGAATGTACAGTGTTTTCTTTGTCACGTTTAGAAATTATGTCTACACATTTCAAAGAATGTTCAATTTGTTTAGCAATTGGAATAACCTCATCGAGAGAAGGTTCATCTTTCTGCCATAAATCACTTCTGACCTTCTCAACATTGCACCGAACATAAATTGATCCCTTATTCTCTCATCTAATGAAGCCCCAAATATGCACGAGGATTCTAGCTTCCTGAGAGCGGTCAATTAATTTTCTATGGGTCCACCATCATTTTGTGTCCTTCTACCAAAATGGTAACGTTCAAGAATTATACTGACTTTGGGCAAGTAGTGTTTGTCAAGTTTTAAAACGCACAACTCATATTCATTCAAACTCTGATCATCAATATTTGCCAAATGATCAAACACTTCTTGCCCTTCAGAGCCAAGACAATGAAGGAGAAGAGCCGTTCTCCTTTCAGCACTGAGATTTGTGCTGCACACTTCGGCATATCTTTCACCTTTTTCCACTTTTGCCACCTAATAGATGGATCACCAGAAGAAGCTAGGAAAAAGAGAAAAGTTGAGACGTTTTGCATGATCACACACACAGAAGATAAAGATGGACTGTTATGTCTTAGCAATTGTCATGAAGGAAGAATGTGACCTTGAAGAACAAATCAGTACAGAAATAAAAACTGTTTTCTAAAAGAAGTATACAGCAAGGTAGTAGGTATATACCCACATTATGTATGCCTAAAGAATGAGACTTTGAAAAAGTTCTATAACATGAGTTTGAATAACTAGGGTTTGTCTGGAGCAATGAAGAATAATTTAAAATTCCACAAACTAGAAGAAAAGTAAAGTTATACAAATAAAAGTAACAAAAGCAAGGTAAATTGTGTCTTCGTATAGTAACCGAAGGAAGCAAGGTAAATAGTCTCCTCGTATGGTATAAAAAAAACATAAAGTGCAAAAAGTTTACTTGTAAGCTCGCTGGTGTTAAAGGCACAATACAGAGAAATCAGGGCGTCCTGAAGCTTCTCTCTGAATCCTGTTTACATTGAGGTGTCTCCTACCGACTTTACACTGTGTAAGTACTCTCCCAGATGATTTCCAGATATTTCGAACAGAGAGACTTCTGTGTGTTTTCTGGTTTCACCAAAACGTCTGCCACACCGCGTACACCATGGGGTCGATTCCGATTCGGGAAAAAAAAACATCCGTACGATTTGTATCCAGAGCCCTCTTCGTACAAATCGTACCCGTCCGTCAGAGTCGCGAAGTACGATCCGTATTCCGTGAATCCGTCCGAATCGTCGCGATCCGTACGTATTGCAAGGCTGAAACCGTGAACCGTATGACTCGTACACATACCGTACGACTCGTACACATGCCGTACGACCCGATGACCCGACGAGTACGATCCGGACCGGGGTATGAGGACGCGATTTGTACGGTCCATGTCAGGTAAGGGCAAGTCGTACAGAAAAGCACACAAACACATACACACCGTACGGTCCGTACACCCCATGATCGCAGCGGTACGCACCGTACCCCTGCCATCTTGGGGTGTACGAGCCGTACCCCCATTGTACGATGGGTGTACGAGCCGTACCCCATTGTACGATGGGTGTACGAGCCGTACCCCCATTGTACGATGGGTGTACGAGCCGTACCCCATTGTACGATGGGTGTATGAGCCGTACCCCATTGTACGATGGGTGTACGAGCCGTACCCCATTGTACGATGGGTGTATGAGCCGTACCCCCATTGTACGATGGGTGTACGAGCCGTACCCCATCGTACATGGGGTATGGCTCGTACACCCATCGTACAATGGGGGTACGGCTCGTACACCCTTCGTACAATGGGGTACGGCTTGTACACCCATCGTACAATGGGGATACGGCTCGTACACCCATCGTACAATGGGGGTATGGCTCGTACACCCATCGTACATGGGGTACGGCTCGTACACCCCATGATCGCAGGGGTACGGTGCGTACCCCTACGATCACGGGGGTACGCACTGTACCCGGGGCGGCCGTTCCATACCTGTTTTGGCGCGAACTCTGCTTTTACGGCTGTTTTCAGCTCCCGTAGAAAAAGGGTCGTAAGGTGCGTACCCGACATGTATCGTACTTGCTGGGTCATAAAAACCAGCCGCGAACCATACAGATGTCGCGTACAGCGGGTTCCGAGGGAGAATCGTACGGAGAATAGAGTTGTACAGTCTATGTATGACTCGTACGGAGTGCGGCTCCTGGTACGAATCGTACTTCGTTGTACGTATGGGGGACGTTGCAGGGTACAATTCGTACGGGAAAAACGTTCCGAACGGCTATTCGGAGCGGTTTTTCCCGAATCAGAATCGACCCCAAAGTAAAATGCGTAACATAGCGTGCTGATGTAGACGCGATCCACAGAAGGGAGGTCGATGGAAACTGTAGAATGCGCAGGAAGCATCACTGCCATGTACAAGAGATGCAAACATCACACCAGCAAGAACAAAGGAGGCCACGATGAAGATCGGTGTTGTTGGTAAGCTTTGATGCAATTTTTAAAGTGTGGAGGAGGCTTGAAGATAAACAAACTCGTTGGTAGTTGAAGACCAATCCGTATTATGGCAGAGACTGCTTACTCAATCTCCGCAAAGCAGTCATACAAACGTTGAGAAATACTCCACGTCTGAGGGAGGTGACTTTCATGTTTAAATACAGAAAAACAAATCAATAATGTTCAAACCTGTCACTGCAACCGTTGTAGTCGTAATGCAGTTGCAACCACAAACATCCGACTAGCCTAGATATATATTGAATGAAATAATCTGTGTAGCTTCAAAATCCGGTTAAACAACAATCCACAAATATTTCTCTGCTAGCCAGCTTCAAAACCACTTGCAGGAATTCTCTTGTGTGGAACCTCTCAATCAGAAAGAATGAGGTATACCGAGAAGGCAACATTTATTTAACAAAGGAGCCCGCAGCAAAATCTCCCAATCAAATAGGTGAGATGTTGCCCTTAGAGATTGAGCTCACACCGAGACCTAATGTTCAATGCCCAAAATGAGGAGAAAAAGAAACATTTAAATTTACGTGAAGTTTGAAGTGGTTTGAAAAATTCCTGTTACATGGGTTGACTCCACAGCTCATCGCCAGTGTAAAATTCAAGTTAAATAAAGATAAAGTTGCTCCTATTGTTGAATATCCAGAATAAGTTTATTGCAGTAAAAAAGGTCCCATCCATCCAGCAGGCTGTGTCAGGTACAACTGACAGTGGTCCACTCAAGACTCCTAGCCCCAGGTTCTATAACCATGGAGCTACTCAAACATACACATAATAAAACAGGGTTATAGAAGATGTAAAAAACGAATATATTGTATAATACTACAGGTAACAAAAAAAATCTGTTATTTAGCGCCAAGATACACTGGGGTGACAGTGTGCTTTACAAATGCATATGTTATGTTAATGTCCCTGGATATTTCTTCAAGCTCCAAATGGGGATATCCTTTTAAGTTGAGTGAAGACAAGAACTTCGCAGCATTCAGTTGAGTTATAATATCAGCAATGTGTGGACCAGGATGTCTCTCTTGCTTAATTGCCTTGTTGGCTTGATGCATGTCAACACCTACACGTACAGCTCCTTCACTGTCTCTTTTAGGCACTACTAAGATTGGTGACTACCATGGTGTTGGACAAGTGGAGAGTTCAATAATGTCATGTTTAAACAATGACTTTGTTTCTTTTCAACAACCTCTTGCATGTGTCTTTGTCCAATAGAACGGTTGTATGATGGAACCCCACAGGCATTTACCTCGCACACCATTTACAACGCAGTCTGTACCCCGCCTGAAACGTTGCCACGCATTACTTTAGTACGCAAGTCGTTACATTGACTTGCTTAAGGGGCGCTGGACTTTGGAATAGTACAACTTACAATTCCAGCTCCAGTCTGCTTAACAGGTGGGAAGGTGTTGGACTTAAAAATCCAACACCAGTCCAACTTTTCGCCCCCTACAGCAAGTTGTTGTAACAACTTGTGTGGTAAAGTAACTTGTGGTACCATCGCATGCGGGGTACTGACTTTGTTAAAGAATATTTACCAGCAGGACAAAAATCCTCATTTGTGTGTAACTTTGTTTTAATTGTTTTGAGCTTTCCTAACCTGTGAAATAATGAAGGAAATTGACTAATAAATTAATGATGGGCATTCATATTGTAGTTCCCTGATATATATCAGCAGCAGTGTTAAAACTCAACAAGCAGGCATTCGAGGCTGTTCCTTGTAGTAAATGAATAGGTTCTTGTACCACCGATTTCTTATTTTCATCATAGCTACAAATAAACCTTGACTCTTTAAGGGCATTGAGGCAGCCCATGCGCATACTTTAGTCTTTGAATTCGTAAGTTGAGATAAAAGAGATATCTCTTGATACTTCTCCTCAGACATTATATTTATGGATGCACCACTGCCAATTATGAATGGTATTGAACACCAATTTATCTTTAGAGTGATCTTTGGAAAAGGTTTGAGTGTTTTTGGAGCCTTTTTGTGTAAATTTTATCTCTCGTTGAATTTTTTCTCACATCCGAGTAGTCCCACATGTGCACACCTTTCTGAAGCAAACATCAACATTGCACAATTGCCACTGTCTCTTTCACTAGAAACTGATACTAAGGAAATCTTTGTTGATGATGTAGATGATGATCAACTTGGTTTGGTGTCGATTTGCCTTAGTTGTTGTGACCGCTTGCCCTTGTGTGAGCACATCATACATTGCTGAGGTAGAGTTTAGCCGGCCATTTTATCTTCACGCTATGATGCACTTACTTTTCTCTTCACCTTTAAAGCTATCATGAAATGATTTCCTTTGCCACAGCTGATGCAAATTTGTCTGATTGTGGGACATTTGCCTTCATGTGGAAATCACAGGTCATATCTGTAACACATTTTCTTCTTCTGTGGAGACATCACTTTGCGTGCCCCATCCTTATACTTTGGCTTACTCTTCATGTTCATGACTGACGCACTTTGGGTGCCTCCGGCCTCCAGGTTCGTCATTTGACAATCAGCACCTTCTTTAGCACGAGCAGCCCAGAGGACTTGTTCTAAACATGGAGTTTCCTTCAGCATTCATTGTCAAAATTAATGTGACAGACATCCATTGATTACTCTGAGGCAGGTAGCTTCCTCATTGTTAAACTCATTGAATCTACAGTACTTCACCAGAACATTCAGTCTCTCAACAAACTCATCAAGGGTTTCACCTGGTCACTGGCATTCTTGACTGAATATGCATCTTTCATATTCCACATTTGGCATTTGATTAGATTTGACATTCAAGTCTGTTTTGATTGGATCATACATCACTTCACCTACTTGTGGTATCTTTTTCATGGCTTCTTTCACTCCAGCACTCGCCATGCTCTTCAGATACTTTATGATCTTTTTATGATCTTTTTCATCTATTGCATTTATGAAATCTTCAAAAGACTCTATCCATGCAGTCCATCTATTGCCAATAATGTGTTTCTTTCCAGTATCATGGTGGTTTCAAGAATATTGCAACAACATATACATTGGTGGACAGTAGTTGTCTCTCAGGCGCTTCTTATGGAACTTGATTAGGAAGAGCTTCTCTCGCGCCTTGTGATGTGTTAGCTTCGGGTCAGCTTAAATGACCTTTGGAGCTTTGACCTTGTCCTGGCTCTCCATTGGAGGTCTATACCTGATGGTGGTCTGTGAAGTTGTTCTGGCTCCCTGTGTGGTAGTGATGGGGTTGGACCGCTTCTTCAGGGTAACAGCTTCACAAGTTCAACCCCTTAACACTATCCTGGGGTCACTTCACAGCAAATCATTAATGTTTTCAGTAAGTGGCTGAACCTTATGTACTATTATTCCATGAAGCAGATAAAGTTATGATATTTTGTCAGCTTTGTGCTTAAATGCTTCTTCACAAACTCCTGTTAATCTCTGATGTGCAGCAGATGCATTTCAGTTTAATCTGTACTGAACTAGTGTTGTGCACTGTTTTTGTAAACTGGTTGCCTCCGCCTTTAGCGTTCTTACTCCATTTAGCATATGCCATTAATGTGCGTGCTTTTTATTTGCAGCCATTTCCTTTCAGTTCTTGGCCCCAGATATGTAGATTTCCAATGTTGCTTACTTTATCTCCAAGCGTTTACACAGGCTGGCATTTTGCTGAGACTCCACCAGTGCCAGTGTCGATTCTGCACTTCGACTGTGGCACACGTTGCAACAACTCTCTGGAAGAGAGCTTTCAGTGTACACGCTTCATATCCTCTATCTCGTTGACAGTTGTAGCATCCTACCAGCCCTGGTACTCGCAAACTAACAAGCCTCACGTGGAGAGTAGTAGTACACAACTTTATTGTGCTGTGTGTAAGTCAGAACTCAAGATTCGAAGTCTGTCTTCAATTCATCCCTCCAACACTTACATCACAGTGGGAACCAAAGGAGTTTCATCATTTCTATGCTTACACGCTACAAGTGGGTATGACAAGGTCATCCGAAATGCCGAGAAACAGCCTCTACTTAAAGAAAAAGTTACTGAAATGCTATTTGTTGTCACCCTTTTCCTTAACTTTGTATTCTGCAGCATGCCTACGGTTACACGTGGAAACATTTTGATTTGATTTGACTGATATGCTACTTTAGTTCATCTATCTGCACAATAACTTCTGGAAACAAGTAATTCAAAAGTTTAGTGCAACCTGAATATAAAACACAAGGTTCATTAAAAATCGGCACGATTTGAGTGGTGTGACAGTCTGATGAGCAATTCCACAGGGCAACAGCAGCTGTTCCGCACATCAGCTCTGCATCCGATAGCAAGGAGGAGACAACGTGATCACTCTCTGAAAAGATCCTTCAGTCGGCAGCGTCTTCTATATGCATAGTACCCTTCGTGCAAATGTTTAGAACATATAATGCAATGTTTGTATTCTAAAGATGTTCGGTTGGGATTTTAAAAAACAAGCTCTTTCAGAATCCAACTAAAGTAGAAAAATGTACCTAACTTGATAAGTGCAGATTTCCGGTCTTACAAACAAAGCGAAAAAAAAAAAATACTATGAGAAATTAATTTTTGTCACGAGAGCCATGGTAAAGGAACCTCACGACGTGCTAAATTATTTGCGCTGCCATCATCAGAAGGCTAGTGGTAATTGCACAGAGCAAATGGATACAAAACAACACAGTCCCTTGTTACTGTGCAGTATTTCAGGTAAATTTATTATGATCATATTCCTAATAACGTTTTTTACTCCTACTAAGATACTAAGATATGTTCGAATTTTGCACAATGTAATCTAAAATATACTTTAATTCTGTGATGCCCCTAATAAGTGTGAATGTTCTTCCTAAGGCTATTCTTTTTTGTTTATAGGAGTGTCTTCAAAAAAGAAAATGTTGATGTATTTGTACAGGTACCATGAAAGCACGTCGGAATTAGCATACCGAGAAAGGCTACTTTTATGTGGCCTGCACACAACATGCCCCCCTCTCCTCTGTGTTTCTTAAAGCATCTTGTGTAACATGAATAATATGCGGATACATACGTAACTTTTAGGTGTAATGATTTTAATTAAATAAACACTTTACTAATAAATGTTAAACTTATACAGGGAGACACCCTTGCATATTTACCTGGGCAGGTTTAACTCATTTGTTTCGTCTTCAAGGGCCATATTACATAAGTTGGCCTGGGGGAGCAACGGCCGTTTGCGCCTGCTTTGTGCGCCCCGGGGCACTTTGGTATGATAGAAGGGGATGCAGACGCTTGTGCATCCCCTTCTATAATACCGATAGTGCTGGTGCAAATAACGCGCCAGCACTACCTTCAGAGGGTGTTCCCTCATTTGTATATCGGCGTGCCCTATGCAAATGAGGTAGTTCCTTTGACTATGTGCCAATGCCACATTAAAGACGCAGGCGCAGAGTCAAAGAAGCCCTCAGGAGGCGCACTAATAGTGCCCATTTAAAAGGTGACGCAATGTCAGTGTGACTCCGGATAGCAGTCCTCTGCAGGGGTCAAAGGGGGTCCCATGTACCCTCTAGACATCCCCTTGCAGGCAAGTGCAGTCACTGACTGCACCCGCCTGCAAGGGGATCTCTATTCCCCTCTAAAAGTGCAGGTGGTTACCGCCTGCACTGTGAAAACACGGAGCAGCGCTCAGTGTTTTCACATGAATGCGCTGGCCCCAGGGCAGCGAGAGTTCAAGGCTGCCCGGGGGGCAGCACATACAATATAATAGGGCGCATTGTGAAAGGTTGCGTTGGGCGCCAACAATCACAATACATAATACGGCTCTTAATGTATTAGATTCAAAAACTTTATTTTTATTTGTTAGCAGGTTTATGTTTTACAAAAAGGTTCCACATGTGGCACAAGTGGTAATTGAAAAGGCAGGATAGTTTCATCCTCACCACACACTTAACATGGAACAACCTGCCTGGGTAACTAGGCAGAATATCTTGCCATAAATTGAAAATACAAAACAACAAAAGGAGAGGCAGGGAGATTAAGGAACACTCTCTTAGTCCCCGGTTATCGTATATAAACAAAAGAAGAGAGGTTGAGTGTGTCTCAGAAGCCACAGAGACGGAGCGATGTAAGGAAGAAGTTACACACCCAATTTGGGTAGATAAGAAAGCCCTCACACACCGACCTAGTCAGTGTCATGCTTCATCATAGGGCCCCACCAAAGAGGCGCATCTTCGGTGTGCTAGGACGCAAGAAGACTGCGGAGCTGGTTGTATGAGTGGGCATGCAGTGAGGTATAAAGATAAAAGTGCCTAAAGAGTATCTCAAAACAAAAATATTTTATTAGTAGATCCCTAAGACATGGTTAAAAGGTTTCTATGTGTCTGAATTTACAGCCAAAGGTAATGGTTTGGTTTAATTCAGAGATTTAAGTCAGTCAACATGTTTCAGCCTTTTAAAGTGGTGTTAATTTATCCAGGCATTCATCAGGACTAGTGTGAACCCCGGCGGTATGGTCTCTCTAATCGTCCACCCTAACCTGGGGACGTGAAAGTGAAAAAGTAAAAAGTGTGGTAAAGTGCAAAAGAAAAAGGGAGGAAGAGCTGGTAGCCCGTTCCTAAAAAATTCCTGATTTAGGAGTGTTTCTGCACCTGTAAAGGAGAAAACACAGACAAACATACAAGACATACACACAATTACTAGTAGGTATAGGTCAAGTCGTTTGTCCAGGGTGCTCCAAAACTGTGGCAAAAATAGTGTCAGCAAATAAACACTAAAGTTATCACCATCCGTATAACCCTATAGGGATGATACCACTAACTCTAGGGAGTGAAGTGGCAAATAAGTGCTTAGAACACGCTAAATAGCTAGAGGGGGTCAAAAAACACGAATTAAAAGTACTCCATAGGAAGGATCAATGGACTAAAGGTCAGTGACCCCACCGAACAGTTCGTGACCTCAAACCGTTATCTCACTTTAAGTTATGGCGCTAGCTGCACCATGGGTCTCGGGAGGGGGGTAGGAGCGTACCTGGCACACCCTGTAGGAAAAAAGGCAGAGGTTTGAATACATTAGAACAGGTTAACTTAGCTCGATCGTGTAGGTCGCGTTGGATGGAATCGTGTCAGGAACTCACGCCCTCAACGCTCGCCACCCGCTAAGCACCTAGCTTAACCCCTGAACCGGACCCCGACGATGGAGAGCGGGGCCGGTTATCGTGTTTAAGAAGCATTCCTCGTTGCTCCGTGCACTTCCGGGTGGGCGTGGTTAGGCTGAAGCGGGGCTTGGAACGGACCGGTCTATTGCCGGAGGGAGCGGTCGCACTGAAAGTGAGGCTTGGTTGGCGGCCAATGGGAGCAAGGAGACAAATCGTTTCTATGGTAACCGGTCCGCTGGTTACTGACGGTGAAAGTGATTAAAGCTTTCTTTAATCAAGACGCCAGGTAGACAGTGCCGTGCAGCCGCCTGGATGCCCCATGATCGGGAAAGGGGAATGCGCTGCACTGTGAGAGAACTAGGGGGCGGATTACCCTAGACTTGCTTCGTCTGATTATTGGATGACACATAGTCCAAAACGGGTGCAAAGAAAAAGGGGGGGGGCTGATCAAAGTAATCATAGTCCTACCCTGTCTAATATCCACACAGCTATGCAGGGGTGAGGGGAAAGCCTCTAGGATTGCATAAGTTCTCAAGAAGAGCAATAATTCGGGATCAGCCTGCAGTATAAAGTGGAGATGCAGGAGTAGTGCGGTCCACTCTTTACCTTAGTACAGTGTTCCACGGGATATCATCGTTCAGCCCAACTAGATTGGTGCCCAAGCAATATATCCAACGCTGTTCTTTCTCAAACAGTCTGCTTGTGATGTTGGTGGTACCAGTGATTACCTCTATAATAGTCCATCTCATGTCAATGGTCGTGTGATTGCTTGACAGGAAATGACGGCTCAACTTTGTTGTTGTTTTCTTGCATCTAATATTACTCCGATGCTCACAAATACGCTGTTTTATTTTGCGAGTGGTCATGCCTACATAACGCAAGGCTCAAGGACAAGTGATTAGATACACAACATTGGTTGAGTTGCAGTTCGTGTGTGCAACCTGTGTCCAGGTCTTCCCTTGCTCTAAGCTGAGTGTTTTAGATGCGTCCGTCAGATGGCACACACTACAATCTGTGCAGGGGTAATGCCCTGTGATTTGAGGTAAACCCCATGCCTCCGTGACTGAAGGGATTCGTGGGAGGATCCTTTCTTTGGGGCGAGTGTGGTCTTTAAGACTACGGCCCTTATTGAAGGAGAAAAGAGGCTTCTCCCAGTCTTTTTTGGTAGATTTAATGATGTTCCAATGCTTGTTTATGGTCTTTTTCATGACGTTGGACAGGCTGTTAAAGGTGGTCACACCTGTGAGTAGGATTTCATCTTGAGTGTTAGTTTTCTCTTCCAATAGTGAATCTCTAGGCTGGTTCCGAGCTCTCTGAAACCCTTATTCAGAGTTGAAGCTGGGTAACCTCTATCTTTCAATTTTTCAGTTAGTCCAGAGGACTGTTCTTTGAAATCTTTTAGAGTACCACAGTTCCTTCTCAGTCTCAAGTATTGCCCGTATGGTAAATTGAGTATTGAAAATACTCAAAGTAATGATTGAGCCACATGAATCAGAACATACACACCATAATACTCAAATCATTTAACATAAAATAATAAATATCATTTTAATTCAAAATCTTCAATGTTTAATATTAATCATTCCAAATGAGCACACATATAAAGAATGTCTGACAGACTGAACAGTTAAATAACAAATGAAAGTACACTCTCCCTCTGAAGAAATTCAAACGCTACCCACCACCATAACAATCACCCTGCATACATGCCATTCAAACCGCACACATCCTTTCTCTATAGACATACACCAAACATCAGTACAATCAAAATAATGGTTTTAATGATAACAAGGATCAAGGTAGTGCTCCTCCTCCTATATATATTTATAAGTACGTTTTAAATATGTATTAAACAGATATCAAATGTTTCATATTTCTTGATGGATCAATAAGTTAGCACAAGGCTATATTGTTCAAATATTATATTGTTCAAAGAACATTTATGTTTCTGTGATATTCAATGAAATTGGGCTCTCTATTCATCGGACAACAGTGTGTGCCTCAGTTTTCAGGGCAGAAAAAGACAGTATCTGGTCCGACAGTACAGAAGCCGGTGCTCGCTAATACAGGCGGCTATGTGTGCATTGAGCAGCGACGGGAGTCTCCATTCTAATGTCCAGGATGAGACATGGCATTTGGTGCCTCAGACTATCATTAGTTAATAATTATAAAGATATCAGCCAAATAGCAATAAAAAGGGTAATAGAGGTGTCCGACGGTGAATAAAAAACCGTATACCACACACTTTGTTTGTAATCTTAGCAATGTTTTACCTAAAGCACCACATATGTATTCAAAAAGCACTGTACAGTGTCCCCAGTGAACATGGAACCCAACAAAATTGTGACATATTGTGACATAGAAAGATGGTTTCAACAATAAAATGACTATAGAAAATGAATATACAATAAACACAGCCTCATAATTTTAGTGTAGGGAGTGGCGAATGGTTTGCTTTTAAGTCCTGTTGACGGCGTTTCGACCACTATAGAAATGCGGGTCTTTTCAGGACCAATTGATGTAGGGACATCTGAAAGAGAGTAAAAAATATTCACATCAATATGGTGGTCAAGACAAGTTGGGAAGCTATTGAAACCAATTAATGTACTGGCCTAGTACCTGAGAAAGGGAATTGCTGTCAGGGTGAAATTTGTGTACCACAAGGAAACGAGGATATAGAAGGGGTACTCACATGGTACCCAGCCGGGCATTAATCAAATACAAAATAAAGGAAAGAGTTAAAAAGGGAAGAAAACAGATCCGTATAGACTTTTGTAGCAAGGAGGACTGAAAGGAAAAATAACTTACCCCAGTGAGGGGGAGGGCTGACAGACTAGGATAAAAGCAATGAACTGTGAACCATTGCAGTAGGGTTTTCAGGGAAACATAGTCCAGGGAGTAAAGATACACAACAGGGCTTGTGAAGGTGTGGGTCTCTGGGGAAATAAGGAAAAGCATAAGTCTGGAGAATTCACAGGGTGTGGCAAGGCAAAGAGAGCACAGGGTTCAGAGGCTTACCGGCAAAACAATGTGCTGGGTGTGAATAAAACTCGCACCTGCTGTAGGTGAAGTGCATCCATAGATAAAAGTATATAAAGAGATCCAGTCCGGATATTGGACTTTTATGCTCTCAGTCTGTATTTACACAGAGATCCATTTGTCTGAAATGTTAAGGAAAATAAAGGGTAGTTTGTGCAGAAGTGGTGAATTAATAATGGCAAACAGAAAGGAGTATGGTTGACTCATACCATAATAGACAGAATTTCCAGTAGATGAAGAGATTCCCCATTCTTGTGCAGTCGCCACGTGTGAAGATGAAGAACCGCACGAGTCAGTCTCCGCTTGTATAATGACAAAGGGCCGGCACTCGTTGCAGCGAGATTAAATAGTTATCCCGGAGAGAGGAGGGGATCTGACAAAAAGTCTGCAAAGACTGGAATGCCAATGGATGGAAAGGACTTACTCCATTCCCCAAGGATTAAACACAGCAGCCGAATGGCGTGGGTTTGTGGTCACATTGACGACCTGAAGAACCACAGCTACTGATAAAACATGACTTTGAGGTACCCTGATGAGACAGAGTTGCACTTTGCTGTGATATCCTCATCTTCCCTTGATCATCAAATGTCTAGGTGTTTTTTTCCCCTTACTTATGTGCCGATTTCTTCTGAGAATTATGGTTACTTTGATTGATACTACTATTGTAATACTACTTGCCCTCGAGGTTCCTAATTACCCAGGCCATCTCCTCTGCCCTGGTGCACAATTCTCCCATTATCTCCCAGATGCTTCATCCCCTTGACAATGATTTACCCTATGCCTCTCTATCAGCCAGCAGCATAGAAATAGCAATGTGTCGGCACGGGCAATTCGAGATCAACCACTGCCCCTTACAATCTTACACCGAGCCCTCCTCCGGGCAACACCCAACACACGTCAATCTCCGTTCAGCACAGCTCCACAGCATAGAATGCTGAATGGATATACTGACGTGGATTAGTAATAAAAAAATGAAAACATCCTTCTTTCCTAATTTTGGAGCTTCAGTAGCAAGGGTTACACGTTTCTTTTATTATTCATTTCTTATTTTGTCATATTCCATTGTTCATACTATCACAACACAACATTTATTGGTGCCCCTTTCAGACAGCGAATTTCAAGGATATCAGCAATTGGTGATTGACAATTCCTAGTGAGACCTGCCATGACTTTCTGCCTTTTGTCGGACTTCGCATCACTATTTAATCTCACTGCAACGAGTACCGGCCCCCTGTCATTACACAAGCGGAGACAAACTTGTGCGGTTCTTCATCTTCGCGTGTGGCGGCTGCACACAACTGGGGTCTCTTAATCTACTAGAAATCCTTTCTATTATGGTATGAGTCAACCATACTCCCTTTCTGTTTGCCATTATTAATTCAACGCTTCTACACAAACTACCATTTATTTTCCTTAACATTTCCGACAAACTTATCTCTGTGTCAATACAGATTGAGAGCATAAAAGTCCAATATCCAGACTGGATCTCTCTATATGCTTTTATCTATGGATGCACTTCACCTACACCAGGTGCACGTTTAATTCGCACCCAGCACATTGTTTTGCCCATAAGCCTCTAAAGTGTCCAGAGTACTAAAACCACCAACACCATGTCAGAAAAAAGGCTAGGAGGAAGGCAAAAAGTTCAGGGATGACCCTGCAAAAAGGGCCAAGTCCAACAGTTCCTTTCTTTTGTATTTGATTAGTGCCTGGCCTATAAACACTTATATTTGGAGACCACCACTTATTTGTTCTCATGGGACATTTCCAGCATTCAAAAGATGGAAAAAACACAAAGGGAAATGAATGCGAAAGAGAAAGATGGGAAAACCCTCAATAGAGTAGAACGCAGGAACCTGCAAGAGTAAGACAAAGTGTAAGGGAAAGTCTGACAGATGATTAAAGAGGCATGAGGTGGATTTCAAACTATGCAGTTTTGGTAGTCGTCGGACTGACATTTAATAGTGCCGGCTGCGGGCTTCTGAGCAGAGCCTAGAGGACCAGCACTCATTCTTTTACAGACTAACCAAATTAAGGGGCTCATTAGGATGGAGGATTTTCCGCATCCTCCGGGCCGGCGGAAGCGGAAAATCCTCTGCGGACCCACCAAAGACCCACCGCCAAATTAGGATGGCTGGTGGGTCCTGGTTTCAGTCCGCCGCTTTTCCGCCGCGGTTGGCTTACAACCACGGCGGAAAAGCTCTAACATGGCTGGCGGTGTCTATCAGACACCGCCAGCCATATTAGGATGGTGTAAAATGTATGCTTTTCCGCGGCGGCTTTTCCGCCGTGGAAAAGCATACGGACCTTCACTTCGGGGGCCCGTTGCGGGCCCCCTGGGTGAAGGGGGGTGGGGGGTGCACATGGGGGGTACCTATGGTACCCCCCTGCATATGCGTGAACAAAGCAGCAGGCACCGCGCGGTGCCTGCCGCTTTGTGCACGCAAATGCGGTGCATGCATTTTTAACATTGCGGCGGGTGCAGCTTGAAGCTGCACCCGCCGCAATGTTAAAGATAGAGGATGTGACCGCCACCCTGGTGGTCACATCCTAATTGCACTGGAGGGACCGCCGCGGCCCCTGCGGACGGTCCCTCCTCCTCTAGGGTGGCGGACGGACGCAAGTCCGTCCGCCATCCTAATGAGCCCCTAAGTTCAGTGTATATATTTATCAATATATGTACATCTATATATCTATCACTATATGTACATCTATAAATCTATCTATTATATATATAGCTATATGTATATATATGTGTATAAATCAATTTACATTCAATCAATCAATCATGCATTTGTGGAGCATGGCAAATGTGATGGTCTTGAGGAGCTGGAGTTCATTCAAAATATAGGCATCCCTTTCCAAAAGTATCAGTTTCAGTCCTACTGTTGGTGGACAGAAAGGAATTATATCTGCTAGGCAAAGACAGCTTGAAAACTATAATAAATACAATTCTTAAACTCCAGGCGGAATGTCCTTTAATGACAACAATGGTGCGATGTGGAGTGGAAGCTCAGCACAGCACGGTGGATAAACGGCCAGTAATTAATCTTTTTGTTTTGAAAAATGCAAATATAAAGATGGATTTGAGAGAGTGCGCAACATCATTAACTTATATTGAAAAACTTCAATTAGTGCGATGAATAAGACTAATGTGCAGAGGGAAAATTGTAGGGGAAACGGAAAAAATGAATAATAGCAGTGAGAAAGGATGAATTATCTAAACAATGGTAATACCATTAGAGTTCCATTAGGTTCTTAAGTGATTCAGTCTGCCACTACACTGACAGACCGCGCTGTGTGAGACACCAGCATAATAAATAATTAGCAGAGAGGGGGCACTCCAAGGCTCTATTGTTATTGCAGCTGACTGAAAAAGTGCCATGAAGTGGAGTAGCCTTTAGAGAACAGTTCCGTGGTTTGTTGATTTGTGACTCCCTTCGTGTATGTGAATTTGTCATTATGATTATTATATTAATGATTTTAAATAGGAATTATACCTCTTGAAAATGGACTTAAATGGGGGTTAGATGTAGGGAAAATACCCAATTTCATTGTGATATTGAGAATTTGGTAATGTTCAGTCTTGCTGTATAGGTAAGCTGTTTAGACTGTTTATCTTACTTAGTGTTAAGTAAGAGGAATACATACTTATTTTACACATATTATGGGCTGGATTTCCAAAAGGATTGCGTAGCCCCATCGTGACACAAGGGCAATGCATTCCTTAAGTCAGATTTACTAAGCCACGCAATGCTGCCTTGCGTGACTTGCTAAGTCCAGAGTAAAGCAAAGGAGAGAAGTTGTTGCCTTGTGTGACTCTGCACCGAGATGATGTTGCATAGGTGGAGAGTGGGTGTTCCTACACGTACATCCAGGCTTTTTGGTGTAAAGATTTTACACCTTCCATAGAGAGAGGTGCAACAAGGAGAAATATCTTGGTTTCTCCTCGCTGTTTCCTCTTTCTAAGTTTGTTGCATTGTGCAGCATATTTAAGAAAAAGGAAAAAGCCGCAAAGTGTCCCTTCCTGCACATAAACAATCCTGTCTGCAGAGTAGGTGCCTTTGCACCATGGCACAAGGGTGCCTGCGTTGGCACAAGGCAGCAGATAGTGCACCAGCACAGTAAGAGAGAAAGACTGTACCAGATCTTAGTAGTAGATATGGCGCATTCCTTGCCTCATCATTTGAAGCAGCACAGGAAGTTGTCTTGCTGCTTTGCGCTGTGTCAAATGTTAGCAAATCTGTCACTTAGTATTTTACAACACCTAATGAAACTAAGGGAGGCTCAATGAAATCTTTACTCGTCTCAGAATAATATGTGTAACTACAAGTGGAGTGCAAAGTAGTTTTTTCTCACTGTCAACCTATATTCATCATCAAATAACAAGCATAGCAGGACACAAAATATTGGCAACACAATCCAAAATAGCACAGCGCAATGGAGAATAATGATGTGTAATACAATGCATCTTACATGACATAACATGCCAGAACATAACACAACATAAATCTCAGAATAAGCTACACATACATATGATCGTGCACACACACACACGAAGACCCACACAAACACACACTCATAGATAGATAGATAGATAGATAGATAGATAGATAGATAGATAGATAGATAGATAGATAGATAGATAGATAGATAGATAGATATTGCCTTCACAAAATAAATGCAGAAGCACTGCTTGGTATTGGGAATCCTTTATTGTATTACAATGCAGCAACAATTTGAAGTATCGTGGAAATTAGCCTTATCATAGGTGAGCACTTTGATTGAAAATGCCAACAGCTGTTGTTTTTATAGACCCACATTACTGAATAATTCCAAAGGCCTCAACCGCCCAGAACCATAAAACATATTGCAAAATTCACTGAAGGCAAGTGTGCAACCTACATACCCACACACCCAGGTTACAGGGACATTACAATTATGAAATAGCATTAAAAACCATAGAAAATTACTAGTTTCCGAGACGTTATAGGTAGAATTTCTTTGGGGGAAAACCTTAGAAATTCACTGAACAGACCAAAGGTTACAGGTACGTTATAGCTAGGTTCGGATTTTACACACAAAACCATAAAATTCAGCATTTATAGTTAAAGTTATCTCAAATGACTATAACTTGTGCCCTAAAGTAAATATAACTCACACCTTTGCCATGCACTGCAAATTTTCCTACATGTTATATCACTCATGACATCTTCTATGACATCATCAATAATATCACTGCAACTTTTGCAGTGAAATTATTGATGAGAAAACTGTTTACGGTGGGAGTGGGACTTAGTTACCTAGGGCACGAGTTATAGTCACTTGAGATCACTATAACTGCTGAATTCCTATGATTTGGTGTGTGTAAAATCAGAACCTAACCATGACGCCACTGTAACCTTTGTTTTTTGCAGTGAATATAGATAGATAAATAGATAGATAGATATCGCCTGTAGGTAGTTAAAGTTAGGATCATGTTATATTAGGAAAAACATTTTTTGACTTGCCTATGTCTCTGGCGCTGGTTGATGAATCTTCATGAAATTTTCCAAAAAAGCTGTATCTGCAATTCTAGTTGTGCTGGGAAAGTTTTGAGGCGAGCTGTCAAGCGGGGACCGTGAAAAAGGTAGGGTCGGAAAAGTGTGTTTCACATGTTAATTTCCAAAAATATTTTGAACACGACTACAGCCGAAATTACTGGACAAAATGCACAAAATTTGGCACAAAGCTAGCTCTTGGTCCAGAAAGAGTGCTTTTTGTTATTTTGTGTAAATCTGTCTAGTAGTTTTAGGGTTATTAAAATATATACAAACTTGTATTTATTGGGATGCAGATTCTCTGAGGATCTGACAGTCCCATGCTGATATTGGATTGGCTGCTTACACTTCACCCAGGAAGTGTTGGCAGCCATCTTGGGACTCTGACTTAGCTGAACCCCCCCCCCAAAAAAAAGTTTAAAAAAAAGAAAAGGGGCAGTGTAGGAATACCCTGGCCCACTAACCCTCGTCCTGGGTATCCCTTGGGAACGTGCCAGGGCAAAAAAAGCATTTTTTCAAAAGATTTTTGCAGCAAAATCGCGATGAAACTGTGAATCAGCAGCAAAAATATAAAAACAAACACATGTGTGGTCTTCCGCGCTTCCTTAGAAAGTATCCCCTGGTGGACTCGGTACAAGGGTCATGTAGGCATATTATAAAAAGAAGCGGGTGCACAGGCCCCCTCCTTAGGATCATTTGTGCCCCGGGGACCACCACCTTCCCAGGAGTCTGTCTTTTTTTAATGGGGGGGGCACGCAGACCCCCTCCTGGGACTGGCTGAAGCCCCAGGGACCCCCACCTCCCAAGTGTCGGCCTGTGCTAAGTAAAGGAGGGGGTGGGGCTGTACAGCCCCCCTGGAGCCAATTATGGCCCTTGGGGCTACCACCCACTAGGGCTCGCACCTGCTATGTCTCAGGGTCCCCACCCCACGAGATAACAGTTTGCTTTCATTTGGCTGGAGCTGACAGCTCCTGTCAAGCGAGAGCAAACATAGCTCTGCTTCCAGGAAGCAAGAACTGTCATACTGCTCCTTCTTGCTGGAAGCAGAGTTTTCATCTGTTTCCCTCCCGCTGTCATGTGGGCAGGGAAAATGATTAAACATCAGCTCCTACAAACAGGGAGATTTCTAGCAGCTACCTGCATGCAGGAACAATGCTTTCTCTAGCAGGTGGTTGGGAGCTGGCTGGGACTGCATGGGCCTTGAGGCTCCCCCCATGGTACCCATCATAGCACACTGGGTGCCCTGGGTGAGCTCCAAGGCACCAAGGGAGACATGGTCAGGCCCTGAAGAAAGGGGACCCTGGCCCAAAATGGCCCAGTGAGGAGGGCCGGGCTTCTACCCTCCCCCATTGAATTTCAACCTGGGGATGGGGTCCCCAGGTCCAAAATTGACCAAGGGAGGGGGGGTCGTGCATCCCCCCTCTCCATTGCATTTCAACCAGGCCCTGGGGGTGGGGTCAGCACGGGAGGGAGGTCACATGTCCACCCTCCTATTGCACACAAAAAAGGATCCAACTGTTTGGGCATGGCAAGCAATTGTGTTTCCTCTCGTTTTCCAAAATATGAAATCCTTAATGGAGGTGACTACATCATTGATCTATTGGAAACAAATCTGGGGTGACTGTGATGAGTGGCTTCATTCTTGTCATCTCCTGGTGAGAGCAGAGTCCATGATTCTCTCTTTTAACTACCCAGACTATGCAAATGTCCAAAATCTTTTCTAAACTCCATACATTTGGCCACACCAAGTTTCCTTAGTAGTATACAAAGGTCTTCCCGTCTTTTTTCCATGTGGATGAACAGCTTACCAATAGGCCCTGTCGATGTTGGTGATACATTATTGATGCAGGGAAATACAAGGACATGTCCACAAAACAAAGAAGCACTTACTTCATTTGGTTAAGGGGAATTACCCCTGTTTCGTGGAGAATCACCTCTATGTAGTTTCATTGTCTTCTCTTTATGGAGATTCAAGTTATCACAGATTTGTGGATAAAAACGGTTGAGGAACAATCACAGTGCCAAAAATACATGTACACCATGTGTTCCTTTATGCTGCTATAGTGTAGAATATGCACAGACATTTACCCAAATAGGTAGCACTTACTAACTAACCAATTGAAAGTACACCAATTGGGTAGACGTTTTGGCTAAACTGGGGGATCTTCCAGGAAAAAATAAAGTTTAATTCTGGTTTTGGTGCTGATTTCACAGAAATTAAACCTCAACTAGAAGCACTTACAAATACAAACATGGCAGGTGGGGTCATGAGACTTAATGATGGATATGGAGTTGACAAAAATCGAGGGTATACACAAGGGTCTAAGGGATGATATTTAATGACCAACCCACCTCCATACCCCTAATTCAATACATGTACAACAAAAAAAGGAGGGAGCCAGTCTGGAGGAACAGACAAAACAACCTGGTGAGTGCTCAGAAAGGAAGCCCACCCGACTCAGATCACCTTCTTAGCAGTCGGCATGAGTGTAGATTCCGTCAGCCCACCCTTGTTGGCGGAGCCTCGTCATCTGGAATGCACCGGAGGAGAGTTTATGTAACCAATGTTGTCCACAAGCTAACAGTATTGGATACCTAACTACTTCCTCCAAATTCACTCAGCCAAAATGCTTATCAAGGTATGCGAGCGCTGATGGTGTGCAGTGATACAGTGAAATGTGAAAATAAAAATGACTATAGAGACGAAAAATATGTTTATTTAAGATCGTCTGTATGTCATAGGTAAAATCAACCTGATAGTGTGGAAAAAAATGTACTATCTCTTTACACTTTTCTGGTAACAGAACCCTCGGGAGCACCATCGTTTAAGTAACCAGCCTCAATGCGCCCAGTCAGCTCTGCCGCAAGAGTAACGCCCCCGTCACCAGCCGCGCATGTGCGGTAGCTGCTAGGGCATCGGGGAGTTCTCCGCTGTCTTTTCGGCAGGGATGCGGCACGGGCGTTGCGGACGCCTGGTCCCATCATGCACACCCCAGGCATTTCACCAGCGGCCAGCCCTTATTAAGCCACGGGACAGTGGTCCTACCAGGACACACCGACACTCAGGATGCGAGGTAGTCTGTCCACCTCTAAGTGTTTGCCCCTGGTGGGGTTCCCCCACCCTTGCCCCTACTGTGATAATGTTACCACAGATTATCAATCATAATTCCCCCCATTAGGTACCATACCTTTATCAGCCGGTCCCACTGGAGCAGACTGTGAGGTACCTCAGGGAATCTTCTGGGGTAAGCATTTCTAACCCGGTCTTTTCCATTCTTGTAGTACTTTTGCTTTCTTCAACATTACCGTTGTATGTCTTTGCATAAGCCAGATGGTTGTTTGAGACATTTATCAACTCACCATGCTATCTGTTCGGCTTTAATCCTTCACCTCGGTTTGTGTGTGTGTGTGTGTATGGACTGAACTTGTGCAAACCCTTCACATGGGAATATTGCACTCAATTTGCTATCCTGTGAACTGTCTTTATTTTTTCAGGTCGCAATACTTCAGCAGGACCAATCGGCCTGCGCTCCGGTATTACCGACCATAGAAGGTTGTATACCATATTGCAAGTTTTATTTATCACTATTATAATTTTTTCACTGTGTGGTACTATCTACTGAGGAATTGCCATCACGGCAAGAAACATGTCGACCTAACTAGAGGGTAGTAGTTAACATGCTTGGATAGTTCCAGGGCATTCATCTCCCCTCCCACCTTTTAACCAAGGGAGTCTACCACGAGAATAAATTAGTTTGTGGACTGACCCACCTTTTTTAACTTCACCTTTTCACGCCACGACCACACTCCCCCGCCCTCTCACACGCATGCACCATATGGCCGGAACAAAAGATCTCCGATAAAGAGCCCCGGTTTCGGGAGCCCGTCAGACATTGCAGCGCCAGTCTGACGAGGAGCAGAACCCATATGATGAAGCATGACACCTAGCTTGCTGGGTGTGTGAGGGTTTTAGTTCCAACAAGGGGATTCCCCCCTCTTTCTAGCACACACACGTCTACTCCGTCACTCTTCCCGGGGAACTTTGCACCCTCTTTGTGTTACTAGTTTGTGGACTTGTACACTGGACCCCGCTAAATATTGTCCTTTTCTAGTCCCTACTTTGTTAAAAAAAAAACTCGGTTGAACCAAGTCACAAGCAAAAGGGTAAAAAAATGATTCAAAAAGAAGATAAGGGACCATGGTAGGAACACTGTGACGCCCCAGGCCTGCTCAAGCTGTCCCACAGAGACCCGAGGGCCAAAAAAAACAGTTTATTTTTGTAATTTTTGGTGGGATTCGTGAATCCCACCAAAATGTGGGATCCCGCAGGAGGCAGGGAGCTGGCTGGGACTGCGAGGGTATTGGGGCTCCCCCGCCTTCCCCAACGTGAGGGCCAGCCCCAGGGATGGGGCCCCCGGGACCAGAAGTAACCTTTGACCCTGTCCTCAGGTAGGTTGCCCCCCCAGCTGCCACACGGTCCTCCTGTGACGCTACCCCCACTGAGTACTGCCGCCTTGCTCTTGCCGCTGCCTGTGTCTGTGATTGCGTAAGCCCTTTTGTCTCCTCTGGTTATCGTATCCCTGTTGTATTTCTTGCCCGTTTGTACTGGTTTCTGCCACTGTTGTGCCCTTTGTGCCCCCTTCCCCCATTTTTCTTTCTGTATCCCTTCCCCCCGTTCTGCCTGCTGTACCACTTTCCCGCCGCTGCGCCCCTGGGGCCCCGCCCCCGGCTGTCCCATTCACCGCCCTGCTCCCGCCTCCCGATTATAGAAAACAGGGTTAAACCCACTAATGTCATTAGGACCTGGGTAAATGTAAGAATGAAGGAAAAGGGGTCCAAGACGAATAACATAAAAATTCAAATTATTATTCACGAAAAATTCGAACAGCAACGTTAGTAAATACAAAAAAGGTTTAATCAGTTCTGTATATTCCCTGTACATAGGATATTGTTCATCATGTATAATTCATTGCAAATAAGACAAATTGTCAATAAGCATAGGTGCCCACATTCACAACGGGGAGGGGGTGAAGGTGAAGTGAGGGAAAATGATGGGATCACGTAATAGTGAGATTCATTCAGTGACACAAAATATTACAGGTTTTAGGAAGTCAATACAAATGGTCCCTCTGGACGCACAAAGGGCCAAGAACAAAGGCGCTCAAAAGAGTCCGACTAACAATTGTAACATCGCAGATCCAAAATCCCTTATAGCCATTAATGTTCTACTTGGGATAGGAGATTTGGTCGTGTTGAATATAGTCGACGTTTCGACCCGTAAACAAGGTAGGTAAATGTTCCTTACGCGGTGGGTCTTCTTCAGGACAATATAAGTTGTGGGCGGGCAACCTCCACTGTTGTGTAGTGGTAGTTGGACCCCTTTTCCTTCATTCTGCTCCCGCCTCCCAGCTGCTCCTCCCTCCCACAACCCCTCATATGGAGGCCGCGCGGCAGTGAAGGGAGCGACCTTTGACCCTGTCCTCAGGTAGGTCGCCCCCCCAGCTGCCACACAGTCCTCCTGTGATGCTACCCCCGCTGAGTACTGCCGCCTCACTCTTGCCGCTGCCTGTGTCTATCCCTGTTGTATTCCTTGCCCGTTTGTACTGGTTTCCGCCACTGTTCTGCCCTTTGTGCCCCTTCCCCCGTTTTTTCTTTCTGTATCCCTTCCCCCCGTTCTGCCTGCTGTACCACTTTCCCGCCGCTGCGCCCCTGCGGCCCCGCCCCCCGCTGTCCCATTCGCCACCCCGCTCCCGCCTCCCAGCTGCTCCTGCCTCCCACAGCCCCTCTTATGGATGCCGCGCAGCGGCTGTGCAGCGGCCGCGCCTAAGGCGCGCCAAAGGCAAACCCGTCTGCGCCCGTTCGCGCCTGGACCGCGCCCAGCGCCAGAACCCCTGGTCCACGCCAGAGCCAGGACACCCGACTGAGCTATGACACCATCACCCTCAAAGCACTCAACACCGGATGACCACTCTTCTGCTCCCGAGCCACCCCGAAGCGAACCCATGGACCCTTTACCTGCCAAGCCTGCAAATTCACCTGCTTCCCAACCTGCACCCCGCCCATCGAACCCAGCAACAACAACAACAACAACCCCAAGTGCATCCTTCTCAATGCACGCTCCGTCCACAAGCACGCCATCGAACTCTGGGACCTCCTCGATACTACAGCACCAGACATCCCCTTCCTCACGGAGACCTGGATGAAAGCCTCCTCGGCCCCCGACATCGCCATAGCCATCCCGGACGGCTACAAAATCACCCGGAAGGACCGCGTCAACCAAACCGGAGGAGGAATCGCCATCATCTACAGGAACACCATCAGCGTCACATCCAACGCCCAAGACGCAATCTCGGCCGCCGAAAACCTACACTTTCAGATCCACACCAACCCCAAGACCACATTCAGAGGAACCCTCATCTACAGACCCCCGGGCCCGCGCACACAATTCAGCGAAACCATCGCCGACTTCATCAGCCCGCTCGCCCTAACCTCACCCGAATACATCCTCCTAGGGGACCTGAACTTCTACCTGGAGAACAACAACGACAGCAACACCACCACCCTGCTCGACAACCTCACCAACCTCGGACTCAAGCAATTGGTGAACACCCCCACCCACTACGCTGGCCACACGCTCGACCCCATCTTCTCCGCTAGCAACCACATCTCCTTCAGCCACTACACGGAACTACACTGGACAGACCACAGCTGCATCCATTTCACCTTCAAGAAGACTACATCCCACCACCACACGCAACAGATCCCCCGCAGATGCTGGAGCAAAGTCACCACAGATCACCTAACCACATTGCTGAGCCAGAACCCACCAGTCGACACCCCTGACACCAACAACGCAGCCCAGAATCTCGCACAGTGGATCACCAAAACTGCCGACGACCTCGCTCCTCTAAAGAACCCCACAGGCAAGACCAGCACCAGGAAAACCACATGGTTCACCGACGCCCTCAAAGACTCAAAGAAATCCTGCCGAACCCTCGAAAAAACCTGGCGCCACGAACGGACGCCAGAAAACATGACAGCCCTCAAGAACGCCTCCCGCGAACACCACCAGCTGATCCGCACCACCAAAAGGACATCTTTCAAAGAGCGGCTGGACAACAACACCCACAACAGCAAGGAACTCTTCAACATCGTAAAAGAGCTCTCCAACCCCAGCACCAGCAACAACGACATCGCACCATCGCAAGACCTCTGCAACTCCCTCGCCACGTTCTTCTACCGCAAGATCGCGGCCATACACGACAGCTTCAACACCCAGACTCAGCCCCCAGCCACCGAACCAACAATCACTCCCACCAACCTCAGCGCCAGGACCCCAGTCAGCACTAAAGACACCACCACGTCATGAACACCATCCACTCTGGCTCTCCCTTCGACCCATACCCTCATCACATCTTCAACAAAGCTGACGACATCATTGCACCCCACCTCCAGAACATCATAAACAACTCCTTCACGTCAGCCATTTTCCCAGAAAGCTGGAAGCACGCAGAAATCAACACCCTTCTGAAGAAACCCACAGCCGACCCAAAAGACCTCAAGAACTTTCGCCCCATCTCTCTCCTTCCCTTCCCGGCAAAAGTCATCGAGAAGACCGTCAACAAACAACTGACTGCATTCCTTGAAGCAAACAACTCGCTCGACCCATCCCAGTCCGGATTTCAAGCCAACCACAGCACTGAGACCACCATCATCGCAGCCACCGACGACATCAGGACCCTGATAGACAACGGGGAAACAACCGCTCTCATCCTCCTGGACCTCTCGGCCGCCTTCAACACCGTCTGCCAGCGTACCCTAACAACACACCTCTACAACACTGGGATCCAAGGAAAAGCCCTGGACTGGATCACCTCGTTCCTCTCCGACAGAACCCAGAGAGTCCGCCTCCCTCCCTTCCGCGTCGTGGCCACCAAGATCATCTGCGGCGTACCCCAAGGATCCTCACTCAGCCCAACACTCTTCAATATCTTCATGAGCCCCCTCGCCGCCATCGCACGCAAACACAACCTCAACATCATCTCCTACGCCGAAGACACCCAGCTGATACTCTCCCTCACCAAAGACCCAGCCACCGCCAAATCCAACCTCCAGGAAGGAATGAAAAACGTCGCGGAATGGATGAAGCTCAGCCGTCTAAAACTGTACTCAGACAAGGCGGAGGTCCTCATCCTCGGACAATTCCCATCCATCTAGGATGACTCCTGGTGGCCCACTGCGCTGGGCACCGCATTGACACCCATGGACCACGCACGCAACCTGGGATTCATCCTGGACTCCTCCCTCACGATGACCAGACAAGTCAACGCCATCTCATCTTCATGCTTCGACACCCTGTGCATGCTCCGAAAGATCTTCCGATGGATCCCCACCGAAACCAGAAAGACCGTCACCCAGGCCCTCGTCACCAGCCGCCTGGACAACGGGAACGCTCCATACGCAGGAACCACAGCCAAACTTCAGAAACGACTTCAGTTCATACAGAACACCTCCGCACATCTCATCCTCGACATTCCCTGCAACAGCCACATAACTGCCCACCTGAGAAACCTGCACTGGCTCCCTGTCAGCAAGAGGATCATGTTAAGGCTCCTCACCCACGCACACAAAGCGCTACAGGACATGGGCACTGAATATCTCAACAACTGCCTTTCAATCTACCCCCCTCCGCCAGCTCCGCTCCACCAGCCTCGCCCTCGCCACCGTTCCACGGATCCGCAGAAACACAACAGGAGAAGATTGTTCTCCTACCTGGCCGCCAAGACATGGAACTCCCTCCCCGCACACCTACGACTGACCCAGGACCATCTCACCTTCAGGAAGCACCTCAAGACCTGGCTATTCGAGCAGTAACAGCACCCCCCTCCCTTCTGCGCCTTGAGACCCTCACGGGTGAGTAGCACGCTCTACAAATGCACTGATTGATTGATTGATTGATCAGGAGGGGGGCCGCGAGGCCCACTTCCTGTTAATTTTTTGTTTTTAAAGAAAATGTCAAATAAAATGTCACAGGCCCTTGGGGATGGGGTCCCCAGGGCCAATACAATATTGAGAGAAGGGGGGCTACACAGCCCCCCTTCTAACAAAAGAAATGGAAAACAAAGCTGGCATCTCATCGGAGGCCCGCCCATTCCCTGCACCATACTGCAAATGCACCTTCTGGTGCATTCTGTGTTTGGGGATTAAGTCCCTGTTAGAATTGGGAGTCTCTGGTTGGCACATGTATGCACTTGTGACAAAAAGGGGCCCTCTCCTCTAGTCAGGGCAAGGGAACTACTCCTTAAGAATAACCCCTGCTCCCCCTTTAGGTTGCGTGGCGCGAGCAGACAAGGCTAATCCTCAGGGTGCTAAGTCAGTTAAGCATTTATGACCACATACAGTAAAATCACAGACTCACCAAAAAGGACACCAAGTGAAAGTTTTGTATCAAAAATACGTAGACTTTATGTAAAAAATATGTTACTATGCAGTTTTATCACCAGACCAATATAACTTTAGGAAATGAGGCCACAGTACTTTCGTTTGGAGAAGAGTTCTTTAAAGTTCTTAATTACTGCTTACTTCGCCAGGTCCATTGACTTAAAACACTGTCCCTCACCACTCAAAGCGGATTCTGATTTCTTGGCACAGTTCGTTGAAGGTTGTGCGCTGCATAGCGCTCTGGTGTACTCTGTGCGGGCCCTCCCATTGCTCAAGCACCTCGCGGTACGGGGCATACAGCACGTCAGTCTTTACTGAGGGGTACAAGTCGCAGTGCGGCCGTGCGACTCGTTCGTGTTTACAGCAATGCGGGGAAAACAGACGTTGCGGACCCCGAGTCCGTTGCGAACTCCTACCGGAGTTCAGATGGCACAGTACCTTTGTTCGATGATTCACCAGCAGTTAGTGGGTCCAACGTTGCGGACCGGTGAAGGTGGCCTGGGACAGGTTTGTGGCTTACCTGCTGGGCACGGCTCGTACCGACCTCAGAGACGGAGGAGTGGGGCTCTGGGAGGCAGGGCGGACGGTCCGGGGCTCACGCTGCTTTGGGGCACTCACCGGTGCGGCGTCGGAGCCGATCCTCTCGGACAACACTGTGGGGCAGTTGGGGCGTCGGGCGGCACGGAGCGGCCGGTACAGGCATACGGGCAGGCTCGAGGTGCGGCGCGGACCCAAGTGGCACAAAGCGCTAGTGCGGTCCGGGCGTACGGACCGTACGGGGACTCGCGCTGGGTTTGGGCCGGTTGTCTCTGGCAGCGGGGGCGATCAGTGACCAGTAAGCCTCTTCAGGAAGGAGGGGCAGGATGCGGGTGGCCCAGGCGGGACCGATAGACACGGCTCAATGGAGCGGAGTCACCCGTGGCGGGGCGGCCAGGCACGAGCTGCTCACGCAGGGAAAATGAGGCACAAAAGGGGGGTCACAGCTGCCGGCAGCACAGAGGCAGGTCAACACACAGCCAGGAATGTCGTCAGGAGAGGCCGCAAGAGTTTAATGATCCCGGGACTCTGGTCAGAGGGCAAGCTCAATTCCAAGCCCTTGGAGATTGTTTTAGGCAAAAATGTTGCAAAGTCCTTTCTGGTCTTTTCCTCTCCTTTCTCAGCAAGTCACCAACTGCAGGCCAGTACTTCAGGTCAGGGACAGTCTTTCCTCCTTCAGCTTCTCTTGGTCCTTCTAGTCGGGCAGAGGTTCTTCGTGGTCAAAACAGGATCTGATTTGGTAGGAGCAGAGCTCCTCTTTTTATACACAGTTTCTTTTGTTCCTTCAGGCCAGGGGGGCCTTTGCATAGTCCAATTCAATTCTGGAGCACTTTGTTTTGCAGTCTCTGGTTTCTCCTTTCAGTGAGCAGGGCAGGGACCTCAGACGCTCCGCAGGAGGTGGAGCCAGTATTGTGGCGACAAGTACAGTCCAGGAGCACTCTGTTGACAGTCTTCCCCTCCCTCTTCACAAAGTGCAGGGCAGAGTCATCAGTTGCTCCCCAGGGGGCGGAGCCAGCAATGAGGTGGCAGAGCAAAGCCCTATTCAGAGTCAAGGGGCACTCAACCCCCACCCATCCTGGTGTAATCCCTTTATTCACCACCTGTCAGCCCTAGCCCTGTCACTCACAGAAAACAGACAGCAGATACACACCCTATCAGAGGCGGGCTGAAATGGTTAGGCAAGCAAATACTAACTTTCTAAAAGTAGTATTTGCAAACACAGCATATTAAAATAATCCTTACTAAAAGATGTATTTTATTATTTTGAGTTCAGGCATACTAAACTTGACTTTCTACCATGTTCCCTGAGCCTACTGGGATTATAGAGTGTAATAATTCCAGCAGCCCATTCTGGCCTATGAGAACGGGTAGCCATACAGTAGTGAAAAACGAAAATGGCTGTAATTCACTATTAGGACATGCCACACACGTCAGGGCTTGTCCTACCTTATGCTTACAATGCACCCTGCCCTTGGGCCTACCATAGGGGTGACTCACATGAAGTAAAGGGAAGGTTTAGGGGCTGGCAAGTGGGTGCACTTGCCCAGCCAGCATGACAGTACCAGACTGCACACAGGTTCTGCAATGGCAGACCTTAGACACCTTTTACTAGGCCGCTTCTGTGGGTGGCACAACCAGTGCTGCAGGCCCACCAGCAGCATTTGTATTTACAAGCCCTGGCACTCCTGGTGCACTTTACTGGGGACTGACAGTAAACCAAATAAGCCAATCATGGAAATCAATTACAGGTACACTTTTCATAGGGAGCACTTGCACTGTGGCACTGATTGGCAGTGGCACAGTGCCCTGAGCAGCTAACACCAGCAAAACATCTGAGGCACATCAGCAAAAAGTGGAAGGGAGACTCACGCCAAGGTGCCAGGTCTAACAGTCCCCTAGATCCTTAAGGGTTCTTAGGGGCCAACTAGCCCACCAGGTACCTCCAATAATCACCACACAGTGGGATTGCTGAGAGGTGTTCTGAGGCCACGCCCCTTTTTACACCACTCTGGAAACGCGCCTCTTGCGCAACTGCTGGTGGGGCAACAAGGTCCTCTTGTTTCTAGAGGACCTCAGGACTAAAGTGGACTACATCCCCCGAGCAGCAGTACGCCAGGAGACGCATTTGCAGAGGGGCGTAAAAAGGGGGCGAGGCTTTGGACCACTCTCAACAAACCAGCTGTGTGGGGCTTACTAGAGATTGAAGAGGGCCTGTTGGCCCCCAGGGACCCTCAGGAGGCAAGGGGACTTCATCCTCCAACCAAGAGTGTTCCAGGAGGTGAGTTTGCAGAGTGGTGTAGAAAAGGGGCATGGCATGTCTCCACCTCTCCGCAATCCCACTATCTGGGGCTTACTGGAGGCATCAGGTAGGCTAGTTGGCCCCTAAGGACCCCAAGCAGTGAAGGGGACTTTAATCCCCATCGAAGAGTGCACCAGGGAGCGTGTTTGCCAAATGGTGAGCAAAGGGGGTATGGCCTGCTATGAGACCTTACCAGTGCTGCTGTGTGAGATTAACTGTAGGTAATAGAAGAAGTAGTTGGGCCCCAAGGATGTAAGGGCATAAGACTAAAAATAATCTGACTCCATGCGGGAGACTGTGGAAGGAATATTGGAGGTTATTTCATTGGTAACACTACGCGGTATCGTCGGTAATACGAACTTTTAAAGAAGTTTTAATCAAATTTGTGTAAAATTGTTTTAAAGGGAAGATTGAACAGGAAACAGACCGCTTACTTGCACTGTAAAAATCACTTAATTCACTCCCTGTTTGAGCGAGGCCCAATGCCTTTGTTCCCGACATCTGCGCCATTTTGGGTGAGGGACCGAGAGGATAGTAACCTTTTCCAGCACCATTTTGTTGAGCACTCTAGTGGTGGGCAGCTTGCACTCCTCTGACTATCCTCGGACAATTCCCATCCACTCAGCGCTGGACATGCTGCCCGTTCTAACAGAATACTGGGCCAATTGACATATTAGAAAGAACAGCTGATGAATCTTGGTAAGAGGGAGAGCAAAGGACACAATTACTCGCCATATATGGTGAGTCATGTGGAAAAAAGAGTGAAAAAAACCCATAACTGTGGACTGATTAATTGTAGATCATTGGTTAAACACCACTTGGAGGTATCAGTCTTGATAGAAGATCTGAATCTGGATGTACTCTTCTTAACAGAAACGTGGACTGGTACTGACTCGGTGGTGCAAATAGGATTTGTCTGCCCTTTAGGTTATAAAATCCTCCACAGGCCGAGGGAAACGGGCAGAGGAGGTGGGGTGGGAGTGATCTTTAAGGAGGAGCTGAACTTTGTGCCTCTTAAGATAGAGGAAATTGCAGGCATAGAAATCCTGGGCTTTTCGCTACATGAACTTAGCGGCAGCCTACTTACAGGAATGATCTGCTACAGGCCTCCTGGACTTAATACTCATTACCAAACTCTCCTAGACACCATCACCAATCTGGCACTAGCACACTCCGGAATGATTATTCTGGGTGATTTTAATCTGAGGGATGATGGGAGTCTCGGTAGTCATTTGAGAGATTTGAGGCTCACATGTGCTAATTTTAATCTACAACAGCTGGTAAAACACCCTACTCATCAGGGGGGGCATGTCCTGGACCTTCTGTTCGCAAATCTAGCTGAAACAGGAGTGTCAAACATAACGCCACAAATCTGGACCGACCACTACTTAATTCATTTTCATACTAAGTTGCCCTGTTCAAGGGACAATATCAGTCGTCCAGTGACTTATTGGAGAGGAAGTGGGCAAAATTAAAAAAATAGGACCCTCCAGACTGTCTCAAACGAAAATCACTTTGACCCCACTGCTACTGTAAAGGATAATTATGAAACATATTATAATCATATAACTGACACCTGATAACTATTGTCCCTGTTCAAGGGACAATATCAGTCGTCCGGTGACTTATCGGAGAGGAAGGGAGTGGGCAAAATTAAGAAAACATAGGACCCTCCAGACTCTCTCAAATGAAAATCACTTTGACCCCACTGCTACAGTAGAGGATAATTATAAAGCATATTATAATCAAACAACTGACACCTTGGATCAGCTAATCCCGGTAAAAAAGCTCAAAAACAGGAGTAAAAGCACAGCCCATTGGTATAATGAAGAACTGAAACAACTACGTATGAGCTGTAGGAAAGCAGAGAGGAAATGAAGGAAGAAGTATCTAGAGTCAGATAAGAAAGATTTGAGAGTAGTGCAGATCAAGTATAAGGAGCGTATCCTTAAGTCCAAGGCAGACTTCTATGCTAACTCCATTATACAAGCACCAATAGTACTGGGGCCCTTTTTAAGATCGTTAAGGAGCTCTCCTCCCTGACTTTTACGAGCAACAAATTGGTGGCTTCACAGAAACTTTGTGATGAGATCTCCTCCTATTTCGAAGATAAAATTGCCAAAATTGTTGGTGACCTCCATCCCCACATTATTGGAGATCAGGGTAATCTCGTACAGAGGGTGGATGAGGACTTGGGGGTGACAACTTCTCTGGACAGTTTTCAAATCCTCACCGATACCTCTTTCAATAATCTGGCTCACAGCGTGTCATCGGGCTCTCCTCTTGATCCTCTTCCACACAAAATCTGGAAGACATACGGCAAAGACACCTTCCATTGGTTGCGACAGATCTGTAACCAATCTCTGGAAGAAGGTATAGTTCCAGATCAGTGGAAGCAAGCCATGGTGACTCCTTTGATTAAGAAGCCCTCATTGGACCCAACAACTCCAGCAAGCTTTAGACCCATCTCCCTCCTACCATATCCAATCAAAATCTTGGAAAGGGCGGTAGGCAAGACTTTGTCTTGCTTTTTAGAGGATAACCAACTGCTGGATAGGGACCAATTTGGGTTCCATCCATGCCACGGGACTGAGACAGCGCTGGCAACAATGCTGGACAATTTACGTAGGCGAGCCGAGGACGGGAATGCTACTGTATTAGTGCTTCTCGATATGTCAGCCACTTTCAACACGGTGAATTATTCAATACTGGTGGAGAGACTGAGGAAGATAGGGGTGAAGGGATGGGCTCTGCAGTGGCTACAGTCCAACATATCAGGGAGACAGCAGATGGTGGCCAAGGCACCGTTCACCTCTAGCAAATCAACGGTAATCTATGGGGTACCGCAGGGCTCTGCGATCAGCCCTATTCTTTTTAATATCTATCTGCAGCCCCTGTTTCCCATCATTAAATCATTTGGAGTTGACCTAGTCAACTACACTGACGATACTCAACTGGCGTTTTCCCTGGAAGGGAAACACGCAGTATCCATGACACGTTCCAGGAGCGTATGCGTCAGACCGCTGGTTGGCTAGGGAGAAACTCGCTGCAGTTTAATGGTGGAAAAACCGAGGTGGTGTACTGCTCTTCGGTTAAAATGTCTAAGTATCTGCCACTGGAGTTTAGGCTCACCCCTGAAGTAGAACCTCTGGCCCCTGTCAATACGGTGCGCAATCTGGGGGTTCTGTTGGACAATATTCTCCAAATGGAGTCGCATCTCCTTGATGCGCATGCTTCGCCAGATACTCCCAATGCTACCAAAGGACTTGCGCTCCCTTGTAGTGAGAAGCACAGTGCTAAGAAGGCTGGACTACTGCAACTCTCTGTACTTAGGAGCACCTCAATACATCTTCCAGGGGTTGCAGAGAGTCCAGTCGGCAGCAGCAAAACTGGTGATAAATAGGCAACGTAGGTCCTCCACTATTGTGGCCTTAAGAGACCAACATTGACTGCCTATCAGGGAAAGGGTCCAGTTTAAATCGCTATGTATGGTGCACAGTGCGGTCTGTTCCACTGCAGGAAAAATTCGCCTGGTACCTCCCTAAGAGGCAGCTTCGCTCTTCCAGTGCTAATCTGATGATGATTCCTAGATTTAAGCGTTATAGGATGGGGAGGGCCTTCAGTTTGGCTGCTGCACATCTATGGAACGAACTACCACAGAGTGTCAGACAAATTGACTCTCTAACTGAGTTCAGAAAGATCATGAAACCTGGCTCTTTCCCAAGGACTGACTCCTCTTTTTCTGATGCTTTGGCCCGTTCGCATGTCAGTTATTTTTTAATCTAAGCACCAGGATACCTGTAGGGTGACAGTTCGCGCTATATAAGTAGCTTTACAATTACAATTACAATGTCCTTGGGGGACAACTACCCCTCCTGATACCTGCAGTATGTCCCACACAGTGGGATTGCTAAGAGGTTTACTGAGGTCATGCCCCCCCTTTCTCCACCACTCCGCAAACGTACCTCCAGGCACACCACGGGTTGGGGGATGAAGTCCACTTTTCTTTTGAGGGATTTTGGGGGCCAAGAAGCACTCCTGGTACCTTCTGTAAGTCATACGCAGCAGAATTCCTGAGCGCTGGCTGGAGGCCCAGCCCCCTTTCTCCACCTCCCAGCAAACGCGACTACTAGTTAAATAAGCATTTGCAATGTAATAGGTTTCACATTTGCAAGAGTTAGAGCTATTGGTGTTGTAAATGTAAAAAATGTAACTAAAGTTTTTGGGAGTGGAGTGGATGTAGGTTGTGTGTAGTGGAATTATGTGATATGTTGTGCAGTGAAATTATGTGGATAGAAAGTATGTGGTATTTAGTGTATAGGAATTATGTAGAGTGGGATTATGTGTTATGGAGAGTAATTGTTAAGTAAGGCAGTCTGTTTTGTGGAGTGGTAACCTCACAATTTAGTCTTCCTCGTTTTCATAGAAGCTAAACTATAAACTCAATGAGACAAAAAAAGAAGGAACCACTGAGGAGCACTTCTGGACCTAGTTAGAGGTATGAGCAGGGCCACTGGAATTATTTGACTGTTTGAATACTCTGACTTTTGCACAATCATACTGTGAGGAATCCAACGATTTGACATACCGGAAGTGGGAGGATGTCCGGCAGAACATACACTCATCTCTGGAATCGTTCAGCAGTCTAGCGGCATGGGTGAGGAACACGGAAGTGCCCATGTTGTCATCGGCAACCGACCAACAAAGCGAGTGAGATCCAGAAGGAGGGGAGACTGATGGTGTAAGGAGCGGAGACGTCCGACACAGAGGCAGCAGAAATGGAGGAATGAGGAGAAGGAGGTGGAGTGACTGAAGACCCCACGAGAAGGAGAGACAACAGAACAGAGAACGTGAAAACAACAGATACTGCGAATGAACCGGGTGGCCCAGACAAGAGGGAGGACGCCCCGGGTCCCTACGCCACGGCCCAGAGCATGGGTCGTGGCACAAGGCGAGTACAATTAGGTGGAGCATTTTGGTGGAGATGGTGGGGAGGTGTGGGGCCATAAGACACAGTGATTTTGCTTATTCAGTCACTTGGCCGAACCCTCCCTGCGCACCTATTCCCTTCCCCAAAGTGCGTCTGGTGGTGGTGGCACACAGTGTACAAAGCATCGAATGTTAACACTAAAACCGGCTTTTTGTTTATCACTGTTTTTTTCTCACTCCCTTTGACCTCTGAGTGCCCCGGTAAGACTCAACAGCAACGACCCGATCAGGACCAAGCCCTGAGGAGCACCGGGAGGATGACCAAGAAGAACCCTTCGTACAGTCCCTCTTCCAATTAGTTTGTTCTGACCCTGATGTAAAGACCGTTATTTCATTTTGTTTAAAGGACAGTACGGACCTTATGGGATGGAGAAATAGAAGAGCCAAAAAGCCATTGTCTCATAAAAGAATAAATTCCCAAAAATCCCTATACTATACGCGTGTGGTGTATCCTTCTGCTACCCGCGTCCCCCTCCCACCTACAAAGTGGTGTCAGAAGTCGGATTTCCCACCTAGACCTGTGTGTCGCACCATGACACAACCCATGCCTGTCGAGGATGTTGTGTTCCAGCTAGCTGAGGGGCTGCTACACCTACAGCTGGTCCTGGAACAGCAGAGCCAGACAGCACAGATGGACCGGGAAGCCCTGCAAAGGGCCCTTAGAAACCAGGCTGACCGGATCGCTACTAACCAGCAAGTGCAGGACACAGCAATCTTGCGCTTCACGGACTCCATTGTAAGCACCCGAGTCTGCCCTAATATCCCCTGCACTGTCCTTCAAAAATACCAAGAAGGGGATGATCCAGATTATTTTTTTCTGAACTTCGAAATGGTGGCGACTACAGCAGCCTGGCCCCAAGAAAGGTGGAGTCAGTACATTGCCCCACTCCTATCCGGCGAGTTACAAGCTGCTTACTAAGCAGCAAATCCTGCGGTTACCACAGCCTATGAGGACGTGAAAAAGGCCATCCTCGAGAGGTTGGGATGCGATCAAGAACATTACAGAAGTCAGTTTTGAAAGGAAAAATAGGGAATGGGAGACAACCCCTGTGACCTGTATTATCGGATCAGAAACTTAGCCAATAGATGGTTAACCCTTCATACCTCGTCAGTAGACGAAGTTGAAGAGAAAATCTATTTGGAACAGTTCTTAGAGGCTCTACCCCCCAAGTACAGGATCATGGGTGAAGCAACATCCCAACCTCTCCTCTGCGTCAGCAGTAGAAATGACTTGTTCCTATCATAGGTCGCCTTTTTTTAGGGCTGGGATAGCACAGCCCCAGTTCAACACAATCCTGAAAGGTACTCCTAAACCCGATCAAAAGCCCCAACCACCTCCCGCCCATTCCCCAGGCCTACCTACCTGCTCCCTGGTCCCAGTGGGCAGGAGCCACAGTGTTACAATTGTGCTGAATGGGGGCATATAGCCAGACAGTGTCCTCACCGGGCCCAAGCTGTTGAACCAATGGAGGTTGGGTACGCCAGAAGCCGTATATATGTAACAGGGAAGGGCCCTCATCAATATAGAAAAGATATCCTGCTCAATGGGAAGAGACAACAAACCCTGCTAAATACCTGGTGCCACGTGAAGGTAGTGGACGGCTCTTTGGTTTCCCCTCCCCAGTTAAACGTCACAGAGCAAGTGAGGGTAACCTGTGTACATGGGGAAACCAAAGCTTACCCGGTGGTGGAGGTCCTGTTAGAAGTAGACCATGATCCCCAGTTACGAAGAGTAGGGGTGATACCCACATTACCCAAAGCAGGCGTTATAGGGACAGACCATCCTAAGTTCATAGAGTATTTGGACAATACAAAAAGGGACAACAGGACCTGGCTACAGGAGGCCCCTTTTTGTGGCGCTGATCTAGAAACCCCTAATGCCATGACCAGGAAAAGCAGACAAGAGAAGAGAGGTTTTGCCCTTTCACAGCTATCATGTCCTGCCTTTCCTCTCTCCCTTACAGATATCGACAAAAAGAAACCGACTAGCTTCTGCACAGCGCAACGGGAGGACAACACCCTTACCCATGCCTGGGAGCAGGTCCGCGAACAAGAAACAGAGCAGGTAGGACCATACTTTCTTGTAAAAAGGGAATTACTGTATAGAGCTGTTAAAGGGGGCACAGAAATCTACACAACTGATAGTGCCAACACTATGCAGGGAACATGTACTTCTCTTGGCCCATAATAAGATAGATGGAGGACATTACGGCAAGGAAAATACATTGAAATATCTCCTTGAGAAGTTCAATTAGCCAGGGGTGTATAGGGACGTAGCCAAGCATTGCGCCGCATGTGTTTGCTGTCAGTATACCAATCCGGGGGGTGGTGAAAGCCCCAATGCACCCACTGCCCATCATAGACATCCCTTTCAAGCGGGTGGGGATGGACTTGGTAGGACCCCTGACACCCTCGGCCAGAGGACACAGCAACATTCTGGTTATGTTGGACTACGGCAGAAGGTATTTGGAGACCTTACCACTATCGAGTATGACCACCCCTGCAATAGCTCAAGCCATGATATCGTTCTTCTCAAGGGTGGGGTTTCCAATACTAACCGATCAAGGGACCCCTTTCATGTCTCATCTTATGACACAAATCGGTACGGTACTTGGTGTTGATAAGATAAAAACCTCTGTTTATCACCCCCAAGCAGTCGGCCTTGTGGAGTGCTATAGTAAGACACTCAAGAGTATGCTCCGCAAGGTTGTCTCGGACTCTGGGAGAGATTGGGACCAGAAACTACCCTTGGTCCTCTTTGCGTTGAGAACCCACAAACAATGATCTACCGGATATTCCCCTTTCAGACTGGGGTTTGGACGGAAACCCAGGACCTTGCTTGACATGGCAGTAGAACAGTGAGAGGAGGAAGACGAAGAAGGGGAACCCTTGTCACACTATGCCGCCGACCTTCCGTCTTCCCTGACTCAGTTGTGGGACTTGGTACACTACCACATGGAAGAGGCCAAAGGGGCCCAGAAACGACATTACGACTGAAATAGTCGCCTATGCAAATTCTCCCATGGCGACAAGGTCCTACTGTTGCTCCCTTCTACGGAGGACAAATTATTGATGAAGTGACAAGGGCCATACATCATAGAAAGAAAAGTAACCCCAGTCACCTAAAGCATGTTGCTACCCCACCGTGTCGGGGGAAACAGATATATCACATCAACCTGTTAAAAAAATGGGAAGACTCCCCTGCCTTCCCACACCAGTAGAACTCCTTTTCATCTCACCTGTACAAATAAACCCTTGGAGTTACCCCTTCTGTTGGTCCAGGAACCGGCGGTCAGTTTGGTACACACGGGGGATTGTCTGTCACCCATGCAAACCGATCAACTGGAGTCATTACTAGAGGCCTTCCCATGTCTTTTTTCCACCATCGCGGGATTAACCACCATGGTACACCACAACATTGTGTCCCTAGACAAAAAGTTTGTACAGCAGAAACCCTATCGTATCCCGGCAGCCCACAGAGCAGCAGTAGAAAGGGAGGTTTCAGACATGCTCAAATGTAACATCATCGAACTGTCCCAGAGCAACTGGTGTTCTCCAGTGGTGCTTGTACCGAAACCAGACGGGAGTCTGCGTTTTTGTATAGACTTCAGAGAGGTAAATGCCATCACCAAGATCGATACATACCCATGCCCAGAAAAGACGAGATGGTCGAGCGTCTGGCAAAAGCCAGGTACATGTCAAACCTTGACCTCACAAAAGGGTATTGGGAGATCCCTTTATCCTCCGAATCCAAAGAAAAGACAGCGTTCCTGACTCCCTCTAGTTTATATCTTTTTTTTCTACTGTATATCCACCACCTGGGAACAGTGCGCATTGACCTTTGTGACAGCCTCAGCAACCTCGGCTTCGGTTGATACCATCCTGTCTTCCAAATTTGAAACTCTGTCCCCAGTATTGGCGCATACCTTGGATAACTTTCTCACCAGACCCTGCATTTTCCTCATTGCAGCCTGGGATTTACGGTTGTCTTGACGGGTTTCCTCCCTGTGCGCAATTATCTCTTGGTGGATAGTTTCCAGGACTGACACTTGGGTAAGTTCCAGGCAGGGACTGCTCTGCAGGGGCATAGATGATGAATGATCCCAACTCAATTCGCAATGGGGGTTAGCCTGATCCTTTGCTGCTGCTGGTGTCCTTAGTGCAGTTGCAGGCTGAGCAGTCTCGGGATCGCTCTCAGAGTCCAGATAGGAGCTGCCTTCCTCATCCTCCTCAGACCACCCAACCCCCCGGTTCTAATGGCTCCACCTTGTTAGTATCAGAGGTGTCTTCTGTAAGCAGCTGGGGGTCATCCGCATTTAAGCCCGAGTAGAAGGGCATTAGGGGTCCGCCATTTTCCACCAGTACTGGTACTACTTCTACGGGGATCGTTATCTCTAGAGAGTCCTTCATTAAACCCTGGGTTTCCTCACCAATTACCGTGGCTTTTTGAGTTAAAGGAGGGGCCGGTTTGGATGGGGTGCTGCTACCATCAGTCGTTGATCCCTGATAGGCCTCCACCTCCACCACTATGGGTATTACGACCCCCAACTCATTACGCCCCCCAACTCCTTAGCCTCCTTAGCCTCCTTCTCCTTACCAGCCTTTGAAAATAAGTCCACGATTGACGATGTAGCCTGGCGGGTTCTCACTGCAGTCTGCTGCTGCCTCTTCTTCTGCCGTTGCGCTGAGGGTGTTTGGACTGTCCAAGAGTCCTCGGTTACCTCCGCATCTGCTTCATCACGCAGGATTTTCTTTTTCCCCACAGCCGTTTTAGATCCCAGGTTCAATTTGGGGGCCATTGCTGCGTTCCTTGCGCCTCTCCGCAGACTTGGAATCGGGCTACCTCGGCAGGTACGCCTGCTGGAGAACTCCGCTCCGGGCTCCGCTGCCGCCTTCGGGTCAGTCTCCGCCCACCTGAGCACCAGAGGCGTTTACGATCCGGGGAGAGAGCCGCAATCGTAGCCACCAAAGCCCATAGCAGCTGCTTTGCAGATCCATGGCAGACGAGCGCCGTCAGCATTCCATCCACGTTGTTCCTCTGTAATATTTCTTCCCTATGAAACAGGGTCAGGTGGCTTCTGGCTATGGAATTATGTATCCATAGGGCTTGTTCTGTTGCTCGTCCTCACTGCTCCACCACTACGGCCACAACTACGCGGCCGCCATCTTGCTTCCCCTGGGGCTAGGAGGAACCCAATAGTTTATATCAATTGGGGCCCCGGCGATGTTCCAAAAACTGATGGATCGCATTCTCAAAACCACAGGGGATATGCCGCAGCATATCTTGATGACATCGTCATATACAGCCCAGCATGGGAAGAACATATACAGCAACTAGAGGCTGTATTCAGAGAAATTCAAAGGGCTGGCCTTATCATTAACTTAAAAAAATTACTGTTAGGAACCAACACTATCCAGTACTTGGGTTATGCCATCAAGGAAGGGCAGATATTTCCCCATTTAGACAAAGTAGAGGCTTTCAGAGTGCTCCCCAGACCCACAACCAAACGTGACATCTGTTCGTTTCTAGGGTCCATAGGCTACTATCGTAGGTTCATACCTAATTTTTCTTCCCTAGCCAGTCCCCTAACCGACCTCCTGATAAACACCCAGTCATCCCATATACACACCTGGACACCAGAACACGAAACCAGATTTAACACCCTAAAACATGCCATCTGTCCAGTCCCAGTGTTACACTGTCCTGATTTCAATCACACATTTGTTCTCTAAACCAATGCCGTAGGCCTCGGTCTGGGTGCCGTGCTATACCTGCCTGACCATAGTAAACACCTAAAACCAGTTCTGTATATCAGCAGGAAGCTCTTTGCACCTGAGGAGAACTATTCAACAATTGAAAAAGAATGCCTAGCCATTAAATGGGCCACAGAGGCCCTGCAATATTACCTACTGGGATGGAGGTTTATTGTCCTCACTGATCACGCTCCCCTCACCTGGCTTGAAAATAACAAAGACACTAACCCCTGTGTCCTAAGATGGTTTATTGCTTTACAACCCTTCTCTTTTCAGACCATCCACAACACAGGTGGCAAGAAAAATTGGCGGAGATTACCTATCTCGACACCCGTCTTCTGAATGGCCCCAATGATGAATCCAAAGGGGGGTGGGTGAGGAATCCGACGATCCGATATACCGGAAGTGGGAGAAAGTTGGGCAGAACACACACCCATCTCTGGAATCGTTCAGCGGTCTAGTGGCACGGGTGAAGAACACGGAAGTGCCCATGACGTCATCGGCAACTGACCAACAAAGCGAGTTGGGTCCGGAAGGAGGGGTGTTCGATGGTGGAAGGAGCAGAGGCATCAGACACAGAGGCAGCGGTAACGGAGGAATGAGGAGAAGGAGGCAGAGTGATTGAAGACCCCAAGAGAGAGAGAGATGACAGAACCAAGAATGCTGAAGAAACGGATACTGCAAGCGAACCGGGCGGCCCAGAGAAGAGGGACAACATCCCGGGTCCCCACACCAAGGCCCAGAGCGCGGGTCGTGGCACAAGGCGAGTACCGGGGAGCATTTTGGTGGGGATGGTGGGGAGGTGCGGGGCCATAAGACATGGTGTTTTTGCTTAATCTGTCACTTGGCCGAACCCTCACTGCGCACCTTGTCCCTTCCCCACAGTGCGTCTGGTGGTGGTGGCACATAGTTTACAAAGCATAGAATGTTTACACTAAAACTGGCTTTCTGTTTATCACTTGTTTTTGTCCCCCCACTTCACCTCTGAGTGCCCAGGAAAGACTCGATAACAACGGCCTGATCAGCACCAAGCCCTGAGGAGCACCTGGAGGACGACCAAGAAGAACCCTTCCCACAGCCCCTCTTCCAATTAGTTTGTTCTGCCAATGATATAAAGACTGTTATTTCATTTTGCTTATGGAATGGAGAAAGAGAAGAGCCAAAAAACCATTGTCTCATAAAATAATAAAATCCCCAAAATCTCTACACTATACGCGTGTGGTGTATGCTTCTGCTACCCGCGTCCCCCTCCCGCCTACATATACATTTTCCGCATTTGCCACATAATCCATCCTCTGCTGCATAATCTGCAGATTTGAACAAAAAAACATTGTATCAAGCTCAAACGGTGCAAATATTACCAAAAATGCAGGACACGTGTTACAGCGTGGTGGAAGGCCCTTTCCAAACCTAGAATGGTGCTCTCCCACCACTGGAGTCAAGCTATCCTGGCTGAAGACGGCTGATAGCCAGAAACCGGTCCTAGGATGCTTGATTCCGGTCCAAGGAAGACATGGCTTGGCAGTTCGGGCTGGACTGTTCCCATGAGGCACAGGGTCAAGGCTGATTAGCATATGGCCATGTCTGAATTGGGGTTGTGTGGTGAGCAAAAAAACGATGGATTTAGGCCCAGATCTCTGTACTGGGGTGAATGTATGACATTGTTCTGCATTCTGTCCATCAACTGTTGTTTTTGCATTTGTCACCCCGAGTGGGACGGGTATGCTCAGACGTGAGTCCTGTGCTCTCCACACCACTGGAGTCAAGCTATCCTGGCTGAAGACGGCTGATAGCCAGAAACCGGTCCTAGGATGCTTGATTCCGGTACAAGGAAGACATGGCTTGGCAGTTCGGGCTGGACTGTTCCCATGAGGCTCAGGGTCAAGGCTGATTTGCATATGGCCATGTCTGAATTGGGGTGGTGTGGTGAGCAAAAAAACGATGAATTTAGGCCCAGATCTCTGTACTGGGGTGAATGTATGACATTGTTCTGCATTCTGTCCATCAACTGTTGTTTTTACATTTGTCACCCCGAGTGGGACGGGTATGCTCAGACGTGAGTCCCGTGCTCTCCACACCACTGGAGTCAAGCTATCCTGGCTGAAGACGGCTGATAGCCAGAAACCGGTCCTAGGATGCTTGATTCCGGTCCAAGGAAGACATGGCTTGGCAGTTCGGGCTGGACTGTTCCCATGAGGCACAGGGTCAAGGCTGATTTGCATATGGCCATGTCTGAATTGGGGTGGTGTGGTGAGCAAAAAAACGATGGATTTAGGCCCAGATCTCTATACTGGGGTGAATGTATGACATTGTTCTGCATTCTGTCCATCAACTGTTGTTTTTTGCATTTATCAAACCTAGAATGGTCACATCGAGTCATCGAGAAGACCGTCAATAAACAGCTGACTGCATTCCTCGAGGCAAGCAATTTGCTCGACCCATCCCAATCCGGATTTCGAGCCAACCACAGCACCGAGACAGCCCTCATCGCAGCCACCGACGACATCAGGACCTTGATGGACTACGGGGAGACAACCGCCCTCATACTCATAGACCTCTCATCCGCCGTTGACACCGTCTGCCACCGCACCCTAATAACCAGCTTCTACAACACTGGGATCCAAGGAAAAGCACTGGACTGGATCACCTCGTTCCTCTCCAACAAAACCCAGAGAGTCCGCCTCCCGCCGTTCCGTTCCACGGCCACCAAGATCATCTGCGGCGTACCCCAAGGCTCCTTGCTCAGACCAACCCTCTTCAATATCTACATGAGCCCCCTCACCGCCATGGCACGCAAACACAACCTCAACATCATCTCCTATGCCGATGACACCCAGCTGATACCCTCCCTCACCAAAGACCCAACCACCGCCAAAACCAACCTCCAGGAAGGAAGGAAGGATGTCGCGGAATGGATGAAACTCAGTCGGCTGAAACTGAACTCAGACAAAACGGAGGTCCTCATCCTCGGACAATCCCAATTCGCCTGGGACGACTCCTGGTGGCCCACAGCGCTAGGCACGGCACCGTCACCCACGGACCACGCACATAACCTGGGATTCATCCTGACTCCTCCCTCACGATAACCAAACAAGCCAAAGCCATCTCATCCTCATGCTTCAAAACCCTGCGCATGCTCCAAAAGATCTTCCGGTGGATCCCCACAGAAACCAGAAAGACGGTCTGGACTACGGGAACACCATTTATGCAGGAACCACAGCGAAACTTCAGAAACGACATCAGCGCATACAGAACGCCTCCGCACGACACATCCTTGACATCCCTCGCCATAGCCCCATATCTGCCCACCTGAGAAATCTGCACTGGCTCCCCGTCAGCAAGAGGATCACGTTCAGACTCCTCACCCACGCACACAAAGCGCTCCACGACATGGACCCGAATACCTCAACAAGCGCCTCTCGTTCTACACTCCTACCCACCAGTTCCACTCCACCAGCCTCGCCCTCGCAACAGTCCCACGGATCCACAGAGCCACCACCGGAGGAAGATCGTTCTCCTACCTGGCCGCCAAGACATGGAACTCCCTCCCCGCACACTTACGACTGACACAGGACCATCTCACCTTCAGGAAACACCTCAAGACCTGGCTATTCGAGCAGTAGCGCCCCCCTCCCTTCAGCACCTTGAGACCCTCGTGGGTGAGTAGCGCGCTCTATAAATGTATTGATTGATTGATTGATGTTACTTATTGCTAAACGTGGGTATTAAATTGATACAAATGGTGTGTAAGCCACTCTTGCTTCTTTCTGTGCCTTTCTTAGCTCTTTCTGCACCCTTCTTCCCTTTTTCTGCACTTCTTTTGCCTCTTTCTGCATGCCTGTTCCCTCTTTCTGCACCTTTCCTGCCTCTTTCTGCACCTCTGTTGCCTCTTTTTGCACCTCACTTGCTTCTTTCTGTATCTCTCTTGCTTCTCTCTGTACCCCTCTTACCTCTTTCTGCACCCTTCTTCCCTTTTTCTGCACTTCTTTTGCCTCTTTCTGCATGCCTGTTCCCTCTTTCTGCACCTCTCCTGCCTCTTTCTGCACCTCTTTTGCCTCTTTCTGCACCTCTGTTGCTTCTTTCTGCACTTCTCTTGTTTCTTTCTGCACCTCTGTTGCTTTTTTCTACACCCTCTTGCCTCTTTCTGCACCCTTCTTCCCTCTTTGTGCAACCCTCTTGCCTCTTTCTATACCGCTCTTCCCTCTTTCTGCAACCCTCTTGTCTCTTTGTGCACCTCTGTTACTTCTTTCTGTATTTCTCTTGACTCTTTCTGCACCCCTCCTGCCTCTTTATGCACTTCTGTTGTTCTTTTGTACTGCTCTTGATTCATTATGTACCTCTTTTGCCTGTTTCTGTAATTCTCTTCCCACTTTCTACACCTCTCTTGCCTCTTTCTGCAATTATCTTGCCTATTTCTGCTCCACTGTTGCTTCTTTCTGTACTTATGTTGCCTCTTTCTGCACTCCTCTTGCCTCTTTCTGCACCTTGGTTGCTTCTTTCTGTACTTCTTTCTTTTTGCACATCTGTTGCTTTTCTGTACACCCTCTTGCCTCTTTGTGCACCCTTCTTCCCTCTTTGTGCAACTCTCTTGCCTCTTTATACACCACTCTTCCCTCGTTCTGCACCCCTCTTGTCTCTTTGTGCAACTCTGTTACTTCTTTCTGCACTTCTCTTGTCTATTTCTGCACCCCTCATGCCTCTTTCTGCATTTCTGTTGGTTCTTTTGCACTGCTCTTGTTTCCTTATGTACCACTTTTGCCTGTTTCTCTAACTCTCTTCCCTCTTTCGGCACTTTTCTTGACTCCTTCTGCACCTCTGTTGCTTCTTTCTGTACTTCTTCTGTTTCTTTCTGCACCTCTTTTGCCTATTTCTAAATCCCTCTTCCCACTTTCTACACCTCTCTTGCCTCTGTCTGTACCCATGTTCCCTCTTTCTGAACCTCTGTTGCCTGTTACTGCAACTTTCTTGCCTATTTCCGCAGTTTTCTTGCCTCCTTCTGAACCACTGCTTCTTCTTTCTGCACTTTGTTTGCCTCTTTCTGCACATCTCTTGCTTCTTTCTGCACTCCTGTTGTCTCTTTCTGCATTCTTCTTCTCTCTTTCTGCACTGCTCTTGCTTCTTTCTGTACCTCTCTTGCTTCTTTCTGCATTCTTATTCCTTTTTTTGCATCCCTCTTCCCACATTCTGCACCTATCTTGCCTCTATCTGCACCACTGTTGCTTCTTTCTGTACTTTTGTTACCTCTTTCTGCACTGCTCTTGCTTCTTGCTGACTTCTCTTGCCTATTTCTGCACCCTTCACGCCTCTTTCAGCTCCTCTGTTGCTTCTTTCTGCACTTCTCACCCTCCTTTCTGTACCTCAATTACTTCTTTCTGTACCCCTCTTGCCTCTTTCTGTATCCCTCTCCCCCCTTTTTGCACCTCTGTTCCTTCTTTATGCACTTCTCTTTTGTCATCCCTCCTACCTCTTTCTGTACACCTCTTGCTTCTTTCTACACTTCTCTTGCTTCTTCTACACCTCTGTGACCTCTTTCTGCACACACAGGGCTACGTTTAAACTGACCTTAGGCTCAGCAGTGCCTCTTTATGTCCCCCTCTTGCCTCTTTCCGCCCTCTGTTGGTTCTTTCTGCACTGCTTTGTTCTGCATCTGTGTTGCAATTTTCTACATCACTCTTGCCTCTTTCTGTACACTTATTCCCTCTTTCTGCACCTCTCTTGCTTCTGTCTGCAGACCCATTCCCTCTTGCTGTACCCCTGTTGCCTGTTTCTGCAACTCTCTTGTCTCTTTCTGCAGTTCCCTTGCCTCCTTCTGCACCTCACTTGCCTGTTTCTGCACTTCTCTTGCTTCATTCTGCCTCCTTCTTCCCTTTTCTGCACATTTCTTGCATATTTCTGCACATCTCTTGCCTCTTTCTGCACATCTTTTGCTTCTTTCTTCACTTCTCTCTCTTCTTTTTGCACCCTTCTTGTCACTTTCTGCACTTCTGTTGCTTCTTTCTGCACTGCTCATGCTTCTTTCTGCATTTCTCTTACCTCGTTCTTCACCCTCTTCACTCTTTCTGCAAATCTCTTGCCTCGGTCTGCACCCCTGTTACATCTTTCTCCACCTCTTTCATCCGTTTCTGCTACTTTTAAACTGACCTCAGGCTAAGCAGTGCCTCTTTGAACCCCTCTTGCCTCTTTCTGTACCACTGTTGGTTCTTTCTGCACTGCTCTTGGTTCGTTCTGCACCTCTGTTGCAATTTTCTGTATCCCTCTTGCTTCTTTCTGTACCCCTCTTCCCTCTTTCTGCACCTCTCTTGCTTCTGTCTTCAGACACATTCCCTCTTTCTTCAGTTCTCTTGGCTCCTTCTGCACCTCACTTGCCTGTTTCTACACCTCTCTTGCTTTTTTCTGCAGCCTTCTTCCCTTTTTCTGCATATCTCTTTCATGTTTCTGCACATCTCTTGCTTCTTTCTGCACATCTCTTGGTTCTTTCTGCACTGCTCTTGCCTCTTTCTGTACCCCTCTTGGCTCTTTCTGCACCTCTTTTGCTTCTTTCTGCACTTCTCTCCCATCTTTCTGCACCCCTCTTACCTCTTTCTGGACCTCTGTTGCTTCTTTCTGCACTGATCATGCTTCTTTCTACATTTCTCGTGCCTCAGACTGCACCCATTTTCTCTCTTTCCCCACCTCTTTCATCTGGTTCTACAACTCCCTTGCCTCTTTGTGCAGTTCTTTTGCCTCCTTCTGCACCACTGTTCCTTCATTCTGCCCTTCCCATGTTTCTTTCTGTACCTGTCTTGCTTCTTTCTGCACTCCTGTTGCCTCTTTCTGCACTCAACCTCCCTCTTTCTGTACCTCTCTTGCCTCACTTGCCTCTTTTTGCACTTCTCTTGCTTCTTTCGGCAAACTTCTCCCTTTTTCTGCACATCTCTTGCCTCTTTCTACACCTTGTTTGCCTCTTTCTGCATATCTTTTGGTTCTTCCTTCACTGCTCTTGCCTCTTTCTGTACCTCTGTTGCTTCTTTATGCATTTCTCTAGCTTCTTTCTGCACTTCTGTTGCTGCTTTCTGCATCCCTCTAGCCTCTTTCTACACCCTTCTTCGCTCTTTCTACACCTCTGTTCCCTCTTTCTGCACTTCGCTTGCCTCTTTCTGCACCCTTGTTCCCTCTTTCTGTACCTCTCCTACCTCTTTCTGCACCCTTCTTCCCTCTTTCTACACCTCTCTTCCCTCTTTCTGTACCTTTATTGGTTCTTTCTGCGCTGCTCTAGCTTCTTTCTGTACCTCTGTTGTTTCTTTCTGCACACCGCTTGCTTCATTCTGCACATCACTTGCCTATTTCTTCACCCTCTTTCCCTCTTTCTGTACCTCTCTTGCCTCTTTCCACTTTTGCTTGTTTCTGCTCTTCTTTTGTCTCTTTCTCTAACCCTCTTGCCTCCTTCTGCACCTCTGTTATTTCTTACTGCACTTCTTTTGCTTCTTTCGGCACCGCTCTTCTCTCTTTCTGCACACCTGTTCCCTCTTTCTGCACCTCTGTTGTTTCTTTCTGCACTTTTTTTCCTTCTTTCTACACCCCTCCTTCCTCTTTATGTACCCCTCTTGCCTATTTGTGCAGCTATCCTACCTATTTCTGTACACCTTTTGCCTCTTTTTGCACGTCTGTTGATTCTTTCTTCAATGCTCTTGCTTCTTTCTGAGCCTCTTTTGTAAATTTCTGTACCCTTCTTCGCTGTTTCTCCACCTCTCTTGCTTCTTTCTGCACTTCTCTTGCTTCCTTCTGTACCTCTTGCTTCTTTCTGCACCTGTTTTCCATTTTTTGCATCCCTCTTGCCTCTTTCTGCAGTTCTCTTAACATTTTCTTCTGCACCTCTCTTGCCTCTTTCTGCACTGCACTTGCCTCTTTCTGCACTTCTCTTGTTTTTTCTACACCTATATTGCTTCTTTCAGCAATTCTCTTGCCTCTTTCTGCACTTCTCTTGCCTGTTTCTGTACCTCTCTTGCGTCTTTCTGCACCTCTGTTGCCTCTTTGTGCACCTCACTTGCTCCTTTCTGCACCCCTTTTGCCTCTTTCTGCACCCCTCAACCCTCTTTCTGCTCCTCTCTTGCCTCTTTCTGCTCCCTGTTTCCTCTTTCTGCGCCTATTCTGCCTTTTTCTGCATCTCTCTTGCTTCTTTCTCTACCTCTGTTGCTTCTTTATGCACTTCTCTTGCCTCTTTCTGCAACCTTTGTGACTCTTTCAGCTCCTCTGTTGCTTCGTTTTGAACTTCTCGTCCTTCTTTCTGTACCTCACTTGCTTCTTTCTGTGCCCCTCTTGTCTCTATCTGTACCATATTTCCCTCTTTCTGCACCACTGTTGCTTTATTCTGCACTTCCCATGTTTCTTTCTGCACCTGCCTTGCTTCTTTCTGCACCCCTGTTGTCTTTTTCTGCACTCGACCTCCCTCTTTCTGCACCTCTCTTGCCTCCTTCTGTACCTCACTGGCCTCTTTTTGCACTTCTCTTGCTTCTCTCTGCAAACTTCTTCCCTTTTTCTGCACATCTCTTGCCTCTCTCTACACCTCGTTTGCCTCTTCCTGCATATCTTTTGTTTCTTTCTGCACTGCTCTTGCCTCTTTCTGTACCCCTCTTGCCTCTTTCTGCACCTCTGGTGGTTCATTCTGCAATGCACTTGATTGTTTTGCACATCTGTTGCAAATCTCTGCATCCCTGTTGCCTCTTTCTGTACCTCTCTTCCCTCTTTCTACACCCCTCTTGCCTCTTCCTGCACCTCTCTTGATTCTTTCTGCACAATTCTTCCCTTTTCCTGAACCTATCTTGGTTCTTTCTGCACCTTTGTTGCCTCTTTCTGCAGTTCTATTGCCTCCCTCTGCACCTCTGTTGCTTCTTTTTTGTACTTCTCTTCCCCTTTCTGTATCACTCTTGCTTCTTTATGCACCTCTGTTGCTTCTTTACGCATTTCTTTAGCTTCTTTCTGCACTTATGTTGCTGCTTTCTGTATCCCTCTTGCCTCTTTCTACACCCTTCTTCGCTCTTTCTACACCTCTGTTCCCTCTTTCTGCACCTCTCTTGCCTTTTCTGCACCCATATTCCTTCTTTCTGTACCTCTCCTGCCTCTTTCTGCACCCTTCTTCCATCTTTCTATACCTCTCTTCTCTCTTTCTACACCCTTCTTCCCTCTTTCTACACCTCTCTTACCTCTTTCTGTATCTTGTTTGGTTCTTTCTGCACTGCTCTTGCTTCTTTCTGTACCTCTGTTGTTTCTTTCTGCACACCTCTTGCTTCTTTCTGCACACACTTGCCTATTTCTTCACCCTTCCTTCCCTCTTTCTGCACCTCTCTTGCATCTTTCTGTACCTCTCTTGCCTCTTTCCTCACCCCGCTAGCCTCTTTCTGCATCTCTTTTGCTTATTTCTGCTCTTCATTCACCTCTTTCTCTAACCCTCTTGCCTCCTTCTTCACCTCTGTTATGTCTTACAGCACTTCTTTTGCTTCTTTCGGCACCCATCTTCTCTCCTTCTGCACCTCTGTTGTTTCTTTCTGCACTTTTCTTTCTTCTTTCTACACCCCTCCTGCCTCTTTATGTGCCCCTCTCGCCTATTTGTGCAGCTATCCCACCTATTTCTGTACCCCTCTAGCCTCTTTTTGCACGTCTGTTGGTTCTTTCTTCAATACTCTTGCTTATTTCTGAACCTCTTTTGTAAATTTCTGTACCCCTCTTCTCTATTTCTCCACCTCTCTTGCTTCTTTCTGCACTTCTATTGCTTCCTTCTGTGCCTCTTGCTTCTTTCTGCACCCGTCTTCCATTTTTTTGCATCCCTCTTGCCTCTTTCTGCAATTCTCTTGCCATTTTCTTTTGCACCTCTCTTGCCTCTTTCTGCACTGCACTTGCCTCTTTCTGCACTTCTCTTGTTTTTTCCACACTTATGTTGCTTCTTTCAGCAATTCTCTTGCCTCTTTCTGCACTTCTCTTGCTTGTTTCTGTACCTCTCTTGTATCTTTCTGCACCTCTGTTGCCTCTTTGAGCACCTCACTTGCTCCTTTCTGTACCCCTTTTGCCTCTTTCTGCACCCCTCTACCCTCTTTCTGCTCCTCTCTTGCCTCTTTCTGCACTCTGTTCCCTCTTTCTGCACCTATTCTGCCTGTTTCTGCATCTCTCTTGCTTCTTTCTCTACCTCTGTTGCTTCTTTCTGCACTTCTCTTGCCTCTTTCTGCTCCCTTCGTGACTCTTTCAGCACCTCTGTTGATTCTTTTTGCACTTCTCGTCCTTCTTTCTGTACCTCACTTGCTTCTTTCTGTGCCCCTCTTGCCTCTATCTGTACCCTATTTCCCTCTTTCTGCACGTCTGTTGCTTCTTTCTGCACTTTTCTTCCTTCTTTTTTCACCTACCTCTTTCTGTATCCCTCTTGCTTCTTTCTGTACTTTTCTTGCTTCTTTCTACAACTTTGGTGCCTCTTTCTGTACCCACAGAGCTACTTTTATACTGACCTCAGGCAAAGCAGTGCCTCTTTGTATCCCCTCACCTCTTTCTGTACCTCTGTTGGTTCGTTCTGCACCTCTGTTGCAATTTTCTGCATCCCTCTTGCCTCTTTCTGTACCCCTCTTCCCTCTTTCTGCACCTCTCTTGCTTCTGTCTGCAGACCTTTTGCCTGTTTCTTTAACTCTCTTGCCTCTTTTCTGTAGTTCTCTTGGCTCCTTCTGTACCTCACTTGCCTGTTTCTGTAGCTCACTTGCCTTTTTCTGCACCTTTCTTGCCTCTTTCTGCATCCCTCTAGCCACTTTCCATTTTTCTCTTTTGCTTGTTTCTGCTCTTCTTTTGCCTCTTTCTCTACCTCTGTTATTTCTTACTGTACTTCTCTTGCTTCTTTTGGCACCCCTCTTCTCTCTTTATGCACCCCTGTTCCCTCTTTCTGCACCTCTATTGCTTCTTTCTGTACTTCTCTTCCTTCTTTCTGCACCCCTCCTGCCTCTTTCTGTACCCCTATTTCCTCTTTGTGCAGCTCACCTACCTATTTCTTTACCCTTCTTGCCTCATTTGTACCTCTGTTGTTTCTTTCTGCACTGCTCTTGCTTCTTTCTGTACTTATTTTGTAAATTTCTACATCCCTGATGCCTCTTTCTGCACCCCTCTTCATTATTTCTCCACCTCTCTTGCTTCTTTCTGTACTTCTCTTGCTTCTTTCTGTACCTCTCTTGCTTCTTTCTGTACCCTTCCTCCATTTTTTGCATCCCTCTTGCCTCTTTCTGCAGTCCTCCTGCCATTTTCTACACCTCTCTTGCCTCTTTCTGCACCACACTTGCCTCTTTCTGCATTTCTCTTGCTTCTTTCTACACCTATGTTGCTTCCTTCAGCAATCAGCAATTCTCTTGCCTCTTTCTGCACCTCTCTTGCTTGTTTCTGCTCCTCTCTTGCGTCTTTTTGCTTCTATGTTGCCTTTGTGCACCTCACTTGCTTTTTTCTGTATCCCTCTTGCCTCTTTCTGCACCCCTCTTCCCTCTTTCTGCAACTCTCTTGACTCTTTCTGTACCCTGTTCCCTCTTTCTGCACCTATTCTGCCTGTATATGCACCTCTCTTGCTTCTTTCTCTACCTCTGTTGCTTTTTTTGCACTTCTCATCCTTCTTTCTGTACCTCACTTGCTTCTTTCTGTACCCCTCTTGCCTCTTTCTGTACCCTTTTCCCCTCTTTCTGCACTTCTCTTGCCTCTTTCTGCACTTCTCTTGCTTCTTTCTACACCTCTGTTGCCTCTTTCTGCACACATAGGGCTACTTGTAAATTTACCTCAGGCTCAGCACTGTCTCTTTTTGTACCCCTCTTGCCTCTTTCTGCACCTCTGTTGGCTCTTTCTGCACTGCTCCTGTTTCGTTCTGCACCTCTGTTGCAATTTTCTATTTTTGTACCCCTCTTGCCTCTTTCTGTACCCTTTTCCCCTCTTTCTGCACCTCTCTTGCTTCTGTCTGCAGACCTGTTCCCTCTTTCTGCACCCCTTTTGCCTGCTTCTGCAACTCACTTGCCTCTTTCTGCAGTTATTTTGCCTCCATCTACACCTCACTTGCCTGTTGATACCAGTGGTCGTTCTTTTGAGGCTAAAACTCTTGCCCAATTGTAAAAGAAAGATGGTTAAGAGAAATGTAGAAGAAGTAATAGCTGAAGAAGTTCAAGGGGGATGTTCACAAGCTCCAGTGTATAGAAGGCAAGGCATTGTAGTAGTATTTGTAGTATACAACAGGAATCTACTGATATTTTACAACATTTCTTACAAGAGTATAGTAGAAAAAAGTTTGAAACAGAAGATTAAGATGTTGCAAGGACTAGATCCTTGTAAAGTGAGAAAAATACTGTCTTGCAGGGTCATTCTCTGGCTTGTCTTTCTAAAAAAGTGTGTCAAAGTACTTTTCATAATTTGAGAAAGTGGGGGGTGGGGAGGGGGCAGGGAAGACCAAAGGGCTCCAAGTAAAATATGGGTAGAAAAAGCATGGGGTGGAGGGGTCAATACATTAGAAGAATGGTAAAAAAGATGCTCATGTGGCAGGAAATATATGAGGGCAATCAATTGCTGGCTACTCAAACAATAACATGGCTAAGTTAAAAATTATCTCGATAAACATGTGTTGTTAAAGACATAAAGAAATGAAAGTTGCTATGGGGCTGCAAGCAATTGATGCTAGCTGTAGGAAGGTGGATATCTGACTATGGTTACCCCAAAACTTTTTTGCCTAGTGTTTAGCTGGTTTTTGACTTAGTTGGCCTGGGATCCTGCTATTCAGGGCCCCAGGCTAATTGCTCTCTCCTTAAAATGGACTCCATGTACCTTAGGTACATAACCAATTGGAACTGGTTCACCTTATTGGCCCCTGTAACAGTGTACCCAGGTACCCAGGGCATAGGTGTTTCCAAGGCCTACCAGGGGCTGCAGCATGTATTATGCCACCCCTGGCCTGGCCTCCATATTTGACACAACTGGCTGATCACTCAGCTGGGGTAAGTTGTGTAATCACCCCTTACTTAGGTATAGTATGCCTATATCTAACTTAAAATGGACACATATGTTCCTATCAGCCACTCCTATGGAAGGCCACATCAATCCTGGAGGCAGAGTGCTTGGAAATATGTGAGATGGTGCTCTAGCATGAGCTGAGCCTGTCTGCAGCTTTCGGAACCACGTCCTTTAGCTGTTCCATGATACTGCCATACCATATACTCTTAAGTGCATTATGAACCTCTCGGTTAAATGCTATCTTTGGTTTGGCTTCATCAAAACATGTCGAGTAAGGTGTCATACGAATTGGAATACTACCCCCTCGCCAGTTCTGGCGACGGGGGTAGCATTCCACCCTTCTAGAGGGACACGACATGTACATAACCTGAAACCCGGGTAAAGTTAAACATGAGCCTCAGCATCACAAAATGGATGCTGCCACCACAGACACAAGTCTGACCTCCTGCTGCTGGGAGTCCTTCCAGCGAGGGAGGCTTGGACAAAGGGTTTCCTGCCTTGGGAGGTGCTAGCACCACCCCAGACAAGATTTTGTGTATTGGGTAGGACACGGCTGAATAGAATGAGACATGCCTGGGGCACACAAGGTGTCCCTGTGCATAAGCCAGTCCAAACCGGTGCTGGGGCTCCCCAGCCCCAGTCTTGGCACGGAGATGGACAAAGGAAGGGGGGTGTAGCCACCCCCCTTCCTGGTCCCACCCAGAGGAGGGACCTAGTAGGTAATCCGGCCCCTAGATTTGGAATAAGAGTAGGAGCTGTGTCCCAAGACTTCAGATCATCCTGAACTCGACTTGAACCTAAGAAGAAAACTAGACTTCGACATTCTGCTGCACAGAAAACTGAAGAGAATCTCCCTTGTGGCCAAGGAGTGACCACCCTGTGAATACAGGCACCAACCAGCAACTCGACGTCTGCTTTGCCGCCGCCGGAGCCCGAAACCAGAGCCCAACAAGACCTGGATTCCCAGACATCTCACAGCCCGATCCACAGTCCCTGAAAAGAAGAGAACCATGGAGGCATCAAGAGATGTGGGACTGGCCATCTTGAAAGACTCCTGAGAAGCTGACTGCGCAGCACCCGAGGTTCCCTCAATGCTGTGCTTTGGGGTTTGAGAAGCCCCACCACCGATCAGCTTCTGCACCAAAGATCAGCCCACCAGCATCTCCACAATTTGCGTGGGGCCCTTTTGCACTTTGCCACTCGACGCGTCATCCTGGTCACTTGCCACGTGGCTAGTGGCCATCTTGGTGGCGAAATCTACGATCTATACTGCTGGTCTGGTTGCTCCAGACTGGCCCTCGCTCCTGTAAAAAGGAGCAGCCCTTCTAACCTTGCTGGTCCCAAAAATAAGCTTTCTTCACTTCCTGCGTGGCTTACATTAGCCAAGGCCTGTTTGCTCCAATCAAGTTGCCGACACCGCCATCAGCTAGAGCCTTTGTGGGACAGCTAGTGATCGACGCCTGGACATCCTCGACCTCTTCGTGTCCACGTGGCTGCGGAGACAAACTGCACCTCATCGCCTGTTTGCACCCGACATCGCCTGGTTCCATCCTGCTTCCACGGTAGTCACTGGCTAGTGACTTTGAACATTGTCCCCTATGCTTTCAGGTCTTCACATCTTTAGATCCATCCTTGGATCCACCGGAACTCTCCTCGACGACCCGCCTGCAACATCTTCATCTCCAGGCACCATCGACCTGCGTGACGAAACCCGACACTACTTGGCACCTGTGCACCCGCTTCCTGTGGGAGAGGTAACTCAGCAACGCTGGTGTTCCTACACTGGTACACACCTCTAGTGCCTAGATCTAAAGTTTTGTCCTCCTAGGTCAGTCGGAAGGTTCCTAAAACAGTAACTTTATAACTTTTACGCACCATTGACATTGCATTGGTGCATGCGTGCACTTTAAGCACTGCACCCGAGTCCCGCGGGCCTTTCCCGACTTCTTCACTGTTGTCCCGAACAGCTCCAGCGATTCCCCAGGCCCTAGGTCTATTTCCTTTCCAATTGGTGGTTCTTATACCACTATTTTAGTATATGGTTTAAGTGGCCCCTAGGGCTCATCCATTTTGTGCAACTTTTGTATATTTAAACTGTGTTTTGTTTTAACGCATTTGCTTCTGTGCTCATAAAGAGTATAGGGGATATTTGTAGTAAATAAATATATATATATATTTTCAATATATATCTGTGTGGTGTCCTTTCATTTGGTATTCAAGGGGATTGTGTATGGTAAAACAGCTTGCTTCACGTGCCTTTACAGAGTTTAGCCTAAGACTGCTTTGTCCACGCTACTAGGATAGCTGGTCTATAAGGTTGACTTACAACCAATCATCATAAGGGTTGCTTGGCATGGTACAAGGTGATCACTAGAACTAGTGAGCATCATATACCAGGCCAACTTCTCACATTGGTGAGCAGCGGTTGGGATTTGAGCTTGCTGTTGTTTTACCATTACAATCTTTGAGAGTATCATTTGAAAGATCAAACGGGTACCTGTTAGGTACATATAAAACAAGACTAGTATACTTAAGTTCTACTGAACTTAGTTGTTGTAGAGGATAGGGAGTAGCACACCCTGACTACAACTACTAGATAGTTTTAGTAGGTAAACACCAGTGTAGGTAGATTGCAACATATCCACCCACACTAGAGCAATGTCTGGAGCAGAGGGGTCCACTGGACCTGTCCCTGTTGAGAGTGACCCTCCAAAGGCACCATCCAAATTTGCTATGTTAAACTTTAAAGAAATGAGGCAGCTGTGTACCTTAAGAGGTCTCAAGACGCTTCCAGCCTCTACCACCGCACACCTCAGAGAGCTTTTAGACCAGTCTGAAGCTCTAAAGACCTCTAAAGCAAACCCCACAGGGAATGTTGAAGGAGGCTCTCCCACTGAAGATGATAATACTGACACCCCTGTCCCTGTTGTCCAGATAGATGAGGAAGACCAGAACACTGGAGATACTCAGCCTGAGGATGAGGAGGATGAAGAGGAGGAGGAAGAAAGTGATTCTGATGATGAGAGACTTAGTCAGGTGCCAGTCAGGAGACTTAGCCAGGCTAACTTAAGCCAATTTGGGACTGAGTCAGGGTCCAACCCACTCAGACCCCCAAGTGGACTTAACCAGGAGTCTAGGAGGAGAAGGAATCCCTCAGGTGGATCTGACACTTCCCATGCTTCTAGAGGTTCTCATGGTCACTTCAGAAGGGGGATGACTAGCCCTCAGAGAAGGGAACATGAGGTCAACATGAGAGAGGCTGAGCTTAGGATCCAGAAGAGAGAGATGGAAGTAGCCCTGATCCAAGAGAAGCTTGTAAAAGCAAGACAGCCTAGAGAGAGTCGATTAGGCTCCACTGGTAGCAGCACTATCCCTAAGGATAAAGACAGGTCCTATGACAATAGAAACCTGAGTAAGATTGTGGCCCCCTACAAAGCTGGGGATGACATCCACAAATGGATAACTGCACTTGAGAGAGCCTGCAGAGTACAGCAGATCCCTCAGGAGCAGTGGGCAGCAATCTTGAGGCTTTCCTTTGAAAGTAGAGGCAGAGACAGACTCCTCACAGTTAGTGATGGGGATTCTAGAAACTACCTGGTCCTGAAGAGTGCTCTAATAGATGGGTTAGGCTTAACCACTGAACAGTACAGGTTAATGTTCAGAGAGACCCAGAAGACACAGACTCAGGACTGGTCTGAATTTGCTGAATATTGAGTTACTGGGTTTTTCAGAACCGGTACTGAACCGGCAACCCAGCGGTGCCAGGGTACACCCAAAGACCTCGGGTACTTTCCTGATTCAGACCACAGAAACTCAGAGTCTTCTAGGTGAAGTCAAGGATCGATTTTATTGGCTGCAACCAAGGTAACAAGAGTCCTAGAAGTACAAAGTACTCAGGAGACTGCTCAAATTCACAAAACCAGGCTTCTCCTTTTATACAAAATATTCAGCTTCAGGCAAACATTCTTAAATTTACAGTATACTATTAACATTTTTCGTTACAATGGGAAAAGCAGAGTCATGGTGACATGTCCATATTTCACTTCGTCCAGCCCAAAATAAATTACCCGGCAAGGTCCGGTATTTCTATCAGATATCAGTGGACCCCTAATAGAAACGGGCACCTCCCCATCATAAAGCAAGAGAGAGAAATGAGCAGGGAAAGATGTGAGCAAGATTCGGCAGGGTGTGTGTGCAATAAGAAGGTTTTATGGCTTGTTGAGCCTTGATGTTATCTTGTTCGGCCACTGGAGAGGAACTGACCTAACAGGTTTGGCCTGGGGCAATGGTACCAACTTGCACAGGTCACAGGAAAGTCGATTAAGGTGTGCATGTCCTTTGGGATCGAATTTAGCTGGATTAAAGCCTATGTAAAGGGCAACTCACAAAATGGCTGCCATACATAAAATGGAAGCCGGGGGTTCAGAACGATAATGACAATTTCGAGGTGAAATCGTCACTCGAATATGCTGAAAATGCTTGTACATGGTGTACTCGTCATTCTCGGTCTTTTGATACTAAATTTGTCATGTTATGATGAAGTTTTATTCTCGAGTCTGAATTATTACATGAGTTCAGAACCCTCCTTTTGCCCTTATATAGGCAATTAATCTATCCTCATGCTAATCTGAGTCCAGATCTATATTCCTAAAGTCATTGAGATGTTGCTGTAACATCATTCTAGTACTTAGTTTGTCTCTTGATACAGGCTTCCTTACGCATGATGTGACACAGAGGCCACATATTGCAGGAGCACACTGCACGCACAGACAGAACAGGAAAAGAATGGCTAAGACCATCCCAATGACCATCAGAATTTTCCATCCCCAGGCGGATACCAGTTCCCAGAACCATCCCATCAACGACCAATCTCCTTTATCCACATGAATAGATTCGGAAATCTTATGCAGTTTAGAGATGGCCTGGTACACTGTTGGAGCGTTATCTGGAATGAAAACACAGCAACTTGATTGGATCAATCTACATACCCCACCTCGTCTGCAAGTATGACATCTAATGCGACCCTGTTCTGAAGGGTCATAAGTCGATCCGACTGGAGCTCAGCAGTCAAGTTGCTAAGGGCACCAGCAGTTTCAATCACGGTGGATTCAACCACCCTTGTCAATTGCCTTATGTTCCTGCTGTTAGCCATGGATCCCCAGAACGGCAGAAAACCCTTTGCAAAGTCCCCAAATTCTTGACCTGCAGTGTCTTCTTCACTCAAGACACCTCTAACTACCCTGGTCTTGTGATAATCTGCCGCTGCTGTGTAGGTGGGAGGCAACAGGAATGAAATAAAACATAAGCCCGAAAAGTCAGGGGGCAACCATGTATAGGATCTATCATGGCAGATGAAATAGGTACCCTTAGCTGTTAAAAACGAACGGGAAGTCTGGGCTGCAAAAACATACGTTTTAGTGCAGATACTCTTCCCTAACTGAGCTCTGGGATTCGTGCCATTACCTTGCAGACACAGATGACCCTGATGGGGTACAATCCAAATCGGGGAAGATCTCTTAGCTTGTTGTTTTTCACTCAGAGTAGCTCCATATCCGGTTAAGTTCCATCCTATGTATACCAGTGTCTCATCTCTCGGGATAGTCTCATAAGAAATACCTTCCTTAATCATGTCTACTATACCCTTAACCAGAGCACTATTTTTAGGATTGTCTGTTACAGAACGTAGGGGGTAGACTTCATGTGCGTATATGAACATTGTTCTGTATGCCCACACAGAACCATTGTGACTGAATGGCAGGACCAGATAAGGAATACCTTTATCTGTTGTGTGAGGCATAAGACCACACACCCAACAGTTAGTTCTGTTCATTACTAGTTGGTGTTGGTGCAAAAGCTGAACAAAGGAGTTATTAATGAACTCTAATCTCCTAGTGGATTTGTGTTCAGGAAGGAGTTGAAAAGAATGAGAGGAAACAGTAGGAGGAGGTATGGGCGATGCAGTGGGTGCAAAGGTTACACAAAAAGAGAATAACACATAACTTATTAAAAATATCATCACACTGAATAACATAAAAATGCACAGTATCAAGAAGCTTTTCCTTTTCATAACATTACACATCCTATGTTTAAAGTTCATATCCTTGGCAGGTCTCTCCATCTCGGAAAACTCCATCCTCTCTAAAGTGCTGCCCGCGACGGGAGGTTGATACTGCTAAGAAATGCTTCTGTCAGTCCAGGGCAACTCCCTTAGACCAACCAGAACTGCCGACCTAACGTCTTCAGCTGCACCCCAAAGACTTTAAGCAATCGCGGCCCTAGCAGCGGAAACCGGATGGCGGTTCGAAAACAAAAATAAGCAAGTTTTCTCAGATGGGAGAGCTGCACCTAAAAAAAATAGTATTGGAGGAAAAAAATTGCTTTATTTGTCCATAGGTCTCGGCCTCAAATTGTAGCGCTTTTTCCCGGGTATTGTCTGATCCTGAAACAAGAGTTCAGGATCCAAAGAGTTCAATCGCTTTGATGGTGGCACAGCTTCTTGCAAAATGTCCTCACTTTCTTGTTCAGAGTTAGTTCCTTTTACACGTGCATCACTGAAAGGTAGGAAACGTGGCACGGTGTCTGTTTCTGAGTCAGCGACACTCTTCTGGACCCACTGGTCATACGGCAGAGGAAAAAGGATTCTTTTACAGTGGACCCCGTGGATCCAGTTGGCCTTCCCCTCCACTCGGACTGCTGTTCTTGTGGAAGGAAGGACGAGGTGCGGTCCGGTCCACCTGGGCTGGTCGTTTTTAGTTCTCCGGAAGTTCTTGACCAAGACCCAGGATCCAGGGTCGATCTGATGTCCCGGAGTCTCAGAGACCGGAGGGTGTCGTGAACCTGTTGATGCAAAACACGCAATTTAGCCGTCAATTCATACAGATAATCAAGCAAAACAGGGTGTTCGAGTTCACTGAACTTAGTGGGTCTAGGCACTCCCCATATGTTGGCTCGGCGGCCAAAAACAATTTCGTAGGGGCTAAGTTTCACTCGTGAATGCACAGTCATTCTGGTGGACAGGAGTGCTAAGGGTAGAGCGTCAGGCCATTTAAGACCCGTGCTTGCTTGAATTTTGGCCAGTTTTAACTTAAGTGTGCCATTGTAACATTCTACTAATCCAGCTGATTGGGGGTGATTTGCAGCGTGGAACTTCTGTTGGATACCTAGCCCTTCACACACTCTCTTCATCACACGACCCACAAATTCACTTCCGTTATCAGTCCAGACCATTCTAGGCATTCCAAATCTGGGGAAGTACTCTTTCACAAGGGCTTTTGCTGTGGATAAGGCAGTATTGTCTTTTAGGGGGTATGCTTCTATCCATCTTGAGAAGGCACAAACAACAATGAGTTCATATTTTAAATTGTTGCACCTCTCCATGTGAATGAAATCTAGCTGCAAAACCTCGAACGGATACGTAGGAGGTGCAAAATGACCAGCTGGAGTTGGGGTTCCCCTACCAGGATTGTGTTTCAGACACACCATGCAATTCTTCACAACATTCTCTGCACACTTGGGAATTCCTGCATTTTGCCATACTGGAGCCAACAACTTAAAAATCCCTTTCACACTGATGTGAGCCATTCCACGAGCCATTGTTACCACTGCAAGCACATATGCATTGGGTAACAACCATCTCTGATGCTCTGACAATTCAACCCAACAACCATTTGCATCCATTCTACCCGTACTTTCTCTCCACGTGCTCAACTCTTTCTCTGTGGCCTCAGCTTGAATGGACTTCACACTCTCTATCGTGTCTTCACACATTCCAACATCACCAACCCATCTTGCAGGGCCTGCAACATACATTCGGCTCATCACATTCCTTGCAGTTTCTTTTGCGATTTCGTCAGCAAATGCATTTCCACGACCCACATCATCAGTCACCTTCTTGTGGGCACTACATTTCACAATCGCCACTTGCAGAGGCATGGTCAGTGATTCAAGAAGCTCATTCACCAACTGACCGTGCTGAATCTTAGCTCCATGCGAAGTCAGGAACCCACGTTCTCTCCACAATCTCCCAAAACTGTGAGCCACACCAAATGCATACTGGCTGTCGGTATAGATAGTCACTTTCATATCTTTAGACAACACACATGCTCTGGTAAGTGCAATCAATTCTGCTGCTTGAGCTGAATTATGTGGAATACGTGCAGCTTCAACAATTGTATGCAAAGTCGTGACAGCATATGCTGCAGTCGTGTCACCATTCGGGAGCTTGAAGCATGAACCATCCACCCACAATGTACCATCACATTCAGCAAGAGGAGTGTCCCTAAGATCTATTCTCCCTTTCGTTTCTTCTTCTGTTCTAAGAAAACAATCATGCTGTTCTGAAGCATCTAATTCCTCTACAATTGGCAACAACGTAGCTGGGTTTAATGTGCTGCATCTTTTTATGTGCACGTGACTCGCTAACAATGTTAATTCGTAACCTGACAATCGAGCACTAGTTAAGTGCTGTGTCTTGGTTCTATTTAACAACGTTTCTACTGCATGTGGGACCATCACGACTAGTGTATTGTTCATTACCAGACCAGCAGACTGTCGAATAGAAACAGCTGCTGCCGCTGTGGCCCTTAAACAACTTGGCAACGCTCTAGCTACTGGATCCAAAGTCGACGAAAAATATGCACATGGACGCTGTTTGTCCCCAAACAACTGAGTCAAAACTGACAATGCACAACCTTCCTTCTCATGGACATATAATGTAAAGGGCTTACTGTAGTTGGGGGTACCCAACACAGAAGCCGAACATAATGCTGTGTGCAATTCATAAAAACTTTTCTGACACTCTTCAGACCAAGGAATGGGATTGGGTGTATCTTTACACTTTAATGCCACCAAAGGTTTGGCTAATAATGAAAAATGTGGAATCCACTGTCTACAGTACGATGTAATGCCCAAGAAAGCACGCACTTCTCTCTGTGTTCTTGGCACACTCAATTTCGCTATTGCCTGAATTCTTTCTGAGGTCAGTTTCCTTCCCTCCTTCGATAGGAGATGACCTAAGTAGGTCACTTCTTGTCGGCAATATTGTAATTTGGAAAGTGACACTTTGTGATGCAAATCACACAGTTGACGCAACAAAGACAACGTGGCTTTCTTACATATTTCCTCAGTATCTGCAGCAATAAGCAAATCGTCAACGTACTGTACAAGAGTAGCACCTTCAGGTAAAACAATCGTATCAAGCTGTGTCTTTAGAGCTTGACTATATATTGATGGACTTTCACAGTAGCCCTGAGGAGCGCGTTTAAAGCGGAAGCTGCGTCCTCCTAAACTGAAGGAAAAAATATCCCTGCTCTCCTCAGCAATCGGGATGCTGAAGAAAGCATTCTTCAGGTCAATCACCGAAAACCAGGTAGCAGAAGCTGGAATCATAGTCAATAATGCAGTAATGTCGGGGACAACTGGAAATTGTGGTACAACTATTTTATTGACCTCTCTAAGATCGATTACAAATCTGTACACAGGTGGCTGAGAAGGGTCAGTTCGCTTCAAAACAGGCAGAACAGGGCTATTGCAAACGTTGCCTCTTGTCTCTTCAATCACATATTTTTCAATCAGTTCGTAAACGATCGCTAGCAAAGCCTTTTCACCTTCACTAGAAATTCTATATTGGGGAATTCGTGGCATTCTAACATTGGCTTTCAAAGTTACAACATATGGTTGTATTTCTAAAAGACCTACATCATTAGGACCAGTAGCCCAAAGAATATTAGGGAGAGATGACAATTCTGTTGGAAGTTTGTCTCTCGACAAATACATTGGAGAAACCACTTTCTTACCCAGTGTAAGTTGTACTCCAGAAGGAGAACAGTACAAAGTCGCATACAATCTTTTTAGCAAATCTAATCCTAGCAAGTTTTCACCACAACCTGTTGTCAGAATAAGGGGTGCTTCGAATTCACAAGGTCCAACAGAAAGGGACAAAGGGTCAGAAATCGGATTTCTAACTGGGGCGCCAGAAAAACCTACAGATACATTCATTTCGCCAGACAAAGGTGCGCCAGGGAGTTTGGAGTGCATAATAGAACTCTTTGTAGCACCAGTATCCAACAGAAAAGGCTTTGACACACCTGATGTAATCACCTCAACGTAAGGTCCATTCTGATCTACTGGAACTGAAACAACTCCCTCTCTTTGTCTATGGCTGTCCTAGCAATCATTACCTTCCCAATGCTCATCTTCTGTATAGTAATTATCAGTATAGTACTGAGCTGTCCTACCAGATGCGTTATTCTGCTGATCAAACCTATTCATCGAATTTTGAGGTGGAAGAGACTGTGTGTTCTGGGGGAAATGTCCACGTCCTCTACCTCTAGACGCTTGCTGAACACCTCGACCTCTTACACCAGAAGCACCATTTGCACGCTGTAATAAAATAGGACAACTGTACTTGAAATGACCCTCTTCCTTGCAATACGAACACTGATTGGGGCCTACAGGGTCACGTGGTTGAGTATACTCGACTCTTTGCGAGTTCCTCCGATACTGTTGAGGCTGCTGATAATTATTTTGATAGTTACTCTGACCACTATTATTTTGACCACCACTATTCTGGCCACCACCACCACGTGGCGGATATGCTTGTTGTAACAAAACCTTAGTTTTAACTCTTTAGTTTTCTTTTCTGCTCTGTCTTTCTCGTCTTTGTCTCGATTTTCGTAATACTGTGCAGTAGCCAATATCTGTGCTGAGGAGGAAACTGCCCATGAACTCTCTGAGTCTTTTAACTTTTTACACAACTCTGGAAACAGATTGTGCACGAATTTGTCGACGAACAAACGCTGACCACCTTCTGTGCTCATATCTTGACCACTGTGGTCGACAAAAGTCTCTTCAAACCTGGTGAAGAAATCTGAGACCGTTTCATCTTTCTTCTGCTTACATGCAGACAACTTATACCAATTTACACGTATTGCAGGCATTATCGTTTTCATGTAATCAATTATTTTACAAGGAAGTTCAGCTACTAAAGGCTCAGGCTCAGCACCACCAACTTGTCGGGCATCTGCAGCAGTAATATTAGCCCATGAGTCACCTAACTCCTGATCATGATCTACGTGACGAATTTTACCCCATAAAGGCTGTGGAACAACGTACCCAAATAACATATCGATATCGGCTAAATTCATTATACAGGACCCAGCAGTTTGTGACAACTCTTTGTAATACCCTGCAGGATTTTTACGGGGATCAGGTAATGTCTGTTTAAGTGCTAAAACTTCAGCTCGCCTCCATGGGACATGTACTCACACACGCTGAAAGTGTGGCAGAACAGGTGGGTGAGCATTTGCGTCACCCTCTCTCCATTGTGGGGGAACCTCTCTCATGGGGTACTGTCGCGCCATTTTCCTACCATGCTCAAATAGCGACGGAGAAGGGCCCCCTTACTCCGATATGACAACAATATTTCAACCGCTCTCTTGACATCGCGACCTACAATCATGCCTTCTGCGAAATTGAACCGCACACGACACAATTCTTGTGGGTTGTATTCCAGATCATTGTCTTCCAAATCCTCATAGAGAAAAACACACATTTGTTCAAAAACATATCTCTGCGTCGGTGCTTCCCATTGACGGAAGACTTCCATGACTGAATCTACATCATACTTTACAGTGTCCATAACCCATTTATGCGCTAAACGATTCAGTGAATCTCTCTCTTGATAGTCAGGCAGTTGACTTCGCAACTGTCTTCGTCCCATGTTAGGGGTCGTAGTAGGCGACCCGAAAAGAGGTGAGAGAAGATTAGTAACAGTGTTGGCCATTCTCTGTCGAACGGAAGGAGAAACTGAAGGAAGAACGGGTGGAAAAACAGGGTGAGATAAGGCAGGGGCAGAAGCAATAGCAGAGGGATCATTAGGAGAAGTAGAAGGTGCACTAGGCAAAGTAGTAGAAAGCACAGGTGAAGCAGGTGTGATTGGTGGGCCTTGAGGAGGCTGCACCAAAGGAGCAGGAGCCAGCTGAAGAACAGCTTGTGGGTGCTGTGGGCCGGTCCTCGGATGCTTGTTTCCGTTCTGGGAAGGACATGGCTTTTGTAGTTCGGACTGGACTGTTCCCATGGGGCACAGGGTCAGCGCTGATTTGCATATTGCCATTGTCTAACCCAGGGTGGTGTGGAGTGGAAAAACGATGGATTTGGGCCCAGATCTTTGGACTGGGGTGAATGTGTGACATTGATCCACATTCTGTCCATCACTGTTGTGTTTGCAAATACCGCTCTAAGTGTACTGGGGATGCTCAGACGTGAGTCCCAGGCACTCCACACCACTGGAGGCAAGCTAGCCGGGCTGATGAGAGGTGTTACCTCGAAACCGGGCCGGTCCTCGGATGCTTGTTTCCGTTCTGGGAAGGACATGGCTTTTGTAGTTCGGACTGGACTGTTCCCATGGGGCACAGGGTCAGCGCTGATTTGCATATCGCCATTGTCTAACCCAGGGTGATGTGGAGTGGAAAAACGATGGATTTGGGCCCAGATCTTTGGACTGGGGTGAATGTGTGACATTGATCCACATTCTGTCCATCACTGTTGTGTTTGCAAATACCGTGGAGGAACAGGAGGCACAGGTTGCACAACTAAAGGTTGCGGAGGTGCCGTGGCATTTTGCGCATAGGGGGTGGCGAACTTAATAAATGCGACATTAACAGATCTTTTTCACGCTCTTTTGCTGCCTCTTGCTGAAGAGACGGCAAAACTGGATAGCATTTATCTATTACCATTTTACGTTGCCTGTGCAACTGCTCACTCATCTGTTCTTCTTCATTGTCTTTAAACTGCATAGCAGCTTGCATTATCGAAATTCCTCCTTCTCTCCTATTTTTCTTTGCTAATTTAATTTCCTTCTATTTGGCTTCCTTGCGCCATAGGCGGAAAGAGTCAAACATCGCCGGCCGGGCTTTCTTCTTAAAAAGTTTAATTTCGAGGTTATCTAAGATTTCTGCATCAAAGCTACCATATTGGGGCCATTTTAAAACACCATCTTTTCTGGTGTATTTGATCCACACTTCGTTATATGTGATGGGGCCTAATCCATGCTTTACATATAACTCATAAGTTGGAGTTCCAACTGGAGGAACCGGACATGAATCCTCCAATCGGGAGTCCCTATTATTACAACCAAGACAAAACAAATTTCCAAGTCTAAGACCAGGCATCTTCGCTCTCTAGTCTAGCTCCAAACTTCAAAGGATTATCGATTACGATATTTCTCGTGAATACACGAGTCCTTCGGCTTTGGCAATTGCAAGTTCCAAATAGATCCCAAAGGGATACCCAAGACTAAGACCAACTAAGGACTGGGAGACGCTCCACTTATACTTAACTGAAATATCGATGACGTCGCCAGAAGACTCGTCTTAGTGTTTCGCTCTACCAAACTTCAAGGGTCCAAATCAGGGCAATAGCCAGGGCAGCAGTCCTTCATAGCCGTCGGGAAGCGGGGAACCTCGCAGCAAAGACTTTCAGACCACGTCGACATGCAGGGGTCGATGAAGTGGCAGGCCTTCCTCCAGAATTTCACACGAAGCTCCTCACGAACCTCTGGCTGACTGGTACCACTGGTATCGCCCTACGTTGGGCGCCAAACTGAGGTACTGGGTTTTTCAGAACCGGTACTGAACCGGCAACCCAGCGGTGCCAGGGTATACCCAAAGACCTTGGGTACTTTCCTGATTCAGAACACAGAAACTCAGAGTCTTCTAGGTGAAGTCAAGGATCGATTTTATTGGCTGCAACCAAGGTAACAAGAGTCCTAGAAGTACAACACACGGGATGTATGTTCTCAGGAGACTGCTCCAATTCACAAAACCAGGCTTCTCCTTTTATACAAAATATTCAGCTTCAGGCAAACATTCTTAAATTTACAGTATACTATTAACATTTTTCGTTACAATGGGAAAAGCAGAGTCATGGTGACATGTCCATATTTCACTTCGTCCAGCCCAAAATAAATTACCCGGCAAGGTCCGGTATTTCCATCAGATATCAGTGGACCCCTAATAGAAACGGGCACCTCCCCATCATAAAGCAAGAGAGAGAAATGAGCAGGGAAAGATGTGAGCAAGATTCGGCAGGGTGTGGGTGCGATAAGAAGGTTTTATGGCTTGTTGAGCCTTGATGTTATCTTGTTCGGCCACTGGAGAGGAACTGACCTAACAGGTTTGGCCTGGGGCAATGGTCCCAACTTGCACAGGTCACAGGAAAGTCGATTAAGGTGTGCGTGTCCTTTGGGATCGAATTTATCTGGATTAAAGCCTATGTAAAGGGCAACTCACAAAATGGCTGCCATACATAAAATGGAAGCCGGGGGTTCAGAACGATAATGACGATTTCGAGGTGAAATCGTCACTCGAATATGCTGAAAATGCTTGTACATGGTGCACTCGTCATTCTCGGTCTTTTGATACTAAATTCGTCATGTTATGATGAAGTTTTATTATCGAGTCTGAATTATTACATGAGTTCAGAATTTTCAGAACCACAATATACCACTAAGGCTCTGGAGGGCTGGTTGCTGGGAAGTAAGGTTACAGACTATACAGGATTGTATAATTTGATGATGAGAGAGCAAATCTTAAATAATTGTCAAAACCAGCTTCTACAACAGCACCTGGTGGACTCTGATCTGACCTCTCCACAAGAATTGGGTAAGAGGGCAGACAAATGGGTCAGAACCAGGATCAGGCCTAAGAACCAGGGTGATGACCAAAAGAAAGAGACTACCAAGCCTCAAGAGAAAGGTGGGGATAAAACCAAAGAAAAGACTTCCCCAGGGCCCCAAAACTCCAAGGATGGGGGTGGGTTCCAAGACACTTCCTCTACACAGAAAAAGCCGTACTGCCATGCCTGTAAACAGGTTGGCCATTGGAAAACAGACAGCTGTTGTCCAAAGAATAGTAATAAGGAAAATATACCTCCAGGTAAAGCTCCAACACCTCCTGTCACTGTTAGCAGTGGTCCCCCAGGTGGTGGGAGCACCCCCAAGAATTTGGGTGGATTTACTTTTGGAACCCAGGTGGATTCTGGCCTAACCAGGTCCCCTACCTCAGATACTCTTGTCTATGAAACTGGCATGGGGTTTGCCAACTTCACTGCTTGCCCAAACACTTTGAGCAAGTACAGACAGGAGCCCCTCATCAATGGCTTGAAAGTTGAGGCCTTTAGAGACACAGGGGCTAGCATCACCATGGTGGCTGAATGTCTAGTCCGCTCAAGGCAACTTTTACCTGATGCCACATATCAGGTGACAAACATTGATGGAATAGAAACCAAACATCCCATGGCAGTAGTCAATCTTAGCTGGGGAGGTGTCACTGGCCCAAAGAGAGTGGCAGTGTCAGCAAACTTGCCTGTAGATTGCCTACTTGGTAATGATTTGGAAATCTCAGCCTGGGCTGAGGTTGAACAGCAAACCCTTTCTAGAATGGTAAATCTCCATGGAAAGGTTAGTGGGGCTGTGATGGCTACAGCCCCAATCCAAGATGTCCTTCCCGAACAGGTTGGTAGGGCTGAGCAAACCTCAGCCCCATCTTTAGCTAACTTCCCTCCTGAAAAGATTAGCAGGGCTGTGATGGTAACAGCCCATACCCAAACTGAATCATGTGTTGTGAAGCCTGAAACTATGGATCACTCCACACAAACAGAGAGCATTGAGGAGGAAGAGAAATCTCCCTCCCACCAGACATTAGGAAAGGATCAGCCTCCTCAGGGAACTGATCTTACCCCTTGTGGAGAAACTGCCCCAGAGGTAGTCAGGCCTAGCCTGACAGAGCCCCTGATGTCAGTGGACCCTTCCAAGGCAGGACCCAGTCTGGAGCAGGTAACCTGCCCCTCTCTACCTTGCCTCAGCCAGCCCAGGGCTGCAGAGGACAAGAAGGTCAGTGAGCCCCAAAGGGCCCCCTGTCAAATAAAGCACCCCCATCAGCAGATTAGGGGCACCAAAGCTAGCAGCCCTAGCAAGGTGAAAACTTTAAAAACTTCTGAGGGATCCCCCTTACAACTAGTTAGGGACCTCCCCCAAATGGACACTGTTGGACACAGCCAAACCTGGGACCCCAAGGCCCCAAACCTGACCTGTCCCTCCAGTAAGCCAACAGAACAGTCAAGGAGAGAAAGGCCTACATGGTGGAGAGTGATTGGAGGAAGCTGAGTCCTACAGAGGAATCTCACTTCAATACTCCACCTCAACACCAGCCTTTAACTTTGCCAAAACACACCACAGGTAGAGACTCCCTATGGTGGAGACCCTCAGATACCCTTAGGGTGAGGGATTGCTTAGTGGACCATGAGACAGGGGGTAACCAAGCCAGGGCTGGTACTTCCTTATATGGCCACTTAGGCAATATAGGCTTACCTGGTCAAGGATAGCCTTACCTCCTTTCGTTTGGGGGGTTGTGTAGGAAGGTGGATATCTGACTATAGTTACCCCCAAACTTTTTGCCTAGTGTTTAGCTGGTTTTTTACTTAGTTGGCCTGGAATCCTGCTATTCAGGGCCCCAGGCTCATTGCTCTCTCCTTTAAATGGACTCCATGTACCTTAGGTACATTACCAATTGGAACTGGTTCACCTTATTGGCCCCTGTAACAGTGTAGCCAGGTACCCAGGGCATAGGTGTTTCCAAGGCCTACCAGGGGCTGCAGCATGTATTATGCCACCCCTGGCCTGGCCTCCATATTTGACACAACTGGCTGATCACTCAGCTGGGGTACGTCGGTGTAATCACCCCTTACTTAGGTATAGTATGCCTATATCTAACTTAAAATGGACACATATGTTCCTATCAGCCACTCCTATGGAAGGCCTCATCAATCCTGGAGGCAGAGTGCTTGGAAATATGTGAGATGGTGCTCTAGCATGAGCTGAGCCTGTCTGCAGCTTTCGGAACCACGTCCTTTAGCTGTTCCATGATACTGCCATACCATATACTCTTAAGTGCATTATGAACCTCGCGGTTAAATGCTATCTTTGGTCTGGCTTTATCAAAACATGTCGAGTAAGGTGTCATACGAATTGGAATACTACCCCCTCGCCAGTTCTGGCGACGGGGGTAGCATTCCACCCTTCTAGAGGGACACGACTTGTACATAACCTGAAACCCGGGTAAAGTTAAACATGAGCCTCACCATCACAAAATGGATGCTGCCACCACAGACACAAGTCTGACCTCCTGCTGCTGGGAGTCCTTCCAGCGAGGGAGGCTTGGACAAAGGGTTTCCTGCCTTGGGAGGTGCTAGCAGCACCCCAGACAGGATTTTGTGTATTGGGTAGGACAGGACTGAATAGAATGAGACATGCCTGGGGCACACAAGGTGTCCCTGTGCATAAGCCAGTCCAAACCGGTGCTGGGGCTCACCAGCCCCAGTCTTGGCGCGGAGATGGACAAAGGAAAGGGGGTGTAGCCACCCCCCTTCCTTGTCCCACCCAGAGGAGGGACCTAGCAGGTAATCCGGCCCCTAGATTTGGAATAAGAGTAGGAGCTGTGTCCCAAGACTACAGATCATCCTGAACTCGACTTGAAACTAAGAAGAAAACTGGACTTCGACATTCTGCTGCACAGAAGACTGAAGAGAATCTCCCTTGTGGCCAAGGAGTGACCACCCTGTGAATACAGGCACCAACCATCAACTCGACGTCTGCTTTGCCACCGCCTCCCGCCGGAGCCCGAGCCCATAGCCCAACAAGACCTGGATTCCCAGACATCTCACAGCCCGATCCACAGTCCCTGAAAAGAAGAGATCTGTGGAGGCATCGAGAGACATGGGACTGGCCATCTTGAAAGACCCCCAAGAAGCTGACTGCGCAGCACCCAAGGCTCCCTCGATGCTGTGCTTTGGGGTTTGAGAAGCCTCACAACGGAGCAGCATCTGCACCAAAGATCAGCCCCCCAGCATCTCCACGATCTGCGTGGAGCCCTTTTGCACATTGCCACTCAATGCGTCATCCCGGTCACTTGCCATGTGGCTAGTGGCCATCTTGGTGACAAAATCTACCATCTACACTGCTGGTCTGGTTGCTCCAGACTGGCCCTCGCTCCTGTAAAAAGGAGCAGCCCCTCTGACCTTGCTGGTCCGAGAAATAAGCTTTCTTCACTTCATGCTTGGCTTGCATTAGCCAAGGCCTGTTTGCTCCAATCAAGTTGCCGACACCGCCATCAGCTAGAGCCTTTGTGGGACAGCTCGTGATCGACTTCTGGACATCGTCGACCTCTTCGTGTCCACGTGGCTGTGGAGACAAGCTGCACCTCATCGCCTGTTTGCACCCAACATCGCCTGGTTCCATCCTGGTTCCACGGTAGTCACTGGCTAGTGACTTTGAACATTGTCCCCTCTGCTTTCAGGTCTTCACATCTTCAGATCCATCCTTGGATCCACCGGAACTCTCCTCGACGACCCACCTGCAGCATCTTCATCTCCAGGCACCATGGACCTGAGTGACAAAACCCGACACTACTTGGCACCTGTGCACCTGCTTCCTGTGGGAGAGGTAACTCAGCAACGCCGGTGTTCCTACACTGGTACACACCTCTAGTGCCTAGATCTAAAGTTTTGTCCTTCTAGGTCAGTCGGAAGGATGAACGCCTCCTCAGCACCCGACATCGCCATCTCCATTCCAGACGGCTACAAGATCATCCGGAGAGACCGCGTCAACCAGACTGGAGGAGGCATCGCCATCGTCCACAGGAACTCCATCTGCATCACGACCAACACCGACGACACCCTCGCACCCGCCGAACACCTGCGCTTCCAGATCCACATCAACCCCAAGACCACCCTCAGAGGCACCCTCATCTACAGACCCCCGGGACCACGCACACAATTCAGCGAAGACATCGCCAACTTCGTCAGCCCGAACGCCCTTCCCTCCGCTGACTACATCCTCCTCGGGGACCTCAACTTCCACCTGGAGAACAACAACGACCGCAACACCACCACCCTGCTGGACAACCTCACCAACCTCGGTCTCAAGCAGCTGGTGACCACCCCCACCCACTACGCCGGACACACACTCGACCCCGTGTTCTCATCCAGCAAGGACATCACCTTCAGCCACGCCACCGGACTCCACTGGACGGACCACAGCTGCGTCCACTTCAGCTTTAAAAGGACCACGATCCACCACCACCAGCAACAGCTCGCACGCAGAAGTTGGAACAAGATCACAGCCGACCAGCTCGTGGCCTCCCTGAACCTGAACCCCCCCACCAGCGTATTGAACCCTAGCCAGGCGGCCACCAACCTTGCAAAGTGGATCAGCAACTGCGCAAACGACCTCGCCCCCCTGAGGACCCCGCCCAGCAGACCCGGCAGTAAGAAAGCCCCATGGTTCACCGACGAACTCAAGATCTCCAAGAAGAACTGCCGAGCCCTCGAGAAAGCCTGGCGCAGAGACCCTACACCGAACAACATGACTGCCCTCAAGCTCGCCACCCGAAAACACCACCAACTAATCCGCGCCACCAAGAAAACTGCATTCAAGGAACGACTGGACAACAACGCCCACAACAGCAAGGAGCTCTTCAACATCGTCAAAGAGCTCTCCAACCCCAACGCTGGAAACAACGACATCACCCCTTCGCAAGACCTCTGCAACTCCCTCGCCTCCTACTTCCACAACAAGATTGCGGACATACACAACAGCTTCAGCCCCCAACCGGCATACGCCACGACAGAACCACCGCCCCCCACCACCACCCTCCGCGCCTGGACCCCGATCAGCACCGATGACACCATCCGCACGATGAACTCCATCCACTCCGGATCTCCGACCGACCCATGCCCTCACCACGTCTTCAACAAAGCCGTCGCAGTCATTGCACCCCACCTGCGAGACATCATCAACACCTCCTTCGACACCGCTACCTTCCCGGCGAGCTGGAAGCACGCCGAACTCTGCGCTCTACTTAAAAAACCGTCAGCCGACCCCACCGACCTCAAGAACTACCGCCCCATCTCGCTACTCCCGTTCCCTGCAAAAGTCATCGAGAAGACCGTCAACAAGCAGCTGGCCGCCTTCCTCGAGACGAACGGATCCCTCGATCCCTCGCAGTCTGGCTTCCGGGCCAACCACAGCACCGAGACCGCCCTGATCGCAGCTACCGATGACATCCGAGCCCTGCTCGACAACGGAGAGACAGCGGCCCTCATCCTCCCAGACCTCTCCGCAGCATTCGACACTGTATGCCACCGCACCCTAGTGCAGCGCCTCAGCCACGTCGGAATCCAGAAGAAGGCACTAGAATGGATCACCTCGTTCCTCGCCGGAAGGACACAGAGAGTCCGCCTCCCCCCGTTCAAATCAGAAGCCACCGAAGTCATCTGCGGCGTCCCTCAAGGCTCCTCGCTCAGCCCAACCCTCTTCAACGCCTACATGAGCCCCCTCGCGGCCATCGCACGCCATCACTAACTCAACATCATCTCCTACGCCGACGACACCCAGCTGATCCTCTCCCTCACCAACGACCCCGCCACCGCAAGAGCCAACCTACATGAAGGGATGACAGACGTAGCCAAGTGGATGATGAGCAGCCTCCTGAAACTGAACTCGGACAAGATGGAAGTCCTCATCCTGGGATCTTCACCCTCCGCCTGGGACGACTCCTGGTGGCCCCCCGCCCTGGGCAGCGCACCCAAACCGACAGACCACGCATGCAACCTGGGCTTCATCCTGGACTCCTCCCTCTCCATGACCAGACAAGTCAACGCCGTTTCCTCGTCATGCTCCAACATCCTGCGCATGCTACGTAAGATCTTCCGGTGGATCCCCACCGAGACCAGGAAGACGGTCACACAGGCCCTCGTCACCAGCCGTCTAGACTACGGCAACGCCCTTTACGCCGGAACCACTGCCAAACTCCAGAAGAGACTCCAGAGGATCCAGAACGCCTCAGCACGACTCATCCTGGACATCCCCCGTCGCAGCCACATCTCCGGACACCTGAGAGATCTGCACTGGCTCCCGGTCAACAAGAGAAGCACCTTCCGTCTCCTCATCCACGCACACAAGGCCCTCCACAACCAAGGCCCAGGATACCTCAACAGCCGCCTCAACTTCTACACTCCCACACGCCAACTTCGATCGACCTGCCACGCCCTCGCCGCCGTCCCCCGCATCCGAAGAGCCACCACAGGAGGAAGATCCTTCTCCTACCTGGCCGCCAAGACCTGGAACTCCCTCCCGACCCACCTCCGCCTGACCCAGGACCACCTCGCCTTCAGGAAGCAGCTCAAGACCTGGCTGTTCGAGCAGTAGCGGCCTCCCCCCCCCTCAGCGCCTTGAGACCCTCCGGGTGAATAGTGCGCTATATAAATGTTATGAAAAAAAAAAATGAAAAAAAAAGGTTCCTAAAACAGTAACTTTATAACTTTTACGCACCATTGACATTGCATTGGTGCATGCGTGCACTTTAAGCACTGCACCCGAGTCCCGCGGGCCTTTCCCGACTTCTTCACTGTTAGTCCCGAACAGCTCCAGCAATTCTCCAGGCCCTAGGCCTATTTCCTTTCTAATTGGTGGTTCTTATACCACTATTTTAGTATATGGTTTAAGTGGCCCCTAGGGCTCATCCATATTGTGCAACCTTTGTATATTTAAACTGTGTTTTGTTTTAACGCATTTGCTTCTGTGCTCATAAAAAGTATAGGGGATATTTGTAGTAAATAAATATATATATATTTTCAATATATATCTGTGTGGTGTCCTTTCATTTGGTATTCAAGGTGATTGTGTATGGTAAAACAGCTTGCTTCACATGCCTTTACAGAGATTAGCCTAAGACTGCTTTGTCCACGCTACTAGGATAGCTGGTCTATAAGGTTGACTTACAACCAATCATCATAAGGGTTGCTTGGCATGGTACAAGGTGATCACTAGAACTAGTGAGCATCATATACCAGGCCAACTTCTCACGCTAGCATCATATGCTTGCAAGAGACGCATTTCGAGGGGTCACAACAGTATCTTGGCTGTTAGTTCATTGTTCAATCAGGGCAGTGTTTGCAGTTGATAACCAGATCCAAACGACGTTTGTAGATGGTGACCTGGTCAAGGCTTGGCACACAAATCATTGTTCACGCGGCTTGATCAAGGCTCAGTCTTACAGGTCATTGTTTAATCACCTTGATCAAAGCCCAGCAGTCAGACCATTGTCCAGATAACCTGATCACGGTGTCACGGACGTTTACCAGGCTGGGAGGAGGAGATGGAAAACAAATCATTTACACAGGGTGTGAGTGTCTCATGGCTTTCTGTTGAACTGCAAAAACAGGGGGGTTGGGTGTGCGATAGTTTCTGGGCAGAAATGCAGGCTGCAAGATGGCTGCTGTCGTGTTAGTAAGATTTTCCTCAGGCATCAGCAGAAACAACCAGGCGGGTCGTGTGGAAGTGTTTGACACGAGATGGCAATGAAAAAGCAGAAGAACACTTTTCCTGGGGGGGGGGGCTCCAATTCATAAGGTCGATATCTGACAAATTCGGGCGATGGGCCATCACCGAATGTCATTATAATAATGGGGTAAATAGGATGACACTATGTACTATCTATGGTAGCGTTAGTGATGATCCAGATGTCCTGCTTAGTATTTCTAATGAATTAATACACTGGCCTATGCCCCTGATTATATGTGGGGACCTTAATATTCATATGCCAGGAGATTGGCCGGTGGGGTCTGAGTTTAAATATCAAGGTAGGAAACCAAAGGTTTTTAGTAAGGGTGGGCGTAGTTCGCGAAGTAGCGCTACGCGAAGCTACGTGAAGTGCACTTCGCACTACGCGAACTTCACGTAGCACTACGCGAGCTGCGTAGTAGCATGTTCGCACTGTGCAAGATGCGTTTTCAATGATTGCACAGTGCAGACAAGCATCCGGCACTGTGCAAGCATTGGAAACGGCATCTTGCACATTGCGAGCTGTAGTTTTCTGCTGCTCGAGTAGATTATTACTCGAGCGGCAGCTTTCTCAACGCGAACAGGTAGTTTCTCATTGAGAGCGGTTGCGAGCATGCGCAACCACTCACAATGAGAAACCTGACCTCCTTGCGTTGAGAATATCGCTGGGATGTCATTTTGCTTGCTCGCGGTCGTGAACATGACGTTCAGGACCGCGAACAAGCAAAAAATGACCGCTGCACTACGCTACGCTGCACTACGCATGTTCGCACTGTGCTACGTGCAGCTCGCATAGTGCGAAGTTGCGAAAACTTCGCAGACTCCGCGAGCGTAGCGTAGTGCTTCGCCCAGGGTTAGGGCTCTTAGAGAACTCTGTGTATTACATGGACTGATCAATAGTTGGCAAGTAAAATACCCTGTGCACCCTGGTTTTATATATTACTCCCATCCACATTCCTGACATGCACGACTTGATTATATCTTTATTTCCGAATCCCTGAAATCTACCTGCATAATAAGGAAACTCCCGAGGGTATTATCGGAGCACAATCCGCTTGAATTAAGCTTAGCGTGCAGTAAAAACAAGTCTATATTAAGGACCTGGACATTTGAAAGGGCATTTCTAAGGAATGAGAAATATTGCCAACGTTTGAGAGAATGGATTCCGAGCTTTTTAATGGATAATATGGGTAGTGCACCTATTGAGGTGGTTTGAGATACCTTGAAGGCAGGCATAAGAGGAGAAACACTCCAGTTCTCAGTTAGGGCCACTAAAGAAGGGAAACTTCACATGGCAACACTACAACAGAATTTGCTCACAGCAGAGGAAGAGCTGATCAGAGCCACTCAAGGGGGGCGGGTAATGGATAATGAAGTGGCTCGGGTAGCTATCGCTAGGAATCTGATATCAGAGATCCTAACAGAAAAAGCCATAGTTAAAGCTACTATTTATAGAGAGATAACATACAAGCTGAGTGAACAAGTTGGCCATCAATTAGCGGTTCATACCCTTGAGGAGAAATCAGCTAATTTAGTGAAGGAAATTAGGGAATTAGAAGGTGGTGTGAGATCAGACTCATCTGAAATAAGAGCGTCATTTCAGAACTTTTTATCAAAAACTGTATAAAGAACCAACAAGGGGGGAGGAGGACACCGAAACATATCTAGATCTAATTGATGGTAATCGACTTGAGAAAGAAGACCAAGATAGTCTAGATAATCCTCTCCTCTGGGATAAAATATTGCTTTCTATGAATATGTTGGCCACGGGGAAGGCAGCAGGTATGGATGGGATCCCAACTGAATTTTATGTGAAGTTTGCAGATCAACTCAAAGTAACTATGTCAGAATTGTTTGGCTCTATATTTCAGGGGGGAATCCACCTGCCTCTTGGTCGGTTGCTAAGATCGTGGTTTTTCTGAAAAAAACAAAAATCCCATGGAAATGGGTTCTTACCGTCCCATAACACTAATAAACGGGGATTCCAAAATTTATTCTAAACTTTTGGCCGCTAGACTGGCATCAATGATGTATAAAATTGTGTCAGTTCGACACCACAGGTTTATCCCAGGGCGGTCAACGATAGACCATGTCCAAAGAGTGATTTCCCTATTTGACTATTCAGAGACAACAGGCGCTTATTCTACTGGATGCGGAGAAAGAGTTCGATAGGGTCTCCTGGAAATTCCTGTGGGCAGCCATGTCCCACTATGGAATTACCGAGGGATTCATAAGGGCCACACAAAGGCTTTATATTAATCTAGGGGCCAGCGTTATGATTAATAGGATCCTATCAGAAAGGTTTAATATTACCAGGGGGACAAGACAGGGGTGCCCCTGCTCACCCCTCTTATTCGCAATTTATATTGACTCATTCATCCGTCGGCTTGAGAATCACGTGTTAATTCCATCTCTTCATGTACACAACCACGACACAAAAACCCTAGCATATGCTGACGACATTGCACTGGTCACTAGCGATCCTACTAGAGCTATCAATGTGATAGAGGAGGAGGCACAACGGTTCGGCACTGTTTCTGGCTATAAACTTAAATCTGGTAAAACCAAGATTGTCCTTAATGAAAAGATCAGGATGAGGGATAGAAGAGTGACAGATCACGCAGTGTATCATGGCGTCAACATAAGCGCGAAAATCGAAAATATGGTTAGTATTAATATTGACCCATTGATCTGTCGTACAAAAAAAGAGCTGGCGCGATTCAATAATCTGCATTTAACCATAGGTGGCAGGTGCAATTTAGTTAAATTGCTTTTTTTGCCCAGATTTTTGTATTTCTTTCGGGCAAAATGCCTGGAATTCTCTCACATCAGTTATTTAAAACTATTGAGGCAATGTTCTCAAGATTCATTTGGGATTTTAAGAGACCCCGTAGAGCTCTTAGATGGATCACGTTACCAAAGGAAAGAGGGGGACTAGCAATGCCCAACTTCAAATTTTGTTATTGGGCAACTGTGTTGAAATATTGTGCGCCACTTATTTCTAATGAACTTAATGACCAGGTCATCCCGTCTCCACAAGAACTTATCCTGGGGAAGGGAGGCGAGGGATGCTTATGGCGACATAGCAGGGACGTTACGCGGGACTGAGATCCGCACACCCTTCACTTACCAAACATGTATTCTACACAACTTAACAAATATGGCTTTTTAAATAAACAAGGGGACCCATTCAGTTAACTGAGGACCGTGGGTATCAATCAGTTGGGCGGGTTATAGCCCTCTAGTTTACGGAAGGGCATTGTTCCTGGAACACCACAGAGTCATCATACTCCTTAGATCTCCTAGGTCCCACGATCCTTGGCATACCTCCCAAGAACTTGTGTGTCCCCAGTATGGTACAGGACTGTGCCGTACGAACATTCCTATATGTGTTTTCATTTTGAAAAATAAAATACCCTGTCCGGCTGGACAGTGGATAAATGTAGTTCCCATTGTGGCCTATGTTTTACCTTTTCATTTGTTCTTGGATATACTAAGGACCTCTGTTTTCCTTAAAATTAACCAATATGGCAGCAACATTCTTGGATTTGTGCACCCATCGAGACAGGTACATGATTGCTACGCAAATCCACTTTTTAATAAAAGTGTATTTTTAGAAGTATTAAAAAACGTAAAAAAATATTTTTGGGACATTATACTTAGAAATTAGCATTTAAAAAACCTTTGAAATTCACTGAAGAAACCAAAGGTTTCAGGGACGTTACAGTTAAAAATTAGCCTTTAAAAAAACCTTTGCAATTCACTGAAAAAGTCACAGGTTTCAGGGACGTTATAGTTGGGAATTAGCATTTATAAAACCTTTGAAATTCACTGACTGAACCATAGGTTTCGGGGTCGTCATAGTATGAAATTAGCATTTAAAAAACCTTTAAAAATCACTGAAAAAAACATAGGTTTCAGGGACGTTATAGTTAGTTGGACATTTCACTCATACAAAACCAGATAAATTCTGCTGATATAGTTAATTGAGCTAACTATAACTTGCGCCCCCGCAATGCACTGCTGATGACGTCACATATTACTTCACTGATGAGAAGGTCAGTGACATCGCTGATGGCATCACTGATGACATCTCAAATGACATCACTGATGACATCACTGATCACATCATCCACGTGATAACCTGATGCACCTCCTCACACCCTAATATAACTTTTTTTTTTTTTTTTTTTAAAACCTTTATTTAGCATGAAAGAGAATACAATTAAAGGCATACTAGCCTCTGGGCCGGCCAGTTACATATCTGAAAAACAGTATAGTATTATACAGCTCATCAGCCGACAACCAAGGGTCCGGCAGCAATGGTGCACGATGTTGGTCAAATCTATAACGATAAGATATGGAAAGGTTTCATTTTTAAAACAAGCAAACAAAAACATCGAAGAAAAGAGAAAAAGAGGCTGCAGTCTAAAGTGTTGTGTCTGTTCCATACGATACGGGGAGAGGCAATCAAAGACAATATGGAAAGCAGGAGAACCTCCAGGAGAAAAAGAAGGGTGTGGGGAAAGGGGGACCCAGAGCCAGAAACATATCAATAATGTGACACAGGGGGGAGCCGAAACGTATAATCAAGGGGAACAAGGAGTGTGAGGGGGATCAAGGAAGGGGGGATCACATATCTCCCCACGGTATGAGTTCCATTGGCCCCATATCCTACCCCATTTTTTGGGCCTGCCACGGGAGATATAAACAGTCTTCTCTCTGAACATGCACCAGTCCATATTTTCCTCCCATTTGGAAACTGATGGTGCCCTCTGAGATCCCCACAATTGTGCAATGTCCCTCTTCGCAACCATGTTTCCCAGTGTAACCCACCGAGTTTGAGCAACAGTGCAATCGTTCGGTTCCCATATGTTCAACAGACAGCGCCTGACTTCAGGTAGCAACTCAACAGTCGTCACCTCACTCATCACCGCATGCACTTTAGACCAAAAAGACACAACTGCCGGACATTCCCATATGATGTGAAGGAAGGTAGCAATCATACCACAGCCACGTCGACACAGTCCATCCTCAGAAAAACCCATATGCATCAGTCGCGGACCCATGACATATACTCGGTGCAAAATCTTCAGCTGGACGAGCCGCAGACGCGCCGGATTCGCAACCTCTTTAGGAGAGGATATCGCAGCCTGCCAATCCTCATCATCTAATTCCAGCCCATCTTTAGTCCCGGTACTACGAAGCTGAACAAGCAAGTCTGATCGAGTATTGATAAGTTTTTTATAAATAAGGGAGATAGTGCTGTCTGGAATATGTCCGTCCAGCACCCTGTCCTCCAGGGGGGAGCTCTCCGGAATATCAGAACCGGTTGGAAAAACAGACCCAATGGCATGACGAACCTGGAGGTATCGAAAATATTCCGAGTCATTCAAACTGTATTCCTGTTTCAATTCAGCAAAGGTCTTAACTCTATTCTTAACCCAGAGGTCACCTATCTTGCTAATACCGATAAAGTCCCACCCATCAAAACCCTTGGACGTCCACAATTCACCAAGCCTCTCCGCGGCAAACAGAGGGGTCGCCCTGGACAGCTTATCTACCCATCCAGTAGCCGCGGTCGCGCTGCCCCACACCCGCACAGCCACTTCAGTGGGTCCCATCAGGTTTTTCCTAGCGCCCCGAGAGTTGAGAGCCCTGTAGTAATCTCCCCCGGGTAACAGCCACCGGTCCATCCCGAATGCAGGATTTGAGACTGGACCGTACATGGCATGGTTCACAGCACTCAGCTGAGATGCCCAATAGTATCTTCGTATATCAGGTAACGCTATGCCCCCATTGTACCAGGGCAACGTAAGCTTAGCCAACGCAATACGGGGTCGGCCAGCCCAAACTAGCTTTCTCTGGAGGCATTCGATTTCACGAAAGTAGCCAGCCGGCACTAAATCAAGTGTGTTTTGTACGGCATACAAAAAACGGGGGAGAGACATCATTTTGAACAGGGCCGCCCGTCCCAGGGGGGACAAGGGTAGACCACACCATGCAGCGACGTCCGACCGAAGCCGGGCGAGTGGAGGCAACAACTTACGCTCATAGCGTATCACAGGGTCAAGTGAGATATAGATCCCTAAATACTTAAAGCCAACACTAGAGACCGGGATTGGGCATACTCGGGGCAGAGAAAGAGGATCACCGGTCAGCGGGAAGATACACGACTTGGACCAATTGATAACCAACCCGGAGTTACGTCCAAAGGAACTCAATACATCAAAGAGGACTCCTAGTGACTTACGGGGGGACGTCAGGTACTGTAAAATATCATCGGCATACAATGATATACGATCTTTGAAGTCAGGGGACCACCGAATACCCTTTAGCGAAGGCTCCCAACGGAGCCAGGCAGCAAGGGGCTCGAGCGCAAGTGCAAACAATAACGGTGACAAAGGACATCCCTGCCTTGTGCCTCGCCCGAGAACGAAGGGCTTCGAGACTCTACCGTTAACCACAACCTGCGCCAACGGCTGCTCATACAGTAGTTTGACCCATGCAATAAACTTCGGACCAAACCCGAACTTAGCAAGAGTAGCCCACAAATATGGCCACTCAACCGTATCAAAGGCCATCGAGGCATCGAGAGAAACCAAGATGGCCGGCTCGCTGAGAGTCCCCGCCCTCGCGATGACGCCGTGAAGACGACGGAGATTGAGCGCAGTATTGCGTTGGGGGATAAAACCCGACTGATCAGGGTGAATCAACTCGCTAATCACCGTAACCAGTCGGTTAGCCAAAAGTTTCGCCAATATTTTGGGTTCAGCATTCAAAAATGAGATCGGGCGGTACGATGAACAGCGCTCGCGGGGTTTACCATCCTTAGGGACAACCACAATAGAGGCCAGCCTCTGGTCCCTGGGAAGGGATCCAAGGTCTCGCGATGCTGCAAACATACGAAGCAGATACGGCGCCATCTTATCCGGGCAGAGCTTGTATAACTCAACCGGTATACCGTTGGGACCAGAGGCCTTCCCCGAGCGAAGGGAGCATATAGCGAGCGTAACCTCGCCAATGGAAAAATCAGCCTCCATTAACACTCCGTCCGACTCCGAGAGACTAGGCAACTCAAGATCACGAAGCAGCAAGCGCGAGTCCTCCTACGGCAAGCCTGAAACCGGCGCGTATACAACCCGAAAGTGCTGGGCAAACACCTCAACTATCTCAACCGGGTCCACGACTCGCGTTCCATCGACTTTCTCAACTACAGGCACAACACGATTCATCCTGTCTCGCTTATCCAGCCAAGCAATCAACTTCCCCGCTTTATCACCCACATCATACAGACGCCCCTGCTGCACACGATTCATTGCCTCAGCCGAGTCAGTCACCAAGGCCCTATAATCAGAATGCTTAAGAGCCAAGACATGCAATTTCTCAGGTGTAACCCCTGCTTCCAACCGTTCCTCCAGAACGGCAATCTCAGGCTCCAAGTTCACCACCTCCTCATTTTTGCGCCTCCTCTCACCAGCAACCAAAGACAGGGTCTGACCACGGATCACAGTTTTATAAGCCTCCCAAAGGGAGATCGGGGAGGACACCGACCCCTCATTTTCAGTAAAATAAAAGTTCATACACTTGACCACCTCAGATCTGATTCTGGGGTTGTGAAAATGCCATGGATTGATCGGGGCAATCCGGCCCCCAGCCCCCAGATGTATATCGATGTGGAGCCATAGTGGGGAGTGATCCGAAATTCCTCTAGCCAAATGCTTGATTTCACGCACCGAGACCAACTGCACCACCGGCACAAGGATATAATCTAGTCTCGAGAGACTTCCATGGGCTCCCGAGTGGAAAGTATACTGAACCCGGGGTGCAGTTGTCTCCAACAGTCTGCCAACCCAAAGGCGTCCAAGAATTTAACCAGCCATAGCTGCGATGTAGGGAGGAGCCTGGGAGGGCTACGATCACTCTCACCATTTACCACAGAATTAAAGTCTCCACCCACCACAAGCAAGCCATCGGGCAGGCCCAGAATCACCTCACCCAAATCGGTGAAGGTAGTAGACTGCAGGCCAGGCGGAACATAAATAGACAGTATGGAAATCAACTTCCCCTCCCATCTCCCAATAATAGCTGCGTATCGGCCTCTATCGTCCAACACCGTGCCATCTATCTCCAGGGGGAGGGAGTTCCTAACCAGGATACCAACCCCCCTCGATCCAGAGGGGAAGCCGGAATGAGCCACCAAACGGTAACCTCGTCTGTTCAGTGCATGACATGTGTTGCCCACCAAGTGGGTCTCCTGGAGCAAGACCACATCCGGGGAACATCTCTTCAAATATTGTAGTACAATCCCATGTTTTATCTTGTCCCCAAGACCATTAACATTCCAGCTCAACACCCTAAGTCCCTCACCCCCCATCCCAGAAGAAAGCGGACCGCTCTCCCCACCTCGAAACAGCCACATGATAGCAAATGTAAAACAAAGCACAGCCTAGAAACAAACAAAGAAAAAGGAACCCCCCCACCACCCCCAGTGAACCCATCAAACGCAAACCCCCCTCCCTGCACCCCTGCGGTAGACCTAAGAGCCACCCCAACTTGCAGTGTGCCTGTCGCCCCATTAAACTAACCTACACAAAAGAGAGAGAAATCCCCAGAGGAGGAAGATACCCCAAACCCCCCCCCACCCCCGGGCACCCACACCATAACAGAACATAGTCTCTGAGCCACTGCCATGGAATCAGGCTCGCCGATGTAGACTCACTGCTCCTGGTCCTCCAAACCTCCTTCAGCACCTCTCGAGTTCTCCGGGCCCTCTTGGCGCGTCGGTAAAGTATCCAACCCGTCACTAACCACCTCGGGCGGTCGAAGAAGAACGCACGCTCTTCATGCTCAATTCTCAGGCGGGCCGGGAAAAGCATAGCATATTTCAGCCCCAGTTCTCTGAGACGCCTCTTCACACCCGTGAAGCCCATACGTTGTTTCTGGACTGCCTGGGTGAAGTCCGGGTAAAAACTGATCGATACATTGTCAAATTTAGTGGGACCGGTCGTTCGTGAAGCTTGCAGGATAGCTGAGGAAAAAAGGGGTCGGGCAGAGCAGGTCGATTACCCCTTTTCTAGGTTTGCCCGGCGTTAGCCGCCTCTCACCCAACTCACGGTTACCAAATAAAGAGGCAGGCGCTAGAGACTGGAAGGCAGGAAGCAGGAGTTTATTCCGACGGAGCAGAACACGTCAAATCAGACAACAGGGTATCTTCTCGAGGTGCTCTAACCGCATCTCTGAGGCCTGGCCTCTTATACACAGGTTTATGGCTTTATTACATTTATGACATCCGTGGTATTGCTTTGAAGTTCAAAAAGGCATCTTTGGAATCCCCGGTTCAGGCCCGTTCTCACACATATCTACAGTAGGGGTCCCCACCCAAATCTCAGCATGATGGCTATCGCGCAGCTGGACATTCCGCTGGGAACAGGAATGTGGGCGATCGGTCGGATCTAGGGGTGTGAAGGCATTGATTAATTCCCGCTCCTTTGATGTGGGGCGAGGTCCTACTGTAGGGGGCAATAAACTGCATCTGTTGAGCTAAGTGATGGCCTGGGGTCAGGCCGGACAATCGGGCAGGGAGGAAGAGGTTATCAAAAGGGCCTGTTCTATGAATGAGATGAAAGAGTGAGGGGGGTTCAGCACGGGATGTGGCTCGGAGACAGGGTCGCACTGGAGGTGCGTTTATGACCCAAGCAGGAGAGACCGGGGGCTGTCGGGGATGCTTGCGAGGCAGGGGAGTGAGGGGGAGAGAGAGACGCTGGCTATCGGGAGTGGGCAGAGAGGCCATGGCAATCAAAATGGTTGCTGCTTACGTGCACGTATGGATCTGAAAGGGACAAGATGGCGCCGATAATGTTTACGCCACAATCCAGATTTTAACATAGCGTCTCTGTCACGGAAATTGAAAAGCCTGGCAATTATGGGCCGCGGAGCGGCACCCAACTTCGGCTTACCACCCGGGACACGATGAGCTCGCTCCACTGCAAAGAACTTACTTAGGCCTTTTGGTGCCAAATGTTTCAGCACGAGGTCCTTCACCAGGATATCAACAGGCAAATCAGCAGAGTTCTCCGGGACACCCACGATGCAGACGTTATTGCGTCTGGCCCGGCCCTCGAAATCTTCCAGCCGATTGGCGAACAGATCACAAGTAGTCCGAAGATTGCGGACAGTGGTCTGGAGATCCGAGACGTCCGTGGTCAAACTAGCAGTCTTGATATCAAGGGATTTGACACGCTCGTTGGCTTTCCCCAGGTCCGCTCTAATGAGGGTGACATCGATCGCCACCGTATCTATCTTGGCCGCCAAGGTTTCATATTGCTGGCCCATGGTGGATTGGACACTCGCAATAGCGCCCATAATGTCCTTCAGAGTTGGCTCCGCGTTTTCAGGAGTGCCATCACCGGCTTCCTCTAGGGCACCACTCGACCCGCCCGGGGAGCCCCTAGTTCGAGTAAAGCGATCGATGGTCTGAGATTGGGCGACCCCCCCTTGGGACGGGCCTCTAGCGGCGCGCCTCTCTACGACCGGCCTGCCCGCCATGACGGGCAATGATCTCCGACTGGGTCTGTAGGATGTAGCCAAAACAATCTCCGTCTCGGCAAACTCGAAACGGTGAGAGGGTAGGGACACAGCGCTGGCCGAAAGTTGGCAGCGAGAACAGAGCTGGAGTGCCGATCGACGACTGGGCGTTCACAACAGCGACCAAAAACGAAACCGAAAGTACACCAGGGGCAGAGGGCGTGGCTCATCAGCCGTTGTTGTTCGATTGCCTCCTGGGTACCTCGGGGACTCAAGCCCCCGGCTGGCATACGATGTAGGCCTCGAATTCCAGAGTGCAGTAAGTCCATTATCCGGCGGCCAAATCGATTCTTGAAAAAGACATGGACATCAGCAGGGCATCAATAAAAAGTACCCGTCGTCATAATCAGGATCATTCGCAGGATAATTGCGGGAGGCGGAAAGGGTCTCGGGAGCCCTTAGCTCACGCGTCCATCTTGGAATCGCGCGAAGCTCCTCCCCTAATATAACTTTTGATACATCCACTCTAAAATACAGACTACCATTTTTGAAACAATAGATACACCAATACCAGTTACTACATATCTACTCACTGATTCCTGGGTCTACATACACATCTACTCATTAGCCCATACAATCACTCATACATGCAGTCACTCATCAATACAGCACTATAATTTGCACGCTTACACCTATATAGACACTCACACACCACCACTCATCCATAGAGTTACTCACACATCTATCCAGTCATGCAAAGAATCGATCACACTCCCATTTACTCACCAGTACTGTTATACACACACCAGTTCACTTATTCATTCAGATACTAACACATACTTACTCTCTTATACAATCACTGGTATAAGCAGACACTCATCCATACAGCCACTCTCACATATGTAGTTACTCACACATGTACCACTGAGACATCCATTTACTCACCAACACACCCATACACACACTCACCCACCCATACAACCCTGGACAGATGCACTCTTGAACCCATACACCCAGTGAATCACCAACCCACACATCTACGCTCAGTCACATACCTGCCACCCACCGACAGAAACATTCAGGCACCCATACAGATACTCAGACAACCAATCAATAACCCATATAGACACTCATGTAGCTACTCACCAACCCAGGCAGCTGCTTACACACCAACTGACAGACCGATAAAGACATTCACACAGATTAGTCACTAACGCATGCATTCAGTAAGCACGTTTAATCACTCACTTATACAGTCAGTCATGCACCTACTAAATCACCTATGCAGACACTTATACACCCACTTATTATTCAATACACCTTAGCATATATATATAAATATCAGTGATGTCATTGAGAGGTCATCAGTTATGTCACTGACCATGTCATGAATGATGTAATATGTGACATCATCAGCAGTGGATTGCGGATGCGCGAAATATAGTTAGTACAACTAACTATATAGGAGCAATTTCAATGGTTTTGTATGAGTGAAATGTCCAGCTAACTATAACACCCCTAAAACTTATAGTTTTTTCAGTGAATTTTAAAGGTTTTTTAAATGCTAATTCCTAACTATATAAGGCCTGAAACCTATGGTTTTTTTCAGTGAACATATATATATATATATATATATATATATTACCTACTGGCGGTCGCCAGTAGGTATATATAGTTAAGATTTTTTCTCTATGGGATTTTTGAAAATTCTATGTCTAATAACTTTGGCGTTTGTGGACGGAATTGGCTGAAATTTTCTGGAAAATGGAACATTTTGTTTCTGAGCAGCCCCTGAAGATTTGGGGGGGGTTCGTCAAGGGGGGGCCGAGAAAAAAGGGGGGTCCCAAAACGTGTTTTTAACATTGAGTTTTCCATAGGGCGGTTGGCCTCACTTTTAGCCCGAACGGCTGATTGGATTTGCACGAAACTTGGCGAAATTGTAGGGACTGGTAGCCCGATGTGCCTTTTGTAGGTCTCAATATATGTGCTCCAGTGGATTTTGAGAAATTAACGTTTAAAAAAAGATATATATCTGTAACAGCGGACCGGGCAGCGCCCCGGTTCGCGGACCGGGGCGCGTACCGGAACTTCGCGTAGCGAAGCTGATTGGTTCTCCGGTGTCTGTCAACATTCTAAACAGTCCGGAGCGGCCGCCATCTTGTCTCTCGGTAGGATTGAGAGACAAGAGGAGGCCAAAACAAAGGGGGAAATAACCATAAGGGGGCATAGTAGATCCTCCCTGACCCCCTAGGTTTAATGTGGAGGCTTTAAAAGGGCCCTGCGGGGCAAAAAAAAAAAAAAAAAAATTTTTGTTTTTTTGTGTGGGTAGCGCCCGGTCCGCGAACCGGGAAGCGTTCTGGGCAGCGTACTGCAATGAAAAATGAATGATAGACTTTTTAAATGCTGTATGTTAATTGATTGTTGGTTTTGTTGATTATTTTTTATTTTCTTTATTTTTTAAGCATTTTTTTTTATTGTGATTGTGTTTCATAATTTATTAAACTTTCTAACATTTCATTGTCAGAAATTTCATAATTATCATTGAATATACATTGTAGTCTCTGAGGGTGTAAAATGTCCTCATTTTCAAGGAGGTTATCTACTGCTTGTACACATTGCAGTAGTTCTTTGTCCCAAGTTTCATCGAAAAATTCAATATCATTTTCATCAATGATTTCTTGGCTGCTCTCTTGCAGGACAATTTGAAATTCAACTTTCTGTTTGCCTTCCATTTTGCCTGAAATTTAGATTAAAAAAATATATATTAGTAGAGATAGGGCACTGTTGGGATTAATTTTAGATAGGCAGTTTTTATCAGTGAATTTATCTTTGGGCAGTGTATAGTATCAGAGTGGAAGTAGGAATATAAAAAAGTGTATGTGATTTAACGTAAGTAAATTCATAATTATACAAGAGAAGCCTAACTCCATCCATAACTATAACAGAGAAGTCTATCTAAATCTATAACTACTACAGAGGGATAGTATATAACTATCAGAAAAAGTTTACCATATTAACTTATAGTGCACAATATACTTCAGTTTTAAAAATAAAAACTTACCTTTAGAAAGAAGTTGAAGGAATTAGTGAAAATACTATTGAAATGTACACCAAGAAGTAGTAGTCAAAATGGCTGTGTTTTCTTCTCTTCCTTTATATATATTCAGGTATATAACCAATGAAATGTCAGGTAAAAAAAGTAGAAAATGAAAGTAACATATTAATTGGTTGTCAATTCCAACACTTCAGATGTGTTTTGTGAAGTAATTTACCTCAGGGTATTTAGAGAGGTCTGCAGGCTAAATGGCTAAATGGAATTCCAATCAAATTTGTGAAAATGGTAGGGATTGGTATGTAGTATGAGCTAATCTATATTTGGTGAAATTGTCTCCAGTGGCTTTTCTGTGAACTACTTTCCCACCTTTTTTGATGGTGCGCTTCCCAGGGAGCGACCCGGTACGCGAACCGTTGAGCGCCCCGGTTCGCGAACCTTAAGCGTTACGGGAGTCCACCATTTTGTGTTTCGGTCGAATTAAGATACAAAATGGAGGGCAAATAATGTTCAGAATGGGTAGAAGGGGGCACGGTAGACTTATCTTGACCCCCTAGGTTTTGTGAGGGTGGCTGAGGAGGCTTATATGTGCGAAAAAAACCCATTTTTTAAAAAAATTTCACGAGGTTAGCTCCCGGTTCGCGTACCGGGTAGCGTCCCAGGGAGCGTACTTTGTTGAAAATTAGTGAAAAATGTTAGAGTAAAATAATAATTGTGAGTGATCAGATGTAGGGTAGCTCTGAGAAGAGCTTTTGGGTTTATGGTACATTTAGGTACTTATAAGTAGGTACCAATGCACAGTCTTAAATTCAGAGTGAAAATTCTGTTGCCCTCATCTGAGAAGTGAACTCCATCTCCTCTGTAGATATCTTGCATGTAGTAACGCAAGTTATTGTTGTACAGGGAGCCCATTCCATGGTCTCTCATGTAAGCTGAAACAGATTTGTTTACATGCTTCCTCGACTTCTCAATTTGTGGACAAAATTGGTTTGACCACCTCCATTTCTGTCTTTGGCATATATTTGAATATACCAAGGCAGTCTGAGGAAAAAGTGCCATCAATTGCTCAAAGGTGTCCTTTAAAAGCATTTCCAGACCTACCCCAGTCAAAGTGCCCAAATCATTACCTCCACAGTGCACAATTAACAGGTCAGGTTTGGGCAAATGCATAAAGGTTTTCACCAATGGTATCAATTGGTGACATTTTAATCCTCTGTGGCCAAACCACTTAATTTCCACATCTTGTAAATTGAGGTTAGGTAATTTTCTGTTCTCAGCATACCTGTGAGCCCAGTGAATATAACTATGTCCAACAATCCAGACAGAAAACATGGTGAGAGGAGGTTCTCCTGCAGTCAGATGAAGTGTGGCAATGAAATGGCAGTTGAAAAAATGAGAGTTTAAAATGAAAAAAACTGTGGAGTTTCTGTGTTCATGAAGCAGTAACAGTGATTGGTGGATTTTGATTGCTGAAAACAGAAAGTTAGGGTGCATGGATGTGTTCTTTGAAAGATGTATTTTGAGTGGTCAATAAAAAATCATTAAATGAAAGATTGCAGTGGATACGCAGGTGCACTGAGAGTTCAGAGTTCAATTGCAACATTGTTGTGTGAACTTGCAAACACCAGAGGTCTTCCAAGAGGTGGTTGCTATGCAGAAAAGGCATGAAATGGCAGAGGGGGGAAGGGTTTTCATTTGAAAAAAAGTGAGGGAAGAGTTTTGATTGGGTGACATGAGAGATATGTGTGAAGAATTACAGCATTTCTGTGCTTTTGATAGCTGCAGACTCTGGAGTGCATACCTTTTGCTCTGCTGAAGACAAATTGGTGTGTTGCTGAGACTGTTTTCAAACTCAAAGTATTTGCTAAGGTGAGAAAATATTTCTTTAATTTAGATAGAGAATAGTGTGCTTTAAGGAAAAAATTATGAATTATGTGGCGCAAATTGCTTGTAAATATGCTCCCATCTGTGCATGGAAAATTTAGATTTTGAATGTTTGTGTTACATAGCCATGTTAAAAGTGATACAAACATGCTGCAAAGGCAATTAAAAAATGTGTCTTAAGGACATTTTAAGTAATTTTCCCATGTGCAGTGTTTTGAAATTATGATTTGAAAATCGTTTTTGGGGAAAAGGAATTGTTTTTAAATTTATGACAAGGACATAATGGTGTATGCTTCTTTATACGGCAATTGACTGTCCCTGATGTTATTTTTCCCATTTTAATGTAAGACCTTTCTCTGTGGTGCAAATTGCTTGTAAATATGGTCCCACCTGTGCATGGCAAATTTAGATTTTAAATGTTTGTGTTACATAGCCATGTTAAAAGTGACCCAACCATGCTGGAAAGGCAATCAAAAAACACTTTCATGTGTCTTAAGGACATTTTAAGTCATTTCCTCATGTGCAGTGTTTTCAAATTATGATTTGAAAATCGTTTTTGGGGAAAAGGAATGGTTTGTAAATTTATGACAAGGACATAATGGTGTATGATTCTTTATAAGGCATTTCAGTGTCTCTGATGTCATTTTTCACATATTACATTAAAAGACCTTTCCCTGTGGAGCACATTCCTTGTAAATATGCTCCCACCTGTGCATGGTAAATGTAGATTTTGACTGTTTGAGTTACATAGCCATGTTAAAAGTGACCCAAAAACTTGCAAAGGCTTTTAAAAAAAACTTTCATGTGTCTTAAGGACATTTTAAGTAATTTCCCTGTGGGCAGTGTTTTCAAATTATGAATTGAAAATCGTTTTTGAGGTAATGGAATGTTGTTAAAATTTATGTGCGCCATATGCCCCCAAATTTATTTTTCAGGGGTGCAGCAGGGTGTTCTTGAGACACCCCTGCACCTTTGGAAAAATTCCTAAATTGCGATGAGCTAATTGCTAATCGCAAATTGCACCTTCATTCATATGGGCATCCTGGCCCATGGAAATGAATGGGTAATTTGCAATTAGCAATTTGCTCATCGCAAATTTGGAATGGTAAAGAATCGCTATTTATTCCTTAAAATTCGCTATTTTGGAAATGCAAAATAGTTATATGATACATATGGCGGTTGATGTCTAACAAGATAAGAAGCTTAGGGATACATTTATGATGACTGGCGCAATGAAGTGGACATCACTTACTTCATTGGTAGAGCTTTACATGTATTATGTCCTCTGTATTCTTCATCAAGCGTAACTTTAATCTGCAATCCTGAGTAGGCCTCACCTTAAACAAACCTCTGGATAGGCCACACCTTATCGTCATCATGAATTAATCATTTAAAATGCTAGGGACAGATTTATGATAGGTGTATGCCTCTTTTGCGCCACTTACAAAACACTGTCCACGGGGAAATGACTTAAAATGTCCTTAAGACACATGAATGTGTTTTTTTAAAGCGTTTGCAATTTTTTTGGGTCACTTTTAACATGGCTATGTGACTCAAACAGTCAAAATCTAAATTCACCATGCACAGGTGGGAGCATATTTACAAGGAATGTGCTCCATGGGGAAAGGTCTTATAATGTAATATGGGAAAAATGACATCAGAGACACTGAAATGCCTTATAGAGAAGCATACACCATTATGTCCTTGTCATAAATTTGCAAACCATTACTTTTCCCCAAAAACGATTTTCAAATCATAATTTGAAAACACTGCACATGTGGAAATGACTTAAAATTTCCTTAATTCAAAATTTGCTATTCCTTATTTTGCGATTGCACTGAAGGATTTGCAAATTTTGCGATTCCTTAAATGTAATGTATCAAACAAAAAATATGTAAAAAATGAAATTAAGGATTTGGAAACTACCACCAACTTCTAGTTTGTGGTAATTTGCGAATTCTTTTCAAAAAGCATTTTTTTCCAAAAAACAAAAGGTGCCATATGACGCCAATACATGTCCTTAGGGCATGTATGTGCGCCATATGCCCCCAAATTTCTTTTTCAGGGGTGCAGCAGGGTGTTCTTGAGATACCCCTGCACCCTTGAAAAAATTCCTATTTTGTGATGAGCTAATTGCTAATCGCAAATTGCACCTTCATTCCTATGAGCCTCCTAGCCCATGGAAATGAATGGGTAATTTGCAATTAGCAATTTGCTCATCGCAAATTTGGAATGGTAAAGAATTGCTATTTATTCCTTAAAATTCGCTATTTAGGAAATGCAAAATAGTTTGATGGTACATATGGTGGTTCATCTGTAACAAGATAAGAAGCTTAGGGATACATTTATGATGACTGGCGAAATAAAGTGCACATTACTTACTTCATTGGTAGGCCTTTACATGTATTATCTCCTCTGTATTCTTCATCAAGCGTAACTTTAATCTGCAATCCTGAGTAGGCCTCACCTTAAACAAACCTTTGGATAGGCCACACCTTATCGTCATCCTGGATTAATCATTTAAAATGCTAGGGACAGATTTATGATAGGTGTATGCCTCTTTTGCGCCACTGTGCGTCACTTTTATGATGCAGCGGCGGTGCAAACGATTTGCTATGAGGCGACAAAATTACAAATTGATGCATTTAGGCAGATATGTCATGGTGTAAAAAAAACGTACCACATGAAACCGATGCAGCAGTGATGCAAAAGATGCACCATGTTGCAAGACAGGCCTCACTTGGGGCCATATGTATCAAGCTAATTAGCATTCGCAAAGATCAAAATTCTGCGAATTTCGGCCTTTGCGAATGTTAATTAGACAAATGGTATGTATCAAACAAGTTTGATGCAAAATAAGGAGTAGCAAAATGTGCTATTCCTTATTTTGCGATTGCACTGAAGGATTTGCAAATTTTGCGATTACTTAAATGCAATGTATCAAACAAAAAATATGTAAAAAATGACATTAAGGATTTGGAAACTACCACCAACTTCTAGTTGGTGGTAATTTGTGAATTCTTTTCAAAAAGCTTTTTTTCCCAAAAACAAAAGGTCCCATATGACGCCAACACATGCCCTTAGGGCATGTATGTGTGCCATATGCCCCCAAATTTCTTTTTCAGGGGTGCAGCAGGGTGTTTTTGAGACACCTCTGCACCCTTGGAAAAATTCCTAATTTGTGATGAGCAAATTGCTAATCGCAAATTAAACCTTCATTCCTATGAGCCTCCTAGCCCATGGAAATGAATGGGTAACTTGCAATTAGCAATTTGCTCATTGCAAATTAGGAATGGTAAAGAATTGCTATTTATCCCTTAAAATTCGCTATTTAGGAAATGCAAAATAGTTTGATGGTACATATGGCGGTTCATCTGTAACAAGATAAGAAGCTTAGGGATAGATTTATGATGACTGGTGCATCACCAGGGATGTGTCAGTCATCCTGCGCCGCTGTTCCGCCACCCATGGTGTGCTGCATTTACAATGCAAGGCATCATGGGGCAAAAATGGCACAGATGCGTGACGTATCTGTGCTGTAAAGGTAGTGATTGCTGGAGTTGTATCGCAAGTGCGATGCAGCTCAAGCAAGGCTCAGGGGTGCCCCATCTCCACAATGTTGCGTCAAGACCTATGCCTGCTTAAAGCAGGCGCAGGGTTTTGACGCAGCTTTCTCCTATCTGATTGTAAATACGGCACACCATGGGTGGCAGAGCAGCGGTGCACGTTAACTGGTGCATGCCTGGGGATGTGCCATTTAACATAAATCTGCCCCTTTACATTTAAGTATGTGCAGGGGACACAGAGTCGGTGAGGCTTATCCAAGGTTAAGAAGAGATGAGTCCTGTTCACTGAAAAATTAGACATAGTCTTCACCTGCTCAGCATTGCTGGACATGGCTAAATAATAGCTGCAAAATATTACTCTTGTTAAACAATTTTACTATTATAATCTCTGAGATTTGTCTCTTACTCTGCAACATCTCATTGTTGTTATCTTTCTTTAAAGATAAAGACAACATCAACATGAGCGACAATCTGCAATCAGTTGATTTTGACCTCATCATTGAACTCGTAATTGAAACATCAGTGGATGTTGATCCCTTGGATGATTTAAATCCTGAGGATGAAGAAGAGCGTGATGAGGATGCAGATTTGTCCGAATTATATGACATAGGGTGGGAAGCTGACCTGCTTGAGCCTATGGAACTATAAACATTTATTTTTAAAATTTATAATAAAAAAAAAGTAAAAATGTAAACCGTTTAATTTAAAAATAAAGACACCTTCAAAAACAGGTTATGTGTAGTGTCTTCAATAAAATATTAAAATATGCTCATAAAATTAGATCAGATTCACATATAAAATAGCACAGGTAACATAAATATAAATGTCATTTCTTTTCTGCTATTTCTGTATTGTAAATTTGCCAAGGACTAAAAAATCTTCTATTTAAAATGTCAAGTAGTGTGTTAAGTTTTTGATCACTGTTATTGATTTACTGTTTGGTAATAGTGGTTAATAACATTTTTTATTATATTTTACCACAGATTCAACTGCAGATCATTTCAAGATTTCACCATGCCAACAATAGAAAGACAGAGAAAGGCTGCAAAACGTCAAAGACAGCAGGTGAAACAAAATAAGCAGCAGTCCTCTAACAAAAAGATTTGTCAAGTCACGAAGAAAGCACCGGGTAAGAGCACAAAATATTTCATAAGAAATATGTGTAGTAAAAAAAATATTACTACAGAAAATGTTTCAGTCCAGAAAAAGAGAACCAATTCAAATGGAAAGGAAAGGCCAATCAAAAATGTTACTGCTAGAGCAAGAGATAACTCTGTGCATGATAGTAGAAGGAAACAACAGTTTAGGGACATTCGTAAACGAATGTTCCGCAACAGGATAATTGGCAATTTGTTAAAAAATATTAAGAAAGGTCAACAGAAAGTGTTTTTTTATAAGAGAAAAAAAAAAGTTGAGAAAGTTATTGATCAGGCATTTGAAATTAAACGTAAGTTATTTATTTTGATAATCAATAGAATTAGGAAGCTAAACAAGGCAATTTATGATTTCAAAAGAAATAGTAGATGGAAGAGAATAGTTAATCGTAGTAATTTTTGTGAAGTTTTTTCTGGAGAATGGATGCATAGTTCAAGCTGTGAGGCATTTTTTAATGAGGAGAGTTATTTCCAGGATAATGATTTGGTGCATGCAGTTGACACCAGTGGTCGTGCTTATGAAGTGAAAGATGGTTGTCCAGTTGAAAAAGAAAAACTTGTGACAACAGAGACAGAAGAGGTGTTAGGTAATGAGGTTTTAGGAAGACGTGCTAAGGGTCCTGTCTACACCTGGAAGTGTAGTAGTATTTGTAGTGTCCGACAGGATTCCATCAATTTGCTTTGTGATTTTGTACGGTCATTTAATAAGAAAAGTTTGAAGCAGAAAATAAGGTTGTTGCAAGAATTAGATCCTTGCAGAGTGAGAGAAGTGACAGGTTTGCATGGTCATTCACTGGCTTGTCTTTCCAGGAGAGTATGCCAGAGTGTTTTTCATCATTTCAGGATGCTAGCAGTGCATCATAATAAAGTGAGGAAATTAGTTAGAATGTTGTATTATGCTAAGAGTCCAGCAATTATGCTTAAACAATTATGCGCTGCTCTTTTGCATGGTTCTGAAATAGATGTGAAGAATATATGTGAAGAAATTGAGTTTTGTTACTTTGGAAGTAAAGAGGAGAATGTTGAAATTGACCAAGAAGAAGAGGGTAATGTGGAAGATAGTGTACAGGTTTCCAGTACAGATAATTTTCAGAAGGAAATTGCGACGTTTCAGGTGAAATCAAGTGAGAGGCCTAATTTCACTTGTGTGTGTTGTCGACGCACTTATTATAAGAATCAGACTAAGTTAGTGGATTTATATGCCCAGCTGGGGCCTCATTCCCTTCCAAGTCCACCATAAAAAGTATTTATTGGGAATATGTTGCTAAAAAGAGTATGCTTAGTTTAAACAGTGGGTCTATGACCACTAGCTACTTAGAGACCAAGTTGTACCCAATTTATGAAATGTATTGGGATTACATATTAAAGCCCATGGACAGGAAACTGCTTTTCCAACTGAGGGTAGGCTCTCTTCCTCTATCTAATTTAACATCTAAATGGAAAGCAGGGGGTGCGTCAATTTGTCCTGTCTGTGGGGTAGGCAATGAGACTCTTGGTCATTTTTTGTTTTCCTGTACAATGTATTCCGCTCCCAGGCGAGTTTGGTTGGCTCCCATGTGCAGGAACCTAGGTACAAAAGACAGCATGGTAGCATTGCGGATTTTAAGAACTACATCTGCTAACTGGATTATAATTGCTACTGCAAAGTACCTGGGGTGGGCTTGGATAATAAGACAGAGAACGATTAGAGGATAACAATTTATTGTGTCGTTCACAGGAACTGTTAGATACATGTCTATTCTCTGTAATAATTTACGATAAATCCAGAGACTGCTAGGCTATAGTCTATTCTCTGGAAAAATTGATTAATTGGTCAGTGACTGCTAGACTCGTATCTATTTTATATTTCATTGTAATATATTTAATTTTAACGTATCATCGGTCTGAAATTTTAAGATATATTCTCACAAATTGTTTATTTGTGATTATCATTTTGGCACTTTTTTATACTAAACCTGCTTTTGACATTTTTAATCATGTATTGTGTTTTTAAAATACTAATTGTGTGCTTAAGTCTAATATGACGATGTAAATTTAATTGTTTTTTAATATATGTATGTTTGTCTGCTTTTATGAGTAATACTCGAAATAAAGCACTTTTGAATTGAATTGAATTGGATTTATATGCAAAAAGTGAAAGGGAAAATAATAGTGAATGGAAGGATTTCGCAACATACTTGATGGTAGAAAATTGTTTTGATTTGGGATTGGATCAACGTGTGTGTACTTATTGTTGTTGCAAATTAAATCAAAACCAGATGCCTGCTAGAGCAGTTCATAATAATCTGGAATTGGCTGAGATTCCTTCTGAATTGAAGGATTTAAATACTTATGAATCTATTTTGATTCAAAGTATCCATCCCTTTCAGGCTATTGTAAGAATGGAGCCAAAGACAGGGAAATTGCCTCCATCAGATTTACAGAGAGGATTAAAGGGAAGAGTTGTTTATTTGCCTCTAGATTTGAAGAAAAACATTAACACAATTGGAGTAGAAAAAGTGGAAGAGGAACCTCTTGTTATCTTAGTTAATGGGGTTCCGACAAAGAATAAGAAAATATGGCAAGATTTAGTAGATGTTAGGAAAGTCAAAAGGGCAACATTGTATTTGAAAAAATATAATAAATACTATAAAAATTTATATGTTGCAGAAGAGGAAGTAAGTGAGGAAGAGGACAGCGATTTGTGTGCTGGTCAAATTGAGAAAGTAGAACCCTGTACTAGTGAAGAAATATATGAACATTATAGTGTTCATCCTTTGCATTCCAAGGAAGTCATGGGGAATGCTATTGAGTTGTTTCAAATGAAACAAGCGAAAGGGATTCCCATTAGTGTTTGGGAGGAAAGTTTGGAAGCTCGGTGTTTCCCACAGCTTTTTCCAACAGGTCAGGGAGGAAGATATGATGAGCGACCTCATCAAATTCCTGCTTCTGAATACCGGACTTTGCGATTGTATGCAGGAGATGCTAGGTTTCGACAATGCATTCCTTATTTGTTTCATCTCCTGTTTGAAAGCGATCTGTCTGGACTGTCATATGCAGTGAACCACATCTTGAAAAGTGGTATACACATGCAAAACATCTCGGCAAGTGACTTTATGGATAAAGTCAATGTCCAAGACAGTATTTTGGATTCTCACCTGATTAATCTCATGGCGTGTCAGCGTGGTACTAATGAGTACTGGTACCATCGTCATGGTGATTTAAAATGTATGCTGAGGAACTTAGGTACTCCCACATGGTTCCTCACTCTGAGCTGTGCCGAGTATGGCTGGGAAGACTTACTTGAATTTCTACGAGAGGCAAATGCTAACGTAGATAACATCGAATTCAAGACACCCGGAGAACTGTGCTCTTTGGATCCAGTCAATGTATGTAGGTACTTCAATCATAGATTTGAAGCTATGATGTCTTTCATCATGAATAAGAAGAATCCACCTCTTGGAGAGGTGTTGGATTTCTTCTGGAGAAAGGAGTACCAAGCAAGAGGTGCTCCTCATATACATATGTTGCTGTGGATCAAGGATGCACCAAAATTTGAAACGGATCCAGAAGACTCAGTGATGAGTTTCATCCAACAGTATTCTACGTGTGCTGTTCCAAACGCAAAGGAGAAGAAAAGCCTAAGAGAAAAAGTTCTGCGTTTCCAAAGCCATCGATGTGGAAAGTACTGCCGTCGTAAATTCCGAAACAAGGACAAGTTCTACACTAAATGTCGTTTCGGCTTTCCACGACCGGTGATTTCTAAAGGAAGAGTAAACAGTTTGATGTCTTCGCTGCGACACAATGTCATGAAGAAATCACCTAAAAACACATACAATTTGAAGAGGAACGAAGAGTCCAAGTACATCAACGACTACAACCCGGTGATTTTGTCCATGTGGAATGCTAACATGGATATACAGTTTGTGGCTGATAACTGTATGGCTGTGGCTCGGTATGTGACGTCTTACATCACCAAAAAAGAGAAGACAGAATTGAAGGTTATGTGGGAGGACATTTCCCATGAAAAGAGCCTCAGCAAGAAGTTGTACAGTTTCAGTCTGAAGATGTTGTCGCATCGAGAAATTGGAGCTTACGAATGCTCTGACCGGTTGTCTTCAGCAAGTCTCTATGCCAAGTCCAGGAGTATCGTTTGGGCGAGTCTTGGTCTTGCTGCAACGCGTAATCGAGTTCTCAAACCTGTGCGGGAAATTGAGTATTTGGCGGAAAAGGAGCCAAACAGTACCGACATTTTGAAGACCAACATGTTGGATACATATTATCCAAATAGAAGCAGTCACCTCGACAATGTTTGTCTGTATGAGGTTCTTCAAAATTACATATTCAAGAGGAACATCAAAGAAGATACTGAGAAAGGAGTGTATGCTGTAATAGGAAGTGAGGGATGTCTGGTCAAGCAAAGAAAATGCCACTTGGTAAACCATCGAAAATTGAGTGGCGAATCTCCTGAAAAAAAGGAGTTTTTCTATTTAGCACTTTTGCAACTTTTCAAGCCTTGGCGTGCAGAAGAGGAACTGCTTGGAGATTTCCTCTGTTACGAAGACTCTTTCAATTCCGCCAAGGAGACCATAGAATGTCCTGCTTTTCCCAAATATGTAGAAATGTTGAATGCGGAAATTGAGCAGGAAGCAACAATTGCAGCCGAGATTGCCAGAGACAGTTCTCAGGACAGTCAGAGTTCTGCTTCATTGAGTCAGGATCCACTAGGAGGACCTCTTATCGAAAATGAAGCTGCCACTGCCATGAATGAAGTGGAAAGAGCCATGGCACATGCTCAGGAGGATGCGGTTAACTTAGAAGAGTTGGAAAGACAACTCAACGTTGAGCAGAGGAAAATATATGACGAAGTTACCATGCAAATTGATCATGGATTAAGTCATGACAAGAAAGAGTGCTCATGTACATCGTTGAAGCCTGTCCGACTGTACGTGAGTGGAGAAGCGGGAACTGGAAAAAGTTTCCTCATTAAAGCAATTTCATGCTATTTGCAGGAAAGGACAGAGTCATCGCTGTCTTGTGTTGTCACCGCTCCAACTGGACTGGCAGCACATAACATTAAAGGGATTACTTTACATCGTTTACTGATGCTGCCAGTGGAGCATGACAACAAATTACAATATCACAAGCTATCTGGAGATGCTTGTTTTGAAGTTTCAAGAATCTTGAGGAAAATGAAACTTCTTATCATTGACGAAGTAAGCATGGTTTCCAATGTCATGCTTGCCTTTGTGCATTTGAGAATGCAAGAAGTTCTCAAAACAGAGTATGATGTGTTATTTGGTGGCAAACACATCATTGTTTTCGGAGATCTTTTGCAGCTGACACCAGTGAAAGGGCAACCTGTGTTCAAAATGCTCACGCATGAAGATACCAGGAAGTGCCTAGGGAGCATTGGCAACGTCAATATATGGTTAAACTTCAATTATGCTGAACTGCATGAAAATATGCGTCAGGCGAAGGATGAAGTTTACAAGACTATTCTACAAGATGTTAGAATTGGAAAAGTGACCGAGCATGGGAAAGAAGCTTTACATGCACGATTACTGTCAAATTTATATCCAGAACAAGATGTTGTGCCTGAGAATATTTTTCAGAAAATTACTGAGAAGAAATCTGGAATATGTTTGATGCCAACTCTTGCAGAATGTGCCAAATTCAACAACAAAATGTTGCATTTAGAAAAGCAAGAGATTGTGAAACTGGAAGCTATTGACAGAGTAGAGCATATGGGATCAACAATTATTTTGTCTGAGAATCTGAAAACAAAATTGGATTCATTAGAGAAGATTATATCTAAAACTGCGGGTTTTGAAAAGACTCTGAATGTGTGCTTGAACTGCCGTATAATTTTAAGAAGGAATTTACATGTTGAAAGAGGTCTGGTAAATGGATCAATGGGTAATGTTGTTGATTTTGTGAAATACAGAAATAGAGATGGAATTGAATTTTTTAAAATTTAATTTGATGGCATTGAGGAAGTACAGCTAATTGGTCGTTGTTCTGCTAGATTTTTGCTTGTAAAAGACTTATATGTTCGTCGTAAGCAGTTTCCTGTTTGCTTGGCATATGCGGTGACAATCCATAAATCGCAAGGTTTAAGTGTAGACTGTGCATTGGTGAATATTGGCAGTTCTGTGTTCAAGGAGGGTATGGCATATGTGGCATTGTCACGAGTTAGAACTTTATCGGGATTGTACTTGATTGAGTGTGATGTCACAAACATTTGTGCGGATCTAGATTGTGTTAAGGAATACAATAGGTTAAGAAGAGAGTATGCGCCACATTTGCCTCAGTATCCTTTGTTTGAGAAACGTGTGGTAGGCCGGAAACGAAGAAATGTGACCAATACTGGGGAGGTTGTAGCAAAAAGACGAAACGTTGATGAACCTGAAATTATAAGCAGAAACAAAAAGGATTCTGTTGAAGATGTTGTTGGTTTTCAATTTGAAAACAGTTCTGGTGTCAACTGCTATGCTAATGTAGTGGTTAATGTTTTGTTTTCTCTAGAAAATGTAAAAGAAGAGATTGTGGTCTATTCTGATCAAAGATTTTGCAGTTTGTTAAATTCTGTGTTAGAGAAATGTAGCACTGATAGAACAAACATAGAAAGTGTGTCTGAAATTCGAAATCTGTTAGACAGATGTTCAGGCCAAACACAATTCTCTCAAAATAGTCAGCAAGATTGTCAGGAGTTTTTAATGTATATGCTTGATGTATTGCATGATGAAGGTGTAGATGTAGATCAGCTGTTTGGGCTTTCTTATCAATGGCAGCATGACTGCGAGAACTGTATGGTATCAAGTACTACTAGTGTAGACTCAGAAAGATTTATATATTTAACTTTGCCAGACAGTAAATCAGTCTCCTTTAATAAGCTAGTAAAAGCAGCTGATCACAACATGGAGTGTAGCCAATGTAAATCTGAAATGATGTCCACATTATTTATACGAACATATGGCCAGTATGTCATTTTAATGTTCCAACGATGTAGGCCTGATGGAACAAAATTGACAACTTTAATTACAAATTTTGTGGCTTCACAGTTGTCAATATCAGGAAGGACTTTTGTAACTGCAGCAATTATATATCATGACGGTCCTTCAATAACATCAGGACATTACACAGCTTATTTAAAGTGTAGAAATGGCTGGTCATTCTGCAACGATTCTGTTTTAATTTTCAAAAAAAAATTGCCGTATGACCTTAAAAACTCTTACCTGGTGTTTTTAAAACCAACATTTTAGGGAAATAATCTCGGGATGTGCTCTGTGGAATTTCAAGAAGTTCTAATGGCTCCTACACAATTTGGCCTTGAGGATAAGTGTAGTTCAGAGACATAACTTCTAACCATAAGACTGGACGTCATGGAGAAATAAGTGCACTTTGAATGAGTTCAGAAAAACTATTTCTTTTTATAAGCTAATTGAAGCAGCCAATCAAAACATAAAGTAGAGGGAATGTAAGTCTGCAATGCTGTCTACTGTTTTACATTGCTTTGTGATTAAAAGTGATGTAGAGAATTAAATAATTGTAGTAGTCATAGAGGTAGTGTAAGTCTGCTTCATAGTAAGCAGTATCAGTGTCATAGGAAATGTAGAACATGACTGAGCAAGAAGGGGAAGATATTACTATTCCAGGATTGTGAAAATGATCTTCAACATTTTAATTCTGAAAGTTGCGGAAATGCCAAATGACGGGATTGGCTTACAAGAAATCCAAGAGTTATAAATGGGTCTGACAAGATTTGGCCTTGTGGAAACTTGTGGTAGAGAGCAAGAAGTCATTTATTGCATGTAACATGTTTTTAAAAACGATGGAGATTTTCTTTCAGAAAGTGGCGGGCTGAAAGTAATAACAGCACAACAGAGTGTAAGCTGTTCATAGGGCATCCTTTGACGTCATGGAAAGTAAGTTAACTTTAAGGAGTTCTGAATTCTGATTTGTTATGTTGTATGGGTTTTTTAAACACAATCATTTTGATTGTGTTTTTTTTCCCCGCTGTTATATGATGAATACCTTCAAGTCACTGTTTTTAGTGAATTTTGATACATTCTGAGAACAGCAAAAATAAACCATTTAACATGTATAATTAATTCTGTACTGTTTGCATTTATGATGTATATGTAGAACTGTGTAGGAGGCATGGAGAAGGTGAGGCTTCTGTAAGTGTCAAAGTTGTTGCAAGCAGTGCTGCACTTCTGCGTATTCTTTCATATGCTGGACTACATCTGCACAATGAGATACCTAAGCAAAGGAAACACAAGTGATGTGATTGTGAAATGAGCAAAATAAATTGCACGTATTTCATTTACATCACCTGTGTTTCCTATCATTATGAATCACATTGTGCAGATCAAGTTTAGGTCTGTCCAGGGAAACATAGGAGGTTTGGACTTTGTTCAAGAGTGCAGTGGACATGACTCACTTCATTGGTAGACCTTCACATGTATTATGTCCTCTGTTCTCTTCAACAACTCGAAATTTCATCTGCAACCCTGAGTAGGCCTCACCTCAAACAAACCTCTGGATAGGACACATCTTATTGGCATCCTGAAGTAATCATTTAAAATTTTAGTGTCTTGCGACACTTTTCTGAGACAACAGCAATGCAAAAGATGCACCATGTTTTAAGATAGGCCTCACTTCATCTGCATCAAGATACTGTTAGTTTAAAATGTATATCTTTAGGACTGTGTAGGGGGCCTGGAGAAGCAGAAGCTTCTGTAAGTGTCAAAGTTGTTGAAAAACTGTTTGTCCTTCAATCTTTTCCCTTGTCTTTTGTAATTTTTAAATACATGTTTTAATATTTTTCAAATGTTTGTTCTCTCTTTCACAGATTGAAAGTATAAAAACAAAAAGTGAGTAATTTAACGACAATTATAAGGTAAATGTTTTGTACTCTTTTCATTACATTTCTATCACATTTAACTTCTATTAGTTCCACTGCTTCATTTCTTTAACCCTCAGTTTCCTGCCTTTGCTACTTTCCTCATTCCTTTCTCTATTACCTACTTACTCAACTCCTTCCACTCTTTTTCTCAGTCCCTCTCTTCTCATAGTTCCTCACTCTTGTTCACTCACTCCGTCTCTATTACTCTTAGTGTCTTTGACTGATCACTCTATCACTACTTGTTCATAATGCTTTCTCTGTGTAGTTGAAGCACACTAAGGGGCATATTATGAACACAGCCAATAAAATTATTGCTCTTTTTATTGGCAGAAAACTGGTGCAAAAGTGGTTTTAGCGGCAGTTTTCTGCCGCAAAAGCAGCTTTAGCGACACATTTCTGCCAATAAAAGCTGCAAAACTTTTATTGCCTAGGTTGATGATATGGCTCTATGTTACTTACATTTCTTTGCTGTTTCAATTAATCTTTTTCTGTTATTTTTTGTTTTCTGTTTTCTATTTTTTCTCTCTGTTATTCCTCATGTTTTAATCTTATTTTGAACATTCACTCACATTCTCCAAGAAACTCTTCTTTGTTAATGTTATACTCTCTTTTTTTTTCTTTCACTTCGTTATCTATTTTGTTTTTCACAATTATACCCTCTTCCGTCTTTTCTTCAGTAAATAGATCTATTAAACAGTATCTCTTCTTTACTCCCTATAGCTGTCTTTCTTTTAACATCACTCTCTGTTTACTTTCCTTATACTTACTCTTTTTAAAAAAAAAAAAAGTTTTTGGTTAGCTCCCGGTCCGCGTACCGGGAAGCTAACCGGGAAGCGAACCAAAAGAAATAGAGCTTGCCAGAGTGCTAAACATTCTAGTAATTTTTTTTGAAAGGGAAGGTAGTTCTGAAAAGAACTTTTTTTTAAATATTTTTGTTGTTTTATATTTTTTTTTATTTTTTTAACATTTTTTGTTTTTTTTGTATTTTTTGAACGATTTTATATTTTTTTTGGTTTTTTTGGGGGGGGGAAACAACAAAAAACAGGCATTGAAAAGGGCTCAACAGGAGCAAAAAAAAAATTACTGGGGGCGGTTAGGGCAATTATGGTGTTCATACGCCAGGTTTATAGCATTTATGCTCATGTTGCCACACGCTAACAACGCACGACAGTGCATACAAGTGTGGATCATGTGGCCAAAATTTTCTTGTATATTTGGCACAGTTTCCCGTGCCTCTGCTGGTGTCAATGAAATGGGTATTCTTGATCTGGCCACAGGAGTTGATCTTGGATTTTCCTGCAAATCCCGTATTTCCGCCCGGCTATAACTGTCATCAGTGATGTCATCAGTGATGTCATCAGTGATGTCACTGACCATGTCATGAATGATGTAATATGTGACATGATCAGCAGTGGATTGCGGGTGCGCGATATATAGTTAGTACAACTAACTATATATGGAATTTCAATGGTTTTGTGTGAGTAAAATAAGGTTTTTTAAATGCTAATTCCTAACTATATATGGTGTATAACCTATGGTTTTTTCAGTGAATTTTCAAGGTTTTGTAAATGCTAATTCCTAACTATATATGGTCTATAACCTATGGTTTTTTCAGTGAATATATATATATATATATATATATATATATATATATATATAGTAGGTAGTTATAGTTAGGACCTATAATCCATAGGAAATCCTATTCTATTTGTAATAACTCTGGCACCGGTTGAAGACTCTTTGCAAAATGTTTAAAACTGGTGGCCCACTAATGTCCGCACCAATCCTGAAAGTCTTGGGGTGATCCGTAAAGCAGGGGCCTAGAAAAAGGGGGGTCCCAAAACATGTTTTCCCCATGCAATTTTTCATAGGAACCGTTAATCACGGCTACAGCCCGAACTGCTGGACAGAATTACACTAAATTTAGCAATGAGGTAGTCCTTGGTTCAGACTCGTGCCTTTTTGGTTAAATGGTGTAAATCTGTTCAGTAGTTTTTTTTAGATATTAAAGAAAAATATACATGTATATCTGGGCGGAGCCTAATGACACATCTCATCGTTAGATCTGATTGACCGTCAGCACTAGCGGCCAAAAGTTTAGAATACATTTTGGAATCCCCTTTTATTAGCATTATGGGTCGGATGAAAAATAATTCATTGCGAACAGAAAAACAACGTAACAACCAAGTTCCCTAAATATGAGGTGTACTAGCGAGGTGCGCGACAAGATAAAAAAAAAACAAGTATAAGGTGGTTTGATAGTCCCATAATGTTAGCCAAAACGAGGCTTGAAACCTGCAGCTAATGCAGACTACAACTTAATAGTAGTTCCGGGTATAGAAAGGTTAGATTTCCGGGTCAGAAGTAGAAGAGCGCGATAAGAACGAGATATCACCTGGAAGCCATTTATAACAACCAATGACATTCGGGGCTTTAACATTTAAATAAACACGTAGAACGAGCGTAGAAATCAGGCTGTTTTTGCAGATACGGACGACCAAGATGACGACGAGTGGCCCAAGTTTCAGAACGGCTAGCAGAGCTTTGAGGTAAGGAGGGTTAGGTTTAGCCTTCAACCCATAGAAAATAGATGCGGGAAAAAAAATACTAATAGAAGGTACCATGTTTGCTTTGTCCTGTTTTAGAATAAACCAAGCGTAAACTAACACAAAAGGTACAAGACTTGGGACACCTACCTGGGACCGCATTTTCATGATTTTGTATATGTAAGCCAGGGATTTTTTCTTGATGGAATTATTTTTTTTAAATATTATCGGAGTCACATAGTAATTGGAGCCCTATACTATGTTTTCTTGTTCTAGATGAGACTTATGAAATAAGGGCATTGTGTGGAAATCCCTTGCAGTTACTAAAAAATTATTGTGAGGGGAGGAAGAAAATTCCATAAATAGAATCAACAGAAGAAGGTATGATAAAAAATAAAAAATAATTGTCACCATAAACTTTGTCAATTAACATTTGTTAGGAAAAATCCTCAAATATCTTGTTTCCTAGATAAATTATAAAAGACAACATAAAGGGGCAGCTAATCGCCAATGACCAATCGCTGCAGTAATAAAATCGCTAAAAGACTTCCAGGACCTAAGGTAACTCCTGAGAAAATGGACCACCAACATATTGGAATTATAGCCTTAAATATACTAGAGGGTTAATATGAATACATTTATGTTGCAGAAATAACCTTGACATTCAAGAGGTGCACAAACAAAAGATGTGGATTAAGACCAAAGACCTATGACAATAAATAATATGAAATAAGGTAAAAAATTCTTCCCAAAAATATGTGTGATTAACAAGGGCAAAAACTAAATTTGCTATGGAAGGGGGGCGGCACATCAGGCTGATGTGTGTATACACACAAATTATTTCCTTATAAACAGCCTGTGAGTAACACAGAAAGTAATGACAGAGCCCATATATCAGAATTGAAAATGAAGAAATAATGAATTGAGACTAAATCACTATATGTTAGATAAAACAATGTGATTTCTGCAAACTGTACAAGCTAAAATGTAGTAGCTTTAAAAGTTGAGACTACGCATGAATAGGAAATGCATTGGAAATGGAAAAACCAAAATGGATTGCTTGTGAATGTGTTTGTTTAGTATCACAAATGAATTGTATTTTACGAAATAAGAATAATGTGTCATTCTTACACAAAACTTATACAGATATGTTTATCTGCAGGAATTCTTTGAAAGTGGCAACCATCCAGTGCCCCATATAGGAGAGACTTTATCAAATTCTCTTGAAAAAGATGGTCTATTATTGGTAAAAAAAAAACATTGAAACGCGTCGACGCCTAAATCCACACAATTAAGGGACAGAGCCTATTCTGCAGACACAAATAATTGAGTGTGTCCAGGATCAGTTTTTCTTAAAATTGGGTTCCCTCTTGTGTATACATATGACAAATAGGGCTGTCTGTTGTTTGTCTCTCTTCTGATTATATACTGTTTAGAAATAAGTTTTACTATATTTTTTATTGTTGTTTTTAATGAAATAAGGAAAGATACACAGATATAAATGTGATGTTGTATATGTATATGGTTTTTAATGCAACTGTAATTTGTTAATTTTAGAATTTGCAAGAGCTAGGGTTTGTTTTTAACTTAACAATAAAAAGAAAATTATAGAAATTACTGATTGTGTACTATACTGTGTGAAGAGATCATTTCTAATATATGGGCTAATATTTGGTGTAAATAGTACACCAATTGACCATTTGAGTGTTCCACCAAGGGATTTCTCCCCCTTTTTACTGTCAGCACTTCATCCAAGAAGTGTTGGCAGCCATCTTGGGACCAATATACATGATAGCACCTCATTAAAAAGCATTGCAGTTAATAGAAGGTTTTTAGACTTTAGTTACATTATAAATCATATGTTGATGGGTCGATACTCATTTTAGGAAATGTGGTGTGTTCTAAGGTGATTTTACCATGTGAAAAAGCCTTCTGCTGGGATATCATGAATCATGTTTGAGAGAAAACTATTTTCCCTTGCTTTTTCCACAGAGGTTTGGAAGGTGATCTATAAGCTAAACTGAGAGCATACTTTCTGTAAATTCACATTATCTTTCTCAGTCATGTGAGAATGAAGTCTGACATTCTCAGTAAAAGCTGTACATCCAACAAGGACAGAGACTGTCAGTTGATTCCTTTGTGTTCTACTGCAGCTTCCCAGAGTGTTCTAAAGAACAACTAGAGTGCTAACTGCCTTAATTATGACAAAAGTATATCACATCTGAAGCCATCTTGATTGGAATAAAGTGGTAACAATTAAAAAATGTAATTTAGAAAGGAACAAAATGATCGGAGTTCAGTTTGCTATAGAAAGTATGATTAGTGCTGCATAAAGAAAAATTAGGGCACATTTTGAGTGACTTCTCAAATTCTCTTCTATTTCATTAAAAAGAATTCTGACATGCAGACTGAAACATGTACTTTGTAAATGTGGGTGTTCTTGTAAAGCGCACTGCGACTCCATGGAGTATCCTGGCGCTGAAGACCGCTGGGGAACCCGTCCTGGTTTTCCCTGTGAGATGGTCCCTTTCTGGGTATCTCCAAGGTGAAACCAGGCATCCCCGGCATCTGTGGGGGGCCGTTGTAGAGATGAGGCAAGCTTAATGCCCAGAGTTGCCGAGTGTGTTCCCTGGTTAGAGTAGGCACCGAGGCGAGAATTATCGAGTCCAGTTTGACCCTGGTCCACGACCCTGCCGCGTCGGGAATTGAACCCTGGTCCCGAGCCGTTCTCTGCTTACGGGTCTGCTACCTCTAACCAGTGAGCCACACCACACACACAATACCAGCAGCAGACTTCCCTGGTGAGCAGTAGCTTTACTACAGTGATCTAATGAGTAACTAGAGTGTAAAACACTGAAAGTATTTCCTACTGAGGAGACTGTAGTAAAAAGGAAATTAGGAAACTTCATTAACAAATAAGTCTCCCAAGAGGGCCACCAGAGACAAAATAGCCAAAATGCAGCACAAATATCACCCAGACGTAGCCCAAGTATAGCCCAATGACAGAATGTGCCAGAGTGTTCTAAAGAACAACTAGAGCGCTAACAGTTTTACTTATGACAAAAGTATGGAACACCTGGAGCCATCTTGATTTGAATAAAGTGGTAACACTTAAAACATTTAATTTGCAAAGGAACAAAATGAGGGGCTTCATTTTGCCATAGAAATTACCATTAGAAAGAAAAATTAGGGTACGTTTTGACTTCTCAAATCCTCTTCTATTTCAGTAAAAAATTCTAACATGCAGACTGAAACATGCACTTTGAATACCAGCATCCGACTTCCCTGAAGAGCAGTACAACAGTGATCTAATGAGCAACTAGAGTGCTAACATTCAGAATGTATAGCAAATGTGTGACACATCTGAATGCCCTCTTGATGGAACCAAAGTAAACAAGCATTGAAAATGCAATAGGTCTCACCCTCGTTTAAGGTAAAGCAATTCTGTTTGTAATTAGATGGATTTTTAGCTTTTGCTTTTATTAGTGTTTTTCAAACTGTCATGTACATAACATGAATATGTATGCATATATATGTATACGTATTTGTATATGTATGCATACATTTATATTTGTATTTATTTAAATATGCAGATTATATATATGTTTATAGATGTATGTATATATATATACACATAAATATATATATATATATAAATGCACATATATGCATATATATATGTGTATATGTGCGCGTGTAGAGAGAGGTAGAGAGGCTAGAGGTGTAGAGGTAGAGAGGTAGAGGTAGAGAGGTAGGGAGTAGTAGAGAGAGAGGTAGAGAGAGTTGGAGAGCAGAGAGTGAGTAATAGAGAGTAGAGAGTGAGTTGTAGAGAGTAATAGAGAGTAGTAGAGAGAGTAGCAGAGAGTGAGTAGTAGAGAGTAGTAGAGTGAGTAGTAGAGATGCAGTAGCAGAGAGTGAGTAGTGGAGAGTAGTAGAGAGTAGTAGAGAGTGAGTAGTAGAGAGTAGTAGAGAGTGAGTAGTAGAGTGTAGTAGAGAGTGACTAGTAGAGGGTGAGTAGTAGAGAGTGAGTAGTAGAGAGTGAGTAGCAGAGAGAGAGTAGTAGAGAGTGGGTAGTAGAGAGTGAGTAGTAGAGTGAGCAGTAGAGTGAGTAGTAGAGAGTGAGTAGTAGAGAGTAGTAGACATTAGTAGAGAGAGTAGTAGAGAGTGAGTAGAAGAGAGTAGTAGAGAGTAAGTAGTAGAGCGTGAGTAGTAGAGAGAGAGTAGTAGAGAGTGAGTAGTAGAGAGTAGTAGAGAGTAAGTAGTAAAGAGTAGTAGAGAGTGAGTAGTAGAGAGAGAGTAATAGATTAGTAGAGAGTGAGTAGTAGAGAGGGAGTAATAGATTAGTAGAGAGTGAGTAGTAGAGAATAGTGGAGTAGTAGAGAGTGTGTAGTATAGAGTAGTAGAGAGTGAGTAGTAGAGTGAGTAGTAGAGAGTAGTAGAGTGAGCAGTAGAGTGAGTAGTAGAGAGTAGTAGAGAGCGAGCAGTAGAGAGCAAGTAGTAGCGAGTGTGTAGTAGAGAGAGTAGTAGAGAGTGAGTAAGAGAGAGAGTAGTAGAGAGAGTAGTAGAGAGTGAGTAGTAGAGAGAGTAGTAGAGAGTAGTAGAGAGTGGGGAGTGAGTAGTAGAGAGTAGTCGAGAGCAAGTAGTAGAGTGAGTAGTGGAAAGTGAGTAGTAGGGAGTGAGAAGTAGAGCGTAGTAGAGTGAGTAGTGGAGAGTAGTAGAGAGTGAGTAGTGCATAGTGAGTAGTAGAGCGTGAGTAGTAGAGAGATTAGTAGAGAGTAGTAGAGAGTGAGTAGTGGAGAGTGAGTAGTAGAGAGTAATAGAGAGTGAGTAGTGGAGAGTGAGTAGTAGAGAGTAGTAGAGAGCGAGTAGTAGAGAGTGAATTGTAAAGAGTGAGTAGTAGAGAGAGAGTAGTAAAGAGTGAGTAGTAGAGAGCACTAGAGTGAGTAGTAGAGAGAGTAGTAGAGCTTAGTAGTAGAGAGTGAGTATTAGAGAGAGAGTAGTAGAGAGTAGTAGCAAGTGAGTAGTAGAGATCGAGTAGTAGAGAGAGAGTAGTAGAGAGTGAGTAGTAGTGAGTGAGCAGTAGAGAGTAGTAGAAAGTGAGTAGGAGAGAGATAGTAGGAGAGAGTAGTAGTAAGAATGAGTAGTAGAGAGAAGTAGAGAAGTAGAGAGTGAGTAGTAGAGTAGTAGAGAGTGAGTAGTAGAGAGTAGTAGAGAGTGAGTAGTAGAGAGAGGGTAGTAGAGAGTAGTAGAGAGTGAGTAGTAGAGTAGAAGAGAGTAGTTAGTCAGTGTCAGTCAGTGTCAGTCAGTCAGTGTCAGTCAGTGTCAGTGTCAGTCAATCAGTGTCAGTCAGTGTCAGTCAAATAGTGTCATTCAGTGTCAGCCAGTCAGTGTCAGTCAATCAGTGTCAGTCAGTCAGTGTCAGTCAGTAAGTGTCAGTCAATCAATGTCAGTCAGTGTCAGTCACTCACTGTCAGTCAATTAGTGTCAGTCAGTGTCAGTCAGTCAGTCAGTGTCAGTCAGTAAGTGTCAGCTAGAGCAGCTCTGATGACCTGGTTCTCTGGCTCTAAAGCAGCTCTGCTGACCAGGTTCTCTGGCTCTAAAGCAGCTCTGTTGACCTTGTTCTCTCCCTCTAAAGCAGTTCTGCTGACCTGGTTTCTCTGGATCTACAGCAGGTCTGCTGACCTGGTTCTCTGGCTTTAGAGCAGCTCTGCTGACCTAGTTCTTAGGCTGTAGAGCAGCTCTGCCGATCCGATTCTCTGGTGCTACACCAGCTCTGCTGGCCTGGATCTCTGGCTCTAATGCAGCTCTACTGACCCAGTTCTCTTGCTCTAAAGCAGATCTGCTGTCATGGTTCTCTGGCTTTAGAGCAGCTCTGCTGACCTGGTTCTCTCCCTCTAGAGCAGCTCTGCTGACCTGGTTCTCTCCCTCTAAAGCAGCTCTACTGACCTGGTTTCTCTAGTTCTACAGCAGCTCTGCTGACCTGGTTCTGTGGCTCCAGAGCAGATCTGCTGACCTGGTTCTTAGTCTCTAGAGCAGCTCTGCTGACCTGGTTCTCTGACTATAAAGCAGCTCTACTGACCTGGTTCTATGGCTCTAAAGCAGCTCTGCTGACTTGGTTCTCTGGCTCTAGAGCAGCTCTGCTGACCTGGTTCTCTGGCTCTAAAGCAGCTCTGCTGACCTGGTTCTCTCCCTCTAAAGCAGCTCTGCTGACCTGGTTCTCTCCCTCTAAAGCAGCTCTGCTGGCCTGGTTTCTCTGGCTCTACAGCAGCTCTGCTGACCTAGTTCTTAGGCTCTAGAGCAGCTCTGCAGACCTGGTTCTCTGGCTCTACAACAGCTCTTCTTACCTGGTTCTCTGGCTCTAAAGCAGATTTGCTGCCCCCGTTCTTTGGCTCTAAAGCAGTTCTACTGACCTGGTTATCTGGCTCTAGAACAGCTCTGCTGACCTGGTCCCTTGGCTCTAAAGCAGCTCTGCTGACCTGGTTCTCTCCCTCTAAAGCAGCTCTCCTGACCTGGTTCTCTCCCTCTAAAGCACCTCTACTGACATGTTTTCTCTGGCTCTACAGCAGCTCTTCTGTCCTGGTTCTCGAGCTCTAGAGCAGCTCTGCTGACCTAGTTCTTAGCCTCTATACCAGTTCTGCTTACCTGGTTCTCTGGCTCTAAAGCAGCTCTGCTGACCTGGTTCTATGGCTCTAAAGCTGCTCTGTTAACCTGATTCTCTGGCTCTACAGCAGCTCTGCTGACCTGGTTCTCTGGCACTAAAGCAGCTCTGCTGACCTGGTTCACTTCCTCAAAATCAGCTCTGCTGACTTGGTTCTCGGCCTCTAGAGCAGCTCTGCTGAACTGGTTCTATGGCTCTAAAGCAGCTCTGCAGACCTGGTTCTCTGGCTCTGGAGCAGTTCTGCTGCCCTGGTTCTCTGGCTCTAAAGCAGATTGGCTGGCCTGGTTCTCTCCCTCTAAAGCAGCTCTGCTGACTTGGTTTCTCTGGTTCTAGAGCATCTCTGCTGACCTGGTTCTCTCCCTCTAAAGCAGCTCTGCTGCCCTGGTTCTTTGCCTCTAGAGCAGCTCTGCTGACCTGGTTCTCTGGCTCTAAAGCAGCTCTTCTGACCTGGTTCCATGGCTCTAAAGCAGCTCTGCTGACCTGGTTTTCTCCCTCTAAAGCAGCTCTGCTGACCTGGTTTCTCTGGCTCTACAGCAGCTATGCTGACCTGGTTCTTAGGTTCTAGAGCAGCTCTGCTGACCTGGCTCTCTGGCTCTACAAAAGCTCTTCTGACCTGGTTCTCTGGCTCTAAAGCAGCTTTGCTGCCCCGGTTCTAAGGCTCTAAAGCAGTTCTGCTGACCTGGTTCTCTGGCTCTCGGGCAGCTCTGCTGACCTGGTCCCTTGGCTCTAAAGCAGCTCTGCTGACCTGGTTCTCTCCCTCTAAAGCAGCTCTGATGACCTGGTTCTCTCGCTCTAAAGCAGCTTTACTGACCTGCTTTCTCTGGCTCTACAGAAAGCTCTGCTGACCTGGGTCTCCAGCTTTAGAGCAGCTCTGCTGACCTGGTTCTCTGGCTCTAAAGCAGCTCTGCTGACCTGGTTATATGGCTCTAAAGCAGCTCTGTTCACCTGATTCTCTGGCCCCGGAGCAGCTTTGCTGACCTGGTTCTCGGCCTCTAGAGCAGCTCTGCTGACCTAGTTCTATGGCTCCAAAGCAGCTCTGCTGACCTGGTTCTCTGGCTCTAGAGCAGCTCTGCTGACCTGGTTCTCTGGCTCTAAAGCAGCTCGGCTGACCTGGTTCTCTCCCTTTAAAGCAGCTCTGCTGACCTGGTTTCTCTGGTTCTAGAGCAGCTCTGCTGACCTGGTTCTCTCCCTCTAAAGCAGCTCTGCTGCCCTGGTTCTCTGCCTCTAGAGCAGCTCTGCTGACCTGGTTCTCTGGCTCTAAAGCAGCTCTTCTGACCTGGTTCCATGGATCTAAAGCAGCTCTGCTGACCTGGTTCTTTGGCTCTAGAGCACCTCTGATGATCTGGTTCCCTCCCTCTAAAGAGCCCTGCTGACCTTGTTCTCTGGCTCTAGTTCTGCTGACCTGGTTCTCTTCCTCTAAAGCAGCTCTGCTGGTCTGATTTCTCTGGCTCTACAGCAGCTCTGCTGACCTGGTTCTCTGGCTCTAGAGCAGCTCTGCTGACCTAGTTCTTAGGCTCTAGAGCAGTTCTGCAGACCTGGTTCTCTGGCTCTACAACAGCTCTTCTTACCTGGTTCTCTGGCTCTAAAGCAGATTTGCTGCCCCCGTTCTATGGCTCTAAAGCAGTTCTGCTTGCCTGGTTCTCTGGCTCTAGAACAGCTCTGCTGACCTGGTCCCTTGGCTCTAAAGCAGCTCTGCTGACCTGATTCTCTCCCTCTACAGCAGCTCTGCTGACCTGGTTCTCTCGCTCTAAAGCAGCTCTACTGACATGTTTTCTCTGGCTCTACAGCAGCTCTGCTGTCCTGGTTCTCGAGCTCTAGAGCAGCTCTGATGACCTAGTTCTTAGCCTCTAAAGCAGTTCTGCTTACCTGGCTCTCTGGCTCTAAAGCGGCTCTGCTGACCTGGTTATATGGCTCTAAAGCAGCTCTGTTCACCTGATTCTCTGGCTCTACAGCAGCTCTGCTGACCTGGCTCACTTCCTCTAAATCAGCTCTGCTGACCCGGTTCTCGGCCTCTAGAGCAGCTCTGCTGACCTGGTTCTATGGCTCTAAAGCAGCTCTGCTGACCTGGTTCTCTGACTCTAGAGCAGCTCTGCTGGCCTGGTTCTCTGGCTCTAAAGCAGATTGGCTGGCCTGGTTGTCTCCCTCTAAAGCAGCTCTGCTGACTTGGTTTCTCTGGTTCTAGAGCATCTCTGCTGACCTGGTTCTCTCCCTCTAAAGCAGCTCTGCTGCCCTGGTTCTTTGCCTCTAGAGCATCTCTGCTGGCCTGGTTCTCTGGCTCTAAAGCAGCTCTTTTGACGTGGTTCCATGGCTCTAAAGCAGCTCTGCTGACCTGGTTCTGTGGCTCCAGAGCAGCACTGCTGACTTGGGGTTCTTAGGCTCTAGAGCAGCTCTGCTGACCTGGTTCTCTGGCTCTAAAGCAACTCTGCTGGCCTGGTTTCTGGCTCTAAAGCAGCTCTGCGGACCTAGTTTTCTCCCTCTAAAGCAGCTCCGCTGACCTGGTTTCTCTGGCTCTACAGCAGCTATGCTGACCTGGTTCTTAGGTTCTAGAGCAGCTCTGCTGACCTGGCTCTCTGGCTCTACAAAAACTCTTCTGACCTGGTTCTCTGGCTCTAAAGCAGCTTTGCTGCCCCGGTTCTATGGCTCTAAAGCAGTTCTGCTGACCTGGTTCTCTGGCTCTCGAGCAGCTCTGCTGACCTGGTCCCTTGGCTCTAAAGCAGCTCTGCTGACCTGGTTCTCTCCCTCTAAAGCATCTCTGCTGACCTGGTTCTCTCGCTCTAAAGCAGCTTTACTGACCTGGTTTCTCTGGCTCTACAGCAGCTCTGCTGACCTGGTTCTCCAGCTTTAGAGCAGCTCTGCTGACCTGGTTCTCTGGCTCTAAAGCAGCTCTGCTGACCTGGTTGTAAGGCTCTAAAGCAGCTCTGTTCACCTGGTTCTCTGGCTCTGGAGCAGCTTTGCTGACCTGGTTCTCGGCCTCTAGAGCAGCTCTGCTGACCTGGTTCTATGGCTCTAGAGCATCTCTGCTGGCCTGGTTCTCTGGCTCTAAAGCAGCTCTTTTGATGTGGTTCCATGGCTCTAAAGCAGCTCTGCTGACCTGGTTCTGTGGCTCCAGAGCAGCACTGCTGACTTGGGGTTCTTAGGCTCTAGAGCAGCTCTGCTGACCTGGTTCTCTGGCTCTAAAGCAACTCTGCTGGCCTGGTTTCTGGCTCTAAAGCAGCTCTGCGGACCTAGTTTTCTCCCTCTAAAGCAGCTCCGCTGACCTGGTTTCTCTGGCTCTACAGCAGCTATGCTGACCTGGTTCTTAGGTTCTAGAGCAGCTCTGCTGACCTGGCTCTCTGGCTCTACAAAAGCTCTTCTGACCTGGTTCTCTGGCTCTAAAGCAGCTTTGCTGCCCCGGTTCTATGGCTCTAAAGCAGTTCTGCTGACCTGGTTCTCTGGCTCTAGAGCAGCTCTGCTGACCTGGTCCCTTGGCTCTAAAGCAGCTCTGCTGACCTGGTTCTCTCCCTCTAAAGCATCTCTGCTGACCTGGTTCTCTCGCTCTAAAGCAGCTTTACTGACCTGGTTTCTCTGGCTCTACAGCAGCTCTGCTGACCTGGTTCTCCAGCTTTAGAGCAGCTCTGCTGACCTGGTTCTCTGGCTCTAAAGCAGCTCTGCTGACCTGGTTGTAAGGCTCTAAAGCAGCTCTGTTCACCTGGTTCTCTGGCTCTGGAGCAGCTTTGCTGACCTGGTTCTCGGCCTCTAGAGCAGCTCTGCTGACCTGGTTCTATGGCTCTAAAGCAGCTCTGCTGACCTGGTTCACTGGCTCTAAAGCAGCTTTGCTGCCCCGGTTCTAAGGCTCTAAAGCAGTTCTGCTGACCTGGTTCTCTGGCTCTCGAGCAGCTCTGCTGACCTGGTCCCTTGGCTCTAAAGCAGCTCTGCTGACATGGTTCTCTCCCTCTAAAGCAGCTCTGATGACCTGGTTCTCTCGCACTAAAACAGCGTTACTGACCTGCTTTTTCTGGCTCTACAGCAGCTCTGCTGACCTGGGTCTCCAGCTTTAGAGCAGCTCTGCTGACCTGGTTCTCTGGCTCTAAAGCAGCTCTGCTGACCTGGTTGATTGGCTCTAAAGCAGCTCTGTTCACCTGATTCTCTGGCTCTGGAGCAGCTTTGCTGACCTGGTTCTTGGCCTCTAGATCAGCTCTGCTGACCTAGTTCTATGGCTCTAAAGCAGCTCTGCAGACCTGGTTTTCTGGCTCTAGAGCAGATCTGCTGACCTGGTTCTCTGGCTCTATAGCAGCTCGGCTGACCTGGTTCTCTCCCTCTAAAGCAGATCTGCTGACCTGGTTTCTCTGGTTCTAGAGCAGCTCTGCTGACCTGGTTCTCTCCCTCTAAAGCAGCTCTGCTGCCCTGGTTCTCTGCCTCTAGAGCAGCTCTGCTGACCTGGTTCTCTGGCTCTAAAGCAGCTCTTCTGACCTGGTTCCATGGATCTAAAGCAGCTCTGCTGACCTGGTTCTCTGGCTCTAGAGCACCTCTGCTGATCTGGTTCTCTGGCTCTAAAGCAGCTCTGCGGACCTGGTTCCCTCCCTCTAAAGAGCTCTGCTGACCTTGTTCTCTGGCTCTAGTTCTGCTGACCTGGTTCTCTTCCTCTAAAGCAGCTCTGCTGGTCTGGTTTCTCTGGCTCTACAGCAGCTCTGCTGACCTGGTTCTCTGGCTCTAGAGCAGCTCTGCTGACCTAGTTCTTAGGCTCTAGAGCAGCTCTGCAGACCTGGTTCTCTGGCTCTACAACAGCTCTTCTTACCTGGTTCTCTGGCTCTAAAGCAGATTTGCTGCCCCCGTTATATGGCTCTAAAGCAGTACTGCTGGCCTGGTTCTCTGGCTCTAGAACAGCTCTGCTGACCTGGTGCCTTGGCTCTAAAGCAGCTCTGCTGACCTGATTCTCTCCCTCTACAGCAGCTCTGCTGACCTGGTTCTCTCGCTCTAAAGCAGCTTTACTGACATGTTTTCTCTGGCTCTACAGCAGCTCTGCTGTCCTGGTTCTCGAGCTCTAGAGCAGCTCTGATGACCTAGTTCTTAGCCTCTAAAGCAGTTCTGCTTACCTGGTTCTCTGGCTCTAAAGCAGCTCTGCTGACCTGGTTCTATGGCTCTAAAGCAGCTCTGTTCACCTGATTCTCTAGCTCTACAGCAGCTCTGCTGACCTGGTTCACTTCCTCTAAATCAGCTCTGCTGACCCGGTTCTCGGCCTCTAGAGCAGCTCTGCTGACCTGGTTCTATGGCTCTAAAGCAGCTCTGCTGACCTGGTTCTCTGGCTCTAGAGCAGCTCTGCTAGCCTGGTTCTCTGGCTCTAAAGCAGATTGGCTGGCCTGGTTGTCTCCCTCTAAAGCAGCTCTGCTGACTTGGTTTCTCTGGTTCTAGAGCATCTCTGCTGACCTGGTACTCTCCCTCTAAAGCAGCTCTGCTGCCCTGGTTCTTTGCCTCTAGAGCAGCTCTGCTGACCTGGTTCTCTGGCTCTAAAGCAGCTCTTCTGACATAGTTCCATGGCTCTAAAGCAGGTCTGCTTACCTGGTTCTGTGGCTCCAGAGCAGCTCTGCTGACCTGGTTCTTAGGCTCTAGAGCAGCTCTGCTGACCTTGTTCTCTGGCTCTAAAGCAGCTCTGCTGGCCTGGTTCTCTGGCTCTAAAGCAGCTCTGCGGACCTGGTTTTCTCCCTCTATAGCAGCTCTGCTGACCTGGTTTCTCTGGCTCTACAGCAGCTATGCTGACCTGGTTCTTATGTTCTAGAGCAGCTCTGCTGACCTGGCTCTCTGGCTCTACAAAAGCTCTTCTGACCTGGTTCTCTGGCTCTGAAGCAGCTTTGCTGCCCCAGTTCTATGGCTCTAAAGCAGTTCTGCTGACCTGGTTCTCTGGCTCTCGAGCAGCTCTGCTGACCTGGTCCCTGGGCTCTAAAGCAGCTCTGCTGACCTGGTTGTCTCCCTCTAAAGCATCTCTGCTGACCTGGTTCTCTCGCTCTAAAGCAGCTTTACTGACCTGGTTTCTCTGGCTCTACAGCATTTATGCTGACCTGGTTCTCCAGCTTTAGAGCAGCTCTGCTGACCTGGTTCTCTGGCTCTAAAGCAGCTCTGCTGACCTGGTTCACTTCCTCTAAATCAGCTCCGCTGACCCAGTTCTCGGCCTCTAGAGCAGCTCTGCTGACCTGGTTCTATGGCTCTAAAGCAGCTCTGCTGACCTGGTTCTCTGGCTCTAGAGCAGCTCTGCTAGCCTGGTTCTCTGGCTCTAAAGCAGATTGGCTGGCCTGGTTGTCTCCCTCTAAAGCAGCTCTGCTGACTTGGTTTCTCTGGTTCTAGAGCATCTCTGCTGACCTGGTACTCTCCCTCTAAAGCAGCTCTGCTGCCCTGGTTCTTTGCCTCTAGAGCAGCTCTGCTGACCTGGTTCTCTGGCTCTAAAGCAGCTCTTCTGACATGGTTCCATGGCTCTAAAGCAGGTCTGCTTACCTGGTTCTGTGGCTCCAGAGCAGCTCTGCTGACCTGGTTCTTAGGCTCTAGAGCAGCTCTGCTGACCTGGTTCTCTGGCTCTAAAGCAGCTCTGCTGGCCTAGTTCTCTGGCTCTAAAGCAGCTCTGCGGACCTGGTTTTCTCCCTCTATAGCAGCTCTGCTGACCTGGTTTCTCTGGCTCTACAGCAGCTATGCTGACCTGGTTCTTAGGTTCTAATGCAGCTCTGCTGACCTGGCTCTCTGGCTCTACAAAAGCTCTTCTGACCTGGTTCTCTGGCTCTAAAGCAGCTTTGCTGCCCCAGTTCTATGGCTCTAAAGCAGTTCTGCTGACCTGGTTCTCTGGCTCTCGAGCAGCTCTGCTGACCTGGTCCCTGGGCTCTAAAGCAGCTCTGCTGACCTGGTTCTCTCCCTCTAAAGCATCTCTGCTGACCTGGTTCTCTCGCTCTAAAGCAGCTTTACTGACTTGGTTTCTCTGGCTCTACAGCATCTCTGCTGACCTGGTTCTCCAGCTTTAGAGCAGCTCTGCTGACCTGGTTCTCTGGCTCTAAAGCAGCTCTGCTGACCTGGTTGTAAGGCTCTAAAGCAGCTCTGTTCACCTGATTCTCTGACTCTGGAGCAGCTTTGCTGACCTGGTTCCCGGCCTCTAGAGCAGCTCTGCTGACCTGGTTCTATGGCTCTAAAGCAGCTCTGCTGACCGGGTTCTCTGGCTCTAGAGCAGCTCTGCTGACCTGGTTCTCTGGCTCTAAAGCAGCTCAGCTGACCTGGTTCGCTCCCTCTAAAGCAGCTCTGCTGACCTGGTTTCTCTGGTTCTAGCGCAGCTCTGCGGACCTGGTTCTCTCGTTCTAGAGCAGCTCTGCTGACATGGTTTCTGTTGCTCTATAGCAGCTCTGCTGCCCTGGTTCTCTGCCTCTAGAGCAGCTCCGCTGACCTGGTTCTCTGGCTCTAAAGCAGCTCTTCTGACTTGGTTCCATGACTCTAAAGCAGCTCTGCTGACCTGGTTCTCTCGCTCTAGAGCACCTCTGCTGATCTGGTTCTCTGGCTCTAAATCAGCTCTGCGGACCTGGTTCCCTCCCTCTAAAGAGCTCTGCTGACCTTGTTCTCTGGCTCTAGTTCTGCTGACCTGGTTCTCTTCCTCTAAAGCAGCTCTGCTGACATGGTTTCTCTTGCTCTATAGCAGCTCTGTTGACCTGGTTCTTGGCCTCTAGAGCAGCTCTGCTGACCTGGGTCTCTGGTTCTAGAGCAGCTCTTCTGACCTGCTTCTTATGCTCTAGAGCATCTCTGCTGACCTGGTTCTCTGGCTTTACAGCAGCTCTGCTGACCTGGTTCTATGGCTCTAAAGCAACTCTGCTGACCTGCTTCTCTGGCTCTACAGCAGCTCTGCTGACCTGGGTCTCTGGCTCTACAACGGCTCTGCTGACCTGGTTCTCTAGGAACCCAGTCACTGTCTATGCACTTGCATAGTTCGGTGGCAAGGTAGTATTTGCAAGCTTGTGTACCCACTTGGTGTTCTTTATTTGTGTACATCGCGATCAGTTTGTAGTTAGACGACCATGTGACAGTTTCTAGTTTTTTCAAGAGATCTGTCGTGTCCTTTAAATAGGATGGTAGCTCTTTTACCAGCAGGGCCAAACACTGATCAATGTTTTGCCAAACGCAATATGAAATACAGAGACCACAACGAGATGTTAAATGACATGATCTCTTTATGTCTGACCCAAAACATCTTCTTGTTTGATAAAAAAGTCTATAAACAAATAAAAGGCTGTGCCATGGGCTTCTCATTTTGACCGTACTATGCAAATTTGACCATGGACTGGTTCGAGCAACATTTGGCGTGGCACACCACCAATTACCAATGGCGTGAGAAAGTAGTTCTATGGCTGTGATTCATAGATGACCTGCTACTAATTTGGGATGGCACCACTGAGGAATTCTCCCAGTACTTTGAGAAACTAAATAACACCACCTCAAATCTAAAATTCACATTGGATATAAGCTCTGAGAGGGTGACCTTTCTGGACACAGAAATCTACATTGTAAACGGAACCCTGCAAACTATCTTACATCGAAAAAAACGGCTACAAATGCCATCCTACATGGTGAGAGCTTCCACAACAAAAATCTCAAATGGAGCATCCCATATGGAGAATTTCTACGATTAAGGCGCAACTGCTCGGCCAATGGTGAATTTCAACCACACAGTAGAAACACAAGCAAGAGGTTCCTGGCAAGAGGCTACCCAAAAAAGGTGGTGGAACAAAGTTTGAACAGAGTACTACTACAGGATCGAAAGGAAATCCTTCACAAAGAAAAAGAAGATCAAATAAACAAGGATGCAATCAGATTGATAACGACCCACAGTGCAGAAAACAACAAACTATCCAAAATCATACAAAAGCACTGGCCAATTCTAAAAGCAGATCCAACGCTATCGCAAACCATAGGTGATCACCCCAATATAGCATACAGGAGAGAGCGGAACCTATGGGACCAGCTGGTAAATAGCCACTACAAGGAACCTCCAAAAAACAACTGGCTACAACGAGAAGGTTTTTTTCCGTGTAGACACTGTAAAGTGTGCAAGATTGCTGCAACAACAAAAGAAATTGAAATCAGAAAAGGCACAAAATGGAAAATACACAAGCAGTTAACCTGTAAAAGTACATATGTGGTGTATCTAAAAGAGTGTCCGTGCCACAAAAAAAATATAGAAAAACCAAAGGTGATGATGGACGGAGCGTTGACAATACAAACACTCACCCCCAGTCAACTGATCTGGTTTTAATCCATCACCGTTCTTTAGCTGACTCCGCCACCCCAGTTCAGACATGGCCATATGCAAATCAGTCTGACCCTGTGCCTCAAGGGAACAGTCCAGCCCGAACTGCCAAGCCATGTCTTCCCTGGACCGGAATCAAGCTTCCCAGGACCGGTTTCTGGCATTACAGCCACCTTCAGCCGGGCTTGCTTGACTCCAGTGGCAAAGTGAGCAAGGGACTCACGTCTGAGCATGCCCTGCCAACTTAGGGTGAACAAAGAAAAACCAAAGGTGATGATGGACGGAGCGTTGACAATACAAACACTCACCCCCAGTCAACTGATCTGGGTTTAAACCATCACTGGTCTTTAGCTCACTCCGCCACCCCAGTTCAGACATGGCCATACGCAAATCAGTCTGACCCTGTGCCTCATGGGAACAGTCCAGCACGAACTGCCAAGCCATGTCTTCCCTGGACCGAAATCAAGCTTCCCAGGACCAGTTTCTGGCATTACAGCCGTCTTCAGCCGGGCTTGCTTGACTCCAGTGGCAAAGTGAGCAAGGGACTCACGTCTGAGCATACCCTGCCAACTTAGGGTGAACAAAGAAAAACCAAAGGTGATGATGGACGGAGCGTTTACAATACAAACACTCGCCCCCAGTCAACTGATCTGGGTTTAATCCATCACCGTTCTTTAGCTCACTCCGCCACCCAGCTCAGACATGGCCATATGCAAATTAGTCTGACCCTGTGCCTCATGGGAACAGTCCAGCCCGAACTGCCAAGTCATGTCTTCCCTGGACGGAATCAAGCTTCCCAGGACCGGTTTCTGGCATTACAGCCGTCTTCAGCCGGCCTTGCTTGACTCCAGTGGCAAAGTGAGCAAGGGACTCACGTCTGAGCGTACCCTGCCAACTTAGGGTGAACAAAGAAAAACCAAAGGTGATGATGGACGGAGCGTTGACAATACAAACACTCACCCCCAGTCAACTGATCTGGGTTTAATCCATCACCGTTCTTTAGCTCACTTCGCCAACCCAGTTCAGACATGGCCATATGCAAATCAGTCTGACCCTGTGCCTCATGGGAACAGTCCAGCCTGAACTGCCAAGCCATGTCTTCCCTTGACCGGAATCAAGCTTCCCAGGACCGGTTTCTGGCATTACAGCCGTCTTCAGCCGGGCTTGCTTGACTCCAGTGGCAAAGTGAGCAAGGGACTCACATCTGAGCATACCCTGCCAACTTAGGGTGAAAAAGAAAAACCAAAGGTGATGATGGACGGAGCGTTGACAATACAAACACTCACCCCCTGTCAACTGATCTGTGTTTAATCCATCACCGTTCTTTAGCTCACTCCGCCACCCCAGTTCAGACATGGCCATATGCAAATCAGTCTGACCCTGTGCCTCATGGGAACAGTCCAGCCCGAACTGCCAAGCCATGTCTTCCCTGGACCGGAATCAAGCTTCCCAGGACCGGTTTCTGGCATTAAAGCCGTCTTCAGCCGGGCTTGCTTGACTCCAGTGGCAAAGTGAGCAAGGGACTCACGTCTGAGCATACCCTGCCAACTTAGGGTGAACAAAGAAAACCCAAAGGTGATGATGGACGGAGCGTTGACAATACAAACACTCACCCCCAGTCAACTGATCTGGGTTTAATCCATCATTGTTCTTTAGCTCCCTCCGCCACCCCAGTTCAGACATGGCCATATGCAAATCAGTCTGACCCTGTGCCTCATGGGAACAGTCCAGCCCGAACTGCCAAGCCATGTCTTCCCTGGACCGGAATCAAGCTTCCCAGGACCGGTTTCTGGCATTACAGCCGTCTTCAGCCGGGCTTGCTTGACTCCAGTGGCAAAGTGAGCAAGGGACTCACGTCTGAGAATACCCTACCAACTTAGGGTGAACAAAGAAAAACCAAAGGTGATGATGGACTGGACTGTTCCCATGAGGCACAGGGTCAGAGCTGATTTGCATATAGCCAGTGTCTAACCCAGGGTGGTGTGGAGTGCAAACAAAACGATGGATTTAGGCCCAGATCCTTGTACTGGGATGAATGTATGACATTGTTCTACATTCTGTTCATCAACTGTGTTTTTTGCAATTTTCACCCCGAGTGGGCTGGGTATGCTCAGACCTGAGTCCCAGGCTCTCCACACCACTGGAGTCAAGATATCCAGGCTGATGAAGGCTGATAGCCAGAAACCGGTCCTTGGATGCTTGATTCCGGTCTGGGAAAGACATGGCTTGGTAGTTCGGACTGGACTGTTCCCATGAGGCACAGGGTCAGAGCTGATTTGCATATAGCCAGTGTCTAACCCAGGGTGGTGTGGAGTGCAAAAAACCGATGGATTTAGGCCCAGATCTTTGTACTGGGATGAATGTATGACATTGTTCTACATTCTGTCCATCAAATGTGTTTTTTGCAATTTTCACCCCGAGTGGGCTGGGTATGCTCAGACGTGAGTCCCAGGCTCTCCACACCACTGGAGTCAAGCTATCCAGGCTGATGAAGGCTGATAGCCAGAAACCGGTCCTTGGATGCTTGATTACGGTCTGGGAAAGACATGGCTTGGTAGTTCGGACTGGACTGTTCCCATGAGGCACAGGGTCAGAGCTGATTTGCATATAGCCAGTGTCTAACCCAGGGTGGTGTGGAGTGCAAACAAATGATGGATTTAGGCCCAGATCCTTGTACTGGGATGAATGTATGACATTGTTCTACATTCTGTCCATCAACTGTGTTTTTTGCAATTTTCACCCCGAGTGGGCTGGGTACGCTCAGACGTGAGTCCCAGGCTCTCCACACCACTGGAGTCAAGCTATCCAGGCTGATGAAGGCTGATAGCCAGAAACCGGTCCTTGGATGCTTGATTACAGTCTGGGAAAGACATGGCTTGGTAGTTCGGACTGGACTGTTCCCATGAGGCACAGGGTCAGAGCTGATATGCATATAGCCAGTGCCTAACCGAGGGTGGTGTGGAGTGCAAAAAAACTATGGATTTAGGCCCATATCCTTGTAATGGGATCAATGTATGACATTGTTCTACATTCTGTCCATCAACTGTGTTTTTTGCAATTTTCACCCCGAGTGGGCTAGGTATGCTCAGACGTGAGTCCCAGGCTCTCCACACCACTGGAGTCAAGCTATACAGGCTGATGAAGGCTGATAGCCAGAAACCGGTCCTTGGATGCTTGATTCCGGTCTAGGAAAGACATGGCTTGGTAGTTCGGACTGGACTGTTCCCATGAGGCACAGGGTCAGAGCTGATTTGCATATAGCCAGTGTCTAACCCAGGGTGGTGTGGAGTGCAAAAAAACGATGGATTTAGGCCCAGATCCTTGTACTGTGATGAATGTATGACATTGTTCTACATTCTGTCCATCAACTGTGTTTTTTGCAATTTTCACCCCGAGTGGGCTGGGTATGCTCAGACGTGAGTCCCAGGCTCTCCACACCACTGGAGTCAAGCTATCCAGGCTGATGAAGGCTGATAGCCAGAAACCGGTCCTTGGATGCTTGATTCTGGTCTGAGAAAGACATGGCTTGGTAGTTCGGACTGGACTGTTCCCATGAGGCACAGGGTCAGAGCTGATTTGCATATAGCCAGTGTCTAACTCAGGATGGTGTGGAGTGCAAAAAAACGATGGATTTAGGCCCAGATCCTTGTACTGGGATGAATGTATGACATTGTTCTACATTCTGTCCATCAACTGTGTTTTTTGCAATTTTCACCCCAAGTGGGCTGGGTATGCTCAGACGTGAGTCCCAGGCTCCCCACACCACTAGAGTCAAGCTATCCAGGCTGATGAAGGCTGAAAGCCAGAAACCGGTCCTTGGGTGCTTGATTACAGTCTGGGAAAGACATGGCTTGGTAGTTCGGACTGGACTGTTCCCATGAGGCACAGGGTCAGAGCTGATATGCATATAGCCAGTGCCTAACCGAGGGTGGTGTGGAGTGCAAAAAAACGATGGATTTAGGCCCATATCCTTGTAATGGGATCAATGTATGACATTGTTCTACATTCTGTCCATCAACTGTGTTTTTTGCAATTTTCACCCCGAGTGGGCTAGGAATGCTCAGACGTGAGTCCCAGGCTCTCCACACCACTGGAGTCAAGCTATCCAGGCTGATGAAGGCTGATAGCCAGAAACCGGTCCTTGGATGCTTGATTCTGGTCTGGGAAAGACATGGCTTGGTAGTTCGGACTGAACTGTTCACATGAGGCACAGGGTCAGAGCTGATTTACATATAGCCAGTGTCTAACCCAGGATGGTGTGGAGTGCAAAAAAACGATGGATTTAGGCCCAGATCCTTGTACTGGGATGAATGTATGACATTGTTCTACATTCTGTCCATCAACTGTGTTTTTTGCAATTTTCACCCCAAGTGGGCTGGGTATGCTCAGACGTGAGTCCCAGGCTCTCCACACCACTGGAGTCAAGCTATCCAGGCTGATGAAGGCTGATAGCCAGAAACCGGTCCTTGGATGCTTGATTCCGGTCTGGGAAAGACATGGCTTGGTAGTTCGGACTGGACTGTTCCCATGAGGCACAGGGTCAGAGCTGATTTGCATATAGCCAGTGTCTAACCCAGGGTGGTGTGGAGTGCAAAAAAACGATGGATTTAGGCCCAGATCCTTGTACTGGGATGAATGTATGACATTGTTCTACATTCTGTCCATCAACTGTGTTTTTTGCAATTTTCACACCGAGTGGGCTGGGTATGCTCAGACGTGAGTCCCAGGCTCTCCACACCACTGGAGTCAAGCTATCGAGGCTGATGAAGGCTGATAGCCAGAAACCGGTCCTTGGATGCTTGATTCCGGTCTGTGAAAGACATGGCTTGGTAGTTCGGACAGGACTGTTCCCATGAGGCACAGGGTCAGAGCTGATTTGCATATAGCCAGTGTCTAACCCAGGATGGTGTGGAGTGCAAAAAAACGATGGATTCAGGCCCAGATCCTTGTACTGGGATGAATGTATGACATTGTTCTACATTCTGTTCATCAACTGTGTTTTTTGCAATTCTCACCCGAGTGGGCTGGGTATGCTCAGACGTGAGTCCCAGGCTCTCCACACCACTGTAGTCAAGCTATCCAGGCTGATGAAGGCTGATAGCCAGAAACCGGTCCTTGGATGCTTGATTCCGGTCTGGGAAAGACATGGCTTGGTAGTTCGGACTGGACTGTTCCCATGAGGCACAGGGTCAGAGCTGATTTGCATATAGCCAGTGTCTAACCTAGGGTGGTGCGGAGTGCAAAAAAACGATGGATTTAGGCCCAGATCCTTGTACTGGGATGAATGTATGACATTGTTCTACATTCTGTCCATCAACTGTGTTTTTTGCAATTTTCACCCCGAGTGGGCTGGGTATGCTCAGACGTGAGTCCCAGGCTCTCCACACCACTGGAGTCAAGCTATCCAGGCTGATGAAGGCTGATAGCCAGAAACCGGTCCTTGGAAACTTGATTCCAGGCTGGGATAGGCATGGCTTGGTATTTCGGACTGGACTGTTCCCATGAGGCACAGGGTCAGAGCTGATTACATTATAGCCAGTGTCTAACCCAGGGTGGTGTGGAGTGCAAAAAACCGATGGATTTAGGCCCAGATCCTTGTACTGGGATGAATGTATGACCTTGTTCTACATTCTGTCCATCAACTGTGTTTTTTGCAATTTTCACCCCGAGTGGGCTGGGTATGCTCAGACGTGAGTCCCAGGCTCTCCACACCACTGGAGTCAAGCTATCCAGGCTGATGAAGGCTGATAGCTAGAAACCGGTCCTTGGATGCTTGATTCCGGTCTGGGAAAGACATGGCTTGGTAGTTCGGACTGGACTGTTCCCATGAGGCACAGGGTCAGAGCTGATTTGCATATAGCCAGTGTCTAACCCAGGGTGGTGCGGAGTGCAAAAAAACGATGGATTTAGGCCCAGATCCTTGTACTGGGATGAATGTATGACATTGTTCTACATTCTGTCCATCAACTGTGTTTTTTGCAATTTTCACCCCGAGTGGGCTGGGTATGCTCAGACGTGAGTCCCAGGCTCTCCACACCACTGGAGTCAAGCTATCCAGGCTGATGAAGGCTGATAGCCAGAAACCGGTCCTTGGATGCTTGATTCCAGGCTGGGATAGGCATGGCTTGGTATTTCGGACTGGACTGTTCCCATGAGGCACAGGGTCAGAGCTGATTTGCATATAGCCAGTGTCTAATCCAGGGTGGTGTGGAGTGCAAAAAACCGATGGATTTAGGCCCAGATCCTTGTACTGGGATGAATGTATGACCTTGTTCTACATTTTGTCCATCCACTGTGTTTTGTGCAATTTTCACCCCAAGTGGACTGGGTATGCTCAGACGTGAGTCCCAGGCTCTCCACACCACTGGAGTCAAGCTATCCAGGCTGATGAAGGCTGATAGCTAGAACCGGTCCTTGGATGCTTGATTCCGGTCTGGGAAAGACATGGCTTGGTAGTTCGGACTGGACTGTTCCCATGAGGCACAGGGTCAGAGCTGATTTGCATATAGCCAGTGTCTAACCCAGGGTGGTGAGGATTGCAAATAAATGATGGATGTAGGCCCATATCCTTGTACTGGGATGAATGTATGACATTGTTCTACATTCTGTCCATCAACTGTGTTTTTTGCACAAAAAATATATAGGCAGCACCACCTTTGTAACCAAAAAAAGAATTCTAGAGCACACGAGAGCAACGACCAACAAAGACCGCTCTAATGCTGTGGCAAAACACATGGAACAATTTCATGACAGCAACTGGGAATCACTTAGATACTGCGCCATAGAACAGGTACCTCTCACAGAAAGGGGAGGAGACCGTCTCAAAAGCCTGAGGAGAAAAGAGTCGAAACATATCATCAATTTCAGGACCCTCGAACCAAGAGGGCTGAATCTTACGGAAGAACTTTATGTACATCTCTAAGGATACAAATGATGTCATGACAACAATGAACTAGGACCCCGAAGCTCTGCAGTCATTCGCCCACTAGAGGGGGATGAACACACTACAGAAATGTTCCGGACAGCGCCGGACAACGCAAGGAGACTAAATAACTAAAAAATCTCACTAGAGAGATTTTTCACGCATTAAACTCACCAAAGAGTAGATACTGTAAAATAATCTGCAATCCAATAGAGTGCACTCTCCTTCAATTTGTTTTTAAAGGACACAAACCTCGAGCACCCCGGTGACGATAATGTAGTGGACACCATATTAACCAGCATGCATCTGGAGGTAACACAGGAAGTTACCTGTGTCACAGTGTTAAAAGAAGGACTTAGTAATTAGCTCAACATCCCGTGAGCAAGCTTAGTGAGAGGCGAAACGCGTTGGGTTAAGGTTGGAAATAAAGCCGCTGTAACAAGAAATCAAGACGAGTGAGTGCGTTTCATTTCTCCCCTTGTGGAACCTGGAGCATATTCAATCGACTGACCCAGTCGTAGAAAACACGCACCACGCAACAGACAGAGCGCCGGCACCGAAAGTGGGTCACAACTGCTGCATATATATATATATATATATATATATATATATATATATATATATATATATATATATATATCTTCAGGAAAGACTCTTTGTGCTTCTCACCTTTCATCCAGAGATTCCACAGCACAGAGAGTCGGCAAGTGCTTTTCTTCTTTCAAAAGTGCTTTATTTTCTAGTACACAATGGGTGCGAGCGTGTATGGACGGTCAAGACATTTCGGCAAATGCCTTCACTTGGATATTGAGTCCTGCCGTCTAAAACATCTATTTAAAGTGACAAAGTGCATTAATCCCTTGTATGTTTCCATTAAAAAAGGCAAGACTGTTAACCCCCATTCAACATTGTAGACATTGGCTATTGGCAGTTGCCACTTTTCCTCTTTCAAGTGCAACACTAATGGTAAAGTACCATGGCCAATAAAAAGGCTGTAACAATCTACTTTAAAATCATGATTAAAGAACTGCAAGTGTTTTACATATCTCATTTGTGTATTTTGACTCGGAAGGAGGGGAAGGGGAGGAAGGAGAAGGGGGGTGGGCGGAAGGTTTGGAAAGGGAAAAAGAGGGGAAGGCAAGAAGGGAAAGAAAGGGGGGACAGGTGAGAAGGGGAAAAAGAGGGGAGGGGAAGGGGAGGGGGGGAAATGGGGTTGGGAAAAACCGGGAAAGGAAAACAGTGGCCGGGGGCGGGGGGGAAAAAGAGGGGAAAAGGAAAGAGGAGGCGGGGAAGGCAAGGAAAAAGGTAACAGTTTTTTTAAACTAAAAATAAATAATCATTTTATATCTGTAAAGTGCACAGTTTATATGGGCTTTAAAATCCAGATTTGTTTCAGTACTATAGAGGGGATGATTTGGTCAATATAAAAATTATTAAGACATTTGATCCTCTTTATACACCCAGAATTTTTAAGGTCAATCACAATTGATTTACGTGGAGAAAGTGCCAAGTGCATTGTGCAAAATATAGTCCCATATGGTACTCCGTATGAGTCTCAACACTTCTAAAGTAGAAGGTCCTTCAGGTGCTTCAATCAATTTTTTGCAGACCATGTCTCAACCGCTCACCCTTTATTACATTTTTTCGTCCTTACTTTCCCTTGTCTTACATATTTTAATTCTTTCTTTCTCTTATCTTTCATCTCTCCCTCCTTCACACATTATACCACCCTATGTTCATTTCTTCTCCTTCACATTTTTTTATTCTTAATTTCAGAATAATAGATTGTCCTTTTATACTGTGGGAAACCATCATACATGTAGTTGTTTTCCTACTCCTCAAGATGTTCTTTTTTCCTCTTTTTTCCTTTCCTTATCGATTTGGAGGTATTCTCTTGTTTTTCAGTGATGTCATCAGTGATGTCACTGACTATGTCTCGAATGATGTAATATATGACATCATCAGCAGTGGATTGCGGGCGCCCAAGTTATAGATAGTACAACTAACTATAACAGGGGAATTTCAATAGTTTTGTACGAGTGAAATGTCCAACTAACTATAACACTCCTGAAACCTGTGGTTTTTTCAGTGAATTTCTGAGTTTTTTTTAAGTGCTAATTCCTAACTATAACTTGTCTGAAACCTATGGTTTTTCAGTGAATTTCAAAGGTTTTGTAAATGACAATTTTTAAATGTATTTATTCTTCTATTTATTTTTTTGATACTGATTTACACATTTTTTTAAACTATTTATTTTTAGATATTTTATTTTTAAAATTACAGTACATTGTGTCGCCCCCCTTCCATTTACTTTTTTGGGGCCCTTGGGACCCCATCCCCAGGGCCTCATCCGCAAATCTAAATGTATTCATTTTTTTTTTCATAGGATGGGAATTCCTATGGAAGGACATACAAGTTACTTGTAAGTATGTTTAGAATTACTTTTCTGGGTCAGTGCTGGGCTAAAAGATGCAGCACTGGGTTTTCTCCTGATAACATGTGAGTAAATTGGAATTCGTTGTTCAGATGCTTTTAGGTGAATATTTAAAAGGTCCAAAACTCCATACTTAGAGTAATTTCTAAGTGAAACCAGTCAATGTTAGCCTATGGAAGGAAATTCACTTAGCAAGTAAGTAGTGTTATCGTTACCTTTTCCAAATTATGAAAGACGCGAGGAAGCCCACGTTTCTTTTTTTTTTAATATCGCTAGAATGCGCGAATCATACGCGCACCCTGCGATTTCCCACCCCCCAAAAAAAATGTGGGACCCCTGAGGAGACCTAGAGGGTCAGGGTGTGTCTACCCCCCTCCTTTTCACATTTTAAACACACATTTCACAGACTTCTTCAGCCTCCCTTCTACCCAGGCATAAAATCACTGCCAACAGTTTCTAGTTTCGAATGTTGACAGCCACTTGACAGCCAATTAGCATTCAGCGCGTGAACGAAAGGGTGCGCTTATGGTACGATGACAATGCGCACAGTATCCATATTCATTTTTTTATGGGAAGAGACGCGCGTAGCCCCCCTCCCATGGCCAATTCCAGGCACCGGGGACCCCATCCCCCGGGGCACGGGCAATTATTTTTTTTGATTTTTATGGAGGAGGGCTGCATAGCCACCCTCCTGAGGCCTCTTCAAGGCCCCGGAGAGCCCATTCCCCGGGGCCGGCCTTTTTTAAATTTATTTTTGTTAATGGGGAGGGGGCTGCTTGGCCCTCCTCCCGCTTCACTTGTAGCCCCGGGGAGCCCATCCCCAGGGCTGTCCCTCACCGTTGGGGACCGTGCGGGGTCCCCAGTGCCATGCGCATGTGTGTTAATGTTGTGAATGCGCACAATACGTCCCACCACCTGGCCGTGTACCCATATGTATTTCATTTTATTTGTGCATGCTCAATTACAACATGCCCAATCACAGCTTTCACACCCAGTGACATCATGCTCAACAAATCATCGTTCTGCAAAGCATTTATAACCTTCCAACTTTCTTGAACTTTTCCTATTCCTCAGTAACAGCCATTGATTGTGTTCGTATCCACTTCTTCGTAGGTGAGCACTTTTTTAAAGAATAATTAAATTAATTAATCTGAACAATCCTTAAGTACCGGGTAAATGCAAATTTTTGTTCGATTTGGCAATGTTGTTTTCAAGCACGCTTTCCTGCTTTTTTATATCGTTAAAGTTGACTTCGTAAACTTTGTTTCTGTGCAAATCACTTAATCCTGCCACGTTTCCTTAATTTGCCAAGCGCCACGTGGCCGCTCCCGCAGCAGTGTGCTACGTGCTGTTCAAGTTAATGTAATGTAGTTTTTCTCGTGTAAGTAGTGCGTCACGTGCCCCATGCATTGCAAAAGTAATGTTTATGGCAATAATGTATTTTAGCACGGTTTCCAGCTCTTATATGTCTAATAACGTTCCTTTGTAGCCATTGTTTCTGGGCAAATCAGTTAATCCTGCCGCCTTTCATTATTTAACTAGTGCGCCACGTGCTCCTTCCTCCCCATGCAGTGCACATGTAATCGATTGGCCAATGTTGTATTTTAGCACGCTCTCCATGTTTTTTAGTAATATTACACTTGATTTGCTATCCTTTGTTCTGTGCAAATCACTTAATGCTGCTGCGTTTCTTTAATTTGCCAAGCGCCACGTGGTCCTTCCCGCATCAGTGTGCTACGTGCTCTTCAAGTTAATGCACTGTAGATTTTCTCGTGTAAGTAGTGCGTCACGGACCCCAATCATTGCAAAAGTAATGTTTTCGGCACTATTGCATTTTAGCACGGTTTCCAGCTCTAGTTCATCTAATAACTTGCCTTGGTAGCCGATGTTTTTGGGCAAATCACTTAATCCTGCCGCCTTTCTTTTTTTAAGTAGTGCGCCACTTGTTGCTTCCTCCTCATGCAGTGCACATGTAATTGATTGGTCAATGTTGTATTTTAGCACACTCTCCATGTTTTTTAATAACGTTAAACTTGATTTGCCCCCTGTTATAGCTCATTATACAGATGTCTCAACCATGGGACGTACTGCTCGCCACAAGCTGTTTATTCCTGCCCATGCACTATCCCATGTGGTGGTCAACAACTCGACACACCAGACCCACTGCTCTCCATATGCTATCAGCCAAAAATTGCAATGGACCAGGTTTGACTTGAACATTTCATGATATAAAAGCATTCTGAGATAAGCATTTGTGTATTTTATTTGTTTGCAGACAGATAACTGTGCTGTTGTCATGTTTTGGTAGAATTAGTTGTCATTCTAGTATCAACTAAACGAAAAAAAAGCATGTCCTCATAATTATATTGGCTAAATATGTCATTTGAAATTGAACAATGTGAGTTATAATTTTTCTTGCTTCTATAAATATTTTTATAAAATGTAAATCTCCATTGTGATAGTCTTATAGACGTTTGTTTCTGAAGTCCATATGATTCTCATTTAAATGCCCATTACACATTTTCAGCCTGCACTTTAGATACAAAGTGAAAATGTTGTTTTCAATGTTTTTATTTGAAGACGTGTATTTCAATTTTCCTTCATGTTTATTTCTCAATTTCTAGATCATGGAAGTCTAAAAAGGGTTCTATCAGATCAAGGCCAGGAGTTTGTGAATGAAGTGAGTGACCAATGTCGGCCTAAAATTTGTATAATGCAATGCTATTTCCTATTTTGCTTGCCAAATATATTTATTCCTATTTTTTTAGGATAATTGAGAGTTATCTAAGCTTTTACTATTAGAACGTTCTGTAAGTGCAACCTATCACCCACAGACAAATGATTTAGATTAGCATACTAATATATAAACTGTACGCCTCCAGGGAAGGAGAGTTAGTACTTCTGACAAATTGCAAGCGAAAAACAAGAAAAGGAGGCATTTTGGAGCATAAGTTTACTGGACCGTACCGTATTGTCGATATGCAAGAAAAACTTGTAAAATTAGTCAATAATGCTAGCAAAATGCCTTTACGTACAACTTATAATCTCGACATGTTGAATCAAAGTGAAATATTTAACATAACCATTTGTATGTCTCTAAAAGGTTTTCCTACAGATATTGAAGCGTCCTGAATATGACCAATGGCAGTTAGTGATAGAATCTAACCAAAGATAACAGGACAGCTATAATTGTGGTGTTTTTTGCATGCTGGTAATGATACTTCCAAAAACATTAATTTGTTGAACATACACTACTTTTTATTATTTTATGTTAATAACTGTTTTTATTAGAATAGTTGTAAATCGGAAATGACACTTATGAACGCCTACCGAGCGCGTCCATAGTGCCCATCGGAAGCATATTGGTATTCGCCTATAATTTTGTCTAACCATTAGTATGGTCCTAACCCAGTTAAAATTAAGCCTGGACATTTGTACAACATATACATTTTTAACTCTTTTTTCAGTTTACAGAATGTTACATAAGTCAGCAGCCAATTGCAGAGATGTAAGAAAGTATATCCTCCTGTTCTAGTTCATTACACCGATGTCTCAAACATGGAACGCACTAGTTGTGAGAAGCTCAATGAAAATTTCAATTGACCTAATAGAATCATCAGATTTGTATACTACCCTAGTGGTGTTATAAACTTCGGATTACTTGTTACTTTGTTTTGACTTTGATTTTTTTTATAAAAAGGCACAGCTTTAAATTTAAACATAGTATAGTAAGATATTTCCATTATGTATGTGAATTTAAAATTATGCTTCTTATCCTGCCATTAGAACCTGTTTTGAACAGTTGTGACTGTCCTATGTACTCGATCGGTAAACCCCTGAAAACATGAAGAAAATATTGCAAATATGGTACTACAATATTTACCATTGCTGTTATGATGCGCTAATGTACTTCTTTTTTACATTTAGAGTCTTTCTCTACTATATGGAACCAAAAAGATTCACACATTTTTAACGGATAACGTTAAGGTAAATACTCTCAATATGACTAGTCGACGAAGTTAAAAAGTAACGGATATAAGTACTTGAGGGGTTTTGGGTGGCAGATAATCTCCAATTCACGCTTGTACGTATGGGTCTGATACAGGGTGGATCTCTGTATAAAAAAATGGATGTGTAGGTATTAGGATGGCATACAGAGCTCCCAACCGTCTTGCTTTTTCTCTTAAAGGGTTCCAATTGGGGATGATTATTAGCCTGTGCAGTAGAGGTTGATGGTGTTGCTCCACTGGTACTGGGCCTTCTCATGAAGCAGGAGGAACCTCTCTCAATCTCCTTAACTCTTCCCTTGCAAAGTTGACCGGATGCTTGATCTACAAGTGCTTCCGCATACTTGCAGTTCCACACCAGTACTTTTTATTGGGGTCTCCTCTTGGAAGCAGTCTTCCATATGCGGCAAGAAACTGTTCTTGCATTCACCTTTTTTAAGACTTGTGGAAATTAATTTCAAAACATTCATTTTGGTGTACCAAAGTATGCATGTACAATGTCCAGTGGAAGCGTTTTGAGAGTGGGTACACCCAAGATCAAGTTAAGAGATTTGATTGATAAGGCATAGCAAAGGAGGTGGCAACAACTGTGAGAAAGGTCCATGGGTGGTGGAGGCTGGGTTTGTAAATCTGCTCCATCTATAACTTTCTCTCTCTCACATTTTTAATGTTGTTTTCTCTACCTTTCTCTCTCCCTCACTCTCTCTCACATCATTTCTCTTTCTCTTTTAAAGTTATGGACACTGCAGTCAACTCTGACGTGTAGAACCAAAGCTGAGTTGAAGTTGTGAACTCTGTTTGTCACAATGTTCATACAAAGTAAGCAGAATGGCCTAGATATACAATACCTCCGATTAAATGTATTAGAAATAAAAGAGCTTATTTACAAACCCCTTTCACCACTTTTCCGTGACTTTCAACATGAGAAAAGCAACACAAAAGTGGCGCAAGAGTCTTGTAAATAAGCCCTAAAGAATATTGTCCTGCATAATGACTTGATCTCTCAGCTAATTCTGTCTCATCTCTGAATCATTTTAAAGACCTGTTGCTCTGTAATGTAAATATGACGCAGGAGGCAATTCTATACAGACACCGCTTTAACGCAAGCCTCTAAGAAAACTGAAATGTATTAGTCACACTGCACACGTAAAAAAAAAAAGTAAATATCGTCAAGTGTTACTATGACTTGTAATGTTTCACCTCATTTAGCCACATCAATCTAATTTTAAACACTAATTTTCTTTTTTGTTTTGCAGATTACCTACCGCACTTCTATTGGAATCCTTATCACATGTGTATTATATTGTTTTGTTAAAGTTATGGTTGTAGTTATTTATTGTATTGTTATATTTTAGATATGTTTCCAGTTATTTATTGTTTTAATAAAAGTTAATTTAAAAAAGTATAAACGTCTTTTTTTTGTGGGGGTAGCAGTCCCCAATAGAAATGATATTTACAATTGGAAGTATAATTCTGAGGCTTTACCAGAGTCTTTTGTTACAACTAACGGTTCCTATGGAAAAGTTTTAAAACTACAACACCATTAGCAACATAGTGTGGTGAACTTCTAACCTCTGTGCTCACTTAAGTGTTCCATGAACTGTTACTATGGTAACAGGCATGAGGCAGTTTTGGAGTAGGGTTGAAAGGTAATGGCTGTACAGAAACCGTTATATTTACCCAGGATCCTCTACATGACAGAAAGGAAAGCAAAGTAAAACAGAACACTGTGTACCAGATTTACAACCCCCTTGCACCACTTGCGTGTCCACCCCCCTACAATATTAGAAGTGTGTGGGCTTCATCGACCCCCCTCAAACCCCGGGAACCACCACCCGGGAATTTGTGTATTACGGGAGGCACTCTGCGTGGCCCTCCGCCTGGTGCTCTCGAGGGCCCTGGGTACCGCCACCCCACCGACGGCCGGCCGCTGCAGTGTACCGGGGTGCCTACCCCGGGACACTGCTGTTTGCTTCGACAGGGCGGGACTCTCACGACTCCTGCCTTCCCATAGCAAACTTAGTTCGCATTTAGAAAAACAGAGCAGTAAAATCTGTTCTCACTTTCAAAATCCAAAGCAGATTGCATTTCATCATACAAATTAGCAACTCCCCATGTGAAAAAGCAATGCCGGCTCGCGAAGAACGCAAAAGTTCATCTTACAATGTTGCTAAATAAAACAGCAAGTGCACTTGACTCAATATACCAGCTTATCCTACGTAATGTTATTTTCAATCACGTTCTGATAACCAATAAGAATAATGCTTTTAAAAAACAGAAACTAAGTATGGGTGCAAAATCCGCTCCGCTCACGAAATTTGCGAATTTTCGACAATTTCACGATGCACCAATCTCGAGAAATTGCCAAAAAATTAGCGAATTCACGAGCGGGTGGATTTTTTTTTTGGGCCCCAGAAAGCACAGTTAAGGCAGGTGCTCGAGTTGAAGCTAACTTTGTAACCATTTTAGAATGGCGCCGGCAAGCTGCCAGAGTGCTTGCTGGTGCCATTCTAAAATGGTTACAAAGTTAGCTTCAACTCGGGCACCTGCCTTAACTCTGTAAGTGCTTCCTGTGGGCCAAAAATTAAACCTCAACAGGAAGCACTTACAGATGTAAATAAAGCAGCTGCCCGAGTTGAAGCTCAAATTCAGTAACGTTTTAATCAGCCCAAAAGCATTAATGAGTACGGTTGAGGCTGGGCAAGTGTGCTTTAACCCCGTATCTGCCGTCGAAAATTAGCTGTAATACCCGAGGGAGGTCTTTGCATCCCTGAGTTTCTCGAGCACAATCCCTGTTCCTGTGACCAGGAGGCTGCTTTCTCCTTACCTGCTGCCCTGCTTGCTCCCTGACCCTTTATACACAAGAGGCATGTGAACACGCATAGAAGCCTCGCACCACACACTAGCGGTATCAAACGTCTTCCTGCCCTTTCCCAACTATGATGGACAGCTCACTCAAGGGACCTCGGTGCCTTTTGGCGCTGTGGCAAAGTTCCAGGCCCACATGGTCAGTGGAGACAAATCTTCTGGCCCTACGCAGCTGCAGTGTAGGAAAAGCACTATCATTTACCCAACGAGGTAGCACTTACTGGATTAGCCAATAGTACTCCAGTTGAGTAGAGGTATTGCACAAAACGGTGGCATCTTTGTGGATAACTATGCAGGGCAGGATTCATTCTGGCACGAGGCTCCTGTCACAAAAAATAAATCTCTACAGGAAGCACTTACAGATATGAATAAAGCAGGTGCCCGAGTTGAAGCTCAAATTCAGTAATGTTTTAATCAGCCCAAAAGCATTATTGAGCACGGTCGAGGCTGGGTAAGTGTGCTTTAACCCCATATCTGCAGTAGAAAATTAGCTGTAATACCCGAGGTTGGTCTTTGCATCCCTGAGTTTCTTGAGCGCAATCCCCGTTCCTGTGACCAGGAGGCTGCTTTCTCCTCACGTGCTGCCCTTCTCGCTCTCTGACCCTTTATACACAAGAGGCATGTGAACAAGCATAGAAGCCCCGCACCACACACTAGCAGTATCAAACGTCTTCCCGCCCTTTCCCAATCCCAACTATGATGGACAGCTCACTCAAGGGACCTCGGCGCATTTTGGCGTGGTGGCAAGTTACAGGCACACATGGTCAGTGAAGACAAATCTTCTGGCCCTTTACGCAGCTGCAGTGTATGAAAAGCACTATCATTTACCCAACGAGGTAGCACTTACTGATTAGTCAGTAGAAAGTACTCCATTTGAGTAGAGGTATTGCACAAAATGGTGGCATCTTCGGGATAACTATGCAGGGCAGGATTCATTCTGGCATGAGGCTCCTGTCACAAAAATTAAACCTCAACAGGAAGCACTTACTGATATAAATAAAGCAGGTGCCCGAGTTGAAGCTCAAATTCAGTAACGTTTTAATCAGCCCAAAACATTAGTGAGCACGGTCGAGGCTGGGCAAGTGTGCTTTAACCCCATATCTGCAGTCGAAAATTAGCTGTAATACTCGAGGGAGGTCTTTCAATCCATGAGTTTCTCAGGCGCAATCCCCGTGTATTTCCTGTGACCAGGAGGCTGCTTTCTCCAAACCTGCTGCCCTGCTCGCTCTCTGACCCTTTATACACAAGAGGCATGTTGACACGCATAGAAGCCCCGCACCACACACGAGCGGTATCAAACGTCTTCCCGCCCTTTCCCAACTATGATGGACAGCTCACTCGAGGGACCTCGGCGCCTTTTGGCGCGGTGGCAAAGTTACAGGCACACATAGCCAGTGGATACAAATCTTCTGGCCCTTTACGCAGCTGCAGTGTAGGAAAAGCACTATACATTTACCCAACAAGGTAGCACTTACTGATTAGCCAGTAGAAAGTACTCCAGTTGAGTAGATGGAAATTGCAAAAAAAATCCGCGATTTCGCAGGAAAATTCGCAAATTCGCAGACTTTTTTGCGATTTCGCGCGAATTCGCGGACCATAGTTCCGCAAAATTCGCCCATGCACCCTAGTTTTCAGTGTAGTATGTTGTCAAACAACCAATCATTTATTTTCTGTATTTCAACACTGCATCTTATCCACCAGTTTGGAAAATCTTAGTTTTCAAACTGCCATTTCATTTACAGAGACCATCTGAGTGCGTCGAGAACTCCTTTCAAAATGCTTAGACTGTGAATTGTGGAACACAACTATATTTTCTTGAGCCTAAGAGACTATAGAATGGGGTCCATTTACCACAACGATCTGCGTTTCAATATGCATGGAATCTATAGGAGAGATGCTGTACATTTTACAGATGAAGGGAACTGAGTTTTCCTCATGAACTTTAGTCTCTGCATCGGTACGTACTTGTAGGTACTAAAATCTCTCAATAAACACAAGGGCTCTTTTTAGAGCCACCTAAGATCTAAACACATAAGCTTGATGTATATCTAAAAAAAAATGCTTTGATTTTTTTCGGCTGCAAAATGCGCGGATCCTACGCGCATCCTATGACTTTTAAAAATAAATATATATATGTTCTTACTTTTTTAGCCCTAAGGGTCTTTATGGGACCCCCTGAGCAGGCCTTGGGGTCAGGGTGTGTCTACCCTGCTCCTGTTCAAGTTTTGCACACATATTCCACTGACTAACTCAGCCTCGCTTCTACCGAGGCGCACAATGGCTGCCAACAATTCCTGGTTTCAAATGTTTACAACCACTTGACAGTCAATTAGCATTGAGCTCGTGACCGGGACGGTGAGCTTATAATACAATGCCAATCCTCGCACAATCCGCGGATCCACCACTCCCCTAGATATATAAATGACTTTAACCGTAATTTTCTCCGAAAATACTGAACAGATTGAGACTATATAAGCAAAAGGCAGAAGTCAGAACTGAGGACTACCTCTCTTCTAAACTTGGTGTCATTCCGTTCAGCCGTTCTGGCTGTCGCCGTGTCTAAAGGTCCTATGAGAAATTCCATGGGGAAAACACGTTTTGGGACCCTCCTTTTTTCTCGGCCCCCGCTTGACCAATCACCCCCAAACTTTCAGGGAAAGAGCGGACTGAGCTGGCCCAAAGTTTGGAAAATTTCAAGAAGATTCATCAATCGACGCCGAAGTTATTCCCAATAGAATGTAGCGGTTTTCCTATGGATAATAGGTCCTAACTATAACTACCTACTGGCAATGTTCCCTCCAATTGTTTTCCTCTGCGTCAGTGTGGGGTCTCTGTGCGTTTCAGCCATGGCTATATGCACCAGGAAGCACACCGTGTGTGTGTGCAGCGCCAAATATCACTACAAACGTTTGCTTAAAACCTTAGCAGCCCAGCTCTGTTAAGAAGAGACATTTTATTCCTCTGTCTGATGTAACATTTCCTATACATTTAACTACACACTATGATTCAGTGTCTCTGTGTAATGTGTATGCGATGTAAAGTGCTTAACACCTTACACTGGTATAAGTGGTGCTATTAAACACAATAAATATGAAAAAGAGAGGAGTTTTGGAGACTTGAGGGTCACTGATAAATGTTGGTAATGGGAGTCCGTGGCGGAGGTGGTCATTGGGGCGCCAACAAACATTGTCACAGCAGGTGCCACAAGCACTAAAGCCGGCCCTGTTTAAATGGCACTAATAATTACAGTGAAGTTATGAAAACGTCCCACATTCAAATTTGAAACCTTGGCAGATATGTTGCTGCATTTCTTTTCTTAATAGGGTTGGGCTGCGGGGTGATTGTGTCCATTTGTTAAGGTTTTCGTGTTCTTTGCAGCTCATGATGGGTGCTGCGATTAACATGAAAACTTTAACAAATGCACAGGGACATCTTTTGAGTGCCAGGGCCAAACTTATTTCTGGGGAACCTGATTTGAACAGCTTTGGATCTATGATCAAATTTCAGATTTTTTATGTCCTTTTTGGCCAGGACACCGACACTACAGAGGCACACTGATCCAAATTCTAAATGTGCTTCCATGTTTGAGCGTTTATGCGGAGAAAGGCTGTTACAAACGAGGCATTCCCACTCACTACCGGTGCTACTGCAGGTCACAAGTATTGGTTGGCTTCTAGATTAGCATAAGTATCGCCTCCTTGACGGACACACAGAGGACACGCAGAGGACTGCGCAGGAGGGAAAGGTCGGGAATTGAAATAGAAACTGATTAGTACAGCATTATTTTTAAACTGCACAAGAGTTTTTACTTTTAAATTGTACCTGGTTTCTTGTGATTGCACTATTGCACGCAGCACTTGTAGGACAGCAGCTTCGATCCGCCGCAACCTTTTGCGCTGTTTGAGCAGAGAAACGCTGTCACAAACAAGGCATTCCCACTCACTTCCAGTGCCCCTGGAGGTAGCAATACTAGTGGTTGGCTTCCGGATTAGTATAAATATCACATGCCACGCCGTATGCGTGGCAGACGGACCGCTGGCACGCCGAAGGCAGGCCCGTCTGCGTTCGGAACGCAGCCAAGGCCAGAGAGGCTGTCAGTCCCTGCCCAAGAATCCAATACTCTAGTAGTGCGCTATTTAAGTTAAACTGTCAAGAGACCAAATGCAATGTTCAGCTTCACATTGATGCTATGAAAGGCCTGTTAACCTGCTGTGGAAGTAGAACCACCCTCTGCATCTCTAGTAGAAGTATTAGGCAAGTCCCCGTAGAAAAACAGAAATTACACAATTACACTAATTTACACAAACAACATTTACACAAACCTCTACATTGGGGCCTAATAAATGCATGATCTGTAAGCAAAAACACACTCCATATTCACGACCTCCTGAACACAGGGGAGCTAGACTGTCTATTCCTCACAGAAACATGGATGAATGAGTGCTCTAATCCAGATATTGTACAAGCTCTCCCACAAGGCTACACATTGACCAGACAGGATAGAAGTGGACAAAGAAGAGGAGGCCTTGCAATAATTTATAAGCAGGACCTAAAATTTATGACAATCAACCCCATAAAACTAAGAGAAGCTGAGAGCCTCCCTTTCTGCTTCCAATTAAACAGTAGCTCTACATTCACTGGAGTTCTTATGTTTAGATCCCCTGGCTCTTCCCTCAAGTTTTTGGACACACTAGAGGACCACATCAGCCCCCTAGTTATTGAATATTCTAGTTTTACCATTCTGGGAGATTTTAATATACATCTTGAAGCTCAGGACACTCCCAACTCTAGACAGTTCTGTGATATTATTAGCACCATGGGTTTGAAACAAATGATTGAGGGTCCCACGCACGACGCCGGACATACCCTTGACGGCATCTGCATCAATATGACTACTCTATCTGTAGATTCTCCCACCACTATTACCTGGTCAGACCACAAATGTATCCCATTTAAAATAGATCCGTATAAAGCTCAAGCATGGAAATTCACGAGGTCTACTGGACCCCAAGGCGATCCGCAAGTGGAATAGGATGCTGGAGCATCCGAGCTCTTAACAATGGCTGAAGCAAGCAAACCCACCTTTACGGGCATCCCCTCTATTGACAATGACGAGCTCAATGAGTGGCTGACATCCCTGGTGGATAACATAGCACCAGTTGTTTGCCCCAAAAAAGGCCAGTCTAAGAAGAAAAACAAAGCCCTTTGGTTCTTCCCCGACTAAAGGAATTACAAGGTAATTGTAGGAAGCTGGAAAAAATTTGGAGGAGAAGTTATGAATCAGCTCCTTTTAAAATAGCCCTTAGACAGTACCATCTCAATATGAAATTGGAAAAAATGACTTTCTATTCCAATCAAATTAACCAAGCAGGAGAGAACCAAAAAAACATTTTCAATATTGTTCAAACCTACACAAAACCCAAAATACTTGATCAAGAAATTATACCCTCACAGGATTTGTGTGACAAAATTACTGAATATTTTGAAAATAAAATCATTGATTTAAGGAAGGACTTCCCTGAGACCAGCCCTCACATGAATCAGCATGTTCCATTAAGGACTACAGGGATATTCTCCTGCTTCCAAGAGATTAGCATGGATCAGTCGAGACAAGCTATTCTTGCCTACAAATCGGGTTCCCTTTTGATCCCTGCCCTCCTAGAGTACTTTAGGTACTTGTGGACATTATCATTCCACCCATTAATCAAATAATTAATTCATCCTTTGAATCCTCCAACATACCAGACAATTGGAAGATTGCGGCAGTAAAACCCTCCAAAAAAAGAAAATTGCGGATCGTGCCGCACTTACTGACCTCAGACAATCTCACTGTTACCATGGCTGAGTAAACTAGTGGAAAAACTGGCTAACATACAACTCAACGATTTCCTGTTGAAAGAAAATATCCTCCACCCAAAACAATCAGGTTTCAGACCCGGCCATTCAACAGTGTAAGGTGTGTGCTATAATATCATGGTAATTTGAGATGTCTTATGTATTGCATCTCAGATGAAAGGGGCAGGGCTGATGCTCTAAATTCGACCACTAAATACACCTGTTGTCATTGTTCATGTAGATATTGCTTGCATGTGAGTGCATGGTCCTCTCCAACAAGAGTGTGTATGCACCAATCGATCTATTCTGTCTGTCTATATTTTTTTTCTTTCTATCATTCTCATTGTCTTTCTCTGTATTTCTCTTCTGCTCTTACCCTCTCTCTGTTTCTTGGGTTTGTGTCCATATCCATCCGTCCCAGCTGGTCACCCAGATTGGCTCAGAGACTGCTTATGTAACAAGCATTAGCAAAGGCCAATAGGTCCCCCCTATGGTGGCTATTAGCCATGGCTATGTTTTGTAGCCCTGTTGTGCAGAAACGTGAATGCTTTGCAGTGTGGCTAAAACTCATTTAAACAAGCATTGGCATAGCCAATTTGTCTCACCTTTGGGACCTTACAACTGTTTAGCCATGCAACAGTTGATGTAGTTGCACCAAGGATATTGTGATGCATAATTAACTACTTATAAGGTCCCAAAAGCGAGACCTATTGGCAATGCCAATGCTTGTTTTAAGGGGGCCTCGAAACAGGTCTCTATCGGGCTCTGTTTTATGCCCTGGCACAGGCAGTCTGTTTTTTTCTAGACTACAGTAACAGCAGGCACATCGATGTGCCCATGTTCACACTGCTTATTCTCACTAGTAGAGAAGTTGGAGCATGACGTCATGCCTGGTGAGCCTTGTAGGTAGGGTGACCAGGAGTCCTGGATTTGTCTGGACTGTCCCGGTTTTTCAACAGTTGTCCTGTCAGATTTCGGGAAAAGCGGGTCATGTCCTGGTTTTTTGAGAGGGTGAACTAAAAACAGTGAGAGGCATGTTTTTTGATGTTCCAAAGCAGGGCTAGTAAGCAGTTTAGTTAACCTCTTCCATGCTCATGATGAGCCCAGCTCGTCATAAGTCACAATGGAGCTGTGCTCATGATGAGCTGGGTTTGTCATAAAGGCCGCGATTGATTCCCCGCCGCGTGCGATTGATTCCCCGCCTGTGCGGGTGAATTAATCAGTGGACGGGGTCGTGGCAAGCCCAGCTCGTCATGAGCACAGCTCCACTGTGACTCATGACGAACTGGGCTTGCCACGAGCACCGCGGTGCCACGGCCCCCCCCTCACCGTGCCGTAGGGGAATAATTCCCACAGCGAAGGTGTTAACAGGCATGATGCTGGTTTTAAAAACTACATTTTAGTTATTTTCTTAGTGGCTGTTCTGTGTTTCTATGAGGATGAGGACTGTCATTATTTGCCACTTTATTTATATGAATTTGTGGTCCTTCCTCTATTTATGCGAAATGTCCAGTTTTTTGGGTCGCACGCTCTAGTCACCCTACTTGTAGGGGATGGGAAATCTTTTAAAGAGAGTCATTTTCTCTCTGGGTTTTTCTTCTCTTTTTGAAACTCAGGAGCAGCAACATTGTTGTGGTGCCACCAGGGTTTTAAGTTGAAGCCTTTTCAATATTACACACAAGCCATAGTTGCTGCTTATTTATCTTATGCAACTAACAACCATTGATTGACAAAGCCAATAGTCCTGACTTGTAGGTTATTTGTTGTATCATATATCTGGATGCAATGACAGAAACAGCAAAATACAAGTCGGGGGGTACGGTATGCTAAGTACAGATTTTTAGCTTATGTGTCTTAAGTCAGGGCCTTAATTATACTGGCCATGCACCTTTGCGAGACCCCCAAGTTTTTTCATCCCACTTAAAGCCCTGGGTATGATGTTACTTGTTGTATCATATATCTGGAAGCAATGACAGAAACAGTAAAATACAAGTAGGGTGGCACACTATGCCAAGCACAGAAATGTGTAAATCACCCCACAGCTGCGCTCTAGTAAGTAGAGAAATTCAGCAAGTCTACAAACACAACGTGAGCTTTTCACACCGTGTTTGTAAAGTTGCTGCATTTCTTTTCTTAATATAGCTAGGCTGCAGGGCGATTGTGGGGCTTTGTTAAAGATTTCAGGTTAATCACTGCGCCCATCTGGAGCTGTAATTAACTAAAAACTTTAACCAAGTCACACAATCACCCTGCAGCCCAGCTCGCAGGGTGATGGGCACATTGTGTGCTTTTGTCTAAAGTATTCATGTTAATTTCAGCTTGTGACGGTGCTGCAATTAACATAAATACTTTAAACAAAAGCACACAGTAGGCACAGCAGCCGGGCAGGCTCTACATGAAAGAAATACCCGATTTTCACGCCGCTCGCTTTTTAAAAGCAGCGGCGCGAATGTAGTTGATATATATATATATATATATATATATATCGAGAGATGGTACATGTTGGAGGAGAAGAGGTGCAGAGCTAAAAGAGGCAAGCAAGCCGGATGGCAGGAAAGTCGAGTGTGCCCCTCGAAAAGCTCAAGAGCATTGCGTAATAATTTTATGGTACACGGCTGCCCTTGGCCGTGCGAGGGAGCACCATCTCCGGATGTGGAGGAAGATTCTCCATCGCGAAGAGGCTGCGGCGGTGCACGACGCACTGCTGTGAAGTTCGACAATCCCTCAATTATAATAGCACTGCCCCACGGACCCTCTCCTACTAAAGGAAAATTGTTTTGGACATTAATTACTGGGAAGGACCCGACCTACTTAAGGATAATACAAACACTCATGCTATGGACTACAATTACCATCATGCCCTGATGGATAATAGAATGAGCCACGCCCACTGAGGGCGGAATCACACAACTTTCAATAAATGGTTGTTGATAGCAATGGGTGTCACCGTGGTTCCTTTCCAGTCCCCATGAAGAAGAAGCGGAGTGGCCTCGAAACGCGTCGGGAGATGGTACATGTTGGAGGAGAAGAGGTGCAGAGCTAAAAGAGGCAAGCAAGCCGGATGGCAGGAAAGTCGAGTGTGCCCCTCGAAAAGCTCAAGAGCATTGCGTAATAATTTTATGGTACACGGCTGCCCTTGGCCGTGCGAGGGAGCACCATCTCCGGATGTGGAGGAAGATTCTCCATCGCGAAGAGGCTGCGGCGGTGCACGACGCACTGCTGTGAAGTTCGACAATCCCTCAATTATAATAGCACTGCCCCACGGACCCTCTCCTACTAAAGGAAAATTGTTTTGGACATTAATTACTGGGAAGGACCCGACCTACTTAAGGATAATACAAACACTCATGCTATGGACTACAATTACCATCATGCCCTGATGGATAATAGAATGAGCCACGCCCACTGAGGGCGGAATCACACAACTTTCAATAAATGGTTGTTGATAGCAATGGGTGTCACCGTGGTTCCTTTCCAGTCCCCATGAAGAAGAGGCGGAGTGGCCTCGAAACGCGTCGGGAGATGGTACATGTTGGAGGAGAAGAGGTGCAGAGCTAAAAGAGGCAAGCAAGCCGGATGGCAGGAAAGTCGAGTGTGCCCCTCGAAAAGCTCAAGAGCATTGCGTAATAATATATATATATATATATATATATACATGCAGTATGTGGACGTCCAAAATCAGCAACTCAGCCAAACAGACGAAGCGAGACCCAAGAATTGGTGCAAATTATTTATTTCTTAGCCCAACACCAATCTGCCATGACGCGTTTCGGCTTAACGAAGCCTTGATCACATGACACCGTCATGGGGGCTGACATACCGTTTTTAAAGTGCAAGATGCCGTTACGTAATAAACATAGTAAAGTTACTAACACAATTAACACATATTGCGTTAAAAAGAACCTTTCAATAGAGGTAAAGTATAATAGATTTCCACATTTATATAAACATATAAATATATAGCAGCCTCTTAATAATATTGCACATATTCAGGTAAAAGTGTGTTGGCAATTTAGAATAATAATACAACATATAAATACATAAAATGTTTTAAAATATAAATATTCCCGTTCATTGCCAGTGATCAACCTAAAACGTCTTTCCAATTTCATTTGGTGTACTGCTAACCGAACCGTATGCTAAATAGCAGCAACAGGGGCGCTGAGTACATATATTGTATAACCAGTACCAAGAACTGTTTCTTTCATTGGTATCGGAAATAGCTAACAATAAAGCCCAAGTGGGCTGATGATTTTATATGTGCAAAATTTAAATCATTGTGCAAAATACAATAAAGTGCATATTTTTAACGGTCAAAAAATTGGGCTACCAGTGAGTTAAAATAGTAATCAGATACCAACTATCATGATTATACATTCATGTGGGGGACAAGGGTAATAGTTCATTAATTCTTTTGTGTTTAACAGCTTCAAATTCATAATATCAATAAAATACAAAGAGCAATGCTGCCTGTTACAGGTAAGTGTGACAATCTTCGCTAGTGTTGAGCCCATTAGGCATTTTAGTATCGAGCATGATGATGTGTCTGGTTTCTAACCTCCGCAGAAGGGATTCTCTGTCCCCACCCCTACTCTGTGGGGGGACGGTGTCAATTACAAAGTACATTAACCCGGAGGCATTTTTCCCATGAACTTTCTCGAAATGCCTAGCTACGGAGTAGGCTGGATCTGCATTGGTGATAGCTCTAAAATGTTGCAGAATCCGTTTGTACACCTGTGGTCTGGTGCTCCCTACATATCTCAGACCACAGGGACATTCCAAAACATAGACAGCGTACTCTGACCTGCAATTCAATTTTTCTCTAATCTTGATGTGATTAGGAGAAAGCGGAGTCATATACTCTGATCTACTTACACCATTTTTGCAAGCTTTGCAGGTAGAGCATCTCAAGAAGCCCTTACTTCCATCAAGCCACGAGCCCATGACTACTTCAGGACTACTTGAGACAAGACTATCCTGCATGGATCTTGCTTTTCTATATGTAATGCTCGGTGATTTGGTAAACATCTTGCCTACAACTGGATCACTAGTGATCAAAGACCAGTTATTTTCTACAATCTTATGTATTGCCTGATGTTGGTTACTGAAGCCGATTATCAGGCGTGTTTCACTAGCTGCTGTTTTTTTAGAGACAGCTACACTGTCATCTTGAGGTGCCAGTTGCAGTCTATCCAGTTTGTTAGCTCTAATGATAGCACTGTCTATGGATTCAGTTGAGTAGCCTATATTCAAAAACCTACCCTTGCATTCTTTTTGCGCCTCTAGGCATTCTGTGTTGCTGCTACAAATTCTCCTGATGCGCAACATCTCCCCGTAGGGGATGCTCCTTATCAGGTGCGCCGGAGGGTGGCTGGCAGCATGCAACACTGTATTGCCTGCTGTGGGTTTCCGATAGAGCCTCGTCTCCAACTGGCCATTGTCAACATAAATTTCTACATCCAAAAAGACAATGGAATTAGTACTGATACTACTAGTAAGTTTTAAATTGAGATTGTTGATATTCAATTGTTCAATAAACTTAGCAGCGTCATTTGCAGAGCCATCCCAAATGAAAAAGAGGTCATCAATATACCTCAACCAGGTCTTTACCTTGGTGCTCAAGATTGTATTGAAGTTAGGTATGAGGACCTGCTCCTCCCAGTAGCCCATGTGGAGACAGGCATACCTGGGAGAAAAGCAGGCCCCCATAGCCACTCCCCTGGTCTGCAAAAACAACTGATATATATATTTATCCAAAACAAACAAAGTCCCACTCACGCTCTCAGAGGAAAGCCAAATACAGTAGTCACAGGAAAGTACAAGCAAATTGGGGGTTTATTTGATTCATAAACCCGCCGCGAACAAGCCACTCAGGTGGCGAAACGCGTCAAGGCGGGTTTATGAATCAAATAAACCCCCAGTTTGCTTGTACTTTCCTGTGATTACTGCGTTTGGCTTTCCTCTGAGAGCGTGAGTGGAACTTCGTTTGTTTTGGATATTATTCACCGGTCCTCTCCGCTGGTCTCACGCCATCCCGAGGATTGGGAGCATACACAGGAGAAACTTGGTTGGATATATATATATCTATTTATATATACTGGCAGGTATTTCTAGTAGGACCTTTTTTCCCATAGACACATAGTCTTATAGCTTTAGTCCTTTTTGAGAAATCCTCCCGAAATTTTACAGAGAACGTGCACTACTGCATCTGGTTCTGTATAGAAAGTTTCTGGGTCATTCACAAAGCTGGGGCAGAGAAAAAAGGGGATCACAACATTATTTTTTACCTTGCAATGTCTATTGGGATGTTGCTCTTTTTACCCCAAACCACTGAATTAAATTACACCAAGTTTGGCAGAATGTTAGATCTTGGCCCAGAAAGATCTCTTTTTGTAATTTATTGTAAATCTGTTGTAGTTTGGTAGTTATAAATGAAAGAAATGTATAGATATCTAGGGACATGGATGCTTTAAAAGTCCGGATGCACTGGGTAAATGCAGTACCTGCAAAAAAGGCGCTGCATCAATTTCCCAGTTGCGAAACAGGTGATCCATTGATTTCTTCAGCTGCACAGCAGGGCCTACATCGGAGTCAGAGTGTGCCCCATGGACATCTGTGACAAGATGTTCAGGACACCGGTTGCAGCAATCTTTAAGCTGCATGGCAGGCACTGCATTGATTCTTCAGCCGCACAGTGGTTCTGCGTCGGAAAAATAGGTGCTTTGAGTCGATGCCTGTATTATGTTGGTTCTCTCAGCAAAACTACATCCAATGGCCTAGAACTGGAATTGGCACCATGTGGCTGGTCAGGACTCCCAGCAGAGGAGATCAAGGGCTGCAGGTGAAGTCTCTGATGGCCCTAAGACTTCTTAACAGGAGGCAAGCATGCACAAGCCCTTGGAAAACCTTGGAAAGCTGGATTTATAAAGCAGACCTTTCAGTCCCAGGACAGAAGCAGCAAACAGTAGGCCAACAACAAAGCAACCAGCAGAGTGTCAGTTCCTCCTGCAGCATCCAGCTCATCTTCCTGTCAGAATGTCCTCTTAGTCCAGAAGTGTTCCAAAGGTATGGTGTCACAGCTCCAGTACTTCTACCAATTTATACCTGTAAGTAGGCAAAGTTCAAAGGAGAGTGTTTGTAGTGCACAAGACCATGCCTTTCCCTGACCTGGCTCCAGACACACTACAGGGAGGTAGAGACAGCTTTGTGTTAGGACAGGCACAACCCTCAAAGAGAAGAAAAGGTTAGACAGTGGAACCCTACAAGGCACCTGACACACTATCCCTAAACTTATATTCTAACATGATGAAATTTGATATTGGAACATGAAACAACAATATTAAAGCATATTGTATGTTAAGCGTGGGGATTTACTAGGTCAAAGAAACACCTGACAGTGTTAAAAGCCGGTATAGCGATGTGAAGCCAGGTGTGCTGTAAGCACAAGCATCTCTCCCTATTATTGTCCCTGAAGCGCACTGCCACCTCGTGTGAGGGATACTCAACACACAATAGCTGCTCTATCAGTGGGACATGCCATTAACGGCAGAGAAGAATGGCGATGCATAGAAAAGGCATGTGCCTGTAAAAAGGGGATGCATCTAGCGTTCTTTTATATCCCAGTTGTCTGCCAAGTGGCAGTGTAGACTGGAGATAGGTACCATGCCAAGTGACACTGAATGGCACCAAAGCCAGTTTCTTAAGTAATCATCAAGTGATCCAGGCTGGCAGAAAAGACACTAAGACCCCACTGCTAATTGAGAAAGAAATTTCTCTATAAAAAGAAAATCCCTAATCTAATATGTCTATCTACTGGGGGTATCTAAAGAACTGTGCGCACACTGACAAGGCACCCACTGCCACAATGCCATCCAATACAGGATTATCACAGTAAAAATAAAAAGCAAAGGTGCACCACAAAAACAAGGAAAAATATTCAATCAGTGTCCACAGTTTTTTCTTCAAAGTTCTTCTTTTATTCAAACAGCATAAAAACAAGGATCTTGATAGTTTTGAACAGCCAACGCGTTTCGTCCATACAAATGGACTTCTTCAGGGCATGGGTATAAAAGATGCTCTAATCCAAGGAGATCAGGCCAACTGATTATAGAAACAGCTGGTGCAGTACGGTCTTTTTCTGAAATTTCTTGGGAAATAGTTAGCTTGTGTTTGAGCGAGCATCTGTTTATAGGTCAGTTGAATTATGTAAAATAATAAAAAGATCCATGAAGTGCTATTGGATCAAACGTGATAAGGGCCCTTAATACACGTCAGATTTGCATGCTACAGGGCAAGTCTTGGTAGATCTGGGTCCTCTTAGTTTAGTGTGGACCCAGAGCAATAGCTGTAAGCTGTTGCCAGTCTTAATAAACTGTACAGCGAAATAAGTGTCTCTCGTCAACTCTGGTCAGTGACAACTCCTCCCACCACTCTAGGTCAGGGAGACCCATCAGCCTGGTGATGGGCCATCAGGATATGCAGAGGGACCTCAGCTCCCTTGGTGTGACTGTCTAGACTGAATGCGCAAACAGCCAATATGTCACCCTCACAAACGTGGATTCCACAGGCAGGCAGGGTCACAGTCACAGAATGGTAAAGCAAAGAAATGCCAACCTAAAAACGGCATTTTCAATCACGAGATTTGAAGATCAACTTCACTAAAAGATGTATTTTTCTATTGTGAGTTCAGGTACCCCAAATCTCTATCTCTTCCAAATAGGAAGTTACACTTGTGGGTGGTTACAAGGCAGCTCCAACGATAACTTATAGGAGAGATAGTCCTTGCAATAGTGAAAAATGAAATTAGCAGTATTTCCCTATCAGGGAGAGTAAAACACACCAGTAAATGTCCTACCTTTAAAATAAACTACACCCTGCTCATGGTGCTACCCTGGGACATTAGGGGTGCCGTACAAGTGGTAAAAGGGAAGGTTTGGGCCTGGCAAGTGGTTGCGATTTCCAGGTAATAACGACAAGGCAGTTGAAACCTACACCCTCAGACACTGCAGTGACAGGTCTGAGACATGTTTGCAGGGTTACTCATGTGTGTGGCACATTCAGTGCTGCAGGTCCACTAGTAGTATTTGATTTAAAGGCCTTGGAAATGTTTGGTGCACCTTACTAGGGATATATTAGTAAATCAAATATACCAATCATGGACGAACCAATTACCAATACAATTTATACAGAGAGCATATGCATTTTAGCACTGGTTAGCAATGGTAAACTGGCCAGAGTCCTAAAATCAACAAAAACAGGTCAGAAAAATAGGAGGACAAAGGCAAAAACTTTGAGGACAATCCTGCAAAGGGGCCAGGGCCAACAATATCTATAACTGCCAAATTTCTATGGTTTTGTGCGGGTAAAATGTGAACCTAACTATGATGTCCCTGTAACCTCAGGTTCCTTAATGAATTGAATATATATATATATATATATATATATATATATATATAAATTCACTGAAAAAACCATAGGTTATAGACCATATATAGTTAGGAATTAGCATTTAGAAAACCTTATTTTACTCACACAAAACCATTGAAATTCCATATTTACCGGCATATGCATCAACGTTCGTAAATACCAGTCGGTAATACCGAAAAATAACGAACCGCTAATATGAACATGCAAACCGCGATGCATCAAAGTAATCGGTAAAAAATACCGAGTCGGTAATAATCGCTAATAAAGAACGAGTAAACGCCAGCGCGAGTAACAAATACCGTAATCGGAAATACCGAGTCGGTATTACCGGATCCGGTAATAGCGGAATCGGTAATACCGAAAACGGGAAAATAACGCGACGCTTCGGAAGCAGGCTGATGACATCACAACCAGGAAGTAGGACACCCACGCTGCATTCAGTGTCCGGAGTTGCACAGAGGAGGAGGCAGAGCTCAGGAGCTGAGGTCCCACACTGAACCAGAAGCAAGCAGGAAAAAGGTAGCAGGACAGGATGGAGAAGGAGGCCCCCCAGCATGGAAAGGACACATCCCGAAAGCGAAAACGAAAGTTTTCAGATAAGGAGCTGGAAATCCTCATACAGAGTGTGAGCAGCAACCATGATCGCATATTTGGCAAGTTGTCGCTTAAGGTGCCAGAGGCAGAAAAAAGGAAGATGTGGCTGCGCATCATGGACAAGGTGAATGCCTGCGGAGTCACCCACCGCAGCATCGACGACCTCAAAAAACGATGGTACGACCTGCGTAAGAGGGCCAAGGAGAAGATTGCGCAGAGGGTCAGGGATGCTGCTGGCACAGGAGGGGGACCATCAAACGTGACGCCTAACACTGACCTGGAGGATCTAGTGGAGGCCACCATAGAACGTGAAGCTGTTGTGGGGGTCACAAGTCTGGACACCTCAGGTGCTGCGGAAGGAGGACAAGGTAAGAGGCATGCCAGCGTAACGATGCAGCGTGTACGTAGTCCCTGCCCACTCCCCCATGCCAGACCCAGTGCACATGTAGCGTTGCCCTACACACACACCCTCACCACTGTGTTGCACCATGGGAGATGTAGTCAATACATGAATGGGTGCATGCCTGAGCCCAGAGATGAATACAGCTGCCAAGGGTCAAATGTCAGTCAACAAAAGTAATTTATTGTGAGATGCCACAGCTATTGTCACATACCATACCATGATATTAACTATGCACTGTTTCACACACAGATGCATCCCCCATCGATTCAGACGACAGTGGCCACCTTGTCATCTCAGAGACGCCAGTGTTGTCAGAAGCGGAGTGCTCAGAGGGAGCTGAAGTCATGTCCTCCCCTTCACCACCACGCCGGACAACACCTCCACCGTCCTCCCGGCCAAAGCAACCACCACCGCCACCATCCTCCCGGCCGAAGCAACCACCACCGCCACCGTCCTCCCGGCCGAAGCAACCACCACCGCCACCATCCTCCCAGTCCAAGACACCACCACCACCACCCTCGCGGACCAAGACACCACCACCACCAGTGCTGCCCACTCCGCAGAGCCACAGAGCAGATGTTGCCGCCCTGTCCGTGATGGAGTCGGATCAATCTTCATCACACCCAAATGTTCCACGCCAGGCTGTCGTCACTCCAACCAGCCACACTGCAGGCCGACAGCGCATCAGGCAGAGGGTTGTGTCCCCGGGTCGGGCTGCTGCAAGACCGGTCGATCTGTCCGGAGGGTACGGAGTAGTGGAGGCCCGGATGCTGCGTGTCCAGCGCCTGCAGGGGAGACACATGGGTGCCATGAAACTCAGCATGACACAACTATGCAACAAACTAGGCTACATGACTGCCGCAGTGCGTGAGCACACCACTGCCGTATCTGCGGGCAACAAAGACATCAAGCTGTGCCTGCAAGAACTGACACGTGCCATACTCGCAGGCCAAAGGAGTGAGCGCCGGCGTCACAGGCAGGTCATGCTGGCAGTGAATACCACAAACAAGGCCATCAATAAGATGTGCAACAGCACGGCTGTGCTGTCACGCAGGTCCGTGTCCCTGCAAGTGGATCTTGGTCATTTATGTGGGGATGTGGCAAAGGCCCTTGAGAGGGTGACCACTGCAGTGGAGCAACTGCAGCCAGGGTCAGCCAGTGTCAGCAGTCTGGGGGCGGAAGAGGGGAGTGAGGCAGCCTCCAGTGTCAGCAGCGTCTCCCTGCCGGACACCAGCGTGAGGAGGCGCAGTGGCCGCAGTGCAACTGCCACTGACTCCCATCGTGTACAACCCGAGGAGTCACAGGACAAGAGACTGGGGGTACGCGGCAAACGGAAGTAAACATGTGGCATAGTCACACTGTCCTTGGTGAGGTAACCATGGACAGACCGAAGTGCCTCACGCGCCACCTGTTCTGAGAAGGGACATTGCTAGTTTTTTTTCGCTGCGGCAGCAGCTTGTTTGTGTTACGTTTTTCTGCACCAGTCAGGTGTCCATGCCCATTAAACCCTTGCAAAACTGATCCTGTTGTCAAGTCACTCTCTTACCTGTCTCAGAAATGATTACGTGTGATGTATGCCCGTCTCCTTTGCCCTTCAGCTGTGTTGGGCACATGTGCCTGTTGGTGTTGTGGGGGGGGTTGCTGGGCACGCAGTTCTTCCTCTCCCTCCACCTCTATGTGTATCCCCCTGCGCGTGGCGATGTTGTGCAGGATGGCACACACAGCAATTATCTGGCAGCAGGTCACTGGGTCGTACTGCAATGCACCTCCAGTCTTGTGCAGTATTCGGAAGCGGCTCTTCAGGATGCCGAATGTTCGCTCAACCACATTCCTAGTACTGATGTGTGCCCTGTTGTAGCGCTGCTCTTGCGGGGTAGCTGGGTTGAGATAGGGCGTGAGGAGATATTCACGCAATGCGTATGCGCTGTCACCTGCAGGATGGGGAGAGAATGGTAATCAGCATTAATGGAATTATACATGTGGGGAAGGAGTGGATGGGGAGTACGATGATGCAGCTATTTGTACCTAGTAGGTGTCCCTCTCCGAATTCTCCGTTGATCAGGCGCCTGTGGAGGCCACAGTGACGGAAAATGTAGGCGTCATGTGTGCTCCCGGGAAATTGGGCTACAATGTCGGTAATGATCAACTTGGCATTGCACACCACCTGAACATTTATTGAATGATACGATTTCCGGTTGCGGTAAATGTATTCGGTGGCTGATGGAGGACAGATGGGGACATGCGTGCAGTCGACACACCCGATGACATGGGGGAATTGTGCCACCTGGTAGAATTCCCGTTTGGTGCGGGTTAGCTGCTGGGGGGTTCTGGGGAAGGTGATGTGGCGATTGAGAAATGTCAGCATGGCCTCTAGGAACCGGTGGAAAAAGCGTGATAAGGCACTTTGCGACACGCCTCCTGTCTCAGCTATTACCCCCTGGAAGCTTCCAGATGCAAGCAGGTGCAGGCAGCATAGCACCTGCACATGGGCAGGTATGGCGTTGGTCCGACGGGTCTCGTGCTGCAGTAAGGGTGTCAGGTCTGCTATTAGGTGCATTATCATGGCACGGTTCAGTCTGTACTTGACGTACACCTGTTCCTCGGTCTGCCCCAGCAAAGTGATGCGAACCCTGAAGATCCTGTCCTGTATCATCCTCCTGCGCTGGGCCTGGGCGTTGATCCTCCACCTCCTAGCAAGCACGTACAGGGCAGCCATTTTGGTGTACATGTGGGGTTTCCCAGGGCATTTATGAAGGGTAACTGATTGTCAGCACCTGCTGATGGGGTTTAAATTTTTTTTTCTGGCCTTCTGTTAACTTTACCTCCTGATTGTGATTCCCCTTATTTTGCTCATGCTAAATAGCGATTTTGGGGATTTCCGGTATTAGCGACTGTTCATGCATACCATTTCCATTCGTTATTGCCTATTCGGTATTTCCGAACTATTGCTTTGTGGTTCGGTATTTCCGAATGTCTGTTTAACGAATCGGTAATTTACCGCGGGGCCATTTAGCGGTTCTTTATTTTTTTCCGATTTTCGGTTTGATGCATTGCAATTTATGGTTTTGCGGTCGGTATCGGCCTGTTTTTCCGATTCGCTGTTTTACCGGGAGGTATTTCCGTTGATGCATATGCCCAATAGTTAGTTGCACTAACTATATATCGCGCACCCGCAATCCACTGCTGATGATGTCACATATTACATCATTCATGACATGGTCAGTGACATCACTGATGACATCACTGATGACATCACTGATGACATCTCAAATGACATCACTGATGACAACATCCAGTGATTATGTGTTTCTGTAAAGTTTAAATATGTTTTACATATTGAAGAATGAGTGGATGTATAAGTGTCTGAATGAAGGTTTTAGTAGGTGCGTGATTGACTGTATGAGTGAGTGATTAAATGCGTCTTACTAAATGCACGGGTTAGTGACTAAACTGTCTGAAAGTGTGCATCAGCATGTCTGTTGTTGTGCAAGCTGCTGCATGTGTTGATCAGTAGCTATATAAGTAGCTATATGGGTTATTGATTGGTTGCACAAGTATTTGTATGGGAGACTGAGTGTGTGTATGGCTGGCTGGGAGGTGTGTGACTCTGTGCAGATCAATGTGTACTTGTATCAGTGATTCTATAAGAGAGTAAGTATGTGTTAGTATATGTTTGAAAATGTAAGGTACTCTATGTTTAACTGTGTAGATTAGAAAATGGAACTGTGATTGATTCTTTACAGGACTGACTAGGTGTGTGAGTAACTCCATGGATGAGTGGCAGAGTGTGAGTGTCTGTATAGGTGTATGAGTGCATATGATAGTGTTGTAAAGATGAGTGATTGTATGTATGAATGATTGTATGGGTGAATGAGTGAATGTGTGTGTAGACGTAGGAATCAGTGAGTGCGTATGTAGTAACTAGTATTGGTGTGTCAATGGTTTCAAAAATTATACTCTGTATTTAACACTGGGTGTAACAGAGGTTATATTAAAGTGTGAGGAGATGCATTGTATTGTCACATTAATGATATCATCATTGATGTGACCATTGATGTCAAATGAGATATCATCAGTGATGTCATTTGAGATGTCATCAGTGATGTCATCAGTGATGTCACTGACCATGTCATGAATGATGTAATATGTGACATCATCAGCAGTGGATTGCGGGTGCGCGATATATAGTTAGTGCAACTAACTATATATGGAATTTCAATGGTTTTGTGTGAGTAAAATAAGGTTTTCTAAATGCTAATTCCTAACTATATATGGTCTATAACCTATGGTTTTTTCAGTGAATTTTCAAGGTTTTGTAAATGCTAATTCCTAACTATATATGGTCTATAACCTATGGTTTTTTCTGTGAATTTCATTGGTTTTTTAACAGCTAATATCTGTAGCTGTAAAATGTATTCTTCTTTAAATCCAAAAATATATTTTATATGTTTATGAATAATTTTTTTTTTTAATATTTTTTTTTCTACGTTCCCGCTTCGCGAATCGGGAAGCTTCCCGTTAGCTGACCTTGATGCCGCGAAATAGACCGCGAGCCGGTAAACGTTTCTTTACCGCAAGTGCCGCGTTAGAAAACAACATCGTGACGCCTCCCGTCCGCATGACGTTCCACGTTGTCGCGTGATACGTCATATGACGTGCTACGTTAGCGAACTGGTACGCGAAGCGAGTCGCAAAGCGCAGGTTTCTGGAAGCAAACCGTGAGGCCCTGCAAAGCGCTTAACGTAAACACAGCAAGTCATGTGACTTGGTAATAACACTTTTCATTGGTTCATTTCACTTTTGGTTTCCTAATGATGTAAGACTAGGTCATATAATCTAAAATGAACACTTTTGATTGGTTGAGAACTCTTGTTTTTCCCAAATGATGAAAATCCCTCCTTCTTTCCTCACTCTGACTTTCATCATTGTGAGAGAAAGACCCTTTGTGATCACTGAGCAATGGCTTCTTTAGTAGCTTCAGCTGGTGCTTCCCCACCACCTCCACCACATCCAAGGAAGAGTGGACCACCTGCTCAAGTTATAATTCAACAAGAAGAGGAAGAAGAGGAACAGGACGACGAGCACGAAGAGAGGCAGTTTTTGCCTGAGCAGCCCAAGACGTCTCACCGGAAAGAAAACTTCATTTGGCAATTTTTTAAAATTCCCAAAGGTCAGAAAAAAGTAAATGCAAGATACGTAACTTGCCTTATATGTCAAGATAGACTGTCCAGAGGAACCGAGAAAAAATACAGTTTCGGAAACTACACAATGCATCGCCATATGACTAGGTGGCATCCTAACAACTACAGTGCTGCACAGTTTCGGAACGACCTAGATAATCTCCCTATTATGGCCAGAAGATCTGTTGTACCGGAAGTAACGGGACCAGAGGACAGGGAGATGGTGCCAAATATACAAATGAAATTTGGTGAAGTAAAACACACCTGCGTATTTTGCGATGGATTCATTTCCTACGGAGAAAAAAGCATCACTCTGATCAACAGAGCTATTGACTATCATATGCAAGTTTGTACGAAACGCCCAAAATAATAAATACTTCTTTTTTTGTTTTGTTGCTCCTGTTGAGCCCTTTACAATGAATCATTTTCATTGCCCCCTCCAAGAAAAACCCAAAAAAATATAAAACCTCAGAAAAATTCAAAAAAGTAAAAAAATGTTCCGAAAAATAATAAAAAAAATATAAAACAACAAAAACAATAAAAAAAAAAGTTCTTTTCAGAACTACCTCCCCGTTATTAAAAAATTGGTACAATATTTGGAACTGTGCCAACCTCTATTTCTCTTAGTTCGCTTCCCAGTTCGCTCGCCGGTACGCGAACTAGAAGCGAACCAAAAACAGTAAGTATAAGGGAAGGAAACAGACACTTATGTTAAAAGAAAGACAGCTATAGGGGAGTAAACTAGAGATACTATTACCCGTAATCCACTGCTGATGATGTCACATATTACATCATTCATGACATGCTCAGTGACATCATCAGCAGAGGATTGCAGGTTTTTTGGCAACGTGCCTTATCCACGGTTTAATAACGCTGCCTTTTGCTTTATATAAGTTTTCAAATTGTATGAAATATATACCAATAGGTCGTTATGAACTTTTAGGTAGTGCTTTTCTTCATGAGGTCTGGTCGCTTCCATACACATACAGATGTTTCAAAGATGATCAAGAAGTTTATCTGAATGGAGAGGAATGCACTGAGACGCCAGATCATTCACTAATGTGTAGGCACATACAGTTACACGGTTCATGCAACAAACACCGACCAAATATGGCTTGCGTGTTGCAAGGCACGCCAGTTCCTGCTATCATCCCCACGTTCAAGTTGTTGGAAAATGGTAGTTATTTGATGCTCAATAATGAAGATTGTTCTGAGTTAATTGAAAAGGGTCTGCACCTCTGTACGGGTGTTCACTATGTGAAGCACGAAAGTTTCACGGGCCGAACTCAAGGCCACCTCTCTCTGAGACAAAAGAGCTCTTATTCTTGCCATGCCGTTGAAATCTGTCCCAAGGTTGGTATTTGTGGCCAGATTGAAAACTCCCTATGTTCATGTGTGGGAGGAAATAGAACATTTCTGCAGCAAATAACCCGTTCACTTACTGTTACGATAAAAGGAATACTTTTAATTCAGATTTGCCTTTCAATTTCAGCAAGATGGTTCCGACTATCTTTAACGCATCCTCCACAAAGACCCTGGCGCACTTTTTTAAAGTTGTTACCAGTGGTCTCGTGACTTCATTTGAGTCACGAGACCACTTTGGAGTCATCCCTGCTTCCTTTCATTCTATTTTCTCCACTCTGGTTCGTGGATTGGCATTTTTACTTGCATTACCAGCGGACGCTCTTGTGCTTTTTTACATTTTTAAATATGGATGTCCCTCCTATGCAACCTCCCACCCTGCAGCTGCTGACACTGTTCCGCAATCGCATGCTAGAATATTATGGCACAATGCCGTTGGCGATATTAAGCACGGCATATGGATTATCTTTTCGATTCTCCTACTTCACCTGTGTCCAGCCTGTATTTCACTGCCTGACCTGTGATTTCGATTGGGCCATTGATTTGTGTCTCTGCGGACCGGTTTCTCCTGACGTCGACTTTAATCAGCTGATGACTCCTATCATTACTCACGAGTTGGTTTGTCCTGGCGAAAGGATTATGGCTGTGGCATTGATGCATGGACTACTTGGTCCCTGGAATTTACTGGCGGCAGCACAGTCTTTCTTGGAACAGAGCTTTCTTGAAAACCCACCGAGCTGTCCTCTGATGGTGATAGAGGATCCGGTGCTGGGAGAGCACGTATGTTCTTTTCCGCTTTTAAATTGGATGGCTGAACTGTTTTCGGATGAAGACGGTGACTTCCTATTGGAGGCTGTTGCAGCTTATTTTGCATACACAGTTATGTCATAGACCTTTTTCATGTTTGATATGCTGAGTACTAGCATTTCATTGACAATTCATTGACTTATTTGTCAAGTTTTTATTATTTACCTTGCCTATTGGCTTAAGACTCGATAAAGTACTTGGCTGTTTTATTTTTCTTTAGCATTAAATTTTCCTAGTTTTTAATGCTTTACCTTGCGGACCGTCCACATATAAACTTGCAATCTGCTCTCATGAGATGGCACTTCTATTATCTTATTCAGTTCGTTTCCGGATCATGGGGAGGTGTCATCTAGGTCCTGGATATCTTTACACCGTGTTAAGTTAGCATGGGCTCATTACCGGTTTAAACGCCATTTTTCCTTTTTTGCAACTTCTGCACACGACACTTAGTTGTTGCTTTAGCTTTCAACCTAGTAGTTCATCGTGGTTTACATGAGAATAATATGTTATTGCTCTACTATCTGCTTTGCTTGTTAAACTATATCTGTACAGCGAGTGCTAAAGTTTCAAGAACAACACGATACAGAATTGTTATGAGGTCTGATCTCCACGACTTCATACTCATAACATAAGTGCAACTTCTGCCAATTCTGGGCATGAGGCGGGTTTTATATTGCTTTGCCGAACACACATACACAACAGTTGATGCGGCTCACATGAAGAGAGAGCTGGTGTATGCTGATGTGATTCCTTCAAATCTAAGACACTAAAGTATGGGCACGCCCTAAACCAACACAAAGAGACCTTCTTAGCAAATAATATAATATGTGTATTAGGGAGGGTGAGATATAAGCAGCCGCGGGCCGTGGAGGGAGTTACGGTGAGGCAGGGAGGCGGGGAGAAGCAGGGTGGAGCCCTCTCTACCTTGCCCCTCCCCCTCCCCGCCTCCCTGCCCCACCGTAACTCCCTCCACGGCCCGCGGCTCCTTATAAGTGTTGCTAACTCTTATTCATTTACAGCATGTTAACATACTATCACCATTCGCTTTTTATGTACTAGTAACTATGCTGGTAATTTTGCTACTGATAATATGTGTACTTGTATTATCTAAGATACTACGCCTGTGAAGACGGCATTAGTAAATAAACATTTCAAATACACATGTGTTCTTCTTAACTCCATGTTCTGGTTTCTAAGAAATATATAACGACCGACTGTTCATGAGTTCCACGTATCCTGAGGTACTATAAGTTCATATTCTGGATTGTCTAAACATTGAGAGTTTGTTATATCCAATGTGACACTGTACCTAGCTTGCTAAGGAGTTTTTGATTACTAACGTGAGTTTTGGGACACCCTAATTCGCCGAGGTTCCAATCCTCTGTCCACAGTTCTGTGTGAGAACAGAAACCCTGCGACAGGGGCACCCCCGACCCTTGCTGGAGCTTCATCACACTTGCGATACAACTCCAGCAATGCGCCACCTTTACGGCACAGATACATCACGCATCTGTGCTGTTTTTGCCCCATGATGCGCCGCATTGTAAATGCAGCACACCATAGGTGACGGAACAGCGGCACAGAATGACTAACACATCCCTGGTGATGCTCCAGTCATCATAAATGTATCCCTATGCTTCTTATCTTGTTAGAGATGAACCGCCATATGTATCATCAAAGTTTTTTGCATTTCCTAAATAGCGAACTTTAAGGAATAAATAGCGATTCTTTACCATTCCTAGTTTGCGATGAGCTATTTGCTAATTACAAATTACCCATTCATTTCCTTCATTTCCATAGGGCGGTTGGACTCACTTTTAGCTCGAACGGCTGAATGGATTTCCACGAAACTTGGCAAAATTGTAGGGACTGGTAGCCCGATGTGCCTTTGCTATGTCTCAAGATATATGCTCCAGTGGTTTTTACGAAAATTAACTTTGAAAAATATATATTGGGCTACATTGGCCTATATATATGTTGGAGCCCAAATGTAGCCCAATGTAGCCCACTGTAGCCCAAAGATGGCCGCCAGACACACAAAAAAACAAATGTAGCCCAAATATCAGCCAGATGTAGCCCAACTATAGCCCAGTGACAGAATGACCAATCAGCTTCGCAAACCTCCGTTACGCGAAGCGGAGCGCTGTTACAGATATATATCTTTTTTTGAACGTTAATTTCTCAAAATCCACTGGAGCACATATATTGAGACCTAGCAAAGGCACATCGGGCTACCAGTCCCTAATATTTTGCCAAGTTTCGTGCAAATCCATTCAGCCGTTCGATTATTATTATTATTTTTTTTTTTTGCCCCGCGGGGCCCTTTTAAAACCTCCACATCAAACCTAGGGGGTCAGCGAGGATCTACTATGCCCCCTTATAGTTATTTCCCCCTTTGTTTTGACCTCCTCTTGTCTCTCGATCCTACCGAGAGACAAGATGGCGGCCGCTACGGACTGTTTGGAATGTTGACAGACGCCGGAGAACCAATCAGCTTCGCTTCACAAAGCTCCGTTGCGCGAAAAGTACGCGTCCTGGGCCGCTGCCCAGTCCGCTGTTACAGATATATATCTTTTTTTAAACGTTAATTTCTCAAAATCCACTGGAGCACATATATTGAGACCTACAAAAGGCACATCGGGCTACCAGTCCCTACAATTTTGCCAAGTTTCGTGCAAATCCATTCAGCCGTTCGGGCTAAAAGTGAGGCCAACCGCCCTATGGAAATTAACATGGGAAAAACGCGTTTTGGGACCCCCCTTTTTTCTCGGACCCCCCTTGACGAACCCCCCCAAAATTTTCAGGGGCTGCTCAGAAACAAAATGTGCCATTTGCCTGAAAATTTCAGCCAATTCCGTCCACAAACGCCAAAGTTATTAGACATAGAATTTTCAAAAAACCCATAGAGAAAAAATCCTAACTATATATACCTACTGGCGACCGCCAGTAGGTAATATATATATATACATACATACATATATATATATATATATATATATATATATATATATATATATATATATATATATATATATTCTATGCTCCAAACTAGCAGTTCCCACTCCGTGAGTCAGCACACGGCCACAAACATAAAGTGGTAAGCCTTTAATCCGGGTATGGAGTGGCTTCTGTTCTCCGCTTACATATGACAGCCAATTCCTCCGCCTGACGCGTTTCGAAAGTTCACTCTTTCTTCTTCAGAGGCTTCTCAGAATTGAATGCGTGCGTCTGTTACAGCCCCTTTAATGCTATAATTACCCCCTCGATTGGCCAGTCTATTTACTGCTGCATTATGGGAACTGAGGTCCCGGTATTTGCATCCCTCGATGGTAGCACTAATTCCTGTCTTCCTTTCAAGCCCGCAGATGGGCCGCGGCGAGCAGTGTCTCTCCTCAATCCCTTGTCTGTGGCCCACATATCAGCATGGAATATTCCTGGCTGCGCGTCCCTCCTGTTGTGGAGCAGTGCGCGACTCGGGGGCTGGGCAGCCGCCCAATATTCTATGCTCCAAGCTACCAGTTCCCACTCCGTGAGTCAGCACACGGCCACAAAAATAAGGTGGTAAGCCTTTAATCCGGGTATGGAGGGGCTTCTGTTCTCCGCTTACATATGACAGCCAATTCCTCCGCCTGACGCGTTTCGAAAGTTCACTCTTTCTTCTTTAGAGGCTTCTCAGAATTGAATGCGTGCGTCTGGTTACAGCTCCTTTAATGCTATAATTACGCCCTCGATTGGCCAGTCTATTTACTGCTGCATTATGGGAACTGAGGTCTTGGTATTTGCATCAGGTGTTTTAAAGTGCAGCATTGGAGAGACGTTTGTTTTCCATACCCTCTGTGGTTTTATTTTTAAATGTCAGCCAGCGTGGAGCAGCTCACTGCAGCAACACAAAGCACTTCAAGTACCACTAGGCTCAGCGCGAGTCGACGCCCTCTGGGGCGGTTGACTATATAATATTGGACTGCCATTGCTCACACGCTGATTGGTGTTTTTTGCCTCTGAAGAAATGCCTAGCGGCATGAAACGCGTCAGGCTTTGTATTTGGGAAGCTCTCACTCCACAATGCTGTAACCCTGCTGAAATTAAAACGCAAGATAATCAACCTACCTGGATGTTGGCTTTCCTTAATGGGCAACTGTTATTTTTGGATTTAAGACGGCCGGTCCCGGTCGTAGGAGAGCCCTGCCGCGCTGGTGCGCGGACCGAGTGTAAGCCAAACTGCTGCCACTCTATGGACAGGAGGACGTTGTCACAGGTGTTTTAAAGTGCAGCATTGGAGAGACGTTTGCTTTCCATACCCACTGTGGTTTTATTTTTAAATGTCAGCCAGCGTGGAGCAGCTCACTGCAGCAACAGAAAGCACTTCAAGAACCACTAGGCTCAGCGCGAGCCGACGCCCACTGGGGCGGTTGACTATATAATATTGGACTGCCATTGCTCACACGCTGATTAGTGTTTTTTGCCTCAGAAAAAATGCCTAGCGGCATGAAACGCGACAGGCTTTGTATTTGGGAAGCTCTCACTCCACAATGCTGTAACCCTGCTGAAATTAAAACGCAAGATAATCAACCTACCTGGATGTTGGCTTTCCTTAATGGGCAACTGTTATTTTTGGATTTAAGACGGCCGGTCCCGGTCGTAGGAGAGCCCTGCCGCGCTGGGGCGCGGACCGAGTGTAAGCCAAACTGCTGCCACTCTATGGACAGGAGGACGTTGTCACAGGTGTTTTAAAGTGCAGCATTGGAGAGACGTTTGTTTTCCGTACCCACTGTGGTTTTATTTTTAAATGTCAGCCAGCGTGGAGCAGCTCACTGCAGCAACACAAAGCACTTCAAGTACCACTAGGCTCAGCGCGAGCCGACGCCCACTGGGGCGGTTGACTATATAATATTGGACTGCCATTGCTCACACGCTGATTGGTGTTTTTTGCCTCTGAAGAAATGCCTAGCGGCATGAAACGCGTCAGGCTTTGTATTTGGGAAGCTCTCACTCCACAATGCTGTAACCCTGCTGAAATTAAAACGCAAGATAATCAACCTACCTGGATGTTGGCTTTCCTTAATGGGCAACTGTTATTTTTGGATTTAAGACGGCCGGTCCCGGTCGTAGGAGAGCCCTGCCGCGCTGGTGCGCGGACTGAGTGTAAGCCAAACTGCTGCCACTCTATGGACAGGAGGACGTTGTCACAGGTGTTTTAAAGTGCAGCATTGGAGAGACGTTTGTTTTCCATACCCACTGTGGTTTTATTTTTAAATGTCAGCCAGCGTGGAGCAGCTCACTGCAGCAACACAAAGCACTTCAAGTACCACTAGGCTCAGTGCGAGCCGACGCCCACTGGGGCGGTTGACTATATAATATTGGACTGCCATTGCTCACACGCTGATGGGTGTTTTTTGCCTCTGAAGAAATGCCTAGCGGCATGAAACGCGTCAGGCTTTGTATTTGGGAAGCTCTCACTCCACAATGATGTAACCCTGCTGAAATTAAAACGCAAGATAATCAACCTACCTGGATGTTGGCTTTCCTTAATGGGCAACTGTTATTTTTGGATTTAAGACGGCCGGTCCCGGTCGTAGGAGAGCCCTGCCGCGCTGGTGCGCTGACCGAGTGTAAGCCAAACTGCTGCCACTCTATGGACAGGAGGACGTTGTCACAGGTGTTTTAAAGTGCAGCATTGGAGAGACGTTTGTTTTCCATACCCACTGTGGTTTTATTTTTAAATGTCAGCCAGCGTGGAGCAGCTCACTGCAGCAACACAAAGCACTTCAAGTACCACTAGGCTCAGCGCGACCCGACGCCCACTGGGGCGGTTGACTATATAATATTGGACTGCCATTGCTCACACGCTGATTGGTGTTTTTTGCCTCTGAAGAAATGCCTAGCGGCATGAAACGCGTCAGGCTTTGTATTTGGGAAGCTCTCACTCCACAATGCTGTAACCCTGCTGAAATTAAAATGCAAGATAATCAACCTACCTGGATGTTGGCTTTCCTTAATGGGCAACTGTTATTTTTGGATTTAAGACGGCCGGTCCCGGTCGTAGGAGAGCCCTGCCGCGCTGGTGCGCGGACCGAGTGTAAGCCAAACTGCTGCCACTCTATGGACAGGAGGACGTTGTCACAGGTGTTTTACAGTGCAGCATTGGAGAGACGTTTGTTTTCCATACCCACTGTGGTTTTATTTTTAAATGTCAGCCAGCGTGGAGCAGCTCACTGCAGCAACACAAAGCACTTCAAGTACCACTAGGCTCAGCGCGAGCCGACGCCCACTGGGGCGGTTGACTATATAATATTGGACTGCCATTGCTCACACGCTGATTGGTGTTTTTTGCCTCTGAAGAAATGCCTAGCGGCATGAAACGCGTCAGGCTTTGTATTTGGGAAGCTCTCACTCCACAATGCTGTAACCCTGCTGAAATTAAAATGCAAGATAATCAACCTACCTGGATGTTGGCTTTCCTTAATGGGCAACTGTTATTTTTGGATTTAAGACGGCCGGTCCCGGTCGTAGGAGAGCCCTGCCGCGCTGGTGCGCGGACCGAGTGTAAGCCAAACTGCTGCCACTCTATGGACAGGAGGACGTTGTCACAGGTGTTTTAAAGTGCAGCATTGGAGAGACGTTTGTTTTCCATACCCACTGTGGTTTTATTTTTAAATGTCAGCCAGCGTGGAGCAGCTCACTGCAGCAACACAAAGCACTTCAAGTACCACTAGGCTCAGCGCGAGCCGACGCCCACTGGGGCGGTTGACTATATAATATTGGACTGCCATTACTCACACGCTGATTGGTGTTTTTTGCCTCTGAAGAAATGCCTAGCGGCATGAAACGCGTCAGGCTTTCTATTTGGGAAGCTCTCACTCCACAATGCTGTAACCCTGCTGAAATTAAAACGCAAGATAATCAACCTACCTGGATGTTGGCTTTCCTTAATGGGCAACTGTTATTTTTGGATATATATATATATATATATATATATATATATATATATATATATATATACAAAGTTCAGGTTGCCCTGCTAATGAGACGCCATCCAGGTAAGGATTCCTTTCTTTATTGCGGGTAGCAGACACAGCAAAATGCACCCTCCATTGGTAAAACTGCCAGACATGTTTCAGGCTCCTCTGCCCTTGATCACTGGTCCTATGCAAAGAGTCAGTACAGCTGTGTGGACTATTTCAAATTCGACCCCACCCACATGGGTTTTTCATTGCAGCTATGCTTTCTGGGTCTTGAAGTCCATTACCTTCTCCACATTGGATGCTGTATAAAAAACGGGCTCCATGCACAAATTTTCATTCCCCACAGTGGGTCCTCAGGAGCGGAACATTGCCGTTACTGCCCATATGTTTGTCCTGCAATAGTGGCTCCTCACCTCCACAGTTGCACTTTTAGTTCGGTGCGTGGCCCGCTTGTGTGGCGGCGGGGGCGTCTCAGCGGCGAGGCGCGCCGCAAATTAATACACAAAGTTCAGGTTGCCCTGCTAATGAGACGCCATCCAGGTAAGGATTCCTTTCTTTATTGCGGGTAGCAGACAAAGCAAAATGCACCCTCCATTGGTAAAACTGCCAGACATGTTTCAGGCTCCTCTGCCCTTGATCACTGGTCCTATGCAAAGAGTTAGTACAGCTGTGTGGACTATTTCAAATTCGACCCCACCCACTTGGGTTTTTCATTGCAGCTATGCTTTCTGGGTCTTGAAGTCCATTACCTTCTCCACATTGGATGCTGTATAAAAAACGGGCTCCATGCACAAATTTTCATTCCCCACAGTGGGTCCTCAGGAGGGGAACATTGCCGTTACTGCCCATATGTTTGTCCCGCAATAGTGGCTCCTCACCTCCACAGTTGCACTTTTAGTTCGGTGCGTGGCCCGCTTGTGTGGCGGCGGGGGCGTCTCAGCGGCGAGGCGCGCCGCAAATTAATACACAAAGTTCAGGTTGCCCTGCTAATGAGACGCCATCCAGGTAAGGATTCCTTTCTTTATTGCGGGTAGCAGACACAGCAAAATGCACCCTCCATTGGTAAAACTGCCAGACATGTTTCAGGCTCCTCTGCCCTTGATCACTGGTCCTATGCAAAGAGTCAATACAGCTGTGTGGACTATTTCAAATTCGACCCCACCCACTTGGGTTTTTCATTGCAGCTATGCTTTCTGGGTCTTGAAGTCCATTACCTTCTCCACATTGGATGCTGTATAAAAAACGGGCTCCATGCACAAATTTTCATTCCCCACAGTGGGTCCTCAGGAGGGGAACATTGCCGTTACTGCCCATATGTTTGTCCCGCAATAGTGGCTCCTCACCTCCACAGTTGCACTTTTAGTTCAGTGCGTGGCCCGCTTGTGTGGCGGCGGGGGCGTCTCAGCGGCAAGGCGCGGCGCAAATTAATACACAAAGTTCAGGTTGCCCTGCTAATGAGACGCCATCCAGGTAAGGATTCCTTTCTTTATTGCGGGTAGCAGACACAGCAAAATGCACCCTCCATTGGTAAAACTGCCAGACATGTTTCAGGCTCCTCTGCCCTTGATCACTGGTCCTATGCAAAGAGTCAGTACAGCTGTGTGGACTATTTCAAATTCGACCCCACCCACTTGGGTTTTTCATTGCAGCTATGCTTTCTGGGTCTTGAAGTCCATTACCTTCTCCACATTGGATGCTGTATAAAAAACGGGCTCCATGCACAAATTTTTATTCCCCACAGTGGGTCCTCAGGAGGGGAACATTGCCGTTACTGCCCATATGTTTGTCCCGCAATAGTGGCTCCTCACCTCCACAGTTGCACTTTTAGTTCGGTGCGTGGCCCGCTTGTGTGGCGGCGGGGGCGTCTCAGCGGCGAGGCGCGCCGCAAATTAATACACAAAGTTCAGGTTGCCCTGCTAATGAGACGCCATCCAGGTAAGGATTCCTTTCTTTATTGCGGGTAGCAGACACAGCAAAATGCACCCTCCATTGGTAAAACTGCCAGACATGTTTCAGGCTCCTCTGCCCTTGATCACTGGTCCTATGCAAAGAGTTAGTACAGCTGTGTGGACTATTTCAAATTCGACCCCACCCACTTGGGTTTTTCATTGCAGCTATGCTTTCTGGGTCTTGAAGTCCATTACCTTCTCCACATTGGATGCTGTATAAAAAACGGGCTCCATGCTCAAATTTTCATTCCCCACAGTGGGTCCTCAGGAGCGGAACATTGCCGTTACTGCCCATATGTTTGTCCTGCAATAGTGGCTCCTCACCTCCACAGTTGCACTTTTAGTTCGGTGCGTGGCCCGCTTGTGTGGCGGCGGGGGCGTCTCAGCGGCGAGGCGCGCCGCAAATTAATACACAAAGTTCAGGTTGCCCTGCTAATGAGACGCCATCCAGGTAAGGATTCCTTTCTTTATTGCGGGTAGCAGACACAGCAAAATGCACCCTCCATTGGTAAAACTGCCAGACATGTTTCAGGCTCCTCTGCCCTTGATCACTGGTCCTATGCAAAGAGTCAGTACAGCTGTGTGGACTATTTCAAATTCGACCCCACCCACATGGGTTTTTCATTGCAGCTATGCTTTCTGGGTCTTGAAGTCCATTACCTTCTCCACATTGGATGCTGTATAAAAAACGGGCTCCATGCACAAATTTTCATTCCCCACAGTGGGTCCTCAGGAGCGGAACATTGCCGTTACTGCCCATATGTTTGTCCTGCAATAGTGGCTCCTCACCTCCACAGTTGCACTTTTAGTTCGGTGCGTGGCCCGCTTGTGTGGCGGCGGGGGCGTCTCAGCGGCGAGGCGCGGCGCAAATTAATACACAAAGTTCAGGTTGCCCTGCTAATGAGACGCCATCCAGGTAAGGATTCCTTTCTTTATTGCGGGTAGCAGACACAGCAAAATGCACCCTCCATTGGTAAAACTGCCAGACATGTTTCAGGCTCCTCTGCCCTTGATCACTGGTCCTATGCAAAGAGTCAGTACAGCTGTGTGGACTATTTCAAATTCGACCCCACCCACTTGGGTTTTTCATTGCAGCTATGCTTTCTGGGTCTTGAAGTCCATTACCTTCTCCACATTGGATGCTGTATAAAAAACGGGCTCCATGCACAAATTTTCATTCCCCACAGTGGGTCCTCAGGAGGGGAACATTGCCGTTACTGCCCATATGTTTGTCCCGCAATAGTGGCTCCTCACCTCCACAGTTGCACTTTTAGTTCGGTGCGTGGCCCGCTTGTGTGGCGGCGGGGGCGTCTCAGCGGCGAGGCGCGCCGCAAATTAATACACAAAGTTCAGGTTGCCCTGCTAATGAGACGCCATCCAGGTAAGGATTCCTTTCTTTATTGCGGGTAGCAGACACAGCAAAATGCACCCTCCATTGGTAAAACTGCCAGACATGTTTCAGGCTCCTCTGCCCTTGATCACTGGTCCTATGCAAAGAGTTAGTACAGCTGTGTGGACTATTTCAAATTCGACCCCACCCACTTGGGTTTTTCATTGCAGCTATGCTTTCTGGGTCTTGAAGTCCATTACCTTCTCCACATTGGATGCTGTATAAAAAACGGGCTCCATGCTCAAATTTTCATTCCCCACAGTGGGTCCTCAGGAGCGGAACATTGCCGTTACTGCCCATATGTTTGTCCCGCAATAGTGGCTCCTCACCTCCACAGTTGCACTTTTAGTTCGGTGCGTGGCCCGCTTGTGTGGCGGCGGGGGCGTCTCAGCGGCGAGGCGCGCCGCAAATTAATACACAAAGTTCAGGTTGCCCTGCTAATGAGACGCCATCCAGGTAAGGATTCCTTTCTTTATTGCGGGTAGCAGACACAGCAAAATGCACCCTCCATTGGTAAAACTGCCAGACATGTTTCAGGCTCCTCTGCCCTTGATCACTGGTCCTATGCAAAGAGTCAGTACAGCTGTGTGGACTATTTCAAATTCGACCCCACCCACTTGGGTTTTTCATTGCAGCTATGCTTTCTGGGTCTTGAAGTCCATTACCTTCTCCACATTGGATGCTGTATAAAAAACGGTCTCCATGCACAAATTTTCATTCCCCACAGTGGGTCCTCAGGAGGGGAACATTGCCGTTACTGCCCATATGTTTGTCCCGCAATAGTGGCTCCTCACCTCCACAGTTGCACTTTTAGTTCGGTGCGTGGCCCGCTTGTGTGGCGGCGGGGGCGTCTCAGCGGCGAGGCGCGCCGCAAATTAATACACAAAGTTTAGGTTGCCCTGCTAATGAGACGCCATCCAGGTAAGGATTCCTTTCTTTATTGCGGGTAGCAGACACAGCAAAATGCACCCTCCATTGGTAAAACTGCCAGACATGTTTCAGGCATGGAGCCCGTTTTTCATACAGCATCCAATGTGGAGAAGGTAATGGACTTCAAGACCCAGAAAGCATAGCTGCAATGAAAAACCCAAGTGGGTGGGGTCGAATTTGAAATAGTCCACACTCTTTGCATAGGACCAGTGATCAAGGGCAGAGGAGCCTGAAACATGTCTGGCAGTTTTACCAATGGAGGGTGCATTTTGCTGTGTCTGCTACCCGCAATAAAGAAAGGAATCCTTACCTGGATGGCGTCTCATTAGCAGGGCAACCTGAACTTTGTATATATATATATATATATATATATATATATGCAGTCGCTGAAAAAAACCAAAGGATTTCAGTGACGTCATAGTTAGGCTCAGGTTTCATTTGTACAAAACCAGTGAAATTCAGCAGTTATAGTTACCTGTGCTAACTATAACTTACACCCCGCAATGCACTGCTTGTGAGCTCACATATTACATCACTCCTGACATGGTCAATGATATTACTGATGGCATCTCAAATGACATCATCGATAAGTATGGGCAAATTTTGCGAATTCGCGGATCGCGAATTCGCACAAATTCACACAAAAAATCAGCGAAATTGCGGATTTCCCTGCAAAATCGCAGATTTTTTTGCAATTGCACTTTACTCAACTGGAGTACTTTCTACTGGCTAATCAGTAAGTGCTACCTCGTTGGGTAAATGTATCGTGCTTTTCCTACACTACAGCTGTGTAAAGGCCCAGAAGAGTTGTCCAGTCACCACGTGTGTCTGTAACTTTGCCACCGCGCCCATTGGCGCCGAGGTCCCTCGAGTGAGCTGTCCAACACAGTGGGGGAAACGGCAGGGAGAGATTGCGTAGCCTAGTTTGTGTGGGGCTGGGCTTTTGTGCGAGTACACATGTCTCTTGTTTATAAAGGGTCAGACACCGATCAGAGCAGCAGATGAGGAGAAAGCAGTAAGTGCTACCTCGTTGGGTAAATGTATCGTGATTTTCCTACACTACAGCTGCGTAAAGGCCCAGAAGAGTTGTCCAGTCACCACATGTGTCTGTAACTTTGCCACAGCGCCCATAGGCGCCGAGGTCCCTCAAGTGAGCTGTCCATCACAGTGGGGAAAGGGCAGGAAGAGGTTGCACAGCCTTGTGTGTGTGGGGCCGGGCTTCTGTGCGAGTTCACATGCCTCTTGTTTATAAAGTGTCAGACACCAATCAGAGCAGCAGATGAGGAGAAAGCAGTAAGTGCTACCTCGTTGGGTAAATGTATCATCCTTTTCCTAGGCTACAGCTGCGTAAAGGCCCAGGAGAGTTGTCCAGTCACCACGTGTGTCTGTAACTTTGCCACCGCGCCCATAGGCGCCGAGGTCCCTCGAGTGAGCTGTCCATCACAGTGGGGGAAAGGGCGGGAAGAGGTTGCATAGCCTAGTGTGTGTGGGGCCGGGCTTCCTGTGCGAGTTCACATGCCTCCTATTTATAAAGGGTCAGACACCCATCAGAGCAGCAGATGAGGAGAAAGCAGTAAGTGCTACCTCGTTGGGTAAATGTATTGTGCTTTTCCTACACTACAGCTGCGTAAAGGCCCAGAAGAGTTGTCCAGTCACCACGTGTGTCTGTAACTTTGCCACCGCACCCATAGGCGCCGAGGTCCCTCGAGTGAGCTGTCCATCACAGTGGGGGAAAGGGCGGTAAGAGGTTGCATAGCCTAGTGTGTGTGGGGCCGGGCTTCTGTGCGAGTTCACATGCCTCTTGTTTATAAAGGGTCAGAGACCGATCAGAGCAACAGATGAGGAGAAAGCAGCCTCCTGGTCACTGGAAGTACAGGGGGATTGCGCTCGAGAAACTCGTGGATGCCTAGACATCCATCACGGATTACAGCTATTTGTAGACGGTAGATTTGGGGAGAAAGCACACCTGCCTAGCATCGACCGTGCTCACTAGATTCTTGGGCTGATTATGATGCGTTACTGAATTTGAGCTTCAACTCGGGCACCTGCTTTATTTATATCTGTAAGTGCTTCCTGATGAGGTTTAATTTTTGTGACAGGAGCCTCGTTGCCTAATTGTAACTATTCTCTGACCCTGCTTCGAGGGTCAGAGCAGGGTCAGAGAATAGTTGCAAGTAGGCAACGAGGCGCCGCTCAGGAAGCACTTACAGGGTTACAGCAGGTACCCAAGTTGAAGCTAATTTCTTTGTAACCATTTTGTAAATGGTTACAAAGAAATTAGCTTCAACTTGGGCACCTGCTGTAGCCCTGTAAGTGCTTCCTGGAACAAATTTGTCCAGCTCGCGGATTCGCTGATTTTTCCGCAATTTCACGAGATTCGCGGATCGCGAAATTGCGGAAAATTCACAAATTCCGCGAGCGGAACGAATTATCGGCCCATACTTATGATTAACATCAGCCATATAACCACTCACACACCCACTCACTCCCCAAGCAACATCTCTTACACCCACTCACACACACAACCTCTCACAAACCCATTCAAAAATCCATACAAATACTCATTCACCCACTCACCCATGCATAGAGCCACACACTCCCACTCACTCACTTATACAGATACTCATACAACTATTCACTAACCCAAACAGATACTTACACTCCCATGCTGTTGCTTTTTTGTCTTGCTGGTTCACAGTGTTATCCCAGGACCACAGTTAGGGGGTTAGGGTATTCCTACCGTGCACTTTTTTCTTTTTTTTTTCTTTTGTCAGGGGCTTGGATGAAGCGAGATCCAAGATGGCTGCCAACACTTCCTGGTTGAAGTGTTGGCATTCTATCAGATTTCAGCACTGGGATTGTTGGATCCTTAGAGGTTCTGCATCCCTAGATATGCAAATTTGGATTTCTTTTAATCTCTCAGAAACTACTGAACAGATGTAAACCAAAGAACAAAAATCACTCTTTCTCGATTAAGAGTTATATTTCTGCTAAGCTTGGTATATTTCTGCCCAGTAGTTCAGCAATAATTTTGTCACTTGCTGAGAAATCTTTACGGAATTTTCAAAACTAGTATACTGCTCACTGCATCAGCTGTTTGGAACGTTTTGGGGTAAATTGTCAAGTGTGGACTGAAAAATAGGGGGGGTTCTTAAGCATCTTTTCCCCATGAAATTTCGCATAGGGATTTTAGACACAATTATAGCCCGAACAGCTGGAAGGAATTACACCAAATTTGGTAGAAAGCTAGATCTTGGTCCAGAAAGTGCCCTTTTTATAATTTGGTGTATATCTGTTCAGTAGTTTTGGAGTTATTAAAGAAAACAAGATTTATGTATATCTAGTGACACAAATCCTATGCAGATCCGACAGATTTAAAAATGAGATCACATTTTCTACTAGCCCTTCAACCAGCAAGTGCTGGCAACCATCTTGGGACTCAAGCTCAACTGAGTCTGTAGGAAAAACATAAAAAATAAGAAAAGGGGGCAGGATAGGAATACCCTGATCCCCTAGGTCCTCGCTGGGGGTCAATTTTTTTTTGTTTTCCTACAAATTTTCACAGGATCCTTATAAATATTTTTGAGTCCTGCAGATCCCATCCCCTGGGGCCTCGACTTTCCAAAAAACAGGGAGGCCTCTCTCCCACATTCAACCCGGGAGCCTGGCCATGCATTGAAAGGTGAGAGGGGGCACAGCACCCCTCTCTTGGAGCCATTAATGGCCCTGGGGATGCTATCCCAGTGATGGGGGAATACAAAATGTTCTTGCCCACTGGGAGTGGACTTATCATCTCTTTACCTGCCCAAACTGAAGCAGGCTGGGAAACAGATGAAAACATGGCTTTCACCTGCACGGAGCAACATTTTCAGATGCTCCCTGCAAGTGGGAGCAATGTAGGCTCTAGCTGGTGGTGGGGAGATGGCTGGGGCCACAGCAGCATTCAGGCTTTCCCCTGGGACCCCCCACAAAAATGGAGTGGATGGCTTGGATGGGCTCAAGAGCACCTGCCCTTTATTTGCCTAATTAGCTGGGCCACAGGGAAGGGTCCAGCAAATTTGTGGCCAGTAGAGGGGAGCTGGGTGCCCCCTCCCCTTTTATAATATCGGGGGCCATAGGAAGCCGTTTATAATATGGGGGCCATAGGAAATGAGGTCCCCAGGGCTGAAATTGGCCTGAAGAGGGGGATAACTCCTCCCAGTGATTAAATATTACTTTACATTGAAAAAAACCTAGAAATTCACTGGAAAAAACAAAGGAAGTTACTGGGATGTTATATTTAGGAATTCAAATTTTAAAAATCTCAGAAATTCACTAAAAAGAAAAGGTTCTCTCAAGTAACTATAACTTATGCCCTATATTAATTATAACTCACACACCCTCACCATGTACAGCTAATTAGCCCACATGGATGGTGAGTTAAAGGGGAGGGGGCATGCACTCTTCTCCCCAAGCCTCCAAAGACCCAGAGACCCCAGTCCCAAGTTTTGTTTTTGCCCAGGGAAGGCCAATACAAACCATTTAATCAGCTCTGGGCACTGGGGTCCCAGATGTGTGCCTGTGTGTGTTTGTGTGAGGGTGTATTGATTATGTTAACTTTTATACTCATGGTCAGTGAAGTAATGGACTCTCGCATTCCATTATACAGTGATTTTATTTCTAAATTAGTATATTTAGCTGTATAAAATATTCATATTCTAATTCACATTAAGAAATCAACCATTAATTTTCAGCACTCGATTGGATATTTACTGTAGTACAAATTGTACAAAGGATCACTTAAACACACTGATAAATGTACGGCATGATATATTAAAAACTCACAGGAAAGCAATGTGACGTTCAATGTCAGATCTAGGCAATCATTTGGAATAATTGCCAGTTAGATCATTTACGGGCCTCTATGAGATGAGGGCAGCGGGCAGAGATATCATCTAAGTGTGCCTCCCCTGTCTGCATACAGCTCTGAATTTATGTCATTGCTACCTAATTACTCGGGAGTGATTATAGACCAATGCATTTATAAGTGGCATTTAGGAAGAAATGCACCATACTTAAGATACATTTTACAGCATATTTTACCATGGAAAGATAACAATCACTTAGCACAAGACAAGAATTTCCAAGAGAGACCAATGTGACAACTGCTGCAAGTTGTCTCAGTAATGCAAAGTTTAACAAATGATTCCTATTCTAGTTGGCGAGGCCATGCTCAACAACATGGCATAAAGATACATCTTCAAATTTGAAAGTGTGTGACATTTGTACTATGTGCTGAATGTGCCACTGCTGTAATCTTGCATTAGAAAAGTAACCTGTGACAATAGAGGTTGTGTATGAGTCAATCGTGCACATGTGAATCCCACAAAAATTACACCTAAAGGTCTCCACCCAAAACCAGGAGCTAATCAGTACTTTTCTTTGTAAATAAATGCATGCAGAGACCCAAAGAGTTTGTTAAAAGTATGTTGTTGGCACTACCCAATGTTCAGGTTGCCAAATACAAAAGCTAGTTTTTGTCCTCCTTTATGCCTCTTTATTCCACCACTCTACACTCCTACATAAGTGATGTTCTCCAAAAATGTGTACCAGTACCCACCTCAATTGTTCTCACCCTTTCACACTAAGATGCTGGAACAACACATATGAAAGAAAATATTCTGCTACTTTTTTCGGTCTGGCATTAGCCAAGACTTTTTGATTTTACTAAAATATGTATGATATACGTGCAAGGAGGGTCTTTCAGACACGTCTTTTCATCCATTCACATTTTGCTCACACTCACTACAACATATAGCATGGGGCAGCCCACTTAAGCCACTTGTTAACGCTATATTTAGTGACAGTAGTTTGCTATTTCACAGGGAGCACATCCACACAAAAGCTAGTTCCAGCTAGTTCCAGTGTTTTTGTTGTTTATTTTTACTTTAAAATCACCTTTGTCTTACCTTTGTGTTTAAAACCAGATGTGATAGCACAACACCTCTGATGAGAAAACAAGCTACATTTCATTTTAATCAGATCTAAGCTCCAGCCAACATTGTTGTGAATGTTTTTGGGAGTGTATTGCTTTTCTGGAAGCTGCTATTTTACAGACTAACATATTGTATCCATTTGAAACTGCAATAAATTATCCTCTTTTTCCTTCTTTCTATTTTCTTCTTTCTTCCTTTTTCATTTCTGCCTCATTTTTCCTTTTTTATTCAAATATTTGTATTAAATACCTGGTGCAATCCATCATCAATACAATACATAAATAGCAGAATATACACAAATTATTTATCACAATAGAATCAGTGCAAAGAGGATGTAAACAATATTCTGGGGTTTGCTACTAGAAAAAGGCTAAAAAGCTATATACACAGTTTTACCACACAATAATCAGAGTCAAGGAACAAATACATAAATGGAGGACCATAGCAAATTAACATAAGCAAAATTATAAACAAGAATCCCTTCAACCCTTGAGCGGGGCCCAGATGACCTGCCCCAGTTCTCTCATTTTCCTGCCTTTCGGGAATAAAGAGAGGTTTCAATGTTATGAATCCTCAAGAGTCGAGAGAGCCACATCTGAAAGGAGAGGGCGCTAGTGTCCTTCCAGCCCGCAGCCAGCAAAATCCGGAGTACCGCCACACAGATAAAAACAAAGGCTTCCTCTTCCTTATTCAAACTCAAGTTGCTGTCAGTTCCTAAAATCATTAGTGTAGGGGATAGGTTGATCTTTCCACCTAGCAGCCCCTCCCAAACATTTTCAATATGAGCGAAAATCTTGCATAACTTATTACAGTGTTCAAACATATGCACCAGATTAGCAGGCCCTTTCGAGGCACCTTGGACATTTATCCTCTTCCCTCTTACTCCACCCAAATAGCTTGGCTGGTGTAAAGTATAAGTTAAACACCATCTTATAATGTTGAGCTCTCAGATTCGTAGAGGGAAACAATTTCCCAGCCAATTGTAATGCTTTATCTAAATCCACATCCGAATCCCCTAATTTCAGGATCCAAGCGGCCTCAACCTTATCTAGATCATCTTGTATTGTTGAAATCAATACTTTATATATCATATTGATTTTACTACCCCCTTCCAACAGATACTCAAGCAAGTTAATTTTACCACCTGGGATAATACGTGGCCTAATACTTGATAGCATTTGGTACACTTGTAAGAGCTTAACACCTTGATTAGCTGGGATGGCAAATTTTTTATGAATATCATCAAACTTCATCAGAATTTTTCCATCCATTAAATCCCCCAATCTTCTAATTCCTTGACACTCCCACGATCTCCTCAACCTATCAATGCTAAGATGTGGGAAAATACTAGAATTCCAGAAGGGAGTTTAGTAATTAAGCTTCAGGATTGCCAAGAATTTCTGAATGACATTCCAGACTCTCAAGACGCTATCCAATACCTTATATAGCTTTTTATTATAATGGCGTCTGTCTGTCATACGCATGAACAATCCCACAGCTTCCCTTCCTAAAAGTAATTCAAAGATGAAGGGGGGATTTACGTTCCCAAACGGACACTCAGCCAGATTTGAGGCACAGTCTAAAAGTATTGCCATCTGGCTGAAAAGACAAGACAAAAGATAAAATCTGATATTAGGGGCCGCTAGCCCCCCTTATCAAGCGGCAGGGAAAGATAGACTTCAAGGTAAGGGAAATGATTTGTGGCAAAGAACGCTCTCAAGAGTCCTGGCGGGCATTGCAGCACTAGCTGGACAAGGATCACAGGACAATGATGACGCTTGCCACCTTTTGTTGGGGTGAGGGCTTGTGCCTCTTATAACAGACACCCTTGATGACCTCAGTTGGACCTATTTCTAAGACTGGACCTATTGGACTATCACTACAGAACTGCACACCCACCTATAAAAAAGTATAGGGAGTACGTGTGCTGACTGTGCCAAAACCCCCTCTCTTCCCCCCTTTTTGTGTAGAGACCACATGATAAAGGACTGCTCTGACCTTAACCTGTAATTATATGCCATCATCATTTGGGTTCCTCTCTTCCACCTGAGGCTCTCAGTGCAACTTTGTGTCAAAATAACTGCAAATTAGGAAACACAGAGCTCTCCCAATAGTGTGTGAAAATTAGTCTTTATTAACTCTCCTTTCAGAAGGCGATGTTCATCCTGTCCTTTCTTGTTCCTGAGCTCAAACACAATTCATACTACTCACACCACCAACATTTTCAATTGTAACATACTGAAGACAGCATCTAGTGGGTAAACCTTCTGATAGATGGCCTTTTATACAAAGATGACCTTCACCCCCTCACATCCATACTTTCACCATTCAGTAATATGTTAAAGTGTTGGAAGTATTCGTATTTTGGAGCGTCTCACCTCTGCTACATCCAGATTTGCATTGCCTCTTAGTTCACTTTCTGCTTGATGAGTACTGGCCATCCCACATTCAACTTCATTTCCCTCTTCAATGCTTTCTCTTGAATTTACTGATCTCATTGTTATTACAAATGTACATTCAGTATTCTGCATCTTCCTTCAAATGACCTCACTGTGAAGTGAACTTTCCCCAATTAAAATTCCAAACCAAAATAAAAAGGCCACTGATTTTTACTTTTATGTTTTGTTAGCTCTCCCTCGGACTGTTGTCCATTTACTCAAACTAAATGTAAAGTTTAGGCTTTGCTTGAAACAGTCAAGCAGAAAAGGAATCACCCTGCCACTGATGACTGGAAGCAGAATAACTGGATAACTTCTGCGACAAATGTTCCCAAAATGACCAAGCCACACACATCAAAATAACGTAAAGGAACTAGTACATGAATTTGTAAATATTTAATACAAAATTCTCCAAATTTATTTGAATTTCCTATATAGATCCTTACAATATATATAACCAAAACTAATACTCAATTGATAACGTAAAACACAACTTTTTGTCCTCTAATCAAATTACAATCCAAACTACTCATCCATACCTACTCCCATCTCACATCACTCAGGCCATACACATACAACTATCACCTGTCACACACTGTACTATGTTTTACTTGGTATCCACAATACACATATAAAGACTAATGTACCCACTGCAGGAGCCTGTGTTCAACCTCATGGTCACAGGTTCAAATCCCGGCGGGTTCACTTAGCCTTTAATCCATCTGAGGTCGATAAAATGAGTACCATTGAGTTGGGTAATAATACAAATATGTTATTCAGCGCCAAGAGACCTATGGGCGAATGTGCGCTTTACAAATACACATGTTATGTTATGTAGAAAAAGTTACAAAAAGCAGGAGACAATGCAGGAGGATACTGAGGAGCAGATTAATACTTTGTATGTTTTTAATGTTGGCTGGGCCCATTATTATTACATGTATTCAAATAGAACAGACCCAGGAGACAACTAGTCAAAATAAATCAAGTGTCTTGATCAATCACTCTTTAGTCCTTTATTGTGTAAATTAACATAGGCTTGTCAAAAAAGCATTGACTTCCTGGTGCTCCTGGTGTAACCTGCACCGACGCGCACTTTGGGGACCACCACAATATGAGTTACGCTTTTATCAGGGAGCGCATGCAAGCTGTTCCAAAATTCATAGTGGAATGGAATATAGGGGACAAAAAGAAAGCAATCGTATCTGTCCAGCAATTAAAGAATAAATACACTAACAATTAGCTGAGAAGACGCTAGCCCCTGAGTACACCTACGTAAAGACACCCAAACTCTCAGGACAGAGTCATCTGCTCCTGGACCAGTAGGAGTATATTTACTCTCTCTCTAGTGATTGTGTGGCTCTTGACAATAGTTAAGTCGATATAGATGGTCCAAGGACAAAGCAGAATGTCACAGGGGAAAAACCTCACAGACGTAACAATAGAATGTATTTTCATGTTGTATTTCATGTGGCCCACCTGTGGGTGCAAATTTTTCAATACCAAGTCTTACACTGCCCCAGCCCTGTTGAGGTCTTTTGCAATTTCTTCTATTATTCTCAGGAGCTGTGTCTTTCAGGATCTACTTTACTTGCCACACTTCTTGCACACGGAGAGTACTTGCTACTTACTCTCACTGTGAGAAACTTTCTGTGAGCTCTGACACCTCAAGCAACATCTCAAAGTCCTCTACTTTGCAAAAGCCACCCGGCTAAGTGCGAAAATGGGAAAGTGGATATAGGCCAATGTGCCAAGTCCTGGATGAATAACCCAAATTCTATATTTTCATGCTTGACTCGGCAGCACCAGCTGGGCCTTTGGCCTTGGGAAGTCTAGAGCAGCAAATCGTTTGCTATCGCATTTCTGATCAATTCCAAAAATATATTTGTTTGATATTTCTTCAAGGAGCCAGCCATTCATTTTTTGGTGGGGTTTAAAGTGCCTGCTTTTATTGTGGCTTTTAACATGACAGGCATGTCTTATGTGATCCCCAACCTGAGAGCCATGGATTGTTGCCTCATCGTCCCTACTTCCATTGGGACATAGTGATATTTTAAAAGTTTTCTTGATTGTGGGTCACCATCCTTTCGGCCATCAGTCAGATCACAGGGATTTGCTGCACTGTGCAACCTGCCCACACCGCTGACCACGCTGGCCAGACCATCACCTGTCTTCGGCATGTGTAAGAGCCACTCAGTCGCTGCAAAGTTTCTGCTTCTTGGCTGAATCCACTGCCATGTTACCTGTGAGGTTATTCATCCTGTTAGAAAGAAAATGTTAAAACAAACGAGACTTGCATAGTTATACTAGAATTTGACTTTAGAATGCATTTAAAACTCTGGTAAGAACTGCATAAATAAATGACACATCCTTGCTTTAAACGTGTAGGAAAATTAACGTGAAGTGGAAAATACAGTAGGCTATTATGCTCAATGTCTTTCTGTACCTAGGCCCAAACCACTTTTGCCTTTCACTCTTGTTTACAGCTAAGTAGACATTTATTTAGAATGTGCTGACTTAAAAAATATATTATTTTCCTTCATCACAGCAGATTAGCTCACCCTGCTTTGACAATGAATGTTGCTGTTTTGCTTTATAATGAATAGACTATTAGAATAAAGGCCAACTTAGGAAAAACATGTGTATGCTTAACCAGGACTTAGGGCCATATATATCAAGCAAAATTGCGATCGGCATTTGCGATCGGAGTTTTGCTTTGTGGCATGTATGAGGCATATCTGCGTGCAAAATAAGGAATCGCAAAATTTGCGATTCTTTATTTTGCAACTGCATTTAAGGAGTCGCAAATTCTGTGATTCCTTAAATGCAATGTAAGAAGCACCAAAAAAGTGCAATTTGGCCTTAAGAAATTGCAAATTACCACCAACTTCAAGTTGGTGGTAATTTGCGATTTCTGTGAAAAATGCACTTTTTTGCACTTTTCTAAGTGCAATGTTAAGCACATTCATGCCCTTAGGGCATGTATGTGCGCCACATGTGCACCCATGCTTCTTTCAGGGGTGCAACAGGGTGTCCTTATGACACCCTTGCACCCTTGAAATTGCATTCTCAATTTGCGAATCGCTAATTGCCAATCGCAAAGTGAGAATGTCTTCCCATTCATTCCTATGGGCCTCTAGGCCCATAGGAATGAATTGGGAGGTATTCCTTAATTGCGAATCGCAATTTGAAATTCACATTTAAGGAATATGTAGGATTCACAAAATGTATTGCAAATCCTACATACATAGCACTTTGCGATTCTCAAATAGCGATTCTCAAAAAAACGCTATTTGAGAATCGCAAAATTACTTTTTAATACATATGGTCCATAGTCATTCGAATTGTTGCATTGCATTTGACTAGCCTTTTATTTTCACAACGGGACATTGAAAGCAGCTAACAGCTTAGGTATGAAGTTTCTCATGAGAACTTTTTCCCATGTATCTAACATTACAACATTAGTTAAACTTTGCACCGGCATGAATGTTTACCGTGGGAATCCAGAGGAGAAGCAATGGATGGTGACAACACCATTGGATGGGTGGTTTTCATTGGCTGAAAATGACTTCAATCTACTAATTTTTGTTGCATTATTTGTGTGTTTCATATTATAATCAAGTGTTCCTAGCTGGAGAGGAGAGACAACCCTTTACCTTGCACGACCCCTGACGCTTAAGGCATTCTGTCCTTATTACTGAAAGCTACTGCTGACAGTGATTCGACCTCCTATTCCCTGACTCTTTGTGCATTTTCTTCCTGCATTGATCAATGCTATTGCTGTGATAATTCCTCTATCTCTGATTTATTTAACTGTTGCTTGGTCGCCCCACTCACTGCTGCCGCTCCTGCCTGCCTTGTCGCCTCCTGCCTGCAGATTCCTTCGCTCGCTGCCCGCTGCTCCTGGGAATTTCCCGCTGCTCCTGGGAATTTCCCGCTGCCCGCTGCTTCTTGGAATTTCCCGCCGCTGCCTCCCTGCGGCCCCGCCCCCCTGTGATTCCATACGCCGCCCCGCTCCCGCCACCCAGCAGCTCCTCCCTCCCGGCTCCTTACTTATGACGCCCCCAGCGGGAGCGCCGATTGAGCGCCGAAGGTGCGCCAAAGGTAAGCCCGTCTGCGCCCGTCCGCGCCTGGCCCGCGCCCAGCGCCAGGACCGCGCCCAGCGCCAGGACCCCTGGCCCTCCCCACCGAGGCAAGACGACCCGACTGACCTACGACGCCGCCACTCTCAACGCACTCAATGCCGGCCGGACCCACGCCTGCTGCCGAGCCACCCCGAGACGCACCCACGGACCCTTCACCTGCTGCACCTGCAAGTTCACCTGCCTCCGAACGTGCCCCGCACCCGCCAAGAAAACACCAGCAGCAACCACCTCAAGTGCATCCTGATCAACACCCGCTCCGTCCACAGACATGCCGTGGAACTCTGGCACCTCCTCGACGCTACATCACCGGACGTCGCCTTCCTCACGGAAACCTGGATGAACGCCTCCTCTGCACCCGACATCGCCATCGCCATCCCGGACGGGTACAAGATCATCAGGAGGGATCGCATCAACCAGACCGGAGGTGGCATCGCCATCGTCCACAGGAACACCATCCGCATCACGACCGACGCCAACGACTCCTTCGCCTCAGCCGAACATCTCCACTTCCAGATTCACACCGACCCTAAGACGACCCTCAGAGGCACCCTCATCTACAGACCCCCGGGACCACACACACAATTCAGCGAAGACATCACAGACTTCATCAGCCCGCACGCCCTCCCCTCCACTGACTACATCCTCCTCGGGGACCTCAACTTCCACCGGGAGAACAACAAGGACCGCAACACCACCGCCCTGCTGGAAAACCTCACCAACCTCGACTCAAGCAACTAGTCAACACCCCCACCCACTACGCCGGCCATACGCTTGATCCCGTCTTCTCTTCCAGCAAGTACATCACCTTCAGCCACGCCACCGGACTCCACTGGACCGACCACAGCTGCGTCCACTTCAGCTTCAAAAGATCCATGACCCACCACCACCCGCAACAGGTACCTCACAGGAATTGGAGCAAGATCACCGCAGACCAGCTCACCACCTCCCTCAGCCAGAGCCCACCCGCCAACACAACGGACCCCAACGAAGCAGCCCGCAACTTCACACAGTGGCTGACCGCCTGCGCCGACGACCTCGCGCCACTAAAGAACCCTCCCAGCAGACCCAGAAGCAAGAAGGCATCCTGGTTCACCGACGACCTCAAGGACTCCAAGAAGACCTGCCGCACCCTCGAGAAAGCCTGGCTCCTCGACCGGACCACCGACAACATGACCGCCCTCAAACACGCTACCCGCAAGCACCACCAGCTCATCCGCACCACCAAGAAGAAATCCCTGAAGGAACGACTGGACAACAATGCCCACGACAGCAAAGAGCTCTTCACTATCGTCAAGGAGTTCTCCAACCCCAGCACCGGCACTAACGACATCACTCCGTCACAAAACCTCTGCGACTCCCTCGCCTCGTTCTTCCACCGCAAGATCGCCGACATCCACAACAGCTTCGGCGCCCCACCCACGCACCCAACCGTTGAACCAATGCCCCCCACCGCCACCCTTCGCACCTGGACCACGGTGACCACCGAAGACACAGCCCGCACGATGAACACCATCCACTCCGGATCACCGACCGACCCCTGCCCACACCACGTCTTCAACAAGGCTAACTCCACCATCGCACCCCAACTCCGGAACATCATCAACGCCTCCTTCAACACCGCCACCTTCCTGGAGAGCTGGAAGCACGCCGAGATCAGCGCCCTCCTGAAGAAACCTACAGCGGACCCCACCGATCTCAAAAACTTCCGCCCCATCTCGCTCCTCCCTTTTCCTGCTAAAGTCATCGAGAAGATCGTCAACAGACAGCTGACCGCCTTCCTCGAGACGAACGGATCCCTCAACCCCTCGCAGTCCGGCTTCAGAGCCAACCACAGCACCGAGACCGCCCTCATCGCAGCCACCGACGACATCCGGACCCTGCTCGACAAGGGGGAAACAGTGGCCCTCATCCTCCTGGACCTCTCCGCTGCGTTCGACACGGTCTGCCACCGCACCCTAGTCCAGCGCCTCAGCAACATCGGTATCCAAGAGAAGGCACTGGAGTGGATCATCTCGTTCCTCGCCGGAAGAACACAAAGAGTCCGCCTCCCCCCGTTTCGCTCCGAGGCCACCGAAGTCATCTGTGGCGTCCCGCAAGGATCTTCACTCAGCCCCACCCTCTTCAACATCTGCATGAAACCTCTCGCAGCCATCGCACGCCAGCACAACCTCAACATCATCTCTTACGCCGACGACACCCAGCTGATCCTCTCCCTCACCGGAGACCCCGACACCGCCAGAACCTGCCTACACGAAGGGATGAAAGACGTCGCCGAGTGGATGAAGGACAGCCGCCTGAAACTGAACTCGGACAAGACGGAAGTCCTCATCCTGGGATCTTCGCCCTCCGCCTGGGACGACTCCTGGTGGCCCCCAGCCCTGGGCACCGCACCCAAGCCAAACGACCACGCACGCAACCTGGGCTTCATCCTGGACCCCTCCCTCTCGATGACCAGACAAGTCAACGCCGTCTCCTCATCGTGCTTCAACACCCTGCGTATGCTTCGCAAGATCTTCCGCTGGATCCCGACCGAGACCAGGAAGACTGTCACCCAGGCACTCGTCACCAGCCGACTGGACTACGGAAACGCCCTCTACGCCGGAACCACAGCCAAGCTACAGAAAAGACTCCAGCGCATCCAGAACGCCTCCGCCCGACTCATCCTGGATGTCCCCCGACGCAGCCACATCTCCAGCCACCTGAGGAACCTGCACTGGCTCCCCGTCGACAAGAGGATCACGTTCCGGCTCCTCACCCACGCACACAAGTCTCTCCACGACCTGGGCCCCAAGTACCTCAACGACCGCCTGACCTTCTACACGCCCACCCGCCAGCTACGGTCCACCAGCCTCGCCCTCGCAGCCGTACCACGCATCCGAAGAGCCACCGCCGGAGGAAGATCCTTCTCTTACCTGGCTGCCAAGACTTGGAACTCCCTCCCCATCCACCTTCGGCTGACCCAGGACCATCTCGCCTTCAGCAAACAACTCAAGACCTGGCTGTTCGAGCAGTAGCATACCCCTCCCCCCAAGCGCCTTGAGACCCTCCCGGGTGAGTAGTGCGCTATACAAATGGCATGATTGATTGATTGATTGCTGCTGCAGCTGTGGGGAACCCGGCTGCGTTCCCAGCACGACTCTTTATGGAAAATTCAAGACTCCGAAAATCTAGTTCTTTCTAGTAGAGACTCTTCATAGGTTCTCCAAAGGGTAGTTAGACTCTTTAAATAGATAGGTACTCATTCCTTTTTGGAACACTCTGTTGATTTATGCTTTCATTAATCAAAATTAAGTAATTAAGTAAGTAAACAAATTTATTGTGTATGGTTAATCAAAACCTTTACAATATTGCAAGTTTTAAAAGCAAATTCCGTTTTTTTTTTTTTAAATAAAAAGTGCGGTAATGTCTGTAATGTCCTTAAACTTTGAGAGAAAAGGTAAAGAAAATAAAAAGAGAGAAAAAAAAATTTTTTTAAAAATAAGAAGCAAATATTGCTTAGTCTGTGTTCTTGGCCGGTAATTGTGGTTCATGTCTTCTGTTTTGTGCCATTAGTCACAGTTTGTTCGATTTTCTGTATTAGAACGGGCACCTTCTGTAAAAATCTGGTAGCCCTGCAAGCTGTCTGCAACTGGTCACTGTTCAGTGCTAACATGACTGCGGGCCGACATGATCTGATTTGGGATAAACGAAATATATACAATAAGGAAAAAACGTCTCAGATTGACCAAAGATGGGCAGATGCACAGTATGTGAGTCAATGTTTCATCTGATTGGCCGCAGAGTCTACAGAGTGATGTCGGCCATGTTTGCTTCCATGCAGGGGTTTGATCTTTTGAAATGTATGTTCCCATCCGGACTCTTAGGAGCGTTTGTTGGACGGCTGGGGTTATATGGATGACAAAGTAGGGTTGCGGTGCACATTTCTCATACGAACCAAGCATCCTCCAGCCATGTTTTTTCTTTGCTAAGGTGGCTTTGTCTGTCGTCCAGGATTTTAATTTTGCTGCAATGTTGACTACTTTTTTAAAAGCAGCAAATGTGTGGTTGCTGTTCCATGCCTCTTGCATATTGATACAAATGGGGGTGGGGTCGCACACTACTCACACACCGGCGGTGTCACCCCTAAGGACTCTGGTCAATGTAGTAAAGTGTTCGCGATGCATCATCTTTCGATCTTCTGCTATCTTCGCTGTCTTCGCCATCCCTGGACACGTGTTTCGGGGTATTACCCCTCATCAGCAGGGATAGGCCGTGTACTGGGGTTGCCGATGGCTGCCAATATCTGCCAGGTATAGTACCACTCAGGCGCGTAGGTGCGGGATCCCAGGCTCGTCAGCCCGCTGCTCAAGGGAGCTTTAAAGTTACAAATGGGGGTGGGGTCGCACACTACTCACACACCGGCGGTGTCGCCCCTAAGGACTCTGGTCAATGTAGTAAAGTGTTCGCGATGCATCATCTTTCGATCTTCTGCTATCTTCGCTGTCCTCGCCATCCCTGGACACGTGTTTCGGGGTATTACCCCTCATCAGCAGGGATAGGCCGTGTACTGGGGTTGCCGATGGCTGCCAATATCTGCCAGGTATAGTACCACTCAGGCGCGTAGGTGCGGGATCCCAGGCTCGTCAGCCCGCTGCTCAAGGGAGCTTTAAAGTTACAAATGGGGGTGGGGTCGCACACTACTCACACACCGGCGGTGTCGCCCCTAAGGACTCTGGTCAATGTAGTAAAGTGTTCGCGATGCATCATCTTTCGATCTTCTGCTATCTTCGCTGTCTTCGCCATCCCTGGACACGTGTTTCGGGGTATTACCCCTCATCAGCAGGGATAGGCCGTGTACTGGGGTTGCCGATGGCTGCCAATATCTGCCAGGTATAGTACCACTCAGGCGCGTAGGTGCGGGATCCCAGGCTCGTCAGCCCGCTGCTCAAGGGAGCTTTAAAGTTACAAATGGGGGTGGGGTCGCACACTACTCACACACCGGCGGTGTCGCCCCTAAGGACTCTGGTCAATGTAGTAAAGTGTTCGCGATGCATCATCTTTCGATCTTCTGCTATCTTCGCTGTCTTCGCCATCCCTGGACACGTGTTTCGGGGTATTACCCCTCATCAGCAGGGATAGGCCGTGTACTGGGGTTGCCGATGGCTGCCAATATCTGCCAGGTATAGTACCACTCAGGCGCGTAGGTGCGGGATCCCAGGCTCGTCAGCCCGCTGCTCAAGGGAGCTTTAAAGTTACAAATGGGGGTGGGGTCGCACACTACTCACACACCGGCGGTGTCGCCCCTAAGGACTCTGGTCAATGTAGTAAAGTGTTCGCGATGCATCATCTTTCGATCTTCTGCTATCTTCGCTGTCTTCGCCATCCCTGGACACGTGTTTCGGGGTATTACCCCTCATCAGCAGGGATAGGCCGTGTACTGGGGTTGCCGATGGCTGCCAATATCTGCCAGGTATAGTACCACTCAGGCGCGTAGGTGCGGGATCCCAGGCTCGTCAGCCCGCTGCTCAAGGGAGCTTTAAAGTTACAAATGGGGGTGGGGTCGCACACTACTCACACACCGGCGGTGTCGCCCCCTATGGCGAAGACAGCGAAGATAGCAGAAGATCGAAAGATGATGCATCGCGAACACTTTACTACATTGACCAGAGTCCTTAGGGGCGACACCGCCGGTGTGTGAGTAGTGTGCGACCCCACCCCCATTTGTAACTTTAAAGCTCCCTTGAGCAGCGGGCTGACGAGCCTGGGATCCCGCACCTACGCGCCAGAGTGGTACTATACCTGGCAGATATTGGCAGCCATCGGCAACCCCAGTACACGGCCTATCCCTGCTGATGAGGGGTAATACCCCGAAACACGTGTCCAGGGATGGCGAAGACAGCGAAGATAGCAGAAGATCGAAAGATGATGCATCGCGAACACTTTACTACATTGACCAGAGTCCTTAGGGGCGACACCGCCGGTGTGTGAGTAGTGTGCGACCCCACCCCCATTTGTAACTTTAAAGCTCCCTTGAGCAGCGGGCTGACGAGCCTGGGATCCCGCACCTACGCGCCAGAGTGGTACTATACCTGGCAGATATTGGCAGCCATCGGCAACCCCAGTACACGGCCTATCCCTGCTGATGAGGGGTAATACCCCGAAACACGTGTCCAGGGATGGCGAAGACAGCGAAGATAGCAGAAGATCGAAAGATGATGCATCGCGAACACTTTACTACATTGACCAGAGTCCTTAGGGGCGACACCGCCGGTGTGTGAGTAGTGTGCGACCCCACCCCCATTTGTAACTTTAAAGCTCCCTTGAGCAGCGGGCTGACGAGCCTGGGATCCCGCACCTACGCGCCAGAGTGGTACTATACCTGGCAGATATTGGCAGCCATCGGCAACCCCAGTACACGGCCTATCCCTGCTGATGAGGGGTAATACCCCGAAACACGTGTCCAGGGATGGCGAAGACAGCGAAGATAGCAGAAGATCGAAAGATGATGCATCGCGAACACTTTACTACATTGACCAGAGTCCTTAGGGGCGACACCGCCGGTGTGTGAGTAGTGTGCGACCCCACCCCCATTTGTAACTTTAAAGCTCCCTTGAGCAGCGGGCTGACGAGCCTGGGATCCCGCACCTACGCGCCAGAGTGGTACTATACCTGGCAGATATTGGCAGCCATCGGCAACCCCAGTACACAGCCTATCCCTGCTGATGAGGGGTAATACCCCGAAACACGTGTCCAGGGATGGCGAAGACAGCGAAGATAGCAGAAGATCGAAAGATGATGCATCGCGAACACTTTACTACATTGACCAGAGTCCTTAGGGGCGACACCGCCGGTGTGTGAGTAGTGTGCGACCCCACCCCCATTTGTAACTTTAAAGCTCCCTTGAGCAGCGGGCTGACGAGCCTGGGATCCCGCACCTACGCGCCAGAGTGGTACTATACCTGGCAGATATTGGCAGCCATCGGCAACCCCAGTACACGGCCTATGCCTGCTGATGAGGGGTAATACCCCGAAACACATGTCCAGGGATGGCGAAGACAGCGAAGATAGCAGAAGATCGAAAGATGATGCATCGCGAACACTTTACTACATTGACCAGAGTCCTTAGGGGCGACACCGCCGGTGTGTGAGTAGTGTGCGACCCCACCCCCATTTGTAACTTTAAAGCTCCCTTGAGCAGCGGGCTGACGAGCCTGGGATCCCGCACCTACGCGCCAGAGTGGTACTATACCTGGCAGATATTGGCAGCCATCGGCAACCCCAGTACACGGCCTATCCCTGCTGATGAGGGGTAATACCCCGAAACACGTGTCCAGGGATGGCGAAGACAGCGAAGATAGCAGAAGATCGAAAGATGATGCATCGCGAACACTTTACTACATTGACCAGAGTCCTTAGGGGCGACACCGCCGGTGTGTGAGTAGTGTGCGACCCCACCCCCATTTGTAACTTTAAAGCTCCCTTGAGCAGCGGGCTGACGAGCCTGGGATCCCACACCTACGCGCCAGAGTGGTACTATACCTGGCAGATATTGGCAGCCATCGGCAACCCCAGTACACGGCCTATCCCTGCTGATGAGGGGTAATACCCCGAAACACGTGTCCAGGGATGGCGAAAACAGCGAAGATAGCAGAAGATCGAAAGATGATGCATCGCGAACACTTTACTACATTGACCAGAGTCCTTAGGGGCGACACCGCCGGTGTGTGAGTAGTGTGCGACCCCACCCCCATTTGTAACTTTAAAGCTCCCTTGAGCAGCGGGCTGACGAGCCTGGGATCCCGCACCTACGCGCCAGAGTGGTACTATACCTGGCAGATATTGGCAGCCATCGGCAACCCCAGTACACGGCCTATCCCTGCTGATGAGGGGTAATACCCCGAAACACGTGTCCAGGGATGGCGAAGACAGCGAAGATAGCAGAAGATCGAAAGATGATGCATCGCGAACACTTTACTACATTGACCAGAGTCCTTAGGGGCGACACCGCCGGTGTGTGAGTAGTGTGCGACCCCACCCCCATTTGTAACTTTAAAGCTCCCTTGAGCAGCGGGCTGACGAGCCTGGGATCCCGCACCTACGCGCCAGAGTGGTACTATACCTGGCAGATATTGGCAGCCATCGGCAACCCCAGTACACGGCCTATCCCTGCTGATGAGGGGTAATACCCCGAAACACGTGTCCAGGGATGGCGAAGACAGCGAAGATAGCAGAAGATCGAAAGATGATGCATCGCGAACACTTTACTACATTGACCAGAGTCCTTAGGGGCGACACCGCCGGTGTGTGAGTAGTGTGCGACCCCACCCCCATTTGTAACTCTTGCATATTGAGATTTGTTAGTGCTTCATTAAGTGCTAATTTCCAAGGTTTTCTTGCGTTTGCTTGGTGGTTTATTTCAGACCAGCAAAAAGCCATCAGCGTATCCTCTCGTGCTGCTCTTAGTTTCCAACTCAATTTCAGTAGGGCGGCTTGTCTGACTTGTTGCTGATTTAGTAACCCGAATTCGAGTCGTACTTGCGCTTGAGATGCAAACCTCGGGATCTGAAAGATGTATTTAAACAGCTCTGACTGTTGTAAGTTCAGAAAGTTTGCGTCTTTGCCTCTATATAGTTCGGAGCCATACGTGAGGGATGGCAAAAACTTCGCCGCGATCACCTTCAGTAGGTGTGAGTTGGATGGACTTTTCAGGTTTGTTTTTAATAAGTTTAGAGCGAACCAAAGTTTATTAGACTGGGCTTTCCTGTGCTGTTGTTGTTCTTTTAGTGTCCACATTGAATCAACGACTACTCCCAGATACTTGTAGGAAAGGCTTTGCTGTATGGTGTTGCCTGCTATATGCCATTTGAATGATTTCCGCCCTGACCGAGATCCGAAGCAGACGATCTTCCTTTTGTTGTAGTTGAATAACAGTCCATGCGCACTGATGTATTCATGCAGCCTTACGATGGAACGTTGTAGACCCACTTGGGTCTGGCTACAAAGTACAATGTCATCTGCGTACTGTATACTCCTTATTTTGTGTTGCGCCAACTTCGGGGGATCAGTTTCTATCTCGGAGATATACTTATCAAGGTCGGCAGTAAAGATATTAAAAAGGGTCGGGGCCAGTACGCATCCCTGCTTCAGGCCCACGTGGGTGGGGATTTTTGCTGTTGTTCTGTCACCATTACCTATTTTTATATTGACCCAGGTTGATGTGTACAAGTTTATAATGGCCATTAGCAGCTTCGATGGTGTCCCCCAATTGGCCATTTTTTGCCATAAAATCTCCCTTGGGACTGTGTCGAATGCCGCTTTTAGGTCGACAAAACAGCTATACAGTTTTGTTGATTTTTCCTTTGCTCTGTCGACAAGGAGGTTTAAAGCGAGCAGATTGCATGACGTGTTGGTTCCGGGCCTAAAACCTGTCTGGGTGATTGGAAGAATCTTATTCGAGGTGACCCAGTGTTCCAGTGCTTTCAGGAGATTTGATGCGTATATTTTGGCTTCCACATCGATGAGGGCTATCATCCTGTAATTGGATGGGTCAGTTCTTGCCCCTGCTTTGAAGATTGGATGCAAAATGCTCCCTCTCCATGATGGGGGTATGCTTCCTGTTTGAAAGGCATTGTTGAATACTGGGGTGAGGTATTCAGCCCAGAATGATTGGTCATGTTTGAACAGCCCATTTGGCAAACCGTTTGGGCCTGGTGCGCCTTTTGGCCTCAGTTTTTTTAGGACCATTTGTACCTGGAATGGAGTGACCCAATTTTTGTCAGAGTTTTGGTCCGCTTCATGCCTTTCATACTGTTTGTTGGATAGTTGATCTGATTTCCATGTTTGGAGATTGTTCTTTTGAGTTAGCTCTAAGTGCCGGATCGATCCAGTCTTCTTGTAATATGTTTGCATTGAAGGCCTGGGCTGCTCCGTTTGCCACTTTATTAATTTCTGCCCAAAATTTCCTATTATTATTCGACTTACTGGATTCTAGTAGTTTTTGCCAAATTAGTGTGTGATATCTTAGCTTTTCTGACCAAACGTCTTTTTTGTATTTTTGCCTTAAGTTGTGAATTTGACGATTGGTGTCATCGCACTTTAGCTTGTCTTCTCCTAATAACTTTCTGATTTCTCGATTTAGTATTCTTTTTTTACACGCTATTGAGCCCAGGAGCGCCTGGTGAGTTTTACTGGTGTTCCTTTTGTTGCTATGAGTTTGGTAGCCAAAGCTTTCATTTAAGCTTAAAACCATCCTTTCCCAGTTGCGTTGATATTCTGAAGGGCTTATCCCCGTAGTTTCTTCGTGCACCATTTTCGCATGTTTCATAATTTCATCGATGTTCTTTCCATTCCATTGCAGTCGTTTTAGATTGTAGAGGCTCGGATGTTCACTCAGAGCTTTGCATGATGGTGCCCTTGTGTGTTGGTAGCTGAGCTCGATTGACTGCAGACTGTGGTCGCTCTCCAATTTGTGGATTATACTAAAGGCAACGATTGATTCGAGTGCCTCTAGATCCACTATAGTGTAATCTAGTACCGCTTGTGCGTGTTTGGTGATTCTGGTCGAGGATGCTGGTTGATCTTGCGGAAATCGGCCGTTCAAAGGTATCATTCCAATGTCACCGAACATTTGAGCGCACGTCTGGCCATGCTTATCCTTTTTTCGATGGTTTGTTATTAGTGGAGGGATGGATTTGCCCGTCTCTTTGTTTTGTACGATGTTCTGTGCGTTGTCCTTTTGAAGTAAAAACATGTTCAGATCGCCTGACACAATCAGTCCTGCCAGTGGGTAAATATGTTGTATGGATTTAAGAAGTACTTTCAGGGTCAGAATTTTCTCTGATTTGTTCTTGCGGTCCGGATGTATATAGATGTTACAGATGATCAATGACCGTGCCTCTTGTTCACCCTGTGGCCCTGGACTTAGGTCTGGTGGGAGCTCAATTCTGATGCACTGAATCCATGTTTGTCCCGTGTCGATGGTGACATAGGACCAGGGGATGCTGGTGTTCAAATATATCGATAGGCCTCCTGCGGCCCTGCCTAAAAGGCCTCTTTTAGTGGCGTGTTGTTGGATTTCTTTGAAACCGTCTATGTGATCAGATGAAGTTGACCAGGTTTCTTGGAGTAGAATGATGTCAAATTTTTTAAAGAATTCTAGTAGGTCTGCGTCGTTTGTTTTGCCACCCAGACCGTTTATGTTCCATGAACATATTTTCAGGATCGGTGTTCATGCTTCCTCCGTCATGTGAGCATGGGGGCTTGGCGTTATTGATATTATTTTCCGGGTCTCGCTAACTCCTCCTGACGACCCTTGGTGGATAATGCGTAAGTTAGTCCATCTTCCTCTAATGCTGTCTGAGCGACCTACTGCACCCCGAAGAATTCCACCCTCCGGTTGACGACTTTTCTCTGCGATCTGCGATAACGGGGCAGGATATTTTTCTACCTCTACTGATCTGATTTCGATTCCCCATTGTGTGAATTTTTCTCTTTGTAGCCAGAATTCTTTGGCTGTCGTGGGGTCCTTCCATGTGATCTCTGTCATCTCTCTCCCAACAACATTCGGTATTGGCTTGAATTCGATACTATCTATGTGGGTTGAGTTCACGTATCTCAATGTTTCAATCAAATTGGTTAATTTTAGGATAGCACTCCGGTTAAGAATATCGTGCTTCCCCCTTGAGATATAGAGCGGAATGATTTCGTGTTTTAATGAGCCTGGAGGGAAAATTGGATCTGTCTCTGTTTTATGGTCCGAGAACTTAATTTGAGTGTTTTTTGGGGTATCTTGTCTTGGTGGCCCTGTTTTGAGAAGGTGGGGTATGGGCTCGGTGTTGCTTGCGAGCTGATGACATTTTGGGCCCTCTAGGCCTTGAGAGGGAGCACCTGGTGGCAGCTCCTTTGCCAAGGAATTTTCTTTTTGCCCCTTGACCATTTTTGAGAAGTAATGCACAATGCTTTTTTGTTCCGCTTGTGGCTTCTGTGCCTGTGAGGATGCAGCCGATTGCTTGATTGTGCAACCATCAGATAGGTTGTTAGCCGTTTGTCTTCTGGGGTGATAGGTTGCTATAACTGTCTGAGCCAGGGATACGAGTGTGGGATCCCGTCGTGAGTCTTCTTTGTCTTCTTGATTCTTCATGCTTGGGTCTTTGTCCTTTGGTGGTAGCGGTGTTGTTACTAAGATCAGATCTGTCTTTGGAGTTCTGGCCATTGAGGGATCTTGTTCAAGGTGCCTGATGTGCAACGCTATTGTTTTTTTGGCTTGATATTTTTTTTGTTTGGCTTTCCTCATTCTCTTACGTTCTCGTTTTGTTAAGTGACTGGCTAGTTTTTGTTGCCCGTTAGTTGGTGTGCCGGAAAGTTCTTTCCCGGAGTTGACTGATTTGTCCGAGCCTTTGTGGTGGGCTGTAGTATTTTCAGGAGTTTGTGTCTGGACTGTTGATGTTTGATTGGTTAGGCTAGCTTCTGGTGGGTCCACTTCTGTGTTCTTGCTAGTTGATGTGTCACCATTAACTGAGCTTATCGAGTACTCATGAAGAGTTTCCGTGCCGGAGGTATCAGTGATTTTTTGACGCTCCTTTGTGTTGATTTGGACTTCCTCCAAGATGTCGGTTAGGATGGTCGGTAGCCCTTTCAATAAGTTCATTGTTTCGGAGCACTGGCATTCGTGATACATTGTGTGCGGGTCTTTCTGTACGCGTACTATCAGGGAATTTAGGTCTAATATCTTTCTATCTATGCCCGCCACATGAGATGCTAGGATTTGTAGGAGGTCTATTTGTGATTCCAATTTATTGGAATGTTGAATTAAAGCTGATGAGATGGTTTCCATGATACTTATGAAAGGCGGCCACAACGGGGCCTGTGTTGGAGAAAAATTGGTAGTATCATAGCGGCTGGTTTGGGGACTTGTCTCAGCCTTATCCCCTGGTTTGGTCCGAGCTGAGACTCGTGGGTCTCCACCCTGGCGGGTTCCTGTTAAAGGGGTTTGATTTTCCATTTTTTTCCAATGATCATGGCCCTTTGGGGGTGTTGTTTTGATGGGTGAAGAAATGGTATAATGAAGGGGAAATAGCCCCGACGGGCCGTGCGTCGGTTGGTTATTTGCCACGTGGAGAAATAGTGGGCTGCTTTCACTTGAGTGGTCGAGTATTTCTGCGCTAGAAGGGCATTTAGATGTAGTTTCATCCTTTGATGGCGCCTCTTCGCTTAAAGATCCTTTCAAGTGATTATGAGCATGCACTTTCGTCAGTTCCCCTTGTTGCCATTTTGCGGACTCTTTTGAAATAATTTCATCCTTTAAAGAGGCCCCTACACTTGATGGTCCTATCGGATGTGTGTGGGTATTGGTATTTGTCTGTCCCCCTTGTTGCAGCTTCGTCGTTTCTTTGTCTATGGGGTCCTTGTCCGATTTGTGCGTGGTATTGATTCTTGAGGCTAGCGAATTGTCAGCCACATGGTCCTTGTTTGATTTGTCCTTAGCGACCATACTTGGTGTTGGTAAGTAGTCTGCTGTATTTTCGCCTGCGTGGTCAAAAGCCGTCGTGCCGAAGTATGAGCCCAAGCTTAAGGATCTGCGCATTTCTAACGTGTTCGGTGTTTTCGCTCGCAGGGGTTCTGTCTCTGTCTCGGCTTGGTCATTATTTGCTACTTCCCTTGTGTTTATTTGCACTTGCACCGTTAATTTATTAGCCATTTTGGTTAAAGTTTTCAGTGGGCTTTGAATAATCTCACATGAGTCGGTCCGGGGCAGCTTCGATTTTGATAATGAGCCTACTGACTGGAACTTTCTTTTGGTGCTGATGACGGACTGTGAATGGTGTGCTTGCAGCACTGAGGTTGCCGGGGATGCAGGTGAAATCAGGAAGTCTGTAATCTTGTGGTTTTTGAGTCCTAAGATTGGCTGTTGCGTCATACGGGTGGGGGTCCTGTCAATATTGTCTTGAACGTTTATTGAGTCTGCGTCCCGGGTGTCGTTTTTTCTTTCACTTGTGTTGCTACTATGCTGTCGGTTTCTTTTTCTCCGGTTGTTTGTGGGGTCTGTTCTAATTTTCCCAGATCTCATCCTGAGAGGGGAGTGCTGATGTTTTAGAAAAGTCCTACACCTTTCCCTTTTGTCCTCCTCAGCCCCACCTCAGCCCCACCTGCTAGCCGCGTTGCGTTAGCGATTATTGAACTCGGTTGGAGAAGAGGGTTTTTAATGGATAGCTGTTATAGACCAGTGGGCTGATGGATTGCTGGGTGTGTAGGGTATGTGCGCTCCTTGTGCGCACTTTCTTAGTTAGGTATTACTTGTTTTACTTGTTGCTCCCTCTTGTGCGACGGATGCTGTACGAAAGCTGTACGAAAAGTAAGGAATACAATCACCGTCACTTATGGAGATGAAGGTCTTATGCAAGTTCCTTGTTGTCTCAACCCCTGAGGTCCCCTGTGTAATGGCGCTACTGGCCCCTGCTCAGCTGCTCTTAATCCTCGTTTTCCCGGAGCTCTGCAGGGTTTGCGGCTCCTGGGCTCTACCTGCCTGCTGCCTGCAACCTGTTGCTCCAGGACTCACGTGTCAAGCCTGTTTTGCCTCGGGCGGTGCTGCTCTACGGGTGAAGGTCAGGCGGCGCTGCGCTGGCTCTCTCTGTGCAGGCTCTTGACAGGCGCTATATGCTGTGCAGCTGAAGCTAGTAGCTGCACGCTCGTTTTCCAGCTGTTTAAACTGCCTCCCCTGCTCCCCTGCTCCTCTGCGGCAGGGGGGATTGGCGGAGCGAGTGGAGGTCAGGCTAGAACGGACTTGTGCCATTGCACCCTTTCAAGGGTTTCTCTCCAGCGTGAGAAGCAGGATGCGGTTTGCGGGACGCAAGTACACGTTGCAGTTTGCAGTTTGCTTGGGGGGAGTGAGAAGAAGCGGGGGCAAGGAAGGGGAGCCGCACCAACCTGCTCGACCCTGTCCTGGGCGCCGCCTCCTCCGCTCGTCCTCCACACGTCCTCCACTCAACCCCCGGATCTGTCCCACGCCGGCTCTTCTTTTTTGCCGCCGAGACTTGCTCCGAACTCTCCGATCTCCGATCTCCTCTGCTCTGCTCCTCCTCGGTCACCTGACTTCCGGTCAACTCTCGTGACTCTTTGCTTGGTATAATCTGTCAAATTGTTCATGAAAGTGAACAAAAAACAGTTCACTTTCATTAATCAAACCTTTTCTCAATATTTCTGTAAATGGACTATGGTGAATAAAAACAACAAAAGTATAGTAACTCCTTAAAGACAAAAAAAGCTTTTAGAAACTTCCTCAACTTCTCATCATTGACTGATAAAAAAGCACCTGATAGTTGATGATAAATGACTTTCACTTTTATTTTATCTCCCTCCCAATATGGTGGCAAAGGTCTGTTGACCGGACGATGAAGAGCTACAGGATTTCGCGGATCGCCGTTGTACGTTTGGGGTGATAAATTTAAAACCCGATTTTGACCAATCCTTGGGCGCTAACAATCACATGGGCATCTTCTCCAATAGTATTTGTTTGTTGATATACTTCATGTGCAGCTGATTGTCCAGCATGAGTTCCTCTTGTCAATAGGTGAACATTGCTCTCAAAACTCTCTTTAGGCTCATCAACTCCTGCCTACATGTACTCTTCAACCTGCCATACTGAACCACTAATTCAGTCCTGAGGTCGGGACCTTCCTATATTGATTTTATCCATTTCTTTATAAACGTATTTTACAAGAGAAAGGATGCCACTTAGTGTAGTGCTAAACATAAGAAGACCTGATAAGTCTCTGTGCTACACCGTGACCCAGCGAGAGATATGGAGTTCAGTAGGAAGACATATCCCAGAAGGCTTCTGACCAGACCCTGCAAAAAAGTATTATATTTAAGGGTCTGGCCATTAAGCACATGGAACTGTCTAAATCAATCACAACTGCTTTATATTCATGTGGAAACAACACACCCACTTGCATCTAAACGGCAACATGCTTCCTTACTCCTTAACCATTTGCAGTAAAAGACCTTTTCGATTCATTAACCTTAAATGCTGGAAGAACCTTTCATCCAAAATCTATGTCACTCCAGATATAGCATGCTTTCAGGTGATCAGGCCAATGCTTGCTTCTTCTTAAGAGATGTTGAACACTGTCATTTCTTGCCATTATATTTTGAATGTGTAGTGAGAAAACCACAGTCCGTCCATTCAAAGCGCAACAATGGTATTGAAAATGTATTGGCACAGCCAATAAACAATAATTTTAAGGAATCGACGGATTCCACAGTTGCATCCCCTTGGGATGATGACATTAGTTTCTCCCTAATGCAAGCTGTAGCGGCTTCAAAAGTTACTATTCGTAAAACAAAATGGTCTCGCTTACAACTAAAAGTTCCTATTACTTGATTGACAAGCTTATATGTGCTTATTGCAGATAGTAGACTAGGTGAATGTAAGGATGAAGCAATAAGTATATGATTTAATACTTCAATCCATGCACTTTCTTATGCACCCAAAAATACACATGCTCACATCTCATGCATGCACTCTTTTACTTGCTTCATTTACTCATGCATGATTCTATTAGCCTATTCTTCCATTAATTTCACTCACACGTCCATAATACCTCATGCACACAAAAATGGACCTGTCAGTGAAGTGATAGCTTCAGTTATAATTTATAAATCAGCCCTTTTGGCTTACTTGAGGTTTCCATGCAAAGGGTCATTTGGTGTCTTTTAAAAGAAGCATGGGGATTCCTTAAAATAGCACTAGTGCACCCCCTCCTTCCACCAAATGAAAACTTACACTGCCCAAGCAGTTGGTCTGTGAAATGTCAAGGGATGTGAAGAGCAACATAGTGAGCTAAACCCTATTGGGGGCTCGCCTAACCACGTCAACTGGTTAAGAAGACCGACCCATGCCCCTTTCTCTATATTATACTTCTGGATGTTTAATGTTGTGTTTTGTATTTGTGTATGTTTAGTGATCAATCCCTCATCTAATCTGTTTATCCCGCTTCTTCACCGTTCCATGGGGAATCCCCAAGTGAATTTAAAAGGACTTTCACCCACTGCAATTTCCATTGGCATGTTTCATCATTGAGTCCTCATCCAGATACCGAGTATATCTGGACGTGCTTGACCCCGCAAACCAAGGGAGGTCTTTGGTTGTTAAGGGATCTTCCAATTAAAATTGTCAAAGGACCCCAAGACTTTTATACTTAAGAGCACCCTGACAAGGTTAAAAAATAGGTGGGGCACTAAATGAAGATGCTAGTACCCTCCATAACCCTTGGTCAACATGCTTCCCCCAACACACCAATAGCTCACAGGGCTAATTGGCTTTCTTCAAGACCTCATAATATTTGTGTTCAGAAAAAGTTGAAAAAATCTCATTCACCTGTTTTATGAGTTTCATACATATCGACCCACTTAGTCAATAATTTTGAAAGTCTCTGTTGGTATGAGAGACATGACAGATAGTTAATAAACTGCTAACATGCCATCAGTTCATGCAATTCATACATTTCTTTGCGCTCACAAAACCACACAACATGCCAGACAAGAAAATAGGGACATTGTGAACAGACCGTGAACTTAAACCTTATTGATCAATTTGATCTTGTCAACTAAATTGTGACTTTTGTGCACTTTATGGCACTTCACAAGCTGCATACTATCCCAAAACATTATTCTACCCTGTGCAAATAGTGCATTATTGCCCGTTTCATTAATGGGTGATCCTTGCATGAAGACACTCCCTGGTGATAAAGAGGTGGGTAGTCCTTGTAGTTACACACTAAAAGAAAACGTTGTATAGGTTTTCATAAGGTCCAGTTTTATAGGTACCCAAAATAGGCCTTCATTCTCTAAAGGCCTAAAAGGACGCTTGGGCAGTCCCGCTTATTTCGTCAAAGGGACCCATCCCGGCTATTAACTAATTTGGTTCCTCTCTTCCCCATATCGTAAGATGTGGTACTATTTTGGCCCTCTTTAACCTGTGGCACTTTCACATCACGTTAACCATCCACGTCATCATGTTTGAACATCCCTTCTGCTGACCAGTGGAATAAACTCAACACATGTTTTCAAGCCAATCACCATCATTTGACGTGGAAAACTACCCAAATGTTTTGCATTGAATCTCAAAATAAGACATTTTTTCTATTGTCACATATGTACATTCATTAAGCACTGTTTTCTCCCCAACCTTCTCTTCAGTCTGCATCACTCTTATTTAGTGGAAGTAACTTTCTAGGCAATAAGTTACTGTTATTTCTATATCTGTAACTGGTGTCACTACTGAGGGGCATTTTGGTAGATTTTGATCTGGTAAAACTAATACATAAACCAATCTGACCCCAATGATTGGCTATGTTTATTAATAGTAATCGCAACTGACAGAAAGAGTTGATTATAGTCTAGTTTACGATATACTCGCTAACATGGCAAGAAAAAAGATGTACAAAAGGCAAGGAAGAGCGAGGAAAGTAGTGTTTAAGTTATGAGAACATTCAGTAAGTAAAGCTGTTTGAGACAGGAAATGATGAGAGAAGCATAATAGAATATGGTTAGGGGGAAGGGACAAAGAGTCTTGAAGCTAAATTTCTAGCACACATACCATAACAAAAGACGCAGTAGAGGATCTAGGAGCAGGTACATGGAATATCTGTGCTACGGATTTTCATTTCCATTAAAAAACATCCCTACTCTGCCTGACTAGAATGTCAGTAAAACCATCCTAGAATCTGACTGTGTTTCTGTCAGTTACAAAACACAGCAGATAAAAGAAGGTTGCCAGCATTTTGTGGATTTGCCACCAGGCAGCAATGGAAAGCAGAAGCTTGGGTGCGGGGCACCTCTGCACCAGTGGGGCAGTTGCTCAAATATGGTGTCAATCTTTCAATTAGCCAAAATGTACTTATGTATCGCCTCTTGTCAATTGCTCGCCTATCTGTTAAACCAGCACAACTGCTACCAGGTGTGGGGATGCATGGCTGCACACTTTGTTCACCTCTGAGGAGGAGCAGGACTCTCGAAGAAACAAAAGGCCACATAGGTGTGCACAGACCTTCCCCATACAAGTGCAATATGGAGTGCCCTCTGATGCAAGCAACACTTTGGCTGTGTATGCAGAAGGAGGTACTGCTGCTAGGTCATCAGCAGCAGCCCGGATCTATCTCAAAGTGGAATGAGGCTCTGAATAGATTGAAAATATATTTTCTGGCAATTGTATACCACTGTGCTGGGCACTATTTCGCAGTACTATAGATTCATTCATGGTGATGGTGGTGATGGTGGCAAGAGCAGCAGCAAAGATAAGGTGGGGAAGGTCTATGGAAGTGGTAATTATGCAGCTCCTCCTAGGGAGACGGGCATAGTGGTCAGAATGACCTGCTTGGTAGGTGGTCATTAGAAACTTGCCTACTTTATGGAGTAATATCCAATGCAAAATAAAATTGGTAAAAATTGAGACATCTGCAAAATGCCATAGGATGGACCCAAAGCATGAAGGACGATCAAGCAGGCCAAATCCTGATAGGTGTTCGGCCAAGCATGCCAATTGCATTGGGGCGGACCCAAACCACTTTCAGCATGTCTATGTTTCTGTATGCGTTGGTTATATGCTGTGTCTATTTTGTTGTGTGTTTTGTCACAACAAGAGTTAGTGTGTGACGTCTATAGATGTTTGAAGCCAGACCTAAAGAAACTGAGCAACCCTAGAGTTTACAAACAACTTTTGTTTCAAGGGGAGGCAGTAAAATGGGAGGCCTGGAACTCCCCGGTCTGCTACTTTTGTTTATGTACCTGTGCTTGTCTCCTAGTGGCCATTTTTGTTTGTAACACCTACAACTATTTGGCTTTTTGCATGCTGAGCATTGCATCTTCACTTTTCCCATTAAATTATAGGCTGAAGGCTCCCAACCTGCTGTGTAGTAAAACACAGTTCAAGCAAGCAGGTGTCATGCCTGACACAGGGCCACCTGTAGTAGAGTAACCATTATGTCATGGACCCTAGTGCAAGGAAGGGAAATTAGCTCCCTGGCTGCTGTTTGAATTAAACTGTAATAATCAGGGTTCAGTTGGTCCTTCTGGCATCTGTGCCCCAGTGACACTATACTGGCTGCACCAATGGAAGCAACAACCTTGGCCAGTGACAAATTCATTTTAAAGAGTTGGCAACTCTCTCTTCTACACTCGTTTAACAGCTATAAGAATAAAAATATACATTCTCTGCTACACCCCTTTTTAGGTTGAGCCTACAGTGCTTGCACTGCCGGATGATCTGTTATATGTACTTTGTGGGGCTTGGCTTTTCCCATTGCTTTGGATTGGCTTTTGCCTGTGTCAATCAAAAATCGTAGCCTTCAAATGGCTAATAGTTGGTGCATGTCCCACCTTTTTTCAAAAGTTAACTCCCATGGAGTATTGCGCGGCAATGAGCAGGGACATGCGCTGGACACATCAGGCCTTGCCCTTTGCTTGCACTGCCATTGTCCCCTGCTCAGGAACTTGCTTGCGCACATGCTTGTAAATTTCAATTTTTTTCATGGTTCTGCTCACAGAATGGATACTGAAACCAAAACTGGGTTTGGGCTCTAAGGCAGTAAGAACAAGCCTCACTTAACTATGTAACAATATAAGTACCAATACTTCCACACTACTCTACTCTCTTATTTTAGAAAAGAAACGTATTGATATAAACAATATGTCCTGTAGACCTCCTTTTCCGTCAGAAATAAATCAATTATTTTATTAGTTTTTACATCTCAAAACACATTTTGACAATTTTCAAAAATTTGCTAAATTCACATTTGTTTCTTACAATATCCTAGAAAACAAAAATAGATTCACTCATTCTCTTTCTTACATTCATCACATTCATTAATCCATGCATCCAACCACTATACAAATCTTCCATTTAACAATTCAATACATTTACATGAGTTATATACAATAAATTACAAGTAACAGCTATGGGAATTGTTATGATCTTTCTCTAATTTATCTCTTCATTGAGATACTCCTAAAGCTGTGCAAAGAACTGGTCTACGCGTTTCGAACTCCCTCAGTTGAAGGGAGTTCTCATCAGGACCACGTAGCTTGTTATTGTTCTAATTCTCTTGTGGACAACAAAATACCCGTTTTCTAGAAGTGCCTTAATACTCAATGGAGGAGGTGACTTCTATTTTCTTGATAGACGAACGATAGAGTTCATCGCGTAATTTCGGGCGTGTTGTTCCAGCTTTTTAATATGGGTGCCTCTGGCAGTTTTGTTCGGTAGGCGTCTTCTGCACTACTCACGATGTGTTTGAGACCGCTTGACGCACGGTGTATATTTAAGCGTGCCGTCAACCATTGTTTATATCAATATGTTTCTTTTCTAAAATAAGAGAGTAGAGTAGTGTGGCAGTATTGGTATTTATAGTGTTACACAGAATGGATACAGCGGGGTGCTCGCTTTGATCGCACTGCTGTTGTATCGCAACACATTCACACACAACAAGCCCCCCCATCCTCTGCGCTTGCACACGCACCCACACCGGTCTTTTTGTTTATTTAATCTTGCTCTTTTGCCAAAAAATCCCCCTTTCCTTGTACTGCCTGGCCAAGCTGTGTGTGTACACAACAAGCGTAAACCCCAGCTCGTATGTGGCACCTGTGCTCCCTGCATCACTCTCACTCCCAGTCTCTCCCACCCCCTGCTTTTCTGATCAGTCAGTGGTGAGAATAGAGGAGTGGGGGCTTGCCTGGACACTGTGAGTGTAAATGCATCGAGTCTGCCCTTCATATGACAGGGCGTCTGCTTCCACTGTCGGTCGGCGCTGTGGGTCTAGCAGACACTGCACATTGTCTCTTTAAAGAGCCTGCAATGCTTCTCAGCCTGGAAATGTAGCTTTTCCCTCCTGTTCTCCCTTCCCTCCATTGATAGAAGCCCCGCAGACAGCTGCAATCATCTGTCCCTTCCTCCCAGCTCAGCCTGGAGAGAGAGAGCAAGCCGAACCGAGCACTGTTCCCATGCCTAACCCTCCAGCACTGAGCCAGGTAGAGCAGACACTCTCCCTCCCCATGCTCCACCACCCATGGCAGGGATGGAGATGGGGAGCTGGAAAGAACAGCTGCAGCCCTTCCCTGACACCAGAGACCATTGATCCGCTCTCTCTGGACAAATCTCCCTTTCCTGGTTTCTTCCTGGCCAGGCGGGATGTGTGAGGGTTCACCCAGCCCACACTCGCCAAATCATGAACAGCTCCAAGCCACTCTGACAGCTGATCTCATGTGAATACCAAACAGACTCGCTTTCTATCGCTTCTTCTGCAGCATCCTCCCTCGTTGTGGATTTCTGTGATTTTATGTATTTGTTTGTGCGGTTTTCTAACTAGGTCCAAGGGCATCAGGGGACTTTACAAGAATGCGTGAATGCAGGTTGGAATCCTAAAATAAACAGATAAACAACACAGAGAACTTGCAGACCCAGCATATCTGTTTACTTTGTTACTACCTTTAGTAATACCCAACTGTAAGTTCTCCAGTCCTTTGCTTCTGCACCAAAAACTGCCCTATTTCTGCTCCAGTAGAGACGCGCATTCTCTAAGCACCCCATTACTGGGAATAGTCCGACATGGCAGGTCAGGTGAGTGTGTGCCCTCCTCTTGCAGCATACTTGGCTGAGGAGAAGAAAGAGGTGAAATTGCATACAAATCCCTCAAACCACATTTGCATTCGATCATCGATGCCTCCCTTTTTTTGCTCCCCCTCTTACTTTGGAATGCTAGTTCATCCTGGAGTCACTTGCCAGTGAAACAAGCATTGGCATAGCCAATAGGTCTCGCCTTTGGGACCTTATAAGTGTTTAGCCATGCAGTACATTATCCTGGGTGCTGTGCCACCAGTGATTGAAGAGCTATACAATTACTACACACTGGGTAAAGCAGTCTGATTCAGGAATACATGCTTGCATCAGAAAACATTTATGGACACATTTGTAACGCACAGATAGAAAGACAAGAGCCTTGATTCAGGTCAACAGCACTATAGCATTCTGTGTGTCACCTTTTTGAAACTGTTTCCTTGACAAATTTTACAAAAAACAAAGCATGTACTAATACCACATAGTAAAAGGCAATAAGAGGAACCAGATGCTAAGAGTCCTTTAAACTGGAAGAATGTGTGAATGAGGAGTGAAGAAGTTAGAACCATGTCCAAATGAACAAGGTAGTACTTTTTCCTTCTAAAGATTCCCAAAGTAGTCTGCATGTACGGAATGTACCTTTTCAATGACCACATACATTTCTTATGTCTAAGATATGTCTTTCATGTGAGTGACCGACGACAGAGCGCACATCGATAAAATAAAACACCCTGGTTAACAAACCACCTCATTTTGCCAGTGGATTTCCATTGGCGGCAAGTGCCCAGTCTCAAAATATTTACACATTACAGTCACATCCAAGTTCAACTATTCTACAAATGTACCCGTGCCTCATCAAAGGCTCTCTCCTGAGGCTTTGCGTCCTTGGCGCGAGAATGTGAAGGGTGGCAGGTGCTCTTGTAAAAATATCACAAAAGAAATCCGTGCTCTCCATCACAGGGGGAAGATTTATTGTGTGTTTTTTGATGTCCAGTTCTGAACAAACCTTGTCGAGGCAGCCAGGACCCTGAAACTGTTTCAGTGCCAATGTCAGAAACTAAACATGGCTTGTTTATTCAAAAACCAAGACAACATGTTCCCTTTTATCTGGGATAGGTAGCCATGAGTATTGATATTAGTGATGTTGTCTGCAAATAGCAGCAACGTGGTTTACAGATGAGCCAGTTCTGATGTTCAGTGGGACAGCACTAGCCGACCTACCCCACCTTTCTGTGAATGTTTTGCAGCTTCTTTGTAAAGAACGTCCTGTTTTTGGCAGAGGAAAAGTGCCTTATTTAGGACCATGGTGTGGACTAGCGGGGCAGCCCAGAAAAAAACAGTTGGCTCTGCTATTTCCACAGTCATAGACCACAACTCCTCTGCAAGAAGCCTGAGGTTTGTTTAGTGACGTACCCTCCTGTCAGCCAGCTGTAACGCAGCATGGCAGCCTGTCTTCGCTCTGATGCAGAGCGACATCCATATAAGCCTCTCCAGCTATGTTCTTGGTCTAACGCGGGGAAGGGGGGTAAAGAGGGCAGAGGCATTGCGAGCTGCAGGCCTCAGAATAGCCCGTGTGGCGAGGCTGCTCAGCGGGTTATGTGCCTGTATGAGATCTGCCAAATGCGCAGCCTTCCATCCTTGTAAAAAATGTTAATCATTATGATATCCATTATTGAAGCCCCTGTTCTTTGAAATGAGTGTGCCTCTTTTCTCAAAGCACTAAACAAAATGGTTTAGATGAATTTGGAGGAAACCAGCTAAATGAATCCCTAAAGCACGTTTTCCAAATCTACACGTTAAGATATATGTGTGAAACACACACATCATTGCACATACATACATACTACGTGTGTATATATGCACATGATTACCTCTATGTATACATCCACACACATTTACATATGATATGTCTACATAAACACACTTTTATTCATATATGTTTGTGTAAACGCCCGTAACCTAAGCATTTTCGACTGTCTATCTCAGTAACTGAAGAAAACATTTTTATTTTATAAAAGCACGCTGTCACACGGCACGTTTCCCTTCATTGTTGGAGCCAGGTAATATTTTTGGTAAGAAATATACTTATTGTGAGTCTTTGCGGCAGCCTGCAAAGACCGAGTGTTGCAATGTCTCAGAGAACCGCAAATCCCAGAGCAACCCTTAGCTGAAGGTGCAAAAGCGGGCAAGAGCGGGGGTGACAAAAAAAAAAACAAGGCAAAGTCTGTCTTGGGACTTCCTTTCTGGAAATGTTGAGAATTTCCCAGCACCCCAATTGTTTCCATTCCTCCACAAAAAAGGTAAAGAAAAAAACATCAGGTCGGTCAAGAGAGGACACACTCCCTCCCAGGCACACTTTGTCACATCTCAACCATGCGATACAGAGGTGTCCACAGGCATGTTAGCAAGACTTTCCCCTCAACCTTTTTCAACCAGCTCTCTTTTCATTTTACACTTACAACCTTTTTCAATTCCCAGCCTCCCATGCCCCAAGTTTTTCAAATAATTCTTATTTTTAAATGTTTGTCGAGACACACATTTTAAAATGCGTCTTTAAAACAAAGGAGTAATTGCATTCAGACAAAGTTTACGTGTTGCCTGGATATGGAAAAAATTGAATTTCACCTCCAGCTCCCTAGATCCTAAATTTACTTAAAAGCTCTCTGTAAAGTCGCGGGGAAAACACTCACATAGCAATGCATAGCAATCAAACACTGGCCATAAAAAAGACCGGCAAGTGGCGCGCACTGCAAAACAATTAAGGAATGCAGCAGTCACAGTGCAGGGCCGCTGCTCGCTCCTGCACTCCCTAGACCAGGGGAGAGAGAGGGCGGGACATACATCCACCTTTGGCCAATTGCGTGCTGTCTTTCTTAGAAAGACGCACGCAAAGGCTAATAGCGTGTGAGCAAAAAAAATAATAAACCCATAAGTTTGTGGTCGAGTTGGAAGTCCTTACTAGAAGCCGCGAAGACAGTGCATGCGTGCTGGCTCAGGCGAGACCTAAACATGACAGTCATTTTAATACTAAATAAGTTTCTACAAAAGCACAGGCTTGGAACGGCCTTTCCAAAGTGGCAAAGCAAACCGTACGATTGGTCAGTATTTGCTAATGACTTGTAAAAATATGTTCTTGTGCCTTATGCTCTTTAATGCCCCGGCTGGGCATATTAGCGTAGCTTCTGTTTTTCTTAGGGTCATATGTAGGTAAATCTATTTTACCGACTCCTAAATACCGAATTTTACCGATTCGGTATTCCGGAATCGGTAAAAGAGATGTAGGAAAAAAGTCTGTAACATTTACCGAATCGGAAAAATTCTGTACATTTTTTTGATTCTGTAAATTTTACCGACTCAGTATTTACCGAATCTTTATTTACTGAATCAGTAAATACCGAATCGGTAAATACCGAATCGGAGATTCAAAATACAAGCAGTTGAGGATTCAACCAATCATGTGCATCCACCCCACCCCACAACCAAGCAACTGAGGAACCAACCAATCCTATGCATCCACTCAACCCCACAACCAGGAATTGGCCACATCCATGCAGGTACAGACAATCAGAACCTTCTGGAGAGCTGTGAGCAACTGAGCCACTGGCTGCACTGAGCTGAGCAGAACTGCAGGATGGCATCCCAGGAGTCACAGAGGGAAGGAGGTGATTGAAAAAGAAAGCTGAAGTTCAGCACAAGTGAGCTTCAGGTGCTCGTGGAGGAGGTGGTCAAACACCACACCCAGCTTTTTGGGAAACAGTCCCTGCAGGTAGCAGAGGCTGTGAAACAGAAGACCTGGCTGGAAATCCAGGCGAAGGTTAATGCCATAGGGGTGAGCCCACGAGAGATAGATGACTTAAAAAAACGCTGGTATGATCTCAGGATCATTACCAAAAAGAAGCTGGCAGTACAGAAGAAAGAGGCCAGTGTCACAGGGGGAGGAAGGAGCAGGGCACCTGCCCTCACTGACCTGGAGCAGCTGGTGGAGTTGAGCCTGGATCCCAAGAGTGTGTTTGGGATCGGGGATGCAGACAGCTCAGCCAGAGCTGCAAAACAAAACAAGTTAAGGAGCATGCCCAGCAATCCGCCCCCCTTTCCTGTCCCCCTTCCCCAATGTGGCTGTGTGACTCACACTCCAGCACAGGTTTTGGGATACACCAGCAATGCATCATGGGAGAGGTAGTCATTGAAACACCCATCATGACAGTCATCATACAAAACAACAAGGCATGCCACAAACATCATTCAGAAGCAGTTGAGGACATTGAGATAGTGTGACAGGATTGTAATTTAATAGTGAAACACGGGGTTGCAGCACCACTGAGCTAATGTCCATATCTGTCCACAGGAGAGTCATCACGAAGGACAGCACAGGAGAAGAAGGGAAGGGCACCCCATAAGGGAAGGACTGAGGATGCCCGCACGAGTGCAGGCCACAGCACTGAACCACCACCCGCACCAACTCCACAGGCAGCTTTACCACCAGAGCCAGCCACAACAGCACAGCCAGCATCGCCACTGCCAAATGAATCACTACAGCAGGATTCACAAGCACAGTCAGCCTCACCAGCCTCAAATTCATCAGTAATGGTAAGGCCCAGGAGGCATGCTGTACCCCCTCTCCATGTCAGGGAGACATCCTCTGACGATGAAAGGGAGGGTGACACCACAACTGCTACACTGGAGGCAACCAATGCTGGGCTGTAGTACACCTCCGAGGGTGTGCGCAAAGGAGCAAGACGCTATACAGTTCGGGAGAGCAGCACAACTCGACAGGGTGAGGGGGTCTTCGGCGGGCTGGAAGCCACCATGGTTAAAGTGCAGCGCCTGCAGGGTAAGGCCATACAATCAGTGCAAAGACAGATGCGGCACTTGAATAAAAACATGGGCAACATAGACCGGGGCATCAGCCCCATGGCGCAGAGCATGAGGGAAATGGCAGAGGGAATGAGGGACATGTCCCAGTCCATGACCAGATTACCCAGTCAGAAGTTATTTGTTTGAACCATCTGACTTTTTTGCACTCTATTATTTTTAGATTTGGAGGTGTACGACTCCAGAATAAAGTTACATTGCGTTCACTATCCAATTTTATTCTAAACACATTCACCTCTCACTAATCACTTATGCACTGCTTTCAGTTACAAGTAAATAACATCTACCATACATCCATTGCAAGTAACCATCTCCTTGCTAAATCTATGGAGATGAATAATGGCCTACCTACTGTGAAGTAGACCAGATGATGTACTGGGTGGAACAGAACGAGTAACTGATGGACATTCTTTCACAAAGGGTAGATGTCCTATAGTTTGCTTTTACTTTAAACTTCGAAGCAGACACATAGCTAGCTCTAAACACACACATAGTCTTTTGTTTCAGACCCACAGTTATCTGCTGTTTTACCTATAGTCTGTTAGGGGGATTATAACTGTGCTCAGGTCGTTAAACTGTCCCTCGGACCCTCCTTCAACCTTTCCGTTTATTGTACTGCTGCTGACCACCCTGTCAGCCAACGCTGGTGCTCTAGGTGTGGGGGAGAGCAAAGACAAGAACAGCAGGAGCAGCAATAGCACACCTGTACCAGAAACCCAGAGAAGCAGCAGGCACCATGCTGCGTGCCCTGGATCAACAGCCAGTGTGGAAAGCCAGCTGCAGGCATCCAGCACTGTAGTACGTGGGCGCAGACATTAATGCTGCCCAGACCTTCATGAACATTATTTGGGTGAAGTAACCTGTGATTACCAATTAAGGTTGTCGCCAATTTGACTGGCATGGTGTGCCATTTGCTGATTGACATAGTGCCCAGTTATTAAACTACGTCATGCACATGCAATGCCTGGCCGTGTCTCCTTACTTACTTAAAAATAGTTGTGTGTGATCTCTGCCCGTCTCAGTCTCCCATCTGTTGCTGGCGCTGCTCCTCCTGCGTAGGGCTCCGGCTGTTCAAGGCCATCATCAATGTTCTCATGATAAGTTATTTCAACTTCTGTACCTCTCTTTGTAGCAAGGATGTGCAGCATAGCACAGGTTGCAATGATTTTATTGCAGATGATGGGTGTGTACTGACGTACACCTACGCTTTTGTGGAGGCAGCGGAAACCTGCTTTTCAATAGTCCAAAGGTGCCACATTGTAATGTCTCTCACTCCAAGTTGATGAGTTCAGGTAGGGGGTGAGGTCAAAGGACTGCACAGCATAAGCGCTATCACCTAGGTAGGAAAGAGAGTGCCATTAGTTACATACTAAAAAAACCATTCAACTGCAGTATCTATCAGGGTGTGTCACAGTGATTTACCTAGCAGGTATCCTTCCCCAAATTCTCCAGCAGCAAGGTGTGTGTAGATCCCACTGTTCTGGAATGTGTACGAATCGTGGGTGCTCCCAGGAAATGTGGTCACAATGTCAATAATTATGTTGCCAGCGTCACAGATCACCTGCACATTTATTGAGTGGGTGGACTTTCTGTTCCTGTAGATGTATTCTGTGGCTGCAGGAGGGCAGATTGGAATGTGTGTCCCATCAATATAGCCTATGACGTGCGGGAACTGTGCCATTTGGTAAAAGTCTGTCTTGGTTTTCTGCACTTCCACTTGTGTGCTTGGGAAGCTGATGTAGTGGTGCATTCTCTGCGTCATGGCATCCAGGAACTTTCTAAAGAACCGGGACAGGCAACTCTGGGACACTCCGCCTACCGCAGCAATCACCCCCTGGTAACTGCCAGATGCAAGGAGATGTAGGCTACAGAGCACCTGCACATGTGGTGGTAGGGCATGCGCCCTTGGTGTTGGGTGCTCCAGGAGTGGGTGCAGGTCCCTTATCATGTCCAGGATGGTGTGGGGGTGTAGCCTGTACCTCTTATGGATCTGTGCCTCAGTAAGTTGGAAGAGTGTGATCCGCTGTCTGTAGACTTGCTCCTCCCACCTCCAGATCCTCTCTCCTGCTGCCTGTAGCTGTAGCCGTCTTGCAATGATGTAGAAAGTCACCATAGTGATCACACTGTTGCATTTTTGGATTGCTTATATACCATGCGGATGATTACCACCTGCTTCCAGTTTGTGTTATTTACCGACTCTTAAATACCGAATTTCATGAAATTCGGTATTTAAAATTTTACCTACATAGCTTTTCTCGTTTTACCTTTTAATATTTACCAATTCGGTAAATTAGAATTCGGTAATTACCGATTAGGTAAATATATATTCAGTAAATTCCGATTCGGTAAATATGGATTCGGTAATGATGAAACGGTATTTACTGATTTATATTTACCAAATCCTTACTTTTTGACATTCTACATCACGATAGCCTGAATACCGGTCAGTAACGGCAAATGTACCGAATTTCGGCCGTTACCGACCGGTATTCAGCTACCTACGTATGGCCCTAAATGCCTCATTGTCGCAGTTATGTTACCCAGTACCCTGTTCTACTTTCAAATAAAACTTGCTTCCCCGTTAATGCCCAACTTGGACCAACTGTGCTACAAGGGTCAATTATACCGCTGTGGGAACATTTGGTGCTAAGTATGAAGTGTGTTTATATGCCATATTTATATTTTGGTGGTAATCTATCTGGAGTGTAACAGCTGTTCTATTAGGGCATTAACAGTCAATGCATTGGAGGGGATATTTGGGCAGAGGCAGGAGGCCTAACACAAGGGCAAACAATTTGGATGCCTGTTTCTGTTGTCATTCGTTTCTCGTTTTGATATATGTACAAATACTCAAGTACCCGTGCAGAAACAGGAGGGGGTGCAGTGTGCACTAGGCTTTCAATAGCAGATGTTGCTCTAATGCACACAAATACCTTTCTTGCCCACTTTGGGCTTCTTGCCTGCGTCTCAATGATCCTATTGTTGTGTATATTGTCAATGCCTGGTAGAGTAACTACTACATCCTATTTCATATTTGTTAATGTGCTCCAATCTTGGAGTAGCAGCATGGAAGAACGTCTCAAGGATGGAGTGGAAAGAGAAGGGCATGTGAGCAACGGTTCAGCGTCCTGGGTGAACAAAGTCCAGGATCTGCTTAGCTGAGGCTCCCAACAATAAAGCATCTAGCATGGATTTCAAACGCGTACTCCTGAATAACATTGCATGACCCCGTGTGTAGTAACTGAATAGCTCTTCAATCCCTGGTTTCATCTGGCGTGTTCCTTGTTGATTGACAGAAACATTGGAGCAGTGAGTTTGTGCAGCTTCCATGTCTGGAATTTCGCAGCCTCGCACATCAAACACAGAATGATGGCAAGTGCAAATCTCTTTGCCTGTTCCGGGTGCCTGCATTTATAAACTGTTACAGATTTCTAGCATTCAGAAACAGGAATCTTTTTCTTCTTCCCTGTTTGTGTTTGGACATTGTTACATTTTTTAGGATTGCCTTGTATAGATTTTGCTCCTCCCAGCTATTTGCTTCCCATACTATAAGTTTATTTTGTTTAGTTGTACACACCTGGCCTGCTTAATCTGTACGATTTTGTTTGTGAAAGAACATCAGATATGTGAGTTCACACTACCAGTTGTACAAAAACAACACTTTAAATAAGTATTTCTCAATGTAGTACTATAAGGTACCTAGTACAGGAAGGTGGTATCCGACGGCATGGTTACCCCCACTTTTTTCCTGGTGTCTTGCGGGTTTTTGACTAGTCTGACTGGGATCCTGCTATCCAGGACCCCGGTCTATCTGATGTATCCCTTAAATTGCAATGCAAGTACTTTAGGTACACTCCAGATTGGATACTGGGGTACCCTTATCAGTCCCTAGTATATGGTACACCATGTACCCAGGGCATAGGTACCCCAGAGGTCTCCCAGGGGCTGAACCATGTATTAGGCCACCTCTGAGAGACCATTCAAAATGGCAACACAGGTCTGCTACTGCAGGCTGTGTAAGGGGGTGCATGCACCCCTTACTTAGATATAGGTTACCTATATCTATTCTAAATCACTGCACATATAAAACGATCAGTCACCCCTGTGGCAGGCCTTATAAATCCTGATGGCAGGGTTTTGTGTGAGAGGGTGCCCCTGCATGATTAGAGCCCCTCTGCTGCCTTCAGAGCCTATTCTCCAGGGTTGTTTGTGAGGCAGCCAAACCATATATACTTAAGTGCATTATAACCTCGCGGTAAATGCTAACTTTAAAACGGCTGCTTAGAAACCTGTTGTGTTCGGTGCCAAACACCTTTGATTCTTACTGCCCCACCAGTAACTGGTGTGGGAGTTATGATTCCTCCCTTCTAGAACCACTACTGTAGGTCACCGGTCTACCCGGTACCAGCTTTCTCAACCTGGGCAGCACAAAATGGATACTGACAGTCACAGACACAAGTCTGCTCTCCTGCTGCTGAGCTGAGCTCAAGCAGGTGGAGGCCTGACAATAGGTTTCCTGTCACAGGGAGGTGTTATCACCTCCCAGACAGGCTTTAGTGTATTGGGGCTGTGTGGGTGCACTCTGAGAGTGCCTGCCTGTAAGTCTGCACTGGGGGCACATTTGCTGTCCCACTGCATAGTCCAGCTCGAACCAGTTGCAGGAGCCATTTGGTCCTGCTCTGGCGAGGAACTGAACAAAGGACATGGGTGTAGCCACCCCTCTGTCCTGTCCCTCCCCTAGGAGGGTCCCCAGAGTTTGTCCAACCCCTTCCCTGGGTATAAAGTAGGAAACCTCGCAGCAATATCTTCGTGGGCTGTGACTCTGCTTTTTAACATACCCTTCGGATTTTAAAGGTTTGGGATTGCCTTTGCTGCGGGAGTCGTGCTGTGGGACTGCGAGGACCAGCAGCCCGAGCGTAACAACATTGCCCGCACCTGGGACTCTTCCCCCCCACCCCTGACTACATCGCATAACTGTTCGGGGGCCGCTCGCAGCGGTATCTTCGTGGGCTGTGACTCTGCTTTTTAACATACCCTTCGGATTTTAAAGGTTTGGGATTGCCTTTGCTGCGGGAGTCGCGCTGCAGGACTGTGAGGACCAGCAGCCCGAGCGTATCAACATTGCTGGCACCTGGGACTCTTCCCGCCCACCCCTGACTGCATTGCATAACTGCTCGAGGCCCCCGCTACACGGGAGCCGCTCGCAGCAGTATCTTCCTGGGCTGTGACTCTGCTTTTTAACATACCCTTCGGATTTTAAAGGTTTGGGATTGGCTTTGCTGCGGCAGTCGCGCTGCGGGACTGCGAGGACCAGCAGCCCGAGCGTAACAACATTGCCGGCGCCTGGGACTCTTCCCGCCCACCCCTGACTGCATCGCATAACTGCTCGCGGCCCCCACTACGCGGGAGCCGCTCACAGCAGTATCTTTGTGGGCTGTGACTCTGCTTTTCAACATACCCTTTGGATTTTAAAGGTTTGGGATTGCCTTTGCTGCGGGAGTCGCGCTGCAGGACTGTGAGGACCAGCAGCCCGAGCGTAACAACATTGCCAGCACCTGGGACTCTTCCCGCCTACCCTTGTTTGTATTTAGCTCCATTCACTTACGCGTCCCGCGGGACGCACTTGGGCATGCGCCGGGCGAAGCCCGGGCCAAGGGCGGGCCCGTTTTTGGCCGTTCGAGCCCGAGAGAGACCGGACCGGGCCCACTCTCTGTTGCCTCCGAAAATTAATGTTTGTATTGATTTTGAGTTGCTATCCCGCTTACATCGAAGTTTGATTAACTATGTCTGCACGGGAAAGTAGAAGCAAAGCTGCAATTGCAGGGGCTGTACTAACCGGCACCTTGGATAACTTCATAACAAGGGCTAACTCGGTAATTGACCAAGGTATTATCTTAATGGAACGCCGTGTGTCACAAGATTTGGCGATGGCCAAAAGATCATCCATGGGCCACTTTGCGACAGCACGCACACCAGACCACTCTACAAAAAATAATCCTATCGTTGCCCAAGCACTTATACACGACCCCCCTATTTCCCACGAACAGTCACATATTTTACCTGCGAATAATTCACAAATACCTGTGACATTAGAGACTGTTCTAACCCCAATTAGTGTGGATTCACCGGAGATATTGAACACTAGAAAATTACGAGAAAGACATGAAGGCGCTATTCCCAAGCACAAGAGGGAACATACAATAAACACTGGAGGTAGGAAACCAAAGGTAGTTAAAGGTATGGGCAAAAGTGATATTACCACTAAACGTAAGGGAGATAGTGGCTAGAACACCCCGATTAGGCAAGCTCATCAACTCCCGGTATTATTAACTCAAGATTCCATTCCTGGTGATGATGTTAACGCAATATGAAGCCCTATTAAAAAAATTGGGGGCTCTGTTAAAGTCTTCACTCGAACCTTTAGAATCTAGACTCCTAGGTATTGAGAAACAGCTCTCCCAGCTGGAACGGAATAGTAGGGGTATGTAAATCGCCACAAACACAAAGACGCCATGTTCGGACACTGTCCAATTAAGTACGATGCCAGAAGTACAAATTATTCACAAACCTCCCCATTTGGTCCCGCAATCTAGTTCTAATGCTTCTATTGTACCACAGATAACACCGCATCTAGAACCTGCTAAATCCACCCTGCATTCTACGGGAGGGATTATTACATCTGAAGCCCCTCATAGAGAGCCCCGAGGTCCAACAGAGGGTGGGAAATTGCAAGAGGGCGGTAGTTTTAGTTTGCCACCAGATTCCATCCCATACCTGGTGGTATTGACCGGGGTCCAAGAACTAGAGAATCCCACTTATGAATCTTATATGTCCTTGAAGAACAAAGTGATATATTGGCTCAACGAAAATAGACCCTTACCTCCACATATTACGAGTCAAATACTGATGGTAAGGAGAATTAGATGGGTGGGAAACTGTCCGAAAACAATCCCAGGGGACTGCGTGTTGGTAAATTTTAGGGATCCCCGTACGGTGGATCATATTTGCACCTGAGGAAAAGAAAATGCAAGTTCAACTATAGAAACCCGACCACTTTCGTTTTTTTACCCATCACCTAGCCTATGCGACTCTGGTGGCGACTGGACACGGGCGACGAAATATGTGCGTGATCAAAGGGAAAATCAGGGATTTGCACGATTTACTGACTGGAGAGACATACCCACCCAAAATAGGTTTAGCAGTTTAGACCTGGTGGATTGACTCCATTTGAGCAGAGAACGTAAAACAAACAAGGAAGTAAGGCAAGACGATAACAATTTCCCAAATGGCCATATCACTAGAGAGAAATGTGACCAAATGGCTATTACTCAGGAGAGCACCCAAAAGATTCAAGTAAAAATAGATGAAGGGGGCTCGAGTCAAGTCCCTGTCGTCGACAAGATTACGACAGGCACTTCTTGTAACCCGCTCCCGTTATTTCTAGCTGTGGAGCAGGAGCAATTTATAACAAACCATCAACAGGACCTAGAAGCCCGTCTGGATTATGAAGGTTGTGAAATCAGTCCAGTCAACTCTAAGAGGGAAAAACCCTCAAGCAAGCATATAGATAAGAGTGATGTGCTAACTCTACTTTCCTGGAATGTAGCTGGTTTATCTAGTAAGTTAAATGACCCAATGTTCATGCCCCTTATAAATAAATATTCGATCATTTGTTTCCAAGAGTGTTGGGAACAGGAAGCTATTCATATAAGTGGTTTCCGAACCTTTCACATACCTGCTAAGCTTACAATTAGGGGCAGAAACTCAGGGGGTTCTGCACCCACATATCAAATACTGTAAACATCAAGGTCAAATCACATCATATAGGGTCAAAAAAACATTATTTCCAGTCTTTTATACTTAATGTGGGAGGAAATCAAAATATTAATTTGAATAATTTCTATAACAACATTGTAAAAATAGAGCTAGCATATGTCCCAGATGACCTATCAAGATGCATGCAAAATGTATGTGATGTTTGTCCGAATGGGATCTGTGTAGTTTGGGTTGGGGATTTTAATTCTCATCTGTGTACAACTAGTCAATCGGGGGGGTGTGGGCTGGAAAATTTGAAAGGAGACCCTTGCACTCATTTTGCACATACTACCACAGGGGACTCACTGAATACCTTGCTTTTCCAACTAGATCTGGGATATGCTAATGAATTATGTAACCCACAAGTGGCCTTTAAACCGACTTTTAATGGCAGGGGATGTAACTCTCTATTTGATTATATTCTGATATCAAGTAGTTATTACTGCAACGTCCTCAAATTTGAAACAGGGGATATTGTATTAAGTGATCATTATCCTATCAGTCTGTTATTAGATTTTACACCTACGAATTATAAGAATAATGATGTCACAGATAATCTTTACAGCCATAAATTAACCCTGGCAAAATTAAACGGTTACTCCATAAAATGGAATAAAGTCGAGCCAACTGTGTTTATTCAGGATTTAGTTAAACATAATTATAAACATTTTATGAATTGTTTAACGGAAAATAATGACCGTGCCGCAGTCATTTGGGCCTTTCGTGGTATCTCAGAAGAAAAAAATAAAGCTCTTTCTAGGACCGCAAAGAAGAGCCTAGGCAAAAAGGTTAAGGGTTGGTATGATACTGAGTGCAGGAAAGAACATGCTGTCTTGAAGCAGACACTCAAAAGTGAACCGAAACCCCCCCCGAAATAAGAAAGGCAAGAGCTATTTATTATGCAGCCATTAAACAACGGAAAAAGGTTTTGAAGCAGGAAGCGTGGCAAGCTCTACACCAAGCGTGCATTTCGAAAGATAATATTGGGTTTTGGAAGGCGGTGAACGCACCTTTCTTTGAAGATAGGAACACAGATACCATAGAGATGGCCATTGATGAGGAGACCTGGGTAACCCATTTTACTGAACTATATAAATTAGATGCTTCAGCTGGGACCGGCAAAGTAGAAATTGCCATAATACCTGAGACGAACCTAGAGGAATCTTTTCCTTTAAACATTTATTTTACGTTATCCAAAGTTGAAACAGCTATTACAAAAAGCGCGGCAGGAAAAGCCCCCGGGCCAGATGGGGTCCCCGTAGATATTTATAAGACAAATATGGATCTAAGGGCATCTCTTCTGACCAATGTTTTAAACAGTTGCAACGAAGAAGGGTTTTTGCAGTCATGGCAAGAGGCAATTGTGGTCCCCATCTTTAAGAAAGGGGACCGAAACGACCCCAAACGCTACAGGCCAATCTTGTTGCTTGACTCTCTGATGAAAGTGGCAGGGAGAGTCATTTTAAACAGTTCCAGTACGGGTTCAAAGCTGGTGTGGGCACTGTGGAACAGGGGTTGAACCTGGCAATAATTATAGGCAAGCATGTGGTTGCAAAAGACGGCAATTTATTCTTAACCTTCGTCGATTTAAGTTCGGCGTTCAACTGCCTGAGCCACAAATTATTGTGGGACATCCTGTCACACTTAGTCATTGAACTCAATATGCTGAATTTCATTAAAGAATTATATAGAGGGGCGGGCGCTAAAGTACGCTTTTGTAATGAGGGTCAATGTACCTCAAAATTTCCAATAAAAAAGGAGTACGCCAAGGTTGCATATTAGCACCTTTTTTTATTTAATCTCTACATAAACAGTGTGGCAAGCCATTTATCAAATGAAAAACAGGATTTTCCCCAAATTGATGGCACCCCTGCTCCCATTTTACTTTACGCCGACGATGCGGTCATTATGGCTAGGACCCAGTTAGACCTACAGAGAACGCTTAGTTCTTTTTCAGTCTATATGGGAGACAGAGGGCTAAAAATCAACATTGGGAAAACTTTTAGTATGAGCTGCTCAAAAAAGAGAAACGTTCAGTGCAATACTGTCTTAGGAAAATCAAAGGTAGCACTAACTAATACTTTTTCCTATCTGGGGATTAATTTCGATAGAAATGGGACATGGTCGGTAGCTGCTAATACGAGGAAACTAGCGTTCTCTCACGCAATTGGGTCAGTAAAACATTTCACAACTGAACTGGGGGGCAGACCAGTACATATCTTGCTCGACATTTATAAATCCAAATGTCTGTCCACTGTCACATATGGAGCAGGATTATGGGGAATTGCAGACACTAATGAAATCCAATTACCAAATTATGTGAAAATACCTTCCTCAAATATTTGCTAGCTGTTCCTAAGTCAACTTCCACGTATGTTTGCCACAAGGAACAAGGTCTGGACTATGTCACACACCTTATTAAACTGAGTCCTGTCCTATTGTGGCATAAGGTATGGACCTCGGATGAAACTGAGCTAAATAGGAATATAATTCAGGATTGCCTTAAGCTACAGGGGGCCCAAAAAATTGATTGGTTCATATACGTTAAGGGTTTTCTTAAAGAGATTGGACACCCTGAATTCTTTGATTCTCCTAATCTGCTAGCATCAATTTCAAGAAAAAAATTGAAAAAAACCTGCCTCGCTTTGTTAGAGAACAAAAGGTGGCTGCTAGAGAGTAAAAAGGTTTCTGTGCTGGAGAATCAAATACTTTTACAGGGACCGGGCATACAGAAATATTTGACACATACTCAGAGTTCTAACACCCGGATGCTACTGACACGATTCAGGGGGGGGGGGACTTTCTTTAGAGTAATCACTTTCCCTGAACCTAATAGCTGGTCGAAAGATTTGATACTCTGCCCCTGCGACGATATATCGCACCAGTCACTGATACATTGTACGCTGTTTTGCAAATTTTACACATTTCCAAGGAATAAATATTTTAAAATTTTGTTGAAGCAATGGGGTTTGAGACAATGTAGACCTGCATTCGTAAAACTGCAAATGTTAGAAGACGCGAAGTCTATGTACTTAGTAGCCATGTTTTTAAAATGTGTAATTAGATGTAGATTAACAATGAACTGAATTATTATGACTACTTCTAGGTATTCTCTCTTCATTTTAAATGAATTTTATTAATGTTTAATGAGTATTTACTTGTGCTTTTGTGATTTTTCTTAATTGAAATCGAATAAAGCTACTTTTTGACTTTTGACTTTGAAGTAGGAAACCTGACTACAGAACTTTAGAATTTACCTGGACTAAACTCTGCAAGCAGAAACCAAGTGCTTTGATGGTCTACACTTCGCTGTATGACAGAAGAATCTCCCTTGGAGTAAAGGAGTTACTCCCCTGCAGCAGCAGGCACCTTAACGCATCTGACCGGTTTGCATCTCCCGAGCCCCTGAGGACTCTGAAGATTCCCACAATACAGGAAGTGGGTTCCAAAGCATCTCTGAGGTTGATCTGCTCGCTCAGCAATCCTGAGACCAGGATCCCTCGTGGGGACCGTGCAACCAGAACCCCTGTGCACTGTGTACTTTTGCAGCAGCATATGCTTTTTGGCAATCCCTGAGGCTGTGCTTTGGGTTACGTGTAGTCTTGACCCGAGCAGCATTTTCACCAAAGGTTTCCGGCCTCCACTCCATGGGTGCTCTGTGGGCTGGTACTTCATGATTCGGCTTGAGGTCCCTTTGCGATCCCTGGTGTATTGGCCTGTGGGTCCTTGCGAGGGTAAATTTGATTTCCCATGGGCTTCCCTGGTTTTTCCAGATGTGCCCTGACTGCCCATAGCTTGGAGATTCTCCTGGACCTTGCTGGTCCTCACTGTAACTTGTTTCCTCTGCCCATGTGGGTTGAATTTGCCAAGGCTTATTGGTTTTCAATCCAGACAATGACCCCTCAGCACTCAACATCCTTTGTGGGACAGCTCACTTCCACACTTTGGTTATCGTCAACATCTTCTGGTCCCCGTGGCTGCAGAGGCAAGCATCCTATCTTCACACCTGAAGCACCCGACATTGGTGGGCATTTGTCTACTGAGCCCCTGGTCACCCTGAAGTGGCCCAGACTATGTCCACTCTGCATTCAGGGTCTTCTCCCCTTGGATCCAGGCTTGGATTCCACTCGACACTTTTCATCTTCCAGGCAGCAGCACTTCTTTGCATCACGCCGGTAGAAGCAACAAGGGTTTCCAACACCACTTGACCCCTATGCACCAGGCTCCTCTGGGATAGGTAACACAGGTACCTTGGTACTCACCAGGGTGCTGGCCTTAGAACGGTCTATGTTCCAAAGGGTTTGCTTGAAGTCCTCTCTGAAGTGTCCTTAAAATGTAATTTGCCAACCGCGACTTTCCCATAGAGTTGTACGGAACATGCATCTGTGTTCTCACACTGCACCCGTCCTCGGTGGGCTCCCTGTGTCACTCCTTTGGGTGGTTCCTTGGAGTCCCAATGATTCTACGTGCTCTAGGCTCTGTGTCTAGTGAAGTTGTTGTTGTTATACCATTTTTTCAGTATATGGTTCGGTCTCCCCCTGAAGCCCGCTGTGTATTGTGGTATTTATTGTTGTTCTATTGATTAAGTATTGTGTGCCTTGTGCTCTAATTTCATAAAGAGGTTAGTAGAGGAGTGTTTAGTAATAAATACAATATTTTAGATAACACTTGCATGGTTCGCCTTACATTTGATTATTCAGGAGGTTCTGATCTGATAAAACAAACTGCTTTACATTCCTTCAAGACTTAGCCTGAAGGCTACTCTCCATAGCTAACACTAGGATAGCTCGCATAAAGGTTATCTTTAACCTAATCACCATTAGGGTTGTTTGAACTGGTACAGGGTGCCCACTTTAACTAGTGGACAACATTTACCAGTCCAACTTCTCACACCTAGTAGTGTCAAAGCTTACACGTTAAAGAACATTAGATGTTGTAGCATCAAGATTGGATTGGGATTGGAAATCGGCCCGGGCCCTCTAAGAAAAAGTGGCCCACATTTGCATATTGCCTTTCCTCTAAACCCCGCTTCAGCGAGGTTTTATAAACACCTGAAAACAAGTGAGGCCAATCCTGCTCAGGCCCCCTGCCTCCGCTCTGTATGCACACATTAATTGGCGGGTCCAGAGAGAGAAAGGGAGTGACACCTCTGCCAGTTGATAAAAGGGAGGTAATGGACGCCCATCTGCCTCCAGAGAGGCCACTCAGGGCCCACTGGGCCGCTGGTGACATCTGAACACACCAGACACATCCCAAATCGCCCCCCAGGCTGTCAAAATAGCAGCCCACAGCTGGAACTTTGATATCAGCCCCTCTGCCATTGCCCGAGTGCCTGCCTTACCAATCCCAGCCTGTGTAGCACTAAAGATGATGTGTTGCAATTTCTAAATACTTATAAGGTCCCAACATTTAATTGGATATGCTTGTTATTTCTTCCACTCCCAAGAGCGCCTGGCAGGATCATTTATAAAGAATACGGAATCCATGGATCTTTACATTGAAAGGCTGCCTGTGTTGTGTGTTTGATTTTGATATCCAGTAGCCGGAAAGGATGGGGAAGCTCTGTTTGGAAAGGTTGCGACACGCTGTCGACAGCCATATTGTCAATGCAGCTCATCCTAGTGAAAGGCCAAAGTCTCCCGGAAGAAAACCACCTCAGACTGAGCAGTCGCATTGACCTCTCACCCCAATTGCACTCCCACGCGCAGTTAATGCTTCAAGTTGATGGACAGCCGTGGTTTGGAAAGGAATATTACTAAGTTGCCCATCATTTGCTGTGTTTCCTGGAGTGCGAATGGATCATATTACAAGGATAATGAACCATTTAATGACTTGTGTGTTGATTTATCAGATGGCACTGGAGAGACCAATTTAAAAATATAAAGCCATAAGTCACTGAGTCAATGTGAACACCTCCTGGAAGCTGCCTGTCCCCCTTAGCAGGGACTGCTGTGTTAATCAAGACATCATTAACGCTGCCAAGTGGAAAACGGCCCTTTCTTTGGGGCTTTTGTCTCTAATATGGCGCCGAATTCAAATAACAATTCATTATTTCTCCAGCAATACCAAGCCAAACCAGCCTAATAAAGTCTGATTTTTACCGTCTCACCTAATTAGGTTTTTGCAAGCTGAACTTTAACCCCATACAACTCCTAATGAATCGTGTCTTATCTGATACTGATGAAAAGAACTAAACTTTCTGTTAATTAATGCAGACTCGGCCGTTCACCCACAGCAGAGTGTTATTACCACAGGAGAGCAGAACAGAGCCCTTCTCCTTAGGTGCATATAACGAGTGAATCCCATTGTTCCCAGAGTTGCAGACCCACTGAGGTTGTTTACATTTTGAATACTTTTTTATAAGGTATTCTGCTTAGGTCATTTCTATCGATTAACATAATTATCCCTGGTAAAAGGCAGAGAATGTGCTCCTTTAAGTACCCATTTATGATGCACTTTGCTGACTCAGCTCAGACCCCAGTGTCTTACTTTTTAAGTGCTCAATGATAATGCGCTGTCCCCAGAAAATAAGGGGCGTCCCCAAACCGCACTCAAATAACACATTTGAAATCAAATTATTCAAAATGTGTGGAGTTTATCACAAGAATTATTTTTATTTTGTTTTCTTTCCATGAATTGCGTTCTTATTCATTTTGTGGTATCCATTTTAATTGATCTTGATCAAACTCATATGTCCATAACATAAATCCACCCAATGCATTTCGGGCAGCGCCCCTCATCAGGGCCTTAATTCTATGAAAATAGAAGTAACTTAAGCTCAGTTCAATATCGTACAATATTTCAATCCCAAGAATGAACGATGTTATTGATGGTGATGTAGAATGAAGGCTTATTTATCTCCAACAGATCATGCGTGTTGTTTGTTAATAAACCGTACGAAAAAAAATCTAGATTTTACAACCAGTGAATTCCTGCCACTTACATGCCCCTAAAACCACCAAAGAAACAGTGTATTGGTGATTTTGTAAAGTGGAAGGTCTGTGAGGTAAAAAAAAATCGTGACCCAAAAACTGCCGTTAGTGACAGTGCTCGGCGAGTGAAGTGTGTGAAACCGACCTTTAACACATCTGGCTATACATATATATCAATGAATTAACCATGTTAATGACTGTGAAACGACATGAGTGAAACTTACTGAAGAGCTATAGATTGATCGCGGCAAGGTTGTGGACCTGCTTTTACATTTTCAATGGTCCCAGAATTTTACCTTTAAAAATAACGTGAAGTAATTAATGTTACCGAACAATAGTAATAAAAATACTTATAGACGCACACAACCGTGCTAAGCAGAGGCGCAACTAGAGCCACATTTCGTGGGGGGGGGGGCTAAGAAAAAATGTCGGGGGCGGCGGGAACTTTAAGCAGTAGGTAGAGTGGCGCTGCAGGGGTTCCTAGAAGGGGTGAAACATCAACAAAGCCTCTTTAACATGCACATGGTCTTTTAAAGACCTGTGAAGTGCTCGGGTGCGGCTGTGTGTGTGCCCGGGAGCTGACTGAGCCCGGGCTGCTAACCACGATGGGGGGAGGGGGGGCTGAAGCCCTTTGAGTTCAATGGGTGTTGCGCGCCTGGTGCTAAGGCTATAAACCTACCCATTTAAAAACATAGTGTTGCAAAAACCGGTTATGTGCTTGCAGGCCCGTATTTACCAAGATTTTGTGTTGTCCTTGCATTGCGCATGGCGATGAAAGGCAATTGAAAGGATTAAGTAAGATTATAACGCCACACGATGGGCGATTTGCACTGGCTTGCGTGACTTTAAAATATGTTGTAGGTGTTCCATGGGTACAGCATGGATGTTTCACTGCATACCCCCATGGAATTTAGCATAATGCAAGATTTACTAAAATTATGAAACCTGGGAGTGATCAAAATGATATGCCACCCCAACCATGGCGTAATGACGTTAAATATGTTTATTTCTCCTCATTACTTTCACTTTCTATGTGTGATGGATTCTGCATTACACATAGAACAAGGAAATTGCCTTTTAGTGTTGTTTTTGCGCAGAAAGGTATCCCTTCCCGCACAAAACCAGTTCTGCCTGTAACACAGACATACTTTCACCAAAGTGCAGGGAAGCCTGCATTGGCGCTAGGCAGCATCAAGAGCGCCAGCGCAGGTAGAGGGCTAAAGGGTGTCATATCGTAAGGAGAAATGGCACTGTTCCACTCTCTCGCGGTCAAGGAACTCATTGCAGCAACTTTGCTTCCTGCCCTGCATTGCACAAACGTTTAGTAAATATGCCCCAAGTGAGTTCATTTAATCCAATATGTCTCTGAGTTAGATCTTTACTTTTAGACAGTACAATTTGGAGACTGCAAGCACAGTTTTCCTCTTTCTGATTCTGAGATGTGTTGTCAGAAAATAAACTGCTAACTCAGGATTACATGAATTCACTCTGCATACTGCAGGTGCATAAAAACAGGCGCCCAGTTCTTCGCAGAGTAAGCAAACCCTATAATGAAACATAACAAGGACTTTTCTTAAATTATTTGATTTGAAACTTTATCCCGTCTGAAAAAGATCTATATAACAGGTGAGAATTATAGTGCAATGGTACTCACAATGTCTTGTACTTTTCTGCACATCAAACAAGGAGCTAGAGTGTTGACAAGCCAGAATAGGAGTACAAACTAATCTTAAAATCCCTTTTTCTTGGGAAGTGGAAGGATGGGGTAGTGTGTGTTGAGGACAAAATTGGACAATGTACAGTCACTGGATTTAGGGTTTGATACTTAACCAGTAGGTATGAAATCATGGCCGGATTTAGGGCGGTGTGGCCGGTGTAGCAGCACTTCACAAAGAGCTCAGGGGTGGGGGCTTGTTTAGAAATAAATTATAGGTTTAAAGACACCTGCTGCAATGTCCCCTGTGTGTCTAACAATGTTCAGGCAACAATTAAAATGCTGATATAGCTATGGTGATTAATGTTCCTGCAAGGGAGAGATTGAAGTTTTGTTTATTGGCAGTTTTGACTCATAAGGTAGCACAGAGGGTTAATATGCCTGCTTGCAGAACACCAAACTGCATTTTATGTGGATAGCTCCGTGGGTTACTACTTTTGTCACACAGATCCTTCTCTTACTTGCAGTTCAAAAATGCAATCCTGATATAGCACAGTGAGCTATGGGCTTCTGTCAAATAGCTGCATGCAAATTGCATAGTATGGATTAGAATGTTATGATGAGGTGATGTTTTTGAGAAAGATTTATGATGTGCAATGGGAACAGGACTTTGTATTATTGACTATGGAGGTAACATCACTGGACACCAGCATAGCACATTCTGATGGACTCAGGGCTGTTTAATATATTCTGAGTGCTAGGCATTTGACACTTTTAAGACACACAAAAATGCTGCTTAGTATTATACACTGGTGCCTGCATAACAACAATTTTCTATTTGACACACAAGTGTAGAAGCAAGTCAGGGGAACAGTGATGGGCACCTGCGTCACCCACAGCTATGCTAATTTGCATATGCGCTGGTAGGAGGGGCAGGTGCCCATCAAACAATGTATTGACAAATGGGCTCACAATGTGGTCCCGTGGACCGGGTACATTGATGATTTGTTTATAATTTGGAGGGGGGTCCACAAGCTCCGCAGAACAATTTGTCAAAAAGATCAATGAAATTTGTGTCAAGTTGCAATTCAGGAGCTCGATCAGCGTTGAAAAATGGTAGACTGAACACGAAAGTATACAGAAAGCCGACAGTAGGTAATACGATACTACACACTCAGAATCTCCATCTGTGTAAACTCATAACTAGCATTCCCTATGCTGACAACATACGTATAAGGTGTAATTGAAATGATGAGGGGGAACTGTTTCAAGCACAGCACAAATTGCCAACTAAATTTATTTTGAGGGGCTATAGCCAGAAAATATTCATGCTGCATAGAATAAAGATAACATTAGAACACAAAATGACTTGTTGTTCTCCAAGAGAGTCCAATGCAAGGGTCCAGGCAAAGAGATTAGATTGGTCACTGGTTATTGTATGGAAAACCAGGCAATAAAAAAAAATACTGCCCAACATTGGAATTTGATTAAAGTTGATACGGACATTGGCCAAATCATGCCCAACAGGCCCCAAATGACCTATAAAAGTGCAAAGGCTATGACGCAGAGACTGGTTAGCAGTAGTCCTCTGATGAGGAAGGATGATGAAAAATTGGTTAACAGATAATAAGGGCATTCATAAATGTCCAACACAAGATAGTAAGGGGTCAAGGCAGGGGTTCTATCTAAGTTAAATCTCTACAACAATGACTGGAAGGGAAAGGGAAAAGAACAATTAATGTGTAAAATAAATCACACCCAAAGTCTTCTGTTACTCCAAGAGGATTCCCATCAGTCACCACTCGGATCCGCCCTTCATCATCTGGGATCCATCACCCTCTGAGCTATAGATGTATCGACCCACAGTGGATTGGCAGATGTCAAGAAGCCTAATCCTACTTGTGGCGTACACTAAGAGGGGAACTTAAGGTGTGTGGTGGTAACCGAAAGCAGTGCTAGACAAGTGCTATAAAGTGGGGTGCACAGTGAGATAGTGAAAAAATGATTATAAAATTAGGTAAAGAGGCGAGAAAGAAGTTTATTATGGTTCGCTTCTTTCCTAAATTTTAAAAGAGATGAGTGCGTAGTGGTCTAAACAAATAACCACAGTTGGAAAAAAGGTCGACATGTTTCTGCAGACTTATAAGATCCACATAGTATCTGGCTGCTTCCTCAGGACCAAAAGACGCTACTGCTTTAACAAAAAATATGTGGGAAAATTAAAAAACTAAATAGATATCACCTGAAATGCAGCGATACCATCCTTCTCCTGACTGTTTCAGTTCGCATGTCAAGAGTAGATCCATTCGTAATGACATATATGTAGAGAGAAAACAAAGAACATACAGCGTTTTAAATGCAAAACACAATGTTAGTGCACATTATTCAGACACAAATTGATCATTATCATTGCTTGCCAGATGTGGTCGCCTGTATATGCATGTAACACATCTCTATATATAACAACGAAGTTTATAGTTGCTCACTTACCTAACTGGCAGGAGAGAAAAGCCCACCTCACCTGGCTACAGTGCAGGTAAAGCAGGGCACGGCTCTAAAGTAGCAAAAAACATAAATGAAATGAAAGGGAAATATTAGGACATAAGACCCATCACGCTATTCCAGCAATATGCCTTAGGCTCAAATCAATGTTTTGTCTTTTCTCAATTTATGACGAATCATGTAGTAATCTCTGTAATCAAAACCAATGCTTGTTTGATGTTGTTACAGAGTTGTTAAGATGGTGGGGTGAAAGATGGCCTCTGATAGTTCTATCAGAGGTTACTACATGACTGGATCTTATAAGTCTGCAGAAACATGTCGACCTTTTTTCCAACTGTGGTTATTTGTTTAGACCACTACGCACTCATCTCTTTTAAAATTTAGGAAAGAAGCGAACCATAATAAACTTCTTTCTCGCCTCTTTACCTAATTTTATAATCACTTTTTCACTATCTCACTGTGCACCCCACTTTATAGCACTTGTCTAGCACTGCTTTCGGTTACTACCACACACCTTAAGTTCCCCTCTTAGTGTACGCCACAAGTAGGATTAGGCTTCTTGACATCTGCCAATCCACTGTGGGTCGACACATCTGTAGCTCAGAGGGTGATGGATCCCAGATGATGAAGGGCGGATCCGAGTGGTGACTGATGGGAATCCTCTTGGAGTAACAGAAGACTTTGTGTGTGATTTATTTTACACATTAATTGTTCTTTTCCCTTTCCCTTCCAGTCATTGTTGTAGAGATTTAACTTAGATAGAACCCCTGCCTTGACCCCTTACTATCTTGTGTTGTGCATATGTTGATTGGGATACTAGTATTGTTGGGTCATTAAACTATCCCTCAGGCCCTCCCCCACCTGGTTTGTATATCATTCATAAATGTCTCAAATGTAAGGCTTGCAAGTACAGCATCAACAAATTGGAGGTGACATCACCACTAAGGAAACCTACACATAAAATAAGAGGGGAATTTCACTTTAAAAGTGAATATGTAGTATGTGTTTTGGAGTCCCCAAAAGTACGTAGGTAGTCAAATCTTTGAAGTACATGAGACGATATTACGGCCAAAAATAATGACCAGAGTTACCATGTTGACAGACATTTCCAAGAAACATGCAAAACCAATTACCAACAACTGAGGTATTTTGTGATAGATTCAATACCTTCAAGTTTAAGAGTTGGGAAAAACAAAAACTGACCAAGAAGGTCAGAATCCCGTTATATTTTGGATTTTAATACCAAAGCACTGGTTGGCCTGAATAAGGAAGAGGAATTGTATATACACCTCTACTTCCTCCCTTTTTTGAGTCAATAGAGCCAAAAGATAAATAACCAAAATTTCAAATGTCTACGGATCAATATGATTGTGTCCTAGATTTTGTCCGTTTGTTGGTTTAAGAGATAGTTTTTTTTTACGATAAATTCTTTCACATCCTGCACATAAACCAAGCACCCAATACCCACTAGGGTGTACATGATGATATCAACTGCATGAAAATGTGGTTGGCAGAGGGAATACAGGATGTGCACCGACTGCTACACCTCACTTTTGGGTAACTAGTAAGCAAATAGTGAATTTTGACAGTACATTAATTTGATGCCTATTATTCCTAGCTGACCGTACCTTTCAGGTCTCGGCCTCAGCAAACTCTACCTCCTACCCATCCCCTAATGGAGTCTCTCAAAGATCGGTGCTGAGCCCATTGCTATTTAATGTGTATGTGCGTCCTTTGGCTGATGTTGTGGAAGAGGCTGGTCTCTCCCTTTTTAGGTTTCGCCCTGGCCGTAGCGCTCAGGGCGAAATCTTATGTCCTACATATGGGGCTTTGGTTCCGCCTCTGTCTTCCATTGGCTAGCTCCATAAATGGAGGCTAGCCATTGGAAGAGATTGGCTGTCAATCACGCTTTCCCCGTGAAAACGCGATTCGGGGGCGTTTCCGTGTGTTTTTTTAAGTCCCGCCCTCTCCTCTTCCCATTGGCTGGAATTTTACCTTCCAGCCAATGGGAAGGGGAGAGCACGAAAAACACGCCCCCGAATCTGCCGGCCGGGACACCCCCGTGACGTCATTCCCCGGGCCGTGCTGTGATTGGCTGCCGGCCCGGGACCTGACTTGTTCTTTTGGGCGATCTCTGTTCTTTCCTCCTAAAAGCTCCCTTTTATGTGATTGAGAAGCCTCCCTGGGGGGTGACCCGCTTCGCTTGTTTTAATCTCGCATTTCGTGTATCAGCTCGAGTTTTTTCAAACAATTACCAGTTTTCAAGATTTATTTGATGTGTGTTTCCTTGTTAAGATGGCCGCCGTGAAAGTTTCAGGTATGTCTATTCTGCAGACGTCTTTTGACGTTTCCAGGCTGACGTGATTGCGCATAAAACTGTGAAATTACGCTATGTAGGCATGACTCCATTATCCTTGGACGTCCGGCCGTTCTTGAACTGTCATGAAGTATTGATCGGTGGCTTCACCGTCCCGTTCTATGGTAAGCGGGAATCCGGCTTGGGACACTAGCTTGTATCTTGAAGGGTGGTGGTGACCATCATCGAGCTGGACAGCGGGCTACCTGACGGGGTTTTAATAGTACACGCGGGTACCCTTAAATCTTGATTGGCCTGTGGTTGCTAGGCATAATTTTGGGAACCTCACGCCTTAAAGGGTTAAGTCCCCATTTTTGATTCTGACAGGCGCATTAAGCACGGCTATGTGTTCAGCTCCCCTCTCCCGCACGGAGACCGGATGGCCACTTGTTCGGCAGGAACTTGCCATTATGTATAAGTTATGCTTCATACCCCCTACATTGCGCATGGGTGGGTGTAGTGCTCCTCCATGGTTGGCGCGCACTCTCGTTGAATTTAGCCCACGTTCCTCAGGCCCCGGCCTCTCACGCTGAAGTAGGCCCCCGCAGATCGTCTCTAATTACCTGCAGCTCGCGTCTTTTCACACACCATTTCATTCCTCTTATTGCGGTATGGGTGAACGTGCTGGGACTTCCTGTTTTTCTGCAGATAGGCGAATCCATCAGGCCTTTTGAGCCTTACACTGCCTCTTGTACTTTTTGTGTGACCAGGCAATGAATCCGCTATCCGGATGACCGGTCCTTTGAGATTGTGAAGCATTTTTCACCCTATTAGCCCTGTGAGGAGTGATATCCCCTGCTTCCTCCCATGGCCTCTCGGAGGGAGGTACTCATACACTGTGGAGAAGGACCCTCCAGGAATCCATCTGGTAGGCACTTTAATACCCTATTATTCTTGAGGGGTGTGCATTAAGCCTATTAAATACCTCCTCATTGGCAGGACATCTCCTTGTCTAGTTACAATGTATATTTTGGTTTATTTATTATTTTCTATTGAAATTAGTTGGGAAGTGCCATCCTGTTGGGCCGAAAGCTGCTCCTAGTCTTAGAAAACCAGCTGCTTTTTTCGCATCTTTAACTATGGGTATGTGACTGAGTAGTATATGTGAATTCTCCCTTCGCATGTGGGATTGGTACATGCTATATACACATTGCTTTTTTTCCTCTTATTCTTTCCAATTGGCACTGGTGAGGTAATGTTGTCGCCTAGAGCCCCTCCCCCACTGGGTTCAAAGGGTTCCAGCCAGCAGGATATATTCTGGTTGTCTATCTGTCCACCACAGCTGCCAAGCTGTCAACGTGTATTAAAACAAAAAGTTTGGGATCTGTGATGCTGCATGCAATGGGGCGGGGCCAGTGAGCATGGGGCGGGGTCAAATGTGTGGCTAAAAAAACAAAATATTCTGTACTTTTTTTGGGGGGGCTCTTTTACCGTCAGGTAGCTACATATAAAATAATGCTGAGCTTAAATGAAAAATAGAGAAGTTGTTATTCCGTGTGAAATGCACTATTGTACATTATGAAACCTCTAGTGGTGGATGTACTGCAGAGGTCTGTCTGTAACCAGAGAGCATATAATTTAATCCGGTTGGTGCCGTGTAGAATAGTGACTTGTGTATGTTTAGTGCTACGAGTTCCTAGTCTGCGACATAAAGCACTGTGAGCCATTATTTTGAACGTGCATTACACACAGTAAAATGGCTGCTACAAAATGTGCAGAAAGGGTTAAGATAAAATGGTGCCTTCAAAATATAGATTTTAGTAAAACCATGACTGTAAGTAATAATTTTTTTTTAACATGCCTGTCCTTTCAATATCTCATTAGGAGAAGTTAACTCTATATAATTTCAATTAAAAACACGCACTTCACAGCTCAGTATTAACTCTTTGCACTACCACTCAAACCCAAACTAGAAAGCACTTTCTGATAAAAGTCTATAACCCAAGAAAGTGCTCTGGTTAGGGCAATGTACGGGCAGTATTGCAACATGGGTGACCCGGCCTGCCTGTGACCTCTATCACAAGCACATCTGACCCGCAATTATGCACGACTATGGATTCTGAACGGCCACAAGGAGGGTTTAAATTGTACTTATACAGCGCTTACTTTCCCTGACGAGGCGTTGAAGCGCTTTACAGCCTAATAATTATAGGGGCTAGTTGTGCATGCTCATGATATGCATTCACACGGTAACTGAAGCTATACCTGCATTTTCCGTCTCCACTGATTTTCTTGTAGACCAGTCTTCTCCAAAGAGGAGCTCGCGAGCTGCTGGTCGCCCTCGTGCCACCTGTGAGCAGGTCTCCTATGTGCAGGGAGTGCAGAGTGACTAGGGAGTGCTAGGGAGTGCAGAGTGACTGGGGAGTGCAGAGTGACTGCAGAGTGCTAGGGAGTGCAGAGTGACTAGGGAGTGCTAGGGACTGCAGAGTGACTGCAGAGTGACTGCAGAGTGCTAGGGTGTGCTAGGGAGTGCTAGGGAGTGCAGAGTGACTGCAGAGTGCTAGGGAGTGCAGAGTGACTGCAGAGTGCTAGGGAGTGCAGATTGACTGCAGAGTGCTAGGGAGTGCTAGGGAGTGCAGAGTGACTGCAGATTGCTAATGAGTGCTAGGGAGTGCAGAGTGACTAGGGAGTGCTAGGGAGTGCAGAGTGACTAGGGAGTGTTAGGGAGTGCAGAGTGACTAGGGACTGCTAGGGAGTGCAAGGCAGTGCAGAGTGCAAGGGAGTGCGAGGGAGTGCAGAGTGACTAGGGAGTGCAGAGTGACTAGGGAGTGCTAGGGAGTGCAGAGTGACTAGGAAGTGCAGAGTGGCTAGGGAGTGCTAGGGAGTGCAGAGTGACTAGGGAGTGCTAGAGAGTGCAGACTGACTAGGGAGTGCTAGGGAGTGCAGAGTGACTAGGGAGTGCTATGGAGTGCTAGGGACTGCAGAGTGACTGCAGAGATTAAGCTAATGGCAATGCAAATGACAATGCCATTTATTTATCTGTTTTCAAAACCAACACATAAATACAAATTTTGTCATTTACAATGCCAATAGCTCTAATTTTTCCAAAGGCGAAACCATTGCATTGTAAATGCTTGTTTCTTATGCCGACAACACTTAGTTAAGGGGTTGGCCTCTTCAGCTCTTCAGTCAGGTCTGAGCAAGGTTGCATCATGGATGCAAAACAATTTACTCAAACTGAACAGAGAAAAGACCGATGTTATGATTTTAAGGAAGAGACATGATCTGTGGGGCCCTCAGTGTTAGCCCCCTAAAATGGGTGCACTGCCCCTGCCGGTATACCATGTCCTTAACTTGGGTTTCATCATGGACTATTCTCTTTCTATGAATCAGCAGATCAGTAGGATTTCTGCCATTTGCTTTACTATTCTAAAATGGTTGAAAAATATTCTATGGAGGATTCCCCTTTCTTCCCAGAAAACGGTAGTCCATGCCCTTGTTACATCTAGGCTGGATTACGGCAATGTTCTTTACCTGGGCTCAAATAAGGCTTTAATACAAAGACTTCAAGTGGTACAGAACGCGGCTGCTAGACCTTTGGGTCAGGTACCAAAATTCTCGTCAATCACTAATTTTCTTTGTGGCCTTAAGGCTGATGGTGGGGAATTGTATCAAACGTAAAGCCCTCTGCTACGTGTTTAAAATCAAAACCAGAGTGGTCTCCATTTTTCTTACAAGAGCTAGCTTAGCCTTACCATCCCCCACAGCTTCTGCGCTCCACTCACCAGATGAGGTTCTCGGTCACGAAATTCAAACTCTCCAGCATGCACGGCGGGTCCTCTTATTTAAGAGCTTGTGGACTTCTTTACCGGTCTCAGTACATGGGGAAACAGACTATGGCTCATTCTGTAAAAGCTTGAAGACTTGGTTCTTCAATTCTTAGACCTTTCTGCTAGTTCTCTGCTCTCCTATCTGGCCGGGAAACCCCTTGGGGTAGCTGTGCGCCACACAAATTTGATTCAATTCAATGTACAAACTTTCAATGACATACTGTTAATGAGATATGCAGCACTGTTCATACTATATCAATTTGGAATTTATTTCAGTTATTTTCGGTATATTCCTCAAGGTCAATGATCAAGACAATGATAGTATTTTTTTCTATGTTTAGTATGAATTAATGTTTATCAATGATCAAGTTTGTAGATTAATAATTCTATGTTGATTTCAATGTGCACTTTATAAGATTAGTGTAACTGAAGCGTATATATATATATGGTCCCTTTGTATATACCGTTCGCTTTGAGCTTTATTCATTTTGTGTTCAGTTTTGCATGGTCATATTTGCACAGGTCAAATGTTTACATTTGTTAAAATGAAATTTGCACATTAGCACTTTAAATGGTATATCGGGCATTTACGCCGTCATACTGAAACGTTATACTTTGCTATATGGATACATTTAGATATGGTACCATAAAGTATTTGCACAGAGCGATTAAGATAGTTTATATATTTTAGGGATCCAATTTAACTACCTTAGTATAACATGTCATTGGAAAACATACCACATTACCCTACTTCACATATCCACTCGTGATTATCCCTTACCCTCTGGATGATATATAAATAATTTGTTGCACATATTGTCCAAATATCCACAATGTGTCATACAAATAAGATGCACTTTAATACGTTTTTTTAACGGTTTTAGCATTTATATAGGCACACGTGTGATGATATATTGTCATTATGATAGGATTGGGCTTAGTTACATTGCACCGTTCCAAAATGGTGGATCCATTTCCCATAACCTGTGCAGTCTTTAATGTCATTACTCCTTCACTCATGTTTATTACTGAAGTAGAAGGTTGGCGCGAAAATTGCTGTATTCATTTGTATTTATCACAGTGGAGTTACCGAGAACAACTGTCAGTGAGCAAGGGCACAGTCGGTGCCCGAAACGCGTTTGACAAGGCTTTGCACCCTGTATGCACAAATAAAAGAAAATTACCTGTGATCCAAGTCTGGCTGTGGCGTCATTTGGTGTCCCCGTTCTTGTCTGCACGGGAGGTGCACTGAGGGACAGGTTGGAGTTCATATATAAATATATATATATATATATATTCACTGAAAAAACCATAGGTTTCAGGCACGTTATAGTTAGGAATTAGCATTTAAAAAACCTAAGAAATTCACTGAAAAAACCATAGGTTTCACACATGTTATAGTTAGCTGGGCATTTCACTGATACAAAACAATTGAAATTCCCCCGTTATAGTTAGTTCAGCTAACTATAACTCGCGCGCCCGCAATGCACTGCTGATGACGTCACACATTACATCACTCATGACATGGTTTGTGACATCACTCATGACATCACTGATGACATCTCAAATGACATCACTGATGACATCACTCATGACATCATCCTGTGAATGTGTGTCTTTCTGAAAAATAAATATTTTTATATGTGTATATCTAAACGTCGATGGAAGAATAAATGGGTAAATAAGTGTCTAAATGGATATTTTTGTACAAATGATTGGTTAACTGACATCTCAAATGACATCACCGATGACATCACTGATGACATCATCATTGTGAAAGAGTGGCAGACCTCCTCTCGCCCTAATATAACCTTTGATACACACATTCAAAAATAGAAACACAATTTTTTTTAAGAATGGAGATACCAATACCAGTTACAACAACCTATTAGGTAATTCCGCAGAGAGGTGCAGGGAGGGGGTGTGGCCTCTTCCTGATCCCGTTTAAAAAAATATACTTTTAAGAAGGGGAGCTGTGTAGCCCCCCTTCTTTTTCTTTTTTTTTTGGGCCCTGGGGACCCCATCACCCAGGGCCTGCCCCCAATTCTTTTTTTAAATTTTTTTACGGGAAGGGGCCCGCGAGGCCCCCCTCCCGTGGCCTATTTCGGCCCCGGGAGCCCCATCCCCCGGGGCATTGCCAACTTTTCTTTTTTTCTGTCCCCCCAATTCTTTTTTTAAAACATTTTTACGGGAAGGGGGCCGTGTCCCCCCCTCCTATGCCCCCTTAAGGCCCCGGGGACCCCATCCCCCGGGGCCTGCCTTTTTTTTTTTAATGCTGGAGGGGGGCTGCTTGGCCCCCCTCCTGGGAAACTTATGGCCCCGGGTACCCCATCCCCTGGGGCCTGCCCTCTTCGTTCGGGACCGTGGGGGGTCCCCAAGTCCCCCACGGTCCCTGCCGGCTCCCCGCATCCAGTGGGAGCCGGCATTGCTTTTATGCATGGGGACCTTGAGCCCCCCACACAGTTTTTTTTCTTTTTTCTTTTAAAAAACGAAGCCTCGGGGGGCCTTAGATATATATTAAAATGGATTGGGCTAATTGCACAGCCCTGGGGGACCCATGCAGATTAGGGCTAAAATTGATAAATGGAGACATGGCCACTGCCTGCTACCTGCCAGAGAGGTAGGACTGAACCCATTTCAGCGCTGTGCCTCTGATTGCGGCTTCTATAAGTCTTTCTATCTGAATAGTGTGACTGACCATGTCAAATGCGGCCAACATGTCCAATAAAACCAATAGCACTGACTGCACAGTGTCAGCACACATTCTAAGTCCATCAAGGACCGTTACCAGTGCCGATTCTGTCCCATGTGCTGGGCTAAACATAAATAGAAAATCATCTAGAAGATGATTATCTTCCAGAAATTGTGAGAGTGTTTGGCTAACCAGCCGCTCCAGAATCTTTACTGGATAGGGTAACAGGGAGATAGGCCTGTGATTAACCAGACACGTAGGATCGAGTGTGTCCTTCTTTAGCAAGGGCTGCACTATTGCTTTCTTCCAACACTCGCAAACAATACCATTACTTAAGGATTGTTCACAGATTAAGCAGAGAGGAGGAGAGAGCTCCTCAGCAAATTCTTTCCACACCTTATGCGGAAGAGGATCCAAAGGTGACCCAGAGGAGACACTCATGGCCAGTTTATTAAAACCTTACTAGATTTGAGACCACCGATGATTTTGTTGGTCTTTTCTTCAAAATAGACTGCTTAATTATTACATATTTCTTGTGAGGCTATGTTTTTGTTTTTTACACATTCAGGGTTGGAAAGCTCCCTCATCACCTTAAAAAGAGTCCTTGCACTACTAGGGGCTTGCAGAATCATTGTAGCGTAATGAGCTGCCTTTGCCTTGGCGATGGCTTCTTTTTCAGAGCCACTTTTCAGCAGTATTGTGTCCCTTTCTTCATAATGTTTCCTCCATTTTCTCTCGGCTATTTTACAGGCCTTCCTTTGACTCCTTAGCTTTTCGTTATAGGGGCTGAAGGTTTTTCTCTACAATTAACCTTTTTCGTAAGAGCACTTTGGTCCAGAGTAAGTTTAATCTGCCTACAAAAATTAGAGTAATTTTCTCCCACTGAAATACTGGCACCAAAGTTCACTTCAGTGAACATTGGACGATGTTTGTCACCAAATTATTCCAAACCCTACCAAGTCGGTAGGTGCCAGTATGGTTAGTTTTGCTGTACTCCCTATTTACTAGAGGGGATATTATCTGAAACTGAATTAAATAATGGTCAGTCCAGCACAAAGGTCGTGTCTCTGTCACTTCCACCATGCTATGCTCGGCAAATATAAGGTTCAGAATATGACCTCTCTGGTGTGTAGGTTGCAGCACTTATTGGTGCAGGTTAAAAATTTCACAAGCTTGTAGTAACTCTCTCAAAGCAAAATCCAAGATTCCATTTTCCCATAAGTCAAAATCTCCCAGGATAATCATTCTGGAGTGGGTGATGGAAAAATGGTAAAGTATGTCAATCAACGCCTGGCCTTGGGCGTTAGTTTCACCAGGCGGCCTATAACAGACTATACCTGAGACTAAATGTTCTTTGGCTTCCTTGAGGGAGAAACCTAATAGTTGCATGCCCTCTACTTCGTCCACAGTTAGGGGGGCGAAGTTCCATATGTCTTCATAGATCACACCCACCCCTCCACCTCTCCCAGCTAGGCGTGGTTTATGAAAGATCTTATATCCCGGGGGACATACTAACCCTAGCTCAACCTCAAAATCGGGATGCGTCCAGGTTTCGGTGAGAAACAAGGCATCCAAATTGTAATCTTTCAGCAGAAGAAAAATCTCCTGATGGTGCTTAACCATGAATCCCACATTAATGAGTCCACATATTAAGTTCTTTTGCCTAGGAAATGTTTTTTCAGACCCTCCTGTATTTCATTCTGTGCGTTTAGAACAGGTGCTGCTGTGCTCACCTATAGCCATAGTTTTTCCTTTGAGTAGCGGATAGTTGCGTCCCTGGCTGGAGAGCGCTCTAGACTGGCAGCATGCCTCGCGCTGAGCCCGACCAGAGCGGATGTGTATTTGGAGGCGACATTGGTGAAGGTCCCACGGTGTTTTGATGTTGCCTGCACATTGATGTGTGACGTGTGCTTCCTGTTGCGGTGATTGTGTGCTGTGTCACCAGGGGTTGCAGGTAGGGCATGTATGCTGTGGATTGCCCCCAACACGTGCATGCATCCGGCTATGGCATATGGTCCTTGCTTGGTCTCCAGCGGTTCCTGCACATTGTGTTGGACGTATGGGGACTGGGGTGCCAGGGTCATGGTGATGTCCAGGACAGGTGTGGGAGACTTGGATGTGGCTGGCTGTTAGACTCCTCTGACTCTGGCAGTTGTTAGTTGGGGTGTGCCAGGGGCCAACAGGTGCATTAGAGCCAGCAGCTTGGTGTTGGGTGGGATGTTGGTTGTTCGCTGTGTTGGTGCCGTAGGCCTGTTAGGCGACAACTGTCAGGATGCTTAGGATGGTTACCCCTTTCAGCCTGTTGTGGACAGTGGCATTGTCAGATGTTAGGTCTGTGAGGCAGGTGTGTTTCCTGGGGGTGCCGCTGTCTTAGTCTGCGCAGTCTCTGTGGTGGTCCGGGGGGTGTTCCGTGTGGGTGTTCTGGGTGGGGGTTGGGGTCCTGGGGTGGTGGCAGTGGGTGTTGTGGCCCTCTTGGGTGTCCAGGCTGTATGATGAGTGGCTCCATGACATCTGTTGCTCTTTCGATGACGCCCTGGGCTGGGGTCTCTTTTGTGGTGCAGGCTGCCGTCCGATTTTACACCAGGTCAGAGCAGGTGTTAATGTCCTGCTTCTAACGCGCCTTATCGCATGTTTTGTGTTCTTATCGCCAAGCTGGGTAGTCGTTGTGAATGTTGAGGTGTTGTGTTGTCACGGGTTTTTGCACGGGAACGCCTACTCTGCATTTCATTAGCAATAGTTGCGGGGATCCTCTGTGGCAATGTTTTTTGAGGTTGCAATCGCGGGTAAACTGGTGCTGTGGGCTGTTATCACCAGCTTGTGAATGGGGAGGTAAGTTTATCACGACTTTGGCTGTGTTAAAGTGCCGTTAATTTGGCGATGGGTCCTTGTAAATATGCCCCATAATTTTCTAAAAGACAAGGCTCGGCTGAACCACACTCTCTGCCCCTCTGCCTAAACCTGACAGAGAGGTCCTGCTGGGTGGTTCCCAGCATTATATATTTTTATTTAGTTGTTAAGATCAGAGTCTGTTGCACGGTCTTCTGAAATGTTATTTTCCGTATAGAGGTTTATTATACCTTAAGTGAGCAAAACATGATAGATGTGGTGAAAGACTTGAAAATATTTGTTTTCAGAAAATGTAAAAATATTTAAGTAATTAGAACAGTCAATGCTTCATTGCAGATCAACTCAAAGCCCTTCAAAGAATACCTTCAATGATGTAGCTTTACTACTGATATTACAAACATGCTCAATAATTTATGAATGACTGAATGCGCGTATTTATTAGGTACCACATATTGAAGCAAGCTATTTCTTATGTGGACACATAATAAATCAGAAAATCAGACCATCCAAAGGATTTTAACAAATGACCATTGAAGAGATAAAAGTAAAAAAATCCAAGACATATTTTCTCATTCTTGCACCATCTGTTTGTATATACGTTTAGAAAGTAAAATGTAAGAAACTAAAAATGCTGCATTCTGCCACACGGGTACATTTATCCATCACCAGTCTTTTAAAACAGTCAAATCTATTTATTTTTTTCAATCGTGGTTAAGATAGAGATACAGGTCCAGTCACAGTTCTCTGGTGATCTTTGTTTCCAGGAATTGTGTAAGTGATTTACAGCCCAATAGCTGTGTGTAACCATTATAAGAGGAGCGCAGTCTTGAGTAAACTCCTTTTTTGGGATTCCCATGTCTTGTGTAATTTCCTGTTCTCCTTACGCTCTCTCTGACCATGAAGCACTCTTTCACAGGAGAATTGGTTCAAACAGAAAGGTCTCACAAGAACTGTAACATCGGAGGTGAACATTGTATGCCGCACTATCAAGAATCACTGTGTGGCATACAGTATCCGGAAAATTGACTAAAAAGCAATGATCATTCATGCTCTCCGAGCAGATGATGAAAATGAAAATCTTGCAATGAAATGTGTAAGAAATTGGGTTGTTTGCTGAGAGAGGAGTGAACCCCTACTCAATAAAAAGCCACTATCCTTGTCAGGGTGAACCACAAGTTCCTAAGTTAACCTGTGCTTAACCTTCTGGTAGTGCTGCACAAAAGCACTCAGACTTAACTTAGAGGCAATGTGTAAAGTATTTATGCCGCACACAAACAGTAGTATTTTTTTTTGTGGAGTTTTATATAGCTCAAAGTTGACCTGAAGGTATCAGAGCACTTTACATAGCACCAGTTACATTACAGACAGACACATTAGTTATTCTTAGGCATGCGGAGATTAAGGGGCAGATGTATCAAGATTCCATATTGCGAGTCCGAAATTGCGATTTTTAGCAAATCGCAATTTCGGAATCGCAAAATGGGATGCATGAAGAATTATGCGAGAAATGTGCAATTCCGTAAAAATCGCAGAATAAATTACGAGAATTTTTTGCGATTTCCAAAATTGCGAAATTCGCAATTTAAGAAATCGCAAAAACGGGAAACATGCAATGCAGGAACAGCCTGATGACATCACAACCAGGAAGTTCCAGTGATTGCTTGCACCTGCTACACTGAGCCACACCCAGTGGCAGTTGGAAGAGTGTGCTGAGGCAGAGCAGACCTGTTTGGAGAGCAATGGAGGCACAGAAGGCACAGGAGGATTTGGCTTTGGAGAAGAGGAAAAGAAAGCAGAAGTTTTCAGAAAAGGAGCAAGAAGTGCTCATTGAGGAAATGGTGTGTAACCATGAGGACCTGTTTGGCAAAAAAGCACTCAAAGTGCCAGACTCCAGGAAAAGGAAAATCTGGCTGGAGATTCAGGAAAAAGTTAACTCTGTTGGAGTCACAACTCGCTCCATTGATGAAATTAAAAAAGGTGGTACGATATGAGACTCAGATCTAAGGAGAGACTTGCTGAAAGAATAAAAGAGGCAAACAAAACAGGTGGTGGAACTTCTGCTGTGGACCAACCAACACCCCATGAAGAACTGATAGAATCCACCCTGTTACCTGAGAGTGTGAGTGGAGTGGCTACCATTGACAGCTCTGAACCCACAGCAACTACACAAGGTAAGATGAATGCAAATTGCATCCATGAATGTGTGTAATGAATGTGTGTGTGTGCTGTGCAGAAACTCATAGTCAGATAAATAGTAATCCACTTACACAGTGAAACCAGATTTGAGCAATGCATGATGGGAGTTGTAGTCCTATAGAGAGTGTAACACTCATCATCATAGTAACACATGTAATTTTCCCAAGTAGTACTTTGGCATGCTGAGGCAGTGTAGTACAATTTGTAGTCTGCAATCAAATCATTTAATTGTAAAGAAACACAAATTCATATTTCACACTCTACATCCACAGAACAGACAAGAGAATCTGCGTCAGAAAATGTTTTAGAAAATCCACCTCCTCCTGTGACGTCTGAAAATGAGGATGAAGTCACTGATGCCCCTGTCCCCAATTTGAACATAAACAGGAAGTGCAGACGTGTTGCACCTCTGGAACCAATGGGAGTGGAAGAAAATTCTGAGGTTGAATCAGTCCCCCATGAGACAGTTACAGTGTCCTCACATGACTCACAACAGCAATCCCAAACTCCAAGGAGGACACGCTCATTCCGTCTGGAGGCATGTGTTAGCAACAGAGGAGAAAGTGAAGGAGGCACAGTGTTCGCAGGCCGTGAGCAGGACATGCTTCAGGTGCAGCACCTGCAACACAAGGCACTGCGATCAATAAATAGACAGCTTCTGAAATCAAACAAAAATCAGGAAGGCATGGCTGCTTCGATCGACAAACTCTGCCTGACACTGCTCAAAACAGAAAAAGCACGTAACAGGGCTGCAAAGGCTGCGCAAGACAGAATGCATACATACACCAAGGCCATCAAAAGGCTTTGTGCAGTCACAATCAATTTTACAAGGCACAGCATCAACATGCAGCGAGAATTAAGTGACTGCACACGGGAAATGGCAAAGAGTGTGGACAAAATGACATTGGTCTTGGAAAGCATGCAAACCACCAACTCAGGTGCAAGCGCTCTCCTATGCCTTGGAGAAAGTGAGGACAACTCCAGTAGGAGTAGTAGTAACCCTACCCCAACTAACATAATGGTCCAACGCAGAAGTGGAAGGCGTTCCACTAGCGGACATGAGCAAGAGCCCATGCCTGCACAGGAGCAACATGCTTCCAGCCGCCAGCGCAAAAAATGACTATGAATAATGACTCATGCAGCAGAAATGCATTGATAAATATTTTTTCTTTTCTTTTCCACTTTTGGATATTTCATTTAACACAAAATCCAAGAAATTTTTCAAACAGATCGTGCTACAGTTTGCATGTTGTGAATTAAAAGAACAATTGCAAACTTGATTTTGAGTTTATTTTTTTCTTACCTAAAAATAATTTCGTGTTATCTCTGTCCTTCTTTGACGGCCAGCCATGGCTCCTACTCCTGCCACTGCCATTCTTGGGGGAGGGTTTTCATCATCATCAGATGAGTCAGAGTCACTCACTTCAATTTCTGTGCCTTCGCGAATTGCCATGTTGTGCAGCATTGCAAATGCTGTCACAATTTTGCAACATGTCTCTGGTTTGTATTGCAATGCACCGCCACTTTTGTGTATGCATCTGAAACAGCTTTTCAAAATTCCAAATGTACGTTCAATTACCCCACGTGTGGACCGGTGTGCCCTGTTGTACCGTCTTTCACTTGCATTTGCAGGATTCAAGTATGGGGTAAGTATGAAATCACGCACTGCGTAGGCACTATCACCTGCCAGTAGGAGGGAATAAAATAACTGTATGTTCCATTTCATTTGGATGGATGGATGGATGGATGGATGTATGAGTGTTACTCACCTAGCAGGTATCCATCTCCAAACTGACCAGCACTAAGACGTCTATGAATTGCGCTATGTGTGAAGATGAAAGAGTCATGTGTACTCCCTGGAAACTTGGCTACAATGTCATTGATAATGTTTTTGGCATTGCATATGATCTGGATGTTTAGCGAGTGGTAGCTTTTTCTATTACGGAATACATATTCAATGGCTGCAGGTGGAGTGATGGCAATATGGGTTCCATCAATGCATCCAATCACATGTGGAAATCTTGCAATTTGATAGAAATCCAACTTTGTTTCCTGTATGGCTTGTTGTGTATTGGTGAAATATATGTGATGTTGTAGTCTCCTTAGCATTGCGTCCAGGAACACATGAAAGAAACGTGATAGGGCACTCTGTGACACTCCACCAACCTCTGCAATTACATTTTGAAAAGAGCCAGAAGCCAAAAGGTGCAGTGAGCACAATACCTGTACATGTGTTGGTATTGATTGTGTTCTGCCTGTTGGATGTGCCAAAAAAGGTTCCAATTCATTTATCAGGTCAAGAATGGTGTGAGGATGTTGCCTGTATTTTTCATAGATCTCCTCCTGAGTCTGCTGAAAGAGCGTAATGTGTATTCTGAAGATTCTCTCCTGTCTTTGTCTTCTCTGAGCAAAAGCTTGGATGCTCAGCCTCATGGCAATCAGGTAAAGTCCCGCCATTTTGAAAAGTCAGAGGATGCATTCTGGGAGCCTTTTTATATATATTTTTTTTTACCACCTGCTTCTACTTGGTGTTAATAGCGATTTCTTAAAATGGGAATTTTGAGAATTCGCTATTTGCGACTTTTTCTTACATACTGCTGCGATTTCTTATTTTGCGATTTGTTAATTGCGATTTTCGCAAACTTAGGGACATGCAAATTTTGAAATCGCTATTTATTCTGCGAATTATTACTTCTCGCACACTAAGAATTCGCAAAAATGCGATTTCTTATTATGCGATGCGAATTCTTTGATACATGCCAATTGCACTTTTTGTTGTCGCGAACGCTGCGAAATTGCGATTCGCAGCATTTGCGACATGCAAAACACTTGATACATCTGCCCCTAAGTGATTTGCCCAGGATCACAGAATGTTGAGCGTCCCTCCCGAGGCTCAAACCCGGTTTCCCAGCTCGGAGGTCGTCCGCCCTAGCCTTTAGCCTACATTCTCTCCCGTAATAAGGTGAAAGTTCAACTCAAGAAAAAGCCCATACCAATTTAGAAAAATAGAGTACATTTAAATAAATTATTTGACACCCAAACAACAAGAATCCTATCAGTATAACCAGAGTTATGGTTTTTGAAGTTTAAGGTAAAACTAGCGCCTAAAAGATCAGACCGCCAACCGTGGACATCAAGGCCCCCATTAGGATGGTGGGTGGACTTTGCCTGCCCGCCATCCTCATGGTACAAGGGACCGCCCGCCATAAGGGTGGGGGTCCCGTGGGGGCTATTAGGATGCTCCCGCCACAGTGGCGGGCACATCCCGTATTCTTAACATTGTGGCGGGCGGTGCTGAAAGCAAAGCCCGCCACAATGCTAAGAATACATCTTGTGGATTTTAAAGCACAACGTGACAGGCACCACGTGGTGCCTGCCACGTTGTTCTTTAAAAGGCAAGGCATGTGCACCCCTATCCCCCTGGAGTCCATGGGACTCCACATGCCTTTCCGTGGCGGCAGGCATCCAAAACAGCACAGTGTAATATGGCTGGCGATGCCACACAGACACCACCACCATATTGCAACCTTTGCAGCAAGGCGACCGAGGCGGAAAATCAGGGGACGGTCTTTCCGCCCATTGCAGACCCCCCAGCCATTCTAATGTGGTGGGGGGTCATTTCTGCAGGGATGGCGGGTGGATCGCCCCAGCCAGGCCGGCAGTGGCTACCGCCGGCTTGGCGGGGGTGATTCGCCGGCCATCCTAATGGACCCCTTAGTCTCCCGAGACCGGGTCAAAGTCCAAAAAGTGCGTGCTAGATACAAGAAGTGGATTGAATGTTTACAATGTAAGAGTAATCTTTATTGTACAGTTAATTAAAACTCACCATTTTAACTCACGATTTAAAAAGAAATAAAAACTTTCAAACTTTAAAATACATAGATCAGCATTGTCTCACTTTACACATTAGCAATTCAAATTCATGCTTTCAGTTTAGTTTATTAGTGTTATACTGTGTGCCAAGGTCCCAATCCCTTTTTTTTGGGATGCCTATTCAGGCATTCGGGCTATGCTAGACAAATAAAGTGCTTGTGCTTCAAGGTGCAAAACAATCCCGCTTTGGTTTGGCTGTTGGCTTACTCAATAAGGTGTGCTAGCTGCCTGCTAGTCTGATTCCGCGTTTTGCTGATGCTTTAGTCTTCCAGCCACTGAATGAAAGTACTTTGAGAGACGGCAGTTTAGCTGGGTCTCCTGCGGGTTAAAACACAGTTTGACCGCCTGCCTGCAAGTCCTGATGCCCTTCTGGTTCAATTTAGCTCGTAATAAAGCTCACCTTTTGACCATTAAGCTTGGGTAAATACAGATAATGTGTATTAGATCTTCGGCTCCTATTCTACAGAGACAAGTCTGCTCTTCTTGTCTCCTTTACCAAGGTGCCAGGTGAGGGAGAATTGGTAAGATACCAAACTGCAGCTTTTAGAACTTTTCTTTTATCTTCTGCTTAATTCCCCTTTTCAAGTAAGCTTGTGGCTTAAGTGCTTTGTAATCATTCAACACTGTTCAGCCATGTGTTCTCTTTGCCAGAGTTTCCTTATCTTCTGTTAAGGATATCATTTTCGTTACTTTGGTTACTACCTTTTTAAAGCTCTTATGATCTACTGGTAATTCCCAAAGATCGGTCAGTTAAAGTCTCTCTAATGATTCCAACAGGTACTCCCTGCAGGTGATTGCTCTCGCTGTAACAACTCGGTCCAAAGGTGGGCGTTTAGAGTTCCTTGCTCTACGTATCAAATCTGGTGCTGAAAGCAAAGCCCGCCGCAATGCTAAGAATACATCTTGTGGATTTTAAAGCACAACGTGACAGGCACCATGTGGTACCTGCCACGTTGTTCTTTAAAAGGCAGGGGGGGTACCATAGGTACCCCCATGTGCACCCCTTTCCCCTGGAGTCCATGGGACTCCACATGCCTTTCCGTGGCGGCAGGCATCCAAAACAGCACAGTGTAATATGGCTGGCGATGTCACACAGACACCACCACCATATTGCAACCTTTGCAGCAAGGCGACCGAGGCGGAAAAGCAGGGGACGGTCTTTCCGCCCATTGCAGACCCCCCAGCCATTCTAATGTGGTGGGGGTCATTTCTGCAGGGATGGCGGGTGGATCGCCCCAGCCAGGCCGGCAGTGGCTACCGCCGGCCTGGCGGTGGTGATCCGCCCGCCATCCTAATGGACCCCTTAGTCTCCCGAGACCGGGTCAAAGTCCAAAAAGCGCGTGCTAGATACAAGAAGTGGATTGAATGTTTACAATGTAAGAGTAATCTTTATTGTACAGTTAATGAAAACTCACAATTTTAACTCACGATTTAAAAAGAAATAAAAACTTTCAAACTTTAAAATACATAGATCAGCATTGTCTCACTTTACACATTAGCAATTCAAATTCATGCTTTCAGTTTAGTTTATTAGTGTTATTCTGTGTTCCAAGGTCCCAATCCCTTTTTTGTGGGATGCCTATTCAGGCATTCGGGCTATGCCAGACAAATAAAGTGCTTGTGCTTCAAGGTGCAAAACAATCCCGCTTTGGTTTGGCTGTTGGCTTACTCAATAAGGTGTGCTAGCTGCCTGCTAGTCTGCTTCCGCGTTTTGCTGATGCTTTAGTCTTCCAGCCACTGAATGAAAGTACTTTGAGAGACGGCAGTTTAGCTGGGTCTCCTGCGGGTTAAAACACAGCTTGACCGCCTGCCTGCAAGTCCTGATGCCCTTCTGGTTCCATTTAGTTCGTAATAAGGCTCGCCTTTTGACCATTAAGCTTGGGCAAATACAGATAATGTGTATTAGATCTTCGGCTCCTATTCTACAGAGACAAGTCTGCTCTTCTTGTCTCCTTTACCAAGGTGCCAGGTGAGGGAGAATTGGTAAGATACCAAACTGCAGCTTTTAGAACTTTTCTTTTATATTTTGCTTAATTCCCCTTTTCAAGTAAGATTGTGGCTTAAGTGCTTTGTAATCATTCAACACTGTCCAGCCATGTGCCCTCTTCGCCAGAGTTTCCTTATCTTCTGTTAAGGATATCATTTTCGTTACTTTGGTTACTACCTTTTTAAAGCTCTTATGATCTACTGGTAATTCCCAAAGATCGGTCAGTTAAAGTCTCTCTAATGATTCCAACAGGTACTCCCTGCAGGTGATTGCTCTCGTTGTAACAACTCGGTCAATAGGTGGGCGTTTAAAGTTCCTTGCTCTACGTATCGAATCTTGTGCCAACGTTTTATATAGGCGCCCCTTCTTTCCAATGTCTGCTTCTGGAGGCCAAATACAAGGCGTATTTGGGCAGGTGATACATAGTTTGGTAGCTGAAAAATTGCTCTGTATGTACTGCCAATTACTTTGTCTCAAACCAACACGTCTTTTCCTTGTGTTGGTTCACTCCCATATGTGAGCATGGGCTGAAATCGTGCTCTGATTACTTGTAGGAAAGGGTTAAGTGTACAGTCTGGTAGAGCTTTCATCAGGGGCTTCATCGCGGGATAACTCATGGTGCGTCTTTCGATGCAGGGTCTCTAATTGAGGTTTAAATGAGCCTCTACAGTCCAATAGTACCCCAGGGTACTTATAGCTTGTTACCTGATCCAGTTTCCGCCCTTTCTGATACCGGTGTTTTTCCTGGTCTTATTGATTTATTGGTCTGTTTCGTTGGTAAGCTTGTTCGATGAGCTTGTTTGAGCTTGTTTGAGGAATTGGGTCCCGATCTGCCGTCCCTCCTTTCACAATTGTTCTATGTAATAGTGGGGATCTTTGATGTGTGCTTTCCTTAGTCACTGCAGTTAGTTAGCCGTAGGTTAATGCTACTAGTCAGCAGAATGTTCTTTCCTTCTCCGATGCAGGTGGGTTGATTGACAGCGTTGTGGTTTTATCTCTATTTCTGTGATTTGTGTTTCCCCTGTGGTTACTGTGGTTGCTCGAATCCTACACAGGGTGTCTTTGTCTTTGTCTTTTATCTGAGGCTATCTGGCAGTCTTTCTAGCAGTTATCCTATTGTTATCCTGCTTCTGGCTGCTCCTGGCTATGATCCTGCCCCCAGAGCTTTCGGCCCCTTCCTTCTGCTCCTCCTTTAGTCACCTCTAGGCACCACCAGTTTGCCCCTCCACCCCCACTGGGCCACTCACTCGGTGTGGCTGCTCTTGTTGTTAAGTACACAGGGGACTCTGTTCGGGAGTCAGGGGGTTGCTGGGAGTTTGCTCTGGGTTCCCCCGCAGGCAGCTACACCCCCTTGTGGATGCTGCAGACGAGGCATGCAAGGGGTCCTGGTCAAGAAGCTGTAGTCCCTTCTGGAGGGCCTGACAGGAGAAGGGGGGGAAGACTGATGAGAGTAACGGGGAGAGCGGGGACAGTGAGCAGGCAGCCGGCAGATTGGCTTAGCGGGTTAACAGTGACCGGATTAGGGGTGACTCGCCTCCGCTTTCCTGCTACTGCTGCTCGGCTCGGCTCCTCTACTGCCCCAGCTCCTCTCCCGCTTCACTCGCGGTTCACTTTGGCAGCTTCTAGGGCCCCCGGCTGCACAGTTCTTCCTTCTCTCCCCTCAGTGCGGGTCCCCCGAACTCCCCCGGCTCCTACGGTCTCCAGCAGCTTCCCTGCTCTGAGCTGCTTTCACACCTCCCGCAACTTTGAAACTCTGAAAACTCCCAGCTCCTGCTCCTGCAGGAAGAGGAAGTGGATTGGGTCAAGTCTGTGCTTACCTTCTGACTTAGAAGAAATTTTGCAGAAAAATGTCTGAGAAGATAAAGTTCAGTAGGGCAAGGCTGCAGGGGGTTTCAGAGGAAGAGGTGTATTGACGGTAAACAACCTTTACAACGCGGTCAAAACACCGTAGTGCCATTACGACGCATCTTTTACAACGCAAGTCGTTACCACGACTTGCGCTGGAGGGCGCTCTAGACTAAGGAATAGTAGATTTACTACTTCAACACCTTCCCTACTGTACGTAGGCTGGAGTTGGAATAGTAAATCTTACTATTCCCAAGTCCAGCACCCTACAGCGCAAGTCGTGGTAACAACTTGCATTGTAAAAGATGCGTTGTGATGTACCGCGATCATTTTGATCTCGTTGTAACATCATACATCCGTTATTGACACAAGCCCCCTGGACGAAGTCGCAATGAAGATATGTACATTCAAATTTAGTCTGTTTTTTAGAAGTTGAAAACCTCCAGCGGGACGTAGCTGCAAGCTGTAGCTGATGAAGGTTTCATGAGGCCGGATACCCTTTCTGTGAAGAACCTCTGAACAGGATTTGCTGCTGCGGTGAAGAAAGTAGCCAGAGCTGGTGCAAAGTTGGGCCAATCAGCGATGCACCTTGGGTGGATCGACGAGCAGGGAGGTCCCGGTCTCCTTGGTTCTCTGAGGACTTTTTAAACAAACCAAAAAAAGCTTTGGATTTTGATTATCTAACACCTTTAGCACAATTTGTCGGGCTTCAGGACTGGAGCGACACAACTTGGATGGTTAGAACTCACTTAGGCTGGGTCCAGGTGCGGGTTCAAGATGGTTGGAGCCTTTTCTGTTCCTGGTACTCTGATCAGGAGGCCAGCTAACTATTGCTTGCAGTCATTCTGGTAGTCCTGGGTTCAAGAGATGGAAAAGGGCTCAAGCAACAGGGCTGGCCTTGATGGTTCAAGGCAGGCTTCAGATAGCAGAGCAGTCCTACAAGGTGAACCAAAGCAGTCTTCTGAAGTACACAATAGTCCACAGCGGCAGGTAGTCCTCTGAGAGTCATTCGGCAGTTCCAGAAAGTGAACTGAAGAGTGGGTGTGAGCTTCAGCTAAGAGGAAGCGGGGGGTGGGGGTTGAAAAGGGGAGACTTCCTAAGACGTCCTAAGATTATGAAAACCTCTATAGTCCCAAATATAAGAGAAGAGGTTGTGACTGTTCAAGTTAGTAGCCCACCAACGGAAATATTGCCACCAACTCCTTCGTCATCTTGCTCTACTCTTAGGGTGGTTAATATATCTCCATTATTGCAAGTCTCATATGAGGGCCTTATGGATCGAATAGAACAACTGATCAAATCACTGATCCTACCACTTGTGGAGAGGTCTAGGATACTTACTAAAAGAGCAGAGAGAATTGAGCAGGCTGTCACAGAGAATTCTGATATGTTAAAAACTTTGGTAAACTCCATTCAAGTTAATAAAGGGGGGGACACGATTATGGGGATAATCCCAGTGTTAGGAGTTACTCCACCATCTGTACCTGCTAATCCTAGTGATTCATCAAAGGCTCCAGTGAGCACTGTGCGATGCTCCATAGCACCTGTAAGTAAGGGTAATGACTTAGAAAGAATGTCACGGGGGTGATCGAGAAGAGGGTGATTTCTGATCAAGAACTAGCAAGTCAGAAGGCGGCTCAACTAGTAAAAAATAAGGAAGCCCCTATTGTAGATAGGAATAGATTAGCCTTGGCTTGTATCGATTTGCCACCTGAATCTTTTCCATATGTTGTGGCACTCATTGGGGTACCTGAATTAAGAGACGACAAAAGAGAAACATACCTTGAACTGAAAAACAAGGTTAGTTTCTGGCTAAATAAGAATAGGCCTCCACCATGTAATGTTGATGGGGAAATCCTGCATGTTCGCAGGGTCAGCTGGGTGGGCCATAGTGCCAAGGATATAGCAGGGGATACAATTATTGTGAATTTTAGAGATAGTCGGGTCGTGAAGTGTATTCGCAACCAACTCTATCAAAATGATAGTAGTATATACACTTGCGACCTGACATACTTTTATCCTCCTGCTCCCAGGGCATCAGTGAATACCAACTATAACTCTGTGTGTAGTCAACGAGAAATGTCCAGGGGAGCTTTCAGAAACTATTATTCCATCCCTATCAATAATCGCTTTGAGGGTCTGAATGGATTGGAAGAAGTCGACTGACTTAGAGATAGGAGACTAAGTGGGTCACGCACTTGGGATACAGGGGTGGAAAGTATAGTGAACACCTATAAGAAAATGGCTACGAAGAATCCACCGGGGAGACGAACAGGGCAAACATCGATAGACCCGCATGCCTTATCCCAGTTAAAAAGGGTGGGAGAGGATACAGGATTGGGTAGCGAAAGCTATTATGAGGATACAACTAATAAAGGAACCAATGGAAAGAATTGTACAGGTAGCTATTTCCATGTAGTATCACAAGTGAGTGTAGACCATTCCACTTTGGATTCTGAAAAACCTGGTGAGATAACAGAGGGAGTCCACTTACATACTGCCAACCTGTGTCATAGCGAGGAGGATAGGCAAGTTAATGATGACATCGGTGTAAGTCCTATCACTAGCACAGCTAATATGGCTATAGTACAGAGTATTACTGTAAGGTCATGGAATATAGCAGGCATAAAAAAAAACTATGTGACCCAGCGTGGCATGCTTTTATAGATAATTGCAACATTATACTGTTTCAAGAGACCTGGGCTGTGGAAAACTTTCATAAGATCGGTTATAAAACATTCAATCTACCTGCAATTAATGTAAATAAAGGGAGACCGTCGGGGGGCCTGATAATATGGAGTAAAATTACGCTGGGAACCAATTTTGAGCGGATTGATTCTAGCAGCCTAGATATTCTAGGAGTAATGTGCGCAGGTCCAGATAAAAGGAAAATGTGTATACTTAATGTTTACAATAGACCCCAGGCAGCCAGTAAGGAGTCAATAGTTATTGAACAATTAGACAATGTCATTTCTAACCTTGACCCGAAAACTTGGATTATCAATAGGGGGGGATTTTAACCGTAAATTCGAGCCGATTACTGGCTTGGAAAACATGTGCGAATTAGAGGACAATGCCTATAACATAGCAGGAATTGAGACTAGTCATTCTGTACCATGTTCAACGGCGGCGACACAGATATTGCGGTTGACTGTAAAACACGGCATGCGTGCCTGTAATGGACGCATGCCATCTGACAGTCCAAGCCAGCCAAATTTTAAACGTGGCGCTTGTAACAGCCATTTAGATTATCTAATAGTCTCAATCGCAATATGGCCAATGTTAAGAGACCTTGCTGTTGAGAACCGTCTTGAGAGTGACCACTACCCTCTTACCTTGACCCTTAGCGCATCGGTACTTAACCTAGAGTCCAGAAATAGTGACTCTTTAGTTAGTTCTACCATCGACCCGTTGACATCTAATAATCGCAGAACCCTCAAATGGCCAGTACTCTTAGGAAAAGATAATACTGTTAAAAAAATCTATGATCTGTATGTGGATCTGATGTCCCTGTATGTTGATACTGAATTACAAAAGATCCCTATTATGCAGATCCATACAGATATGGCCCTGGGACTTGGTGATATACTGACCCAGACACTCAAACCATCTTTAAATAGGCAGAGAACTGCAGCAAAGGGAACTAGATGGTATGACAAAGATTGCCGTAATGCAAAGAAGGAACTTATAGCAGCGGCTAAAATGAATAATGTAATAGCTCTGAGGGAGAAAAGGAAACAATTCAAGGCTACAATTAATGCGGCAAAGAGAGGATGGGTTGAAAAAATATGGTCAGATCTTTTGGATGCATGTAAAAGAAAGGATCAGGCTCTGTTTTGGGGCCTCATTGCAAGAGGCTCTAGTTGCGGCATCCCAAGCAGGGATACGTTTTTGGAAGCTAGTACGTGGGTCTCACACTTCTCTGATTTGTATTCACCTATTACTAATGATTTAATCCCTTCCAGTGATGAATTAGGAATCAATGTAACTTTGCCACCCCTGTTCTTTACCATGGCAAACACTATAATGCTATTAAAGCAATAAAACCAGGTAAGGCCCCCGGACCGGACAGAATTCCCGTGGATTTATGGAAGCACGAGAACATGATTTGGGCCCCATACATTAACTGTCTTTGCAATAAAATCGCAAGTGGTGCCCCTATCCCTGACTCTTGGAGGGGTGCCGAGATTGTTACAATTTTTAAAAAGGGGGACCGTATGAATCCGACCCATTATAGACCTATTAGTTTCATGGATGTTCTTCACAAGGTATTTGCGAGACAGGTTTTAAGTAGGCTAAGTACTTGGATGTGGGAGTATAGTATTCTCACCAAGTACCAAGCGGGTTTTAGAGAGAAGATCAGTACAATTGACCAGGTATTTAGATTTTTACGTATCATTTGGAAATATATTAGAATTAAGAGGGCGCATCTGTATGTGGCATTTGTTGATCTGAGGGCGGCCTTTGACCTCGTTCCTAGAAATGCCCTATTGCTGAGATTGAGGGACATGGGGGTCCCAGGGGAGATCCTGGGGCAGATCGTTAGGCTGCATAAGGCGAATTATGCCAGGGTGAGATGGGGTCCTAATGGCGAATGGAAAGAATGTATTAATATAAGCAGAGGTGTCAGGCAAGGGTGTGTCCTGGCCCCGACATTATTTTCCCTGCATGTAAATGACATACCGGAGACCCTCTTGGGCTGCGAGCATGACTCTCCCAAGTTGGGTGGGGACCATGTGCCTACTCTGCTATTCGCAGATGATACTATTTTAATCTCTCAGACACGAAAGGCTTACAAAATTTGTTGGACACCTTTGGGAGTTATTGTAGGAACAAAGGTCTAGAGATTAACTCGTCTAAAACCAAGTATATGGCAGTTAATCCACATGGGAGTTTTAGAAAAACACTGGTGGTCAATGATGAAAAAATTGAGTATGTTTCGAGTTTTAATTATCTAGGTATTACTCTTGACACCAATCTTAATTGGAAATCACAAATAGATAAAAGCAAGACAATTCTTACCCAGAATTTGTTTCCCATAGTAAAACAATATAAGAGTAGCTGTACTAAAGCGATCTCACCTGTATTAGAGCTATATAGATATAAAACCCAAGCGGCTTCACTATATGGATCAGAATTATGGGGTTACTGTGGTAATCAAGCTTTTGCAATACATGAGAATATCTTTCTCAGGAATATACTAGCAGTCCCACAACGCACACCCCTTCTTCCTTTGATGTTGGATTTAGACATCAATTGAACTGATGACCACGCGGCGCTACGCCCACTGTTGTACTGGATTCGCGTGTGGCCAACAGATGAATTAGTGGACTATAGAGAGGCTTTATAGGAAATGATCAAAATAAAAAACACAACTAGACTGGCATGGCTGAATCACATTGAGGATTGGCTAGTCAATCTAGGATTAAGTCACTACTGGCCGGATCCGGAGTCCCTCACTTTAAGCTGCAAAAAGCAGCTGAAGGGGAGGTACTGGAATTTTACCCGAAACTCTATATTATTTTTCTGTCCTGCCTACTCACAACCAAGGAGAGAATGGATAAAACCCATCTGTCGTCTGTTTGGGTTTGTGCATTTTTGGGAAGCAGAAAGAATTCTTAGAAAAGATAAAACGCAATCAATTGTTTTTAGTGTAAGTAGGTATCTGTTCCTTGTTGATGTTGTAAGAAGGTGAATGGGCTTTAAGTTTTAATGTAATTCAGTTGAAGAAGTAAGATGAGAATGAATAAGATTGCCTATTCATTAAGTGCAATCCTGTTCTATGATGGGATTTACTATTGTATTTATTAGTGTGTTGTTATGAAATCTTTTGTAATGCCTAGATAGTATTATTTTATGAATCTATTTTTATACTAAAAAAATGTATTTATTATTTTAACTGGCAAATGCCCTTGGATGAACATTTTGAGAAAATGGGCCTGTATAAGTTTAATACGTGCCAAATCTTTTATATGTGTGTTTGTATATCTTTTATGGTTACTAAACCGAAATAAAGATTTGAAAGAAAAGTATATGTCCAACATTTGAATTACAGTGTACCAGGCAATGGGCTGCTAGGGTTTACCTTAGTGTGACATATGTATTAAAAGGGGATTCTTTTCCATATGATTAGGACCAGCCACATAGTTGATGCCTATAGGGAGCAGGTCAGCAGGCACTTGGAGGGGTGACATTAGGCAGTGAGGTGGCCTGCAAGCCTGGGATATGCCTGCTGGGAGGTTTCCTTAGACCTATGCCTGAAAAGTGGGTAATAGATTTCTTGACCTTGCCCTTGCTGAAACTCAAATTACTACAGTTTGAAAAGCTGTGGGAGGTCTAATATGTGCCAGGTGGAAGTCAGACTTGATATACTTGCCAAGAGCTGATGAGGAAGCATTGAGGCTATCTGTTATACTTGGAACTCCAACCCCATCCGACATTCATTAGAGGGGGTTCAGCATTAATTGGCTAACTAATTATGACTGTAAACCTTGGGAGGCCTCACCTGACACCTCATTTGTTTAAACACCCACAGGAAATTGTTCCTCACATCATTTATGGATGACATTGTCATACAGTGACGGATGTCTATATAACTGACCAGAACGCGTTTATCCTTGGCGACAATTGGGCCGTGGAAATATTGATGGATCACTCACCTGAGTAGCCAGGCTTGGCACCAGGTTAGGTCAGTAAGCACTACTCGACCTGTCTATAATCACCACACACACACAGCGCCACATCTAACCTAGTATTCTCCATCATAGGTTGCCACCCTCTGTTCTGATGAAGACTCGCAGCTGAGGCTCCAAAGTTCCCGCCTTGCCTCGAGTCGAAATGTCGACGCTGCCCCCCTGAAAAAAAACAGTACCAATACCCACCTCGCTTTATCATGTAAAAATGCATTAAATGCACATTATAATTTACAGAATTTATGTAAATGAAAGCGATCATGTGGACAGGTTTTCGCAGTCTGGTCTGAGTTACGAGTGTTTTTGAATATCCTAATGTCCTTTTCTTTATCTTCATGATTTGCATTTCCCACTACCCACCACCACTATCCTACTATCCCTTCCTTTTTTCACGCGCAACCTATGACTATTGAATAAGCAATCGTTTATTATTCCAAATAAATATGTTGTTTTGAAAATCCACTTTTCATTGTGGCGCTCTTTCATGTGTGGGCTCTTGATATAGACATGCATAACAGGAGATTAGTACATGCATTATTTATTGTGTTGTGTTTAGTTATCAATTAACAGTTCTATACAAACTCCATTCAGCACCTATTGTACAGTATTGAATTAAGTTCACTGAAAATACATGGTCACGGACCACCGTTTTATTCCCGTATTGTGCCCAGGTCCGTACTTACCTTCTGGTTACCCCATTATTATAGAATATAGAGGGAGCATGTGGGCTGTGTAGGTGACCTAAGGCTACTCTGTGGGGGGGAGGTGGCACAGATGTTTTAGGTTTTTGTTACAGGGGAGGGTACACTGGGTTGGGCTCCGGATGCAGTATAAGATCTCGACACAAGTAAAGGGACTTATACTAGAGGGGAATGTAGGTAGTACTTGACTATATAGTAGCTCTGGTAACTATGACATCTGTGTTATGAGGAGACCTGTTTGGCCACTTAAAGATATGTTATTATCTTTGAATGATGTTATTTCCAGAATGCAGTTTTTTTGTAATTATTACTAAGTTTATGGCTGTTATGTACCTCACCCTATAGTAATTTCAGGCTGCAGGTGTTCATGCATAACTGCATTCTTATACTACAAAATGCAGTACTGATGTTTGTTTCGTACATTTATTAACTTTAGTAAACAGTTTAAAAGAAAACCATCACCTGCAATTCCATTTTGTGATTCCATTTTGCAAGGTACAGTCTTATGGCGCATCCTAGTATAAAAACTAATTACATCAAAAAAGTTAAAATTCTATTTTTCTCTCAATGCATATAAGCCCTAAAGTAGGCAAAATGCTATTTTGCCTGGGGAGCTAAAAATCATCTTGCCATTTGTATATGAGACAATGATGGACCAATATGCTTGGCATCAATGGTAAAAGAAATCTTAAAGTGATTGTAAGAGCAAATAATATACTAGTACAATTGGAAAAACACAGTGGCAAGAGTTTAGAGAAGTAGCATCATCCAGACAGAGCTTTAACTTTATATTTAACTAACAGAGAAGCAGGTCAAGGTGAGTGGTTTACTTGATGTTGTTAAGCATTAAGATATAATTGAGGATGTTGAGCAGGTTTGGGTTAATCAAAACACAAGCGTGTTCCATAAAGGAAAGAATTCCTTATTGTAAATAAATGAGTGAGGAGTCAGAATCGAACTGGGCAGGAAAGGTGAGAGCAAGCATAAAGATTCTAGTAAGTGTATTCAAAGTAAATAAGAGAAATGAACGCAACTTCTTCTGAAGAGAATTGCACCAAAATCAGAAAGGCTTCTAGTTATTGGGGAATCTTAACCACCTCTGTGGACCAAAGTCTGCAATTGGCGACCATATAGTCAGGCAGGGAAAGGATCTGTCAGTAGCTTCAGAAGCATCTGATCAGCAGCATCTGATCTAGTCTAGGAACACTCACTTATATAATAACACAATGTGTTAGTAAGTTGCACAATTTCTTCTCTCCCTTCATTAATGTCCAGACCTATATTGGGACTGGAATCACACCTCCCGATATCTTCCAGAGGACAATAACTTTGCTTACTTTGTTGACTACATGTTGCATATAGTATCAAACACTATCCAGCTCTGCTTCTAAATGGAGCTTTCCCATGTAACCGATAATGGGATATCCTTCAAACTAAGTAAAACTATGCAGAAAAAGGCACACTGGTAAGAAAATATAAACATTTTGCTTTGACATCACCTGGAAAAGGATTTGCATTTTAGTTCCTGATGTCAATATTGAGATGAAACTGCTGACTCCCCATGAGAAGTTCTACAGCTTCGAAATAAACTAATACTCTGACCCATGGCACACTTATTCTCATCAACTACATTTCTAGAAAGTTTGCGAATGTTATAAAATGTTATTTTTAATAAAAGACATCTTTCTGGACTGCCAAAAGTATATCTTCTCATTGCAAAGGTGCTAAGCAGGGCCGGACTTGCTACCGGGCAGTTGTGTGTGCTGCCGAGCAGGGGGATCATTTCGTTGATGGGGACCTGTGTGTGCAAAGCGAAATTCATTTTCCTTTTTTTATTTCAACTAGGAACAACTGGGGGTGGCTCTAATCAGTAAGGCTGAGCCTTATACACCATACAACAGAGGAAAGAAGCCAGTACTGATACTTTAACTCATATACCACTATATCATCCAGATAAAGAATTCTATTCGAGACTGGGAAATGCTATTTAATAGCTATTTATTCAGCAAAGTTTGCTGCAAGATACATTAGATTAACTTTAGTACATCATGACAATTGTGAATTGATAGCAATAATGAAAAAAGGACACGAAACAAGATAAAATCTCAATCATGCAATCAAACGATCAGTAATCATGCATATCACGATCATTCCACTTACATTCACACATTCATACAGAATACTTCGTACAACTGGAGGGATCAATGCACCAGTGTGAGAAGTAAAAGATCTGCTATATACTCAGTGAAAAAAAATATATATATATATAAATTTTTGTTTGGACAATACACTTCTTACAATTCCATTAGATCACCTTTTGTTAAGGGTTCAACAGAAGTGTAGTTTATAGATCATGGTGTCACACAATTAAACACCGGATGACACCTACTGCGCATGCGGTAGAGATCAGTGAGAGTTTAAATCAGAGCTTCTCCGTGACGTCAAACGACACCTACTGCGCATGCGGTAGAGATCAGCGAGAGTTAGAACGCGGACGGATTTCTACGCGGCCCCCGAAAAGTTACTTGTCCCGGTAAGTCAAACTCCTGATCGGTCCTGCCTTCAAGCATGACTGATTTAATCCGTGTTTAATCCCCCTGCTTTCTTATATTGCAGCGGTGCGACTGCTTTATCATTTACATTCAAGCCGGACTCTCCACAACTTGATTCAAGTCACCATTCACAGCCCGCAGTCCCGGGACCTCCCGGTAAGACCTCTTTGCATCGCTCTGTACACCGAGCTCTTTTCATGCCTATAAATGACTCGATTTTAATTATGCACATTGTCCTTCAGGTCCACTGGCAGTTACTTACTTACCATTTCCTGCCATCTAGGACACGCCACTTTTACCAAGAAGTAACCCGCACAGACTATTTTTCATGATTCAAAAATGAGTTTTCAGTTAGGTCAAACTATTGATCGATTCTCTTTACACCACTTTTTTTCCCCCTTTTTTTCTTCTTTTGCTTTGATTTTGTTTATTTTAATGACTGCAGGACTTTTCTGCTAGGACTCTTCTGTAAGGAACATGTTCCTTCGGATCCACTGATTTTGGTAAGGTGTGTGACTAGCGGTGTTGTAGTGCTCCCCAGTGTTCTTATGTTACAAAACTGTCTCACATAGGTTTTCTTTTCCTCTTCTTTCAGAGTTTCTCGGCCCTGAGGAGAATCCCCAAGAGTGCTGGGGATTCGAAACGCGTAGGCCTTCCCTTGGTCTGCTATTGTCATTCCGGTGTTTAATTGTGTGACACCGTGATCTATAAACTACACTTCCGTTGAACCCTTAACAAAAGTTGATCTAATGGAATTGTAAGAAGTGTATTGTCCAAACAAAAATGTATATATATTTGTTTGATTTTCCACTGAGTATATAGCAGATCTTTTACTTCTCACACTGGTGCATTGATCCCCCCAATTGTGCAAAGTGTTCTGTATGAATGTGTGGATGTAAGTGGAATGATCGTGATATGCATGATTAATGATCGTTTGATTGCATGATTGAGATTTTATCTTGTTTCGTGTCCTTTTTTCATTATTGCTATCAATTCACAATTGTCATGATGTACTAAAGTTAATCTAATGTATCTTGCAGCAAACTTTGCTGAATAAATAGCTATTAAATAGCATTTCCCAGTCTCGAATAGAATTCTTTATCTGGATGATATAGTGGTATATGAGTTAAAGTATCAGTACGGGCTTCTTTCCTCTGTTGTATTTTTTATTTCAAAGCGCACGCAGGTCCCCATCAACGAAATAAGATCACAACATGGAGAAATCCTCCCCCTGCTTGGCAGCACACACAACTGCCTGATGGAGACCTGTGTGTGCAAAACGAAATTCGTTTTGCTTTTTTTATTTCAAAGCGCACGCAGGTCCCCATCAACGAAATAAGCTCACAACACGGAGAAATCCTCCCCCTGCTCGGCAGCACACACAACTGCCCGGTAGCCAGTCCGGCCCTGGTGCTAAGTTCGCATTTTTAAGCAGGAAGCCTTCAATATATTGTTTACAAACAATTCAGGCCTAGTGCGTATAAGCAGGGCCAGCATTAGCGCTAGTGGCGCCCCGTGCAAAAGTCACTTTTGGCGCCCCCACGACCCATGACCGCCTCCTCAGAATCTCTCCCTACCACCTACAAAAGTGCCCCTCATCTCTCGTATCATAAGATATTGCTAATCATAGCGCCCCCGTGAGGTCACAGCGCGTAGTGCTGCGTATAAGTGTGGCAGCGGTGTATGTTTTTCGATTTCATAAGCATTTGTTTTTTTACAATTTTAGAAGTTTCAGCTTCTGCACATATTTATTAACGCCTAAGTCAATCAATATATATGAGTTTTACCTTATTAGAAGCAACACCAGAATAGATTTGAATTAAACAAATAAAAAGCAGTGAATGAAATCAAGCAATCTTGCTGCTGACAGCATTAACAGTCCTGAATACCAAGAGTGAACCTTTTTTCTCTGAGTTGTATTTGCACTTTTATGACATATACTTTGGCGGCCAACATAAAATTACACAAAATTGTACACAGCATGGACCTTCTTTACACAAACAGGACTGATCGCTGCAATCAATTCAGCCTGGCACAGAACCGTCTGCCCTCTGACAGGGCTGGATTAACCCTTAAGCAAAATAAGCACATGCTCAGGGCATTAAGGGAAGCGGGCACCACAGAAATTTTCAATGGCTGGATTTACCATAAACCATATGGTGGAAATGTGCAGCTGCAAATGGTGCAGCTGAACCTATTAATAAACTGGAAGTATACGAAAACAAACAATTCTTACTATAAGTTTTGTTTCATTTCGAAAAATAAAGTTTTGTTTTACAGTTTATTATTGTTTATTCTTTGAATTAGATATATATGGGGGCACCAAAATGTTTTAAGTGCTTTAGGTCTTCATCCGGCCCTGCCCACTGACCTTCCTACTCAACTCCCAACCTCAATGCACTTAATATGGCAGGCCTGGTTTCCATGTCATCCAACAATTTTTCATTGGTGCAGACCAATTTCATCCCTATTTACTTTGCAATTGCCTATTTGAAAAGATCCTTTGTCCAATAAGCCATTGTTGGGCTTTGCGACTTGAGCCAATGAATGGCAATACGGAATTTTGCTAACATCAATCCCATTAGTGTAACCTGATAAATAATTAGTGAGCCTTTTGGCTTAGGTATGACATTAAGGAAGCAATGTCCTAAATGGGGAAAGTTACGCTCCCTTCCAATAACCCAATTACATCCTGACAGTACTCGAGCAATCGGGCACAATTCCTTGTCATATGTAAACAAAATCCACACGCCCTTCCCCGCATCTAGGACATCCAGATGATCTATCTGGGTAAATTCTAGACAACTTCGAAAAGCCAGGTAGACTCAGTGCAAGAAATTAAAATGAGCCAGCTTAAACTGTTGTTAGAAATGGGGATCTCTTTGGTAGCTAGGCACGAACAGACAGGCTAATCACGGAGGCAGTGTGTAAAGCATTTGGGCATACACACTAACACAGTGAAAACCATACAAATGGACGCAACACCAGTTTAGAAGAATAGGAAATATTTATCCCAAAAAAAACAAGGCCATATAAAAAAAATCCACCATACATATGTCAAGATATCATAAAAAATAGGTTATTCACAAAAATAAACCCAGTAGCAACAAATTGCTCAACCTGGGGTATTACAACGTAGTGGCAGATAAAAATCCCAAAATTACGGTGCTGACTGCAAGGTGCGCAGTATCGGGACCCAGAGTCACATGGACCCCAAAGAACAGTACCTTGGCAAACGTTGAAAACAAAGACGGTGCAAAGCATTGGGGCGGGGATGCTTTGCTGGCACCGGGCGGTGTCGGTTCCTTACCACCACAAGGTAGATATGGCATTGGATCCTTACTGTGATGCAGGGGAGGTGAAACGTCGGTTCCATACTGTTGCCGAGGAATGACATTGCAGTGGCAGAGAGGCATTGGTTTCTTACGACAATGCAGGGTCGATGGTTTCGGGAGGTCCCCTACGCCAGGTATCAGCTCCATGATGATGAAATACCGGTGTCAGTGAGGTTGGGGCTTCAGAGCGGTGCATCGTGACCATCACAAGCAGTGCCCTCGGTTCCGTTGCAGACAGCTAATTTGGTAACAGCGTCAAAGTTGGTATGGTGTGGCATCAGCAGGCTACGGGGCAGTGGTGCAAGTCAAGGCAGTGCATTTTTCACTTCACTATCGGTGCCCACAGTTTCGTTGCAGGTCACGATGTCGCTCGCAGGCATTGGTCTTGCTATTTCCTGTTGTGGCAGCTGATACTGCAGTTCCAAGTGCAGGAGGCTAGTGGAAATGAAGTCTTTGTGGTCCTGAGACTTCAGAACAGGAGGCAAGCTCTTCACTAAGCCCTTGGAGATCTTCTTCAAGCAGGATACACAGTACAGTTCAGTCTTTGTCCTCTTCTTGACAGAAACAGCCACTACAGACCAACCCTACACAGCACAAGGGCAGTACTTCTCCTGCAGCGTTACCGGTTTTTCTCCTTGACAGAGGTTCCTCTTTAGTGCAGAAGTAATCTAAAGTTCTGGGGTCTAGGCCCAAATATTTATACCAAATTTTCCTTTGTTCTCATGTGGGAAAAAGGCTCTCAACTCAACCCAAACCAGTTCTGCCCTCTCTCGTCCAGCTTCTTGGCAGGAGGTTGAGACAGCATTGTGCACAGGAGACAAGGCCCATTCAAGTGCAAGGACATCTCTGCCCACTACTGTAAATGCAGCCCAGGTCTTTTCAGCTCAGCTCTGAGTTATCCAGGGAACGCAAGACACACATCAACCCCCCCAGTGGCTGTCTACAGTGAATGTGCATCCCCCGCTCCTGTCACTCCAAAACCAGACAGTCAATACACAATCCAGCAGAAGCACATAGGATGGCTAAGCAAGAAAATGCCCACTTTCTAAAAGTGTCATTTCCAAACACACAATTTAAAAACGGTCTTTACTAAAAGATGTGTTATTAAATTCTGAATTTAGAGAACCTGAACTCCATTTCTCTGTCTTGTCCCAATGGAAAGTTATACTTGTAAGATGTTACAAATAAACTCACCTGTTACCCTTTGAGACAGATAGCCTTTCAATAGTGAAAAACGAAATGCTCATTAATTCACTATCAGGATATATCACACACATCAAGATAATCCTCACCTTTCACATACACTGCACCCTGCCCAGGGGGAGACCTTGGGCCTACCTGCTTAACATATAAGAAAAGGGAAGGTTATGGCTTGTCAAGTGGGTGCCCTTGCCAGGTCAATATTGCAGTTGAAAACTGTGCGCAAACACTGTAGTGGCAGGTCTGAGATGCATTTTCCAGGCTACACACGTTGGTGGCACAATCAGTGCAACATTGATCTATAAGCCTTGGCACACTCAGTGCACTGCACTAGGGACTTATTAGTAAATCAAATAAGCCAAACATGGAAACAACAATGCATAAGCATAATTTACATAGGGAGCACTTGCACTTTGGCACTGATCAGCAGTGGAAAAGTGCCCAAAGCTTCCAGACCAACAAAAACGAAATCCAGCATACAGAAAAACTACAGGAGGCAGAGGCAAAAAGGCAGGAGAAAGCACACCAAGGATGCCAGGTCTAACAACTGCACATTACTAAAATTTGACTGGATATGTCCACATGCCTTAATCCGTTCCCTGTATGTCTCTGGTGTCTCTAGCTCATTATCCCATATTTGTCTAACACTTGTTTTGCTTATAGGCTATATAGAGCTGGGACACATCGTGAGCAGATTGACCCATCTCCAGAAGCTCATCTAGCACTAGTGATGGGATTGGAGCCTCCAGAAAGCCTAGTCAGATCCCTGTCGCTGTCCTAGATATTCTTGCATATCGAATAAACTGCAGTGGTCCTGTGCCAAACTGATGTTTTACCTCATCAAATGTCAGAATTGTGTCTCCAGGATGAAGGTCACCAAAGGTGGAGGACCTCCCCTCCTGCCACCTGAACACAGATGCATATTGTGCAATTTTGTGAAAAGGCAGCAGCCACTAAATCTCCAGTGTGTAAGAGAAAGGGGAGTGTTGGATCAGTCTGCACACTGCAGAATCCCATACAATAGCAGTATGCTGCACCCCATAGTGGTAGGGCCTGGGCACTCTCTTACCTTCCATTAAAACAAGAGTGAACTTTAAGGTAATGTAGTGTCTGTTTGTCTAGCTTAGGCAGCACATTGTTGTCGATTATCTGCAGTGAACTGTTTTGTTGACATGGAGCCAAGTGTAAAGATGTGGCCTAATGGCCAGAACTACTAACTTTGGAAGCGGGGAACCAGGTTCAAGTACTGGTACTACTCAACACTGTGATTCTGGGCCCATCGCTTAATCTCTGACTGCCTGAGCTTGTGTAAAGTGCCTCAATACCTACAGCCTAGCTCACACTGTATAAAACTACAAAACAAATATATAATATTTGCAAATTCTGTAGACAGGTTCTGTAAGGTGTAGTGTAAGAAGCCTGTCATTTCTCCACACTTTTGTCCATTTTCTATCTCCTTTAAATCCAAACTGTGCAATGGACCCTGTTAAATTCTCACATGTTTCATGAGTAAAGACAATGACCCACAGCACCACAGCCAAGTACGAATGAGACAATCTTCAGATAAAAGATTAATATGGGTTTAATAGAGGAACATTTGAAATTGAAAACACACACACACACATGCAAGTAAGTAAGAGTGGAATGATCCATTAGATTCCTGCAAGAAACTCTTGGACTAGTGAGACACTCCAATGGATGTGTTGTGGAGTAAAGATTAGATCCACTCTTGGGTTAAACCTGGAGGTTCTATTCATTGCTACAAATGCGTAAACAGGATGTAGTGAGCACCTACAGTGTAGGCTGTAGGCTATGGAGAACTTAATACAAATTCGTGCTGCAGGGTAGATATGAGGCATTCTCTCTAATGCAATCTTGCTTCCTCTCAAGATTCATTATTCTGGCTAACAATATAGTGGTGGTGTGTTGTTGCCCAAAATGGTAAGTTTCTAATTACCTCCCTTTTGGTGAGTTTCCTTCCCTACAGTGGTGTTTGAGGTGTGAGGACCTGCAGTGTATTTTACACGGAGCATATTTATGTTAGGTTTGTCAACCAAATACTGAAATAATGATCCATTCAGCAGCTTGATTGTATGACAGACCATTAAGCATAATTCATTGGTACATGAAGCTGTTGAACATGTTCAAGGATAGGTTGCACAACAATATTCTTTGTGTAAGTTAAAGATACAAAGCATTAACCTACTCATGGTTTACTTTAAAAAAGGTATCTTATTTACTTGTATACGTACAGTACTTTAGCAGGTAATGCTGGATATTCACAACTCACCACTGAGATATAGGCAGAAACATTAAACACATAAGGAGAGAAGAAAGCCACCTTAATGATAGCTCTCTATGCCCCAAACTGCATGGATAATGAGTGTTGAGAGCGGATATTGTCTCGTGAAGATAAGTGCATGCACAAAAATTATCAAAGATGATCATGCCAATTAAAATCCCCTAAGGCTGATACATTATCAGGCTCGAATGAATTCGCTCGTTAAGGGACGGTACTGATTAGCACAAATCCCTAATTAAGCATGAATGAGAAAATCCAAGGCCTCGCATGAGTGTTCAATACTTTTCATGCAAAAGATCATTTCTTGACTCAGCGTTCAGAAATATGATTTCTGGTGATAGGCGAGGATTAGGCGATGGAGTGTTTCTGTGAACACAACTTTACAAAAACGGTCTGTATAGAATTTTTCATCTTTAATGATACTCCTATTGCTATGTGTGATCTGTGATCCTTGCACCTTTGGGTAAACTAAGCCATTCACCTGGAAGACTTCCTGCAAGGTGTAGCCTTTGTTTGGCTTTGAAAATGGTATGTTAGTGAGAGTTATACCTAATAATGTGATTGGTTCATTAAATATTCTTCTCCTAGGATTGCTTAGGTTCCTACTCGCCATTGTTATGTTGCATAGTTTTGTGACTCAGATCCTTGTATGTCTGCATGTATTCACCCTACAAATCACACAAACCCAGCTACAATTCAACAAACCACTGGATTGAGGAGAAAAGATGCATAAGGTCAGGATTGGGATCATCAGCAGGAAGATCATGGTGGTGAAGAAGCGTGGAGGATTAAAGAGTGGAGATAAGAGTATAGAGAATGGTGAATGGCATGCACGGGATGAAGTTCTTCATTTCTTGAAGGACCCTCTACCCATGCCTGTGTGACAGTGGGTTACCTGGTAGTGAGGTGCTCTATGAACATTAGGGTTTTCAAATTCTTTCAGAAATGGAGGCAGGAGGGTGCTTACATTTTATTCAGGATAATATTTCTAATCCTTGGAGAGTAGCAAGAGTAGGGCTGGTGTTTGTTTTTATTTTTCTTGTATTTGTTTTTCTCTGGCCATTGTTGCTGCTGTGGGTTTTTTGTACACCTCTGAATGTTTGAATTTTGGATGCTAGCTAGGGGGTGGATTTCTGTGTTGTTAAGCATAAGCTTTCCCGGCTGGGTCTTACCGGGTGAAACAGGTGCAAATGCATGTTCTATACAACAGTAGAATCTCATTGTTCAATTCCAGACTGCACAACAATACTTGGAGCAACTGTCAATGAAATCATATGCGAATACGATAGGTAAAACAAACTCAGGTTCTGATTACACAATGGCTACTAATACTTTTTTTTTTTTGTCCTCATTTGCCTTGCCCTCCTCTCAGATAGCCGCCAACCACCTGGCGTGTCATACTCCGAGGCGATCGAGATTTTGCCTAGCGCCCACTCAGTGACACGATTTAACAAGATTGGCAGTAGATGGACCTTGAGAGAAGAGGGAGATGGATGAGCGGGATTGCACTTACTCCAACAAGGTATTTATACCTGTAGGACCAACCATGGAGCAAATGAGGGGGGCCCGGGTCCTTGGAGTGGGATAGGCATAATCATTGGACCGGGGGGGGGGAAACCCGGGCACTATTTCCACTGAACCAACAAGTCCCAAAAAGCCAAGCCACGTTTGCTGCAGGCTCTGGCCAGGTCCACTTTAGATGTTTGATACATGGACGATAACCAGCCTGCATGTGATGGCGCCGTATTTTCTGCCCAGACTTTGCAAATTTGTCACCTGGCCAGCAACACTGCATAGAACAGAAAAGACCTTGCCTGACCAGTCGTACCGGCATCCAAACCAAAGATGATTAATGGTAGTGTAATGGATAGGGATGTATTTAAGATTGAGTCTAGGGCAACTTTCACTTCCTCCCAGAACCGAGCAACATAAGGACAGTCCTTGAACATGTGGACGTCTGAGGCCTCGATGTAATTACACTTGTTACACTTCTTGCCTGGGAGGAATTTGGATAGTCTCAGGGGTGAGAGGTACGCACGATGCATCGTAAACAGCTGGTTATGCCTCAGCCATGTTGGTTTAACAATTTTGTATAGGATTGTGAAAGATCTTGTCCAGTTTTCGACGCACTGGGCGCCTAACTCTTCCCCCCACAAATCCCCTGGAAGAGTGAACTCCCCATCAGCTTCCTCCAACATACTCCAATACCACAGGGCCAACTCTTTGCCCCTCCCTTGTCATTCCACCAACTGTTGTTCCAGGCAACTGACCTTCCCAAGTGGGATCCCTTTCCTACACAGGACCCTGCCCCAACTATCTAGTTGTAGATATTTAAATCTAGAGATCCCAGGGCCCAGCTGTTCCCGTAGCTCCTCCCAAGACCTCAATGACCCCTCAGCCAACAATTCTCCCCATCTTGATATCCCTCCATCCCTCACCGGGATCGCTAACCTGTCTTTTAGACATTCTGGGATATCCGGAGAGTCCCACACCGGTGCATAATTAAAAAAATAAGGCAACCCTAGTCTTTTCCTAATCTCCTTTGCCTGGGACAGAAGAGTTTTTAACTTGACCTTTTTGATAACTTTTTGTTCCCCGAATTTATACAAATATCCATCAGTTGGTAACGCAGCTCCTATGAGCATGGCCTTAAACATTGTCCCAGCAGACGCATTCGATGGTGTTTTTAAAAGCATTCTCGAGTGGGACAACTGAAAAGCCCATGCATAGTACTGCAGGTCCGGCAAGGCAAGCCCCCCCTTTTCCCTCCTTCTCCTCAACTTCTTCCATGCCACCCTCGATGATTTATAATTCCAAATGAAAGAGTTTATCTCTCTCTGGCACTTGTCTAAGATTTTGACATCAAGAGCCAGGGGAATGGTGTTAAAAATAAATGTAAATTTGGGAAGGATAGACATCTTTATCAGGTTCACCCTGCCCAAGATGGTAAGCAGGAGATTGGACCAAGATTTTAATAACTTCCTGCATTCGTTATAAACTCTCTCTAAGTTGACTTGGGCAATTTCACCCACTTCTTGAACTACCCGGATACCCAGATAGCGCATGGAGTTGGTCACATTCAGTTGAAGATCAGGGATGTTCCACACTATGATGTCAGTTTTACTAGCGTTGATCTCATACCCCGAAATGCGACCAAACTCCTCAGCCCTCCTAATAACCACGGGGAAAGATGTCACCGGATCAGACGTAAAGATAAGAATATCGTCTGCATACAGTGCGACCCGCCTCTCCCACTCCCCGAATCTAAATGGTGGAATATTTTCATCTCCCCTTAAGCACTAAGCAAACTGTTCGATGTATAGATTAAAGAGGAGGGGAGAGAGCGGGCATCCCTGCCTTGTGCCCCTCTTGATTTCGAAAGATTCTGTCAAGGCACCATTAACTAAAAGCCTAGCCGATGGGGCGTCATACATGAGGGTGACGGCCCGACAAAAGTTCTCGCTAAAGTTGAACTTCTTCAACACTGCGGCCAGATAGGGCCAAATGACCCTATCAAAGGATTTGGTCACGTCTAAGGTAAATGTAGCCAGTGGAAGAGAAAAAGCCGAGGCTATGTCTATTGCCCCCACCAAATCATACGTCAAGTCAGTTAACTGACGACCTTTAATGAAACCCCTCTGGTCTTGGTGGACAATTTCCCCTATTACTGACCCCAATCTTGCTGACATTATAGAGGCGAAGATCTTATAATCACTATTCAATAATGATATCGGTCGATATGACCCGCACTCTGTTGGATCTTTCCCTGGTTTGGGGATCAGAACTATGGTCGCATCCCCCAAGATTTTGGGGGAGATTCCCCGTTATTAAGAATCCCATTAAAAAGGGCTGTCAGTATAGGAACAATAGCATCACCCAAGGCTTGATATAATTCGCCTGGCAACCCGTCAGGGCCTGCCGCCTTCCTATGCTTAAGTTGCCTTACAGCTTTACTAACTTCGGCCTCAGAAATTTCCAACTCCAGGCATTTACTCTGTGCTATTGAGAGAGATGGTAGGGGGATCTGGTCTAACCATGTATCCCTTGCCAGTTGATCGTTCGGGATATCTTCCCTATAGATCCCCTCAAAAAACTCTCTGAAGGCAGTACCTATCTCCTGGATAGACGTCCTGGCTACTCCCTCTACCATAATTTCTCTTATATAATTTTGGGCTTGGTCAGCCTTAACCTTCCATGCCAGTAGCCTGCCCGCTGCCTCTCCAAACTCAAAGTGGGAGATCTTACTTGCCTCCCATCTCCTAGTCACTCTTTCTTGAAGAATAGCCTCTAATTGGTTTTTCAACTCGCCCAGCTTTCTTTGCTCGTCAGGCGACCCAATTAAGGGCCCAAGCCTCTGCTCGATCAATTCCATTTCCTGCTCCAAGCTTTTAATCTTCTCCTGGTACAATCTGTGCCGGTGGGAGGCTCTGTTTGTGATGCATCCTCGCAAAAAGGCTTTCAATGTCTCCCAAACCGTAACTAAAGCCGCAGATTCTAGATTGATCTCTAGGAAGGAGGTGGTCTCGCTTATCAAAAAGCTGACCTCATCTTCTTCCAATAGAATAGTACGGTCAAATGACCAGGATAGATGTTTGATCTGGGCATCAAGTTTAAGAGTAAATAAGAGAGCTGAATGGTCAGACAGGTGGGAGGGAAAATAGTTTATCCCGCCCAAGGAGTTCTTAAGGTGGTAGCTGCACAGCGCGAAATCAATCCTTGATTTATGTTTGTATTTGAGGTTCCTGAAGGACACTCCCAATTTTTTTCCCGCCCTTTCCCTCCACACATCTGCCAACCCCAGCTGTGTCATAATTCCTATGAGGGTCTGTCTAGATTTGGAAGACGTGCAGGCTCTGGAATTGGTAGATTTATCAATTTTTGGGTTAAGCACGATATTAAAGTCCCCTGCCCAAATTATAGGGTCTTGGAAGTCCACTAGACGATTCCTTATAACCTCCAAATAAGACGGGTCATCCACATTAGGCCCATAATATCCAACCAATATACACATCCAACCATCAATGGAAATTCTCGCAAGAAGCCACCTCCCACTCTGATCCTCCCTAAAGTCCAAAATCTGAACCTTCGCTGATTTTTTACAGAGTAGGAGTACTCCTCTAATGTTGGCACTGTGGTCAGTGCATATAAATGTATCCACCCATCTCTGCCTTTTTAGAAGTGTGATGGCCTCTGCTTTAAGTAGGTGTGTCTCCCGGATGACAATGATCTGCGCGGGGGAATCTCTTAGATATTGTAAAATGCGATCTCTTCTGCCCCTCACGCGCAGACCATTGACATTCCAAGACAAAATTTGAACAGAGGTCATCATTTAATGTCCTTTCTCCACCCCATACCCATCCACCTGGCAATCTTGTTTTGCCAGGGCTGAGTATATCCCCCCTAGGTAAAAAAAACTAGCATAAGAAGGCCTGACTCCTGAGGATCTTTTATTTTCTTTCCCCCCCTCTCCCCCTCCCCTCCTCTGAAGAACCCACCCATACTTACTTCGACCAGATGTAATGCCGGATTAGCGTCCTCTGACACCCTTCCCCTTTTGCACCGCTTATGCCTCCTAACCCTCTCGGAGCAAATAAACCTAGTTGGATTGGATTGTGTTTCAGAGAACCCCAACAAATAAAAATCCCTATTTTATCCCCCCTATATTCTTTTTATATTTTTTTTCCCGTATGTTTTTAGAATCCCTATGCGTCACCCCATTTTACGTGAACAAGAGAGAAAAAATATTTGTTGTATGTAGATATATATATATATAATTTTATTTTATTGTTATTTTTTTTTCCTTTTCTTTTCTTCCCTTCCTTTTTTTTTCTAGAAAAATGTATGTTATGCATTTTGTGTTTCTCCCTTTTTCCCTTTTTTTCCCCCTTTTTTCCACGTCACACCATTATACACAACCCCACTCAAGAATGTTTTCAAATCCGGGCGTCCGACGGACACATGGAAACATAATAATTAAAGGACTACTGAAATATCCTTCCCATTATGGGGGGTATATGGGAACAAGCTTGAACCCTAATCTAGATGATACCCACTACTGCCCCGCTACACTCCACCCTCGGAGTGGATGTTTATAGATTCCAATAATTCATCAGCCTCCGAGGGGGATCTAACGTTATGCATCTTATTATTGTACATAACCCACAAAAATGCAGTACAGTAGCACCAAAAGACCTAAACTTGTCCATCCTCTGTCCCAGTTCCCACTGTCTGTCCAGAGTAGATTTGGAGAGATCAGACCGTACTTCGAAGGAAAAATCGGGGCCCTTTAGCGATTTTGCTTTCAATGAAAGATTTAAGATTTTTTCCTTCAAGGTGTACGTAAGGAAATTGATCCTCGCTCGTTCGATGGGCTACTAATACTTTTTTGTTCTCAAATTACCAGTGGTACCCTAAAGGTGGTAACAATTTTCATGCAAATTTCACAGATTCTTGTTGTTGTAATTTGTGGATAATATTTAACGTCACCATTAATAAATAACTATCCCAGGTGATTGTTGGTCCAAGAACCTCTTTGACCGGGAAGGCTTAGTATAGCCATTTCTCATAGGGTGAGTGTTGTTCTGGAATGGGTAAATACGATATCAATGAATGTGCTGGCTGACAATGGCAATACCAATAAACACAATGTCAATGTGTGCCATCACTTGATCCCACTCAACCGTGCTGATACCGACAGTAACAATTTCAATGTATGCCATAATCCATTATGAGTGAGAATGTTGTGAACAGTAAAAGCAATGTCAATGTACATCATGATCTAGGAATGCATACAAATTTCAATGTCAGTAAAGACACTATAAATTTACACTACGACAACTGTTCATGCAATGTTGAGAATTTTGATAAAAATGACACCACCATATTATTTCAGGAGATCCAGTGAACTCACATCATTGTTTTCTGATTTATCCAAGGTGACCTCCCCATCAACCCCGAGCCAGAGATACGTGGTAAGACAGGCATTGTAACCCACACCCACGCCTGCCGAATAATAGGCTGGGTCTCTCTCTGTACCCAAAGACAAACGCACGCCCAGGGAAAACCCTTATCGATCCAACAGATAGATAGTTGCACCTCAAACAGGTCCAAGGAATGCCCCAATAAAACACGCTTGCCCAAAGGCTTGCATTCCAAAAATGATTTGCTCTTGGCTAACCTCACCCATTTCTTCCTGTGTGTGAGCACTTTTTATTTTTTTTACATTTTAATAATGTGCGACTCGACCCAAAGGTATCGGAGCTCTTTACCTGAGCACCCGTTACATTACACATGGACACATTCATTTTTATTTTAGTTAAGTGTATTTTATATTATTTTCTCAGAATCACAGAATGTTGAGCCAGCGCCATTACTCGAACCTTGTTCCCTGGTTCCCTAGTCGGCAACTCTGGCCATGGTGCCACATCCTCTTTCACTTTAGCTCCCCTTTTTTCATTCTGCAATAGCACTTCTGCTTTCTCACAAACATTTGAGAATTTGCATTTAGAGTACAGAAAACCCCAATTGAGAGAATTTGATTATGAAAATTGCTATGCCTTTAGATCATAGTAATTAAATTAATGTACTAACTGACTGTGGTGTAGAGGAGTGCCCCTTACGCTTGGCCCCTGGTACCCCAGGGGATACTTGGTATCGAAGGTGGGAGCTTCTATCTATCCTGTCATAACCGACTGATCAAACTTCTAATCCATCACACCTGGACTCGGGTAACTCCCAGTTTATCATACAGTTTGCCACTCTGACCTAGATGAGTGAGTGGTCCTGAGTTTGAAGCCCCCATCATATCTTCATTCTGCATGTTGTAGGAAAGTTAAGGGGGATAACAGAGTTCAGCACACACATCCAAGAAATACTGCCAGTTGTCCTGTGCAGCTCCAAGGAGGATACAATCAAAGTGCTGATTCCTAGCTGGATAGGACAACTTCCTACGGTCTTGTTCTTGAAAAGGCAAAGATCTTTATCACGGAAACATACATTTATGTATAGAGACAGTAAACAGATTGTCTCTTGATGAAGAGGTCTCCCAGAGAGCAAAAGAAAAATCCAAAATTCCCCTCCATGGGGTGGAAGGCACTCCATGAGCTAGGCACTGGTGTCACTGGTCCCTGCTGACATTATATCTCGGGATTGGAATTTACATAGACCACCTACAGCAAGGGGCTCTCTAACTATCCCTTCACAAGGAGGAAGAGGAGAAAGTGGGACTGCTCGCTGCTGCGTCCAAGGTTTTACCCCAGGAGGGATCATTAGACCCCTGAAACTGGCAAACTGTTGACGAGCCACTGCTGTGAGTCAAACAGTGTTCGGAGGCACACTACTTTGCTGAGCCTTTCACCCTTACAGTCACATTCTTGCCTGAATATCGCCCACAGTCAAACCTCCAACTTGTGCGAGACTGCCTATTCCTGCACCTATGGATACCATTTCATCCTGGACTGGACTAGCAACTGCCAGAAAATATGTCACAGCCCTTGGCCTTCTCACGTTTGCCTCTTGTTGTGTCCTCTATCCCTGCTACTTGGTCACAGGGCACTATCATCTAACCCAAGGGCCTCAGCAGTACATCCAACAGGCCTATGTAGGTTAGGCCTACGCACAGTGCACTCACCCATGGCACTGTCCTTAGTTATTATAGGCCTTAATTGCATGCCCCTTACGTGGCGGTGTGTCACTTTTAACATGGGAAAAAGTGACTTACCAGCGGTGCAAGAGTTTTGTAAATAAGCCCCTTTGTGTCTATATGCTCCAACTTTTTTCCCTCAAATACATGCAATAGAGCGCTATTGCTTATAGGATTGACACCATAGTGTTTCTGTTGCTCATAAAGCTAGAGGGGGTTCAGTGTGATACGTTTTTCATGGGTTATGTTTCGTGTAATGTATAGCACCCAACTCTCTCCCAAGGGTGCCACCCGTGATCCCTGTTCCACTATCGTGAACTCATGTTCACTTACTTGCTTTCCTGTCATTACCCAAAGCCCTGCTAAAGTATGCTACTCAAAGTGCAAAAAAGGGAAAAGGAATGGGGTTTCGAAAGCTCGCTTGATCCTTCATTAAATACCGGGTAGGAAAGAATATCAACGACTGCAAATGCAGCATTTGTTTAAAAAAGAAAATATGGGAAGCGGGCTCATTGACGTCATTCTCCAAAAAAGAACACCACAGATGGCAAGTATCCATGCTCAGCTGTGCCCAATGACTACTATTAAATTCATTACAGTACTTTAATGTGTAAATGGAGGTCACAGCTCGAGGAACAAGCACATTGAAGCAGAGTGTGTTAGAGGAAGTCCACATTTAAACATGCAAAATAGTAAATAGTTATTTAGGAAGGCCTTAAAATGGTACATATCTTGTTGCAATGACTAAAAAACCCACACTCTGGGAGAATGAACAGTGACATGTTAATCGAGTACGAGCTAAAAAGATTTGCCAAAAAATATTTTATATTTCTTTAAATTTGCGGATTTGACACTGGTCACCTGAGAATCTTTAGATCGTGTTGGCATTATGGAACACTAGCATGGAGTGGGGCTTGAGATCAAACTGGGAGAAGGCTAAGTGGGCCTTTTCGGAGCAGGCAGATGTTCCTGAACATGCGGTAGGAAGTTTAAAGGTAAAAGGGGACAAGTAGTGTTGTCCAAAGTATTGTGCAGGGTCTGACTTGAAAGGCAAAGACTCCTTGCTCTCCGATGACAACCTTCATGACTTTTTCGATCTGGAGGAATTTGATGTAGGTTAAACAAAACGACTAGTACAGTTGTGTATTGTGAATTTGTGAATTTCGACATTGCATGATGGCAAAGTGAAGTACTGACTGTCAAGGCATGTTCTGTATGTTGTGTCACACATTAAACGTGTTTCTCCTACACTTTGGATTTGCTGTAGGTGGACTGTTGACAACGTCTGCAAATATGCTGCATAATCAGTGTGTGACAAGATGGCGGTGTGTATCGCTGGTTTGAGATAGAGAAAGTAGGCAGCGGTGAGGACGCTCACCTGTGAGTCAAAGTTCGCTGGAAATAATAAAGGCAATGACTATGACAGAGCTTTCAATATCCCCAGGTCAGTGCTTGTGTATTCCAACCCTTTTAATTCTGGGACTTTTACCCCTGATTTTGTAATATGAGAAACAGGACTGGAAGTCTCAGAGAGCAAAGTCAAATTCTGACCTGGATGAGCTACTAAGGCTTGGACCAAGAAACCATAAGAGCTATTCTGCCTTTACCCCCTCATCTTGTCCTACTCGTCCCATCCCTTGTGAGGTGACCCCATTTCAGACAGAGAGCTCACTACGACCGAGGGTTTCGAGATCCCACCTTTTGCCTGTTTTTTTCTTTTCTGATGAAGTACTACAAAGATTCCCTCCCCGACCCCACCTCCTATTTTTTTTTCTCTCTCTCTCTCTCTTTGACACGAGAGATAACCAATACATATATTTCTTTCTTTTATATTACTCACTGCTGAGAATGGCTCACCTGATGTTACTGGGTGCATGGGTTATTAGTCACCGACCACCGTCACAGTCCCCGCTCATACACTGGGCTGGAGAACGGAGGCAGACATCTCTCCAGAGATGGGGCCGTTTTATGACCCACACGGATGATGTCCTGAGATTTTGCCAGTGCACTATTTAGGCAAAGAGGAGACAGCCCTGTATATCTAGTGATCAAATCTCTCTCGAGAACAAGATTGTGTTACTAGGCAACACTATTTAATCTGGAAGAATACTGCTCTAGGCCTTTCCCGTGTCTGACAGGAGCATCACTGCGATGTGGCTAGGCTGTAGTTTAAATCCTCTTCAGTGCCACTTGGTTTCCTTTGCCAGGTGGAAAAGCCAGTTTTTAAATATACATAAATCACCCTTAAAGTATGCCTTGTAAACTTACAGGATGCTAATAAAAGCCTTAGGAAGGATTAACAGCCTGATTCATCAAGGGGCCGTTTTGCGAGCCCCTAATAGCGAATCATAGCGATTCGCTATTGAGGACTCGCAAAACGGTATTCATGTAGGAATTGCTAAATAAATAGCGATTCCTACACATTCCTTATTTGCGAGTAGCAAATTGCTACTCGCAAATAAGGAATAACTCCCCATTCATTCCTATGGGCCAAAAGGCCCATAGGAATGAGTGGGGAGTATTCCTTATTTGCGAGTAGCAATTTGCTACTCGCAAATAAGATAGCGATTTAAAGGGTGCCAGGGGTGTCCAAAGGACACCCTGTAGCACCCCTTAAATGCACATTTGAACAGGTGTTGCGCACACACATGTCCAAAGGACATGTGTGTGTGTAACATGCAAAAGAAAAAAATGCATTAAAGTGCTTTTTACACTATTTTCGCAATTTACCACCAAGTCAGACTTGGTGGTAAATTGCGACCAAATATTGCAAATTCGCAATTTCTAATTGGTTGATGAATTGCATTTAAGGAATCTCTATTAGAGATTCCTTAAATCCAATTCCTCGCAAATATGCGATTTCGGTAATAGAGATTTTTGCATTTGGGATGATGAATCCCAAATGCAAAAATCGCACTCGCAAAGGGCCAGATTCTCAGAATCTGGCCCTTTGCGAGCGCAAATCAGCTTGATGAATCAGGCTGTAAAACTGCTATTTCCACCTCCACTTCGGAAAGGGATACAAAATGCTTAGGTTTAACAACCTGGCTAAATGATGAAATCGTATTTTTGTTAAAGTAACTTTGTAAAGATTCCCTTTACGCAGCCTGAGCCAGAATTTGCTTAAACCCAGTTGGAAAACACATTCTAGGCTGGGAGAGTTAACAACTTTGTCTCAGAGGACAATGGCTTTCTTCTGGGCCCTGGAAAGTTCAATGGGTGTTAACTGCTAACCACTTAGCATGGCTTAGCTATCCCGGAGAGGACAGAACCTGCTGGCAGAACAAAAGGCAGCTTCAGCACTCCCTTTTTTGTCTTTAAGATGCAAGTCAGATATTTCTTAGTCACCTCTAAGGCCCTGATAGACAGCCAGGCTACAGCACAGTAAGAGGTAAAACCAGTTTTGAACCTGTCAGTTAGGGAAGTTTCCAAGGAGCCAGAAACAGGCCTGTCTAGTTGCAGGTGGGTCCCTTCATTTCGAAACTGAGGCTCCTGAAAAGATTTAAAGTAAGGTAAAGAGGAATTACTGCAGAAGGATGTTGGGGTATTGAAAGAGAATTGTTAAGATTGGATTGTAGAATTCTGCCATTGACTACCAATTGCACAGGATAAGTGTGGTACCTCCACGCCCACCTCCTCAGAATATTCCTGTGAGGACTCCATCTGAAGAAGAAGACCCTACTGAAAGAAGAATCCTTACTACAGACTCCTAGCTCCTGCTCGAAGAAGAGGATTCCCACAAGAACTCAAGTATTCCTGAATATCTCTGTCACCCTGGGACTGGGACTTCTTTCCAAAGGTCAAGTCGTTGACTGTCAGTTTACCTGATTTAGGGGCAAAAAAGGAGAAGGCCTCACTGCAAGATGACCACGTTGACTAAAGAGTACTAGATCCTGCAGTAGACCTGGCTGGAGGGATAGCTGGTGCTCAGAAAACTGTGACATGGCTGGAGAGAAAACTGGTGCCCAGAAACCTAACAGGAGGAGCAAGTGGCTGCAGGACTGAGTTTTTTCCAACCGTTAGTGACTGAGGACCTGATTTAAAGTTTGGTGGACATCTACTCTGTCATAAATGTGACTTGGATAACATCAGCCTTATTACAAGTGGATGATATTCTACTGCACTTGTAATAAGGCTGACGGGATATCTATTACGGTTATAACAAAGTACCTATCCGCCAAACTCTAAATCTGGCTATTTACTTTTTCTGGTGTTTCTTAGTTTTTACATCCTCCACATCCCTTCTTAGGGGATTGGCTGATGCTTGTACAGTAGCTACAAGGGGTTGAGCAGAGCTTCTCTCGGAAATATATTTTGACCTAACCAGAGTGGGTGTATTGAGTTGGTAGGGCTGCTCCCCTCTCAAATTGATAACCATATTTCTGACAATTACGTAGTTATTGATTGCCAGAATTTCCTTCTATTATGTTTCCTGATCTGAATTGTATTAGAAATCTATTGTCCTTTCTTCTGGCTCTAGTGTTTGGGCCTAGTCTATCTCAAACATTTTTATTGTTCTCTATTCTTTCAGCGCCATTTTTTCCAGGTTTATTATGCCAGATGTTCACACCTGTCAAATATGGCATTTCCTCAAGATGTGATAGCTGATGTATTCAAGATTACAAAGCATGTCTGCAACAATTAAAACTTTGACAGAAATTTCCTTAGAGCACAGCTGATCTGTGGCCATCTAACTGAGCCGCTGATCCCTGTTATCTGTGAATTGGAGGGGAAGCACAGAAAACATAGGGTAATTTTATGCTAAGAACCTTAGCAGAGCCTTGTATGAACTGCCACCATTCTTTATCAATGAAAGAAGTGGCACTTAAAGCTCTTATATCTCCATCAGCACACATCGGGCCATGTAGACTTGCCCTCCTTTACGTGCTGACAAAAGCTCTCTATGAGGTTGTGGCCATCTTTGATCTGATATAAGTAAACTGTACACTTTCCTAGGTCACCAGTAATGTAAAAATCAACAACCTGACCTTTCATCGATCATTAATAGCCTAATACATGTCTAGAAGAGTCAGCCATTGAACATACAAACATCACATTGGCCCACATGCATCAAGCATTTTTGGAGTCGCAAACGGTGCGATTCCTTAAAATCGGCCGTTTGCGATTCCAAAAGTGCTTTTTGGGATGCATGATGCAATTTTAGAAATCGTAACATTTTTGCAATTTCTAAAATTGCGATTGCTTTTAAGAAGTCGCAAATATGCAATTTCTTAAAAGCAATGCATGATTACTTTTACAATTGTGAAATCGCAATTAGAGGGTCAAATTTACCGAGTGGTTGAACCACTCGGTAAATTTGCAAAAAGTGTTTAAAATGCTGAAAATGCATTTTTTTCAACATTCATGTTACGGACACACATGTCCTTAGGACATGTATGTGTGAAACATGATGCGAAAAATACATTTCAGGGGTGCATGGGGGGGTCCTTTGGACCCCCCCTGCACCCATGACATTTTCAAAGTGCCACTCGCAATTTGCTAATGCCTTCCCATTGACTCCTATGGGCCTTTTGGCCCATAGGAATCAATGGGAATTGCGAAAATGCACTTAAGAATTCGGTATTTATTTGGGATTCGGTAAAAATTGCGATTTTTACCGAATCACAAATAAATACCGAAAAAAATGATGCATAGCATTTTGCAATTCTTAATTTGCAATTCGTTATTTTTCGCAAATTAAGAAGTGCAAAATGTCTCAATGATGCATGTGCCCCTATGTTCCTTAAGAAATCCACTGAGGTTGTGGGGAAAGGAGAACATGCCGGCTGCTTGCTGAGCTGCCGCTTGCACCCGGAGCACTTGCATTCTGTTTTGAGATGATTTTGAGTCTCTGAGAGAGGCTCGCCTTACCGTCTGAACATCGCTGGATTTCGGCTGCAGGCTCGCTTCTTTCTGCGGGGCTGGGCTGCTTTAGCTGCTTTGGCTGGGGATGTGCCTGGGGGAGACGGTGGCCCACGGTTCACTCCGCCCGACTCAGTGGTTGGAGGCCGCCCTGGAGCTCAGGAGGGGCTGCAGATCAGCAGCTCGTGGGATCCTCTGGGCCAGTGGTGGTAGTGTCAGCACCTGTCGACTCCCCCCGGCGTCCCAGAGATGAACGTTCTGGATGAGGAGACACAGGAGTAGCTGGCTCCAACCAGCAATGCTACCTTGAAGCCATTATTGCAGTTACAATAGGGGAATCAGGTACAGGGGGTCCAGGAGGTGCCTGCTAGCCCATTACCCCAGGTGAGACCTACTATCGTTCCTTTTGTTAAGGGGACTAAAAAAGCAAAAATCGTGGGCAGTGACCCTGTGGCCAGTGAAACTAAAATTGGGTGGCAAAAATAGCAAACAGCCCCCCGAGGAGGCTGGTAGGTGGAGCAGTGGTAAGAGTCAGGGAACCAGGGGTCCCCCCAACATAGATGCAGTCACCAGCAGCTCTGCCTGTCAGTCATATGAGGTCAAAGGTAGGAGCATTAAGGCATGAAGGGCCAAGAGTAATCCCCTTGATTCCAAAGCTAGAATCACCCCTTCCTTGAGGTCATACTTTAAAGTACAACCAGCAATAATACTGGATCTTGTTAAGCAGGGAGAGGCTCTCAGAAGGAGGTCAGCAGGGTAAATAGACTCAAAGTCAGCTCCCAAAAGCATGGAGGCCCCTGGTGGCTCCCTGTCCCCGGACGTTACCCCAACTTTTCTTAGAGAGAGCAGTATAACGGGGGGTCCAGATAAAGCGAAAGAGTCCGCTGGGCAGATGGCCTTGGCACCAGTAGCTGGTCACGACGGAGGGATAGATAAAGGCTCCAAGGACCATGAAGCAAGGGGGCCCTCAGTGGCATATTTGGAGGTTCTTTTCTCTATACTAACCGAGGACAGTAAGAATGGGTTCTCAGTTTCCGCAGCTTCCCAGGTAGAGATTAGGAATTTCTATGAGTCATTGAAGAGGAAAGTGGATCTCTTAAATACCAGAATTGAGACTTTAGAGAACACCGTTTGAGAGCTAAAAGATCATCTTGGGGCTGCTAAAGCTGATATCCAGTCCCTCAAGAGGGAGAAAGTGGCTCTTCATGACAGGTTGGAGTTGTTGGAGAACAACTCTCGAAGGAACAATCTGCGTATCTTGAAAGTTCCAGAGGGGAGTGAAGGGACTGACCTCAAGTCTTATATGGACTCATTGCTGAAAGAATCCTTGCAGCTTAAAGAATCAGAGGAGGTTCTGAGTAGTGATATTCAGAGAATCCACAGGGAACCTTTTCACAGAAATACAAACAGAACAAAGCCGAGGAAAATCTTCATCAACTTTCATACATATTTCCTAAAGGAGAAGATTCTTAACATGGCCTTAAAGATGAAATCGTTGAAGGTCAGAGGCTTCTCTTTTGAAATCCGTAGAGCGTTTACCAGAGTGACTCTTGATAGACAATGGGAATTGGGCAGGAAGCTTGATGACTTTAAGAAACTTGGTGCCATCGCCCAGCTCAAATTCCCAGAAACTCTGAAAATCATGCACAAGAACAAAATGCATAATATAAGATCAGTCCAGGAGGTGGAAAAATTGCTCGAAATCATGGGGAAAGGGGAGCTTTAATGGGCTAATCTATACCCGAGGCCTGGTATTGACTCGGTTTATTTTCATATAGGCCGTTCAGGGCAGCCCATAGCAGTGGATTCCTAAACTCTTGCCCTCTTTTTTGCTCAGATATGATATGAAATGATAGTAATAATTATTTCGTTACTTATCCTTTTGTTTTTTCTTTCTTAGTTTGGCTCATACTCTTTTTTGTCTACACATAAAGGGATGGGGTGGGCTGCTCCAGGAGGCAGTATCTGGACTACATCTGTCCAGGTAAATGGGGGGAGGGGGTTGTCTAGGGGGGGATGTTTGGAAAGAGGGTGTGGGGTTGTGGGGGGAGCACAGGGGTATAATACAAAAAATGTCCTCACTCACCTTAGTGTCCGTTCAGATGGCCGTGGCTAGGGTGCAATTGGTCTGGTGCTGGTTCCTTCCGTGTCTTGACCGTGTTAGAGATCTCGGGTCTAAACCTCCAGGAAAACAATTCAGTTCCTGTCCTGGAATTTTAATAGCTTGTGCGTGAGGTCCAGAAGGGTAAAAAGTTTGCAATATTTAAAAGACTCCCACCACACAGGTCATTATCCTCCAGGAAACCCATCTCCTCAAGGAAGAGATCACAGAGATATTAAAAAATAAAAAATGGGTGGACTCTCTCATTTGTTCAAATCAGACCGCCAACATTAGGGGCGTTGCAATACTTTTTAAAAAACATGCTAAGGCCCATGTCTTTCACTTTTTGGCTGATCCAGGTGGCAGATGGGTAATCCTGAAGGTGACTATCATGGGCTTTCTGCTCACCTTGGTCGGCTGTTATGGCCCAAATCAAGACTATCCTTCCTCTCTTAAAACCATTTTCTCACATTTCCTAGACTACCCAGACCCGGTTATTATGGCCGGGGACTTTAATGTTGTCCTCAATTCTAAACTCGACAAGTCGGCAAGAAGCAGAGCCATGGTTCCTTCTAAGTCCCGGATGCATCTGCAGTCTATGATGGCACAAACCGGCCTCTGCACTATTAGAAGAAAAAAAATCGGCCAATCAGGAGTCTCATACTGCAATAGTAAATATCGACACAAGTCGAGAACCAACACTATTCTGGTCAGCCAATGTTTGAAGGGCAAGGTCAAGGACATCGGATACATGACTCTGCATCTGTCTGATCATTCAGGGATATCAATGGACCTTGGCTTGGTGCAAACCCAGCATCTCTGAGCCTGGACTTTTGATCGAACTTTGCTTCTCGAGACAGAAGAGATGTCCTACCTATCTAATGAGACTGAATATTTTCTGAAGGTGAATCGAGGCTCTGCTACAACTGTTGTGGTTTGGGAGTCCCTAAAGGCTTTTTAAGGGGTCTAATCACGAGTAGGTTGAGCTTTAGTAATAAAAAATACAGAGGGGAGGTGGCACTCAAGGCTGCGGAAATGAAGGCAGTACAGTTAGATCTGAATAGAGGGGTCAGTTTGAAGGGACAGCAAGAGGATCTGGCTACACTCAGCTAGCTAAGGGAGCAGTTGGACACTATTCTCCAAACTGGGGTTATCAGTAGATGGGAGGCAAGCAAGCTTGCCCTTTTCGAGTATGGGGAAGGGGTGGTTAAGCTGTTTGCTTGGAAGGCCAAGTCCGACAGGCTTCGCAACCACATTAAACAAATTGATGGTGATGAAGGGGTAACTGCTCTGATCTCGGACGAAGAGATAAGAGATGGATTCTTTGATTTTTTTCCAGGATTTATATCAAGAAGATCGAGTTGTCGATAAGATGGAGGCTAGGGAGTAGTTGGGCAGGACCACTCTCATGCCCCTGAGCTCCATGCAGCAGGAAGATCTAGTGCAGAATATCACACAGGAAGAGATGAAAAAGGCTATTTTCGGCTGTAAGAGAGGGAAAGCTGCAGGGCCTGATGGGCTCTATAGACCTCTGGGCAAGATGATAGTTCCGGCTTTAACACAACTATCTAATGAGAGCTTATCTGATGGCTTTAAGATTCCAGGTTCTTTTGGTGAAGCCACAATCATACTGATTTTGAAACCCAGGAACAATCCAGCGAGTTGTGGGTCTTATAGGCCCATCTCGCTGTTGAATGCAGATTATAAAATTCTTGCCAGGATTCTGGCAGCTAGGCTGGGCCTCGTGGCAGGTGACATCCTTCATTCTCATCAGAATGGGTTTGTAAAAGGCAGGAACCTATCAGACTTCACCTATGATTTCATGGGTGCAATGGACATCGCCTCTACTCACTCACTTCCTCTCGCAGCTATGACATTCAATGGCACTAAGGCTTTCGACAGGGTGAATTGGGTATACATGTCGGCAGTCATGGAGAAATTTAATTTGGGCAGGAAGTTTTGTCGAGCTATCCAGTTGATTTATCGAGAGCCGTCAGCCAGAATTTTTGCTAATGGCAACCTGACCTGACCTTTTAATATCACCAGGGGAACTAGGCAGTCCTCTCCTCTTTGACCTACTCATCCAGCCTTTTGCTCAGCAGCTGAGAGAGGAGTCTAGCAGTTTGTCTTTTAAGCACAGTGCTTGGGAGAGGAAGGTGGCCCTGTATGCAGATGACATTTCGAATCTCTGCAGACCTTGCTACAACCTTCTCTGCTGTAAACAGATTGACACAGGACTTCGGGCAGGTATCGAGTTACGAGGTCAATGCCGGGAAAACTGAGGTCATGACATGGAATCTTGAGGGGCCCCAGCATCAGACCAAGTATAGTATGCAGTATCTGGGAGTCAGAATAGTCCAGGACATTCCCAAGATTACAGAGGTTAATTTTGAGGCTGTCTCAAGGGAGTGCCAGAAACTGATGAAATATTGGGCCCATCTCCCTTCAACCATTCTTGGGAGGGTCAATTTGGTTAGGATGGCGGTACTCCCCAAGATAACCTTCCTTTTTAATTCTATCCCCTGCATTTTGAGAAACTGGCTATTGACAAGTTCCAGCACCCTATCATCTCTTTTGTCTGGTCATATAGGTCAACTAGAATCTCCTGGAAGAAGCTGAGGCGTAGGAGGGAGAAGGGTGGACTTGCTATGCCTGATTTGCAATATTATGCATGGGCCTTCCAGCTGTCACATTCTAGGATGCTGTTAAAAACTCCAGCAAGCATAGGGGTGGGAGCCATGTTCTCTGCAATGCTAAAGGGTGTTAGCCTATCTGAGGAGGGTTTCCTGTTTAACTTTGGAGAACCAAAGTTTTTCAAAAAGGTCAAGCTTAAAGTTCTCCAGGCAATGGCCAGACCCTGTGCCAGTCTCAAGCGCCTTGCCGGTCTTAACTACTTTTCTAGTTATGCCCCTCTTTGGGACACACCAGGCACACCAGTGTACCTAAAGGATAGGTTGGCATTACCTCTTAGAGCAGCTGGTTTAAAGGTGTGGGGGGACTTGGCCTAAGAGGGTTCGCTTATTTCATGGGCATCACTTAGTAAAAGGGTTGGAGTCGGTATTTCAAGGTTGAAGTGCATTCAGCTGCAGAGCTGGGTCCAAACTCTGAAAACCCCCATAGGTAGCAGTAACATATTGGAAGATCAGTTAGTGGTAAGACCATTTGAGAGGAAGGAGGTTTCTTTCTGGTACTAGACCATCGAGGAGGCTGTAGACGGAGAATTCAAACTGGCCGAAGAATTATTGGGGGATCCTTTACAAATGAACAGTGGGAGTATTTGTGGCAAACCTTGTTTAAGATCTTATTCGCCATTGTAAAGCCAGCCTGGCTTAAGAGGAACCAGTTGTTCACTGCACACAAGGCCTACCTATCTCCACTGAGGTTTACTAAAATGTTGAGGGGGCCTCCAGTAAGCTGTAAAAAATGCAGTCTGGCTGGAGTTTCAGATGTACATATGTTCAAGAACTGCCTCGCAATAGCAGATTTCTGGGAAGGAGAAGTAAATTCTGTGGGGGATATTTTAGGCCTCCTAATCCAAATAAATCTTGCCTTGATATTTTTTGGTTTATCTAAGGAAATCACTGGTTCTGCTAGTTCCCTCCAATTTATGCTATACTATTAGATAGCACGCAAATATGTAAAAGATGGATAGATCCCACACCCCCTTGCACTCTGACTGGTTGGCCTCGCTCTCTGGGACATCCAAGATGGATCTGTGTAGAACTCTGGGCAGGAATTGGGTGTGAGTGGTGGAAGAATTAAGGTCCACAACAATAGGGGTTTGTGATGCTTTTATTTTATAAACATGTCAGGATGGTGTTGCCAGGGTTCTCTGAGGATAATAGTCTTTTCCTCAGGTTGTCTTCTTCAGTTTTGGTGCACTTCAGGGCGTTCTGGCATTCTGGGGAGATGCCTTCAGTTTTCTGGCTTACCTTGAGAAATAAAGAAACAAATAGGGCGTTGCTAAAAAGGTCCAGTTTTCACGCCTTTACCAAAGGGAAAAAGGAGTGAAGAGACACGCGGTGCGTTACTAAAGAAAAGGGGAGACTGCGCAAGTGAGAGGGGAGGGTGGTCGGGAGGGTTTAGGGACGTGGGGAATCACTTGGCTCATTACCAAAGACCTTCTCCAGCCTTCCTGCCCACTCCACAAGCCGTGCATTCACCTGTGAAAGCCAAGCTCCTCCTGGAGCGAGGCTGGGTGAGGAACGGGGACATTGGCCTCCAGGCTCTCCTGATGCCTCTGGAACCTCTCTCTTGGCTGCCAATATCGGTACCGGAACATCTTCTTCATAGGCTCTGGCCTCTTCCTTGGGGGCTCCGCTTTCAGTGTTCTCTCTCCTCCAGCGTCTTCCTGAGTCCGTTCCATCCTCCTCAGGTTCCCGGTCTTCTATTGGATCGGTCCGATGATGCGTGACCAGGGGGCGGGGTTCTCCAAGAGCAGCTCCCAATTAGAGGGACCTTTTGTAGAAATAGACAAACCCATGTCCAGCTAAGCAAACCTGCCCGGGATTCCTATGTCTGCGAAGAAAGGAGAGGATCCCGGCTGTCATACACACGCCACCATTCATCCACTGTTCCAGTATTACCACCAGCTACGGAGGCCCAGTGACACTGGGATTATGTTAAAATAGTCTTTGGTTTAGTCAGGTGAGATTGTTTGGGAGTTAAACAATTATTTAAGTATCTTCAAAATAATGATTATGCCTCCTTGGCACTCTTCTGATTATGTTGGACATCTCCAGTTCCCCCGACAGGCCAACGATAATAGTCGCCAGGCTCACCGGGGCCGAGTGGAAGAGTGACCTCTTCTCCTTTATTCGGGGGTTAGTGACATGCAAGCCTGTCATGGCACCTATAGGCAGGGCGTTGCCTTTCGTCCCAAGTCAACAGCCTACATCTTTTCCATCATCAGGCTTTGGTACGGATGGCTTGTTTGGTCAGTGAGGTCGGAGGTGAGTGAGGACAAAAAAAAAAGAAATTTACTGACGACCACTTTCTGTTGTAGAGGACCAGGAAACAATTGTCATCTGCCCATTATCCTCTCAACAGGAGTTAAATGGTCTCATACTTAAATTGCTACATGTTATTTCCCCAAATTACCTTATTCCTTACCAATTGAGCAGGATCTACCTATACAGTTGGTTTCTAGTACTGAAAGCATACTCTTAGTCTTTGGTATCCCACATTATCCTTGCTTATTCCTGGTATCTTTTGCTGTGCTTCTAGGCCCTGGTACCTTTGCAGTGCAGCTTTTTCTTTCCTATGTGGTGGTTTCTGCTACGTCAGACAGTGCTGCTGGTCGCTGACTCCTGACAATACTACTAGTTCATAATCACTCTGTTTTTTTCAGAACATAGTATGTTTGCAAATTTTTCTGGTTCTTGGCACCCATGACTGTTCTGCTGGTTGCTGGTACTTCTGATTCTGGTGGTTCTTTGTCATACTAAAAGCTATTTTGGTGCCTAGCGCCACTAACCTTGATGTTGATGTTTAAGGATGCACAAAACTTTGTGTGCTTGGCTCTTAATCCCTAGCAGGATTGTGTTTATATTAGAATACCATTCACTTGTATAATCCTTAAAAACTATGACTCTCAGATTTGGTGGAAACATCTCAATTTTTTTGTATAAACACAATTGAATAAACATCCTACAATCTAAGAAAAAAACAACTCTGGAAACGAACTCATCAATAATCAATTTAAACCACTTCAAGTACGTCCATATGTTTCAACAGCATATAATAATTAATTCGCATTTTTCCCTTCTCCTGCAGTGGTGAACAATCAAGTAAATACGTTGATAGATCAAGTATGAAATACTAAATTTCTCTCGACTGGAAAGCTATGTTTTTTCATTTGGTCTCTGATGTTCTCCTGGACTTAGATCAGTTCCAGTCCAGCCTGCCGGACATGTTAGGGTCAGGCATGTAGAGGAACACAAAAGTAGTCTCCTCAATGCTGTCAGTCCCTTTTCTTGGGGCGCTAGACATGATGGCATAGGAGTGACGGATGCACGGTCGATTCCACATGCAGAATAACATACAATTATTCATGAAACCATAAGGCTATGAACGAATTAAGTGCCAGGGAGGAATCTCTAAGCAGCCAAGTCCTTGGAAAGTTCTTGTAGATTAATTAATACTAGTTCTCTCTGTTCAAACTTACAAAAGAGGTGATGAGAAACTATATACAGCAATTCTTTTTTTAATCCCTCTGCTCTCAAATCAAATGTTTCTTTTCTGTCTTTTTGAAGCTCGTCTAGTTATTTGCTATGCTGCATACTATCATCCATCTGTGATCTGCTCCCTGGAGTTCTCCGAAGATAAGCAGTGTTTTCAGAGCCTGTGCCAACGCCTCCAGCCATATTGAATTTGCATGCTGGAATATAATATCATTTTGGACACTACTTTACATAAGCATATTCCGACATCATTTATCTCAATTCAACTGATATTGTTATTTATTTTTAGCATATCACATTTCAGAAGCAAATGTGAACAGAGTATGTCATTCAAATTTTCGAGAATAAACAGTGTGTGCTGTTTCTGCAGTTGTCATTTTATTTTCTGGTGCCCGGATTTTACTTAAAACTGTCATGTGATGTCAAGAGATTTTTGTGATAGACCTCATCACTGTTTTGAGTCTAGCGCTTAATTGGTAAAAAAATAAAAAAACTGCTGGTTCCAAAGTTTTGCTCAGGAGCCCGCGGCTCAGCGCTATTGAATTTTGGTGCCGATTACCAAGGCTGAGCAGTCTTGATTCCTTCTCATTCCTCTTTGATCCACCACCTGACACTCCTGGACTGTTTATTTCACTGTTGCTGTTTCTTTTTCATCCCTGCTTTCTCACTTCGTTATTATTGTTTAACGTCTTTCCCCTCAGCATTCTTTCCCTTCTTAGTATCTTTTTCGCTCTTGCTCTAAATCGAAGAATAAGCGCCAGTCCGCAATGTGAGCATTGGAGGGCCCCATCTGCTACCACCGGCTCAAATTAAGCATCGCCTAAATTCATGAAGTTCTAGATTGCGGGAAATGTTTCCAGTTTATATTCACCGTGTAGGGATATACCTCTCATGTATGTGGATCCTCATTCTGCGTTTCCCGAAATTCCTGATTCTAGTAGAAACAAGGGATTGTAATAACTCACCATTTCTAGAGGTAATTCCTGATATCATGTTATCACACTTTGATTTTTTTTCATTGACATATTTGCCTGAGATGGTATGGCAGAAACGACCCAGAAATAGCCAATTAGCTATGGAAATAAGTGCAAAAACACCAAGGGGCATATTATCAAGAACAGGCGATAAAATTATCGCCACCAGAACCTGAGCTGCTATGGGAATTCACAAGGACCTATTATCAAGCCCATTATCGCCGCTTTAGCGGCAGTTTCCTGCCGATAAATCAGCGATAATTTTATCGCCTGTTCTTGATAATATGCCCCATTGTTCTGTGAAAAATTCCCATTCAGTAGGGAAAAACTTGGAATGCTGCTGTAATTATCGCACCCCACAGAAAAGTATATGAAGAATTGTTCTCTGCAAGTAACCTATTTTGTAGGCTTTTCTTTGGATCGTGGAAAACATCTGCCGACGATTTGTCTGTAAATGTATCTTGCTGATGTTGCAAAATAATAAACTTGCAGTTTTCTAATTAGGGTTGTAGAATTTCCAGAAATATACTCATAGCTTCACACACTTGTTTACAACACGAGGGCGCAAATCAGTTTAGGTGGCATCCTAATGGCAACAATTGATGTCTACCCTTGTTATTACCTGCGACAGGAAGACATGGGGCGGGTTATGGACATTGGCGACCTATTAAGGAGGCAATGGTTGCCACTGCCCCTCCTGGTTTGCTGTTTACTCCCCGTGCACCCCTGGTTCAGGGGTTGGTGGCCTAGTTATCGAAAATGCATGCATTTAAAATAAATATACAAATAAATATACAAACATTTATTTTCGAATGCAGGCCCCTTGATTTTCCAAAAGAATAAGATTGTATTTCCTAATGTAAATGCATTGCAATGCATTCTGGTGGAATATTTCACTACCAGCAACTTTATTCAGTTGTGTCATTTGAGCTCAACAGCAGTATGTGCTGGACCCAGGTAATATCTGTGGGGGGCAGGGCCCACAGTCAACGAGACGATTGCGGCTGGTGCAGTGTCCCTGTACATGGGGCAGCTTTTGCTTCTGTGTGTTGGTAAGGAGAGCCACTGCAGCAAAGAAAGGAAGTAAAAACCTTCAGGTTAGGAGTCAGAAAACTATCAATGTAAGTAATAATAGGTAGGTTTAGTGTCCTGGGGGAAGAAGGGTGAAGGGTGTTCAGTGTTGGGATTTGGGGCTCTGGAGGCAGCCGTGTGAGCCTGAAGGATCAGAAGAACTGGGTGGGGGGTCGGATCAGACGCCTCTGTGACTCCTCTGATGTTTACCTGGTGGGTGATGTAGAGACATTCCAGAAAACATTGCCACAAGTGATTATTCCCTGGCTTCAATTAGAGAGTTTATTTTGTAGCTCATTGTATGCGCGGGGTGGTAGACGATGTAAAGGAAGAAACATGGGAATGTGCTAGGATGTGTGGCACCCAGCACAGATAGCGTCCATGGTCTATCCAATCCGTTTAAAGTTCCTGTGGGGGTGATGGACCCCAGCCTGTACTCTCTGGTATGTCTCTCCTGAAAATAAGACACTGCAGCAATGCAAACAGAAAATTATGAGAATGCAGGAAGGAGGGCATCTCAATTAGTTAAACTATCTGCTGAGATATGTGTGTTGTGTGATGTATGAAATAAGTGTCACATACTCTAATTCAACAGGGCCTACTCAGCCTCTCACCATTCATGGATAAAAAAACACTGAAAGTTAACACTTGTAGTAACTTTATGTAAGCAATAATGTATAGTCATTTTTTTTAAAGTGCCACACAAGTCAGTTTGTGACAAGTAATTGAACGTAATTATAATTAAAATGTGCATAGTGAAATCTCTTTTTTACTCTGTATAGTAAAGTAAACATGTGTGGTATTAAGCAAAATACAAAGCCACATTGTTACGAGCAATAAAGGTCATCATGAGTAAGATTTGGTGATCCTTGACAGTTTGTTATGAGCCCGACACCTAGTGAGAAACCTCTGACTATCGGTAGATCAAGAAGCCCAGTTCTTTAGTGTCCAGGTCTGCCTGAGGTAAGGACGACCCCTTCCAGTAGCCACTATGACAGCACCACGTGGAAAGCACCTAAGCAGATGGTGCCTTCTACAAAGAACTATAATGACTGAAGAACCAGTAAATCCTAACCTGATCAAGAGCGAGAAACACACCAGCAGAGAGCAAGAAGTGTTGCGACGCAAGGAAAAACAAATGAGCTGGCTTTTACACCCTAAAAACAGTTAATATCTTACAGGAAGAGAGCTTAATCATATTGGATTGGCAATCACCTCATATCAACTAATGATGAGGTGGCCATCTTGGAAAGGGAAGGATATAATCCATTAAATCCTCCCTAGAGGCTTCTGGGAAAGAGAAGTTAGAGCATTATAGAGACACAACTTCTATCACTGCCCCTAGAGAGATACGCATCAGCGTGGGAAATTGTACTGGTGTTTTGGCAGCCGTGAGGTGAGTCTAACAGCCATGTGGGGTGGCACATTGGCAGCAACCTGGTCCAAAATGCTCTCATAAAGCAGTACGTCCCGCTCACCTGAGATCAACTCAGATGTTGCCATCAGGCAGGACGTTGGTGCATCACTCCCTACCAAACCATGTGACCATCCCAGTCCCTGTCAGGTTTCCTCTCAACTCAGACCCAAAATCCCTTCAGACGTTCAATCCCATCACAAGCTCAGATTTCAAACCCTGTTCCCTTTCCATCTCTTTCACATTTCCATTCTCGGTCACTCTCCAAACCCCTGTCAAACTCCTGTTCCCTGTCATATTTCTGTATCCTCTCTCACTCCCAAGTAAAATCACTCCTGATCCCTTGCAAACAATTGGGAGGTAATGAGGTGGTGCAGAGATGGTGAGGTCAGAATTGCAGCGCATAATCAAAGTTGTGTGAGAGTCCAAGCAGAGGAGTAGTCTACGGATTTGAAAGCTAAGACAGAGGTGCATATTAAGAGCTGTGTCTGCAGACACCCAATAATATAGGAGCTAAAGGTGAGAATCAACACTAGGTGAATTGGCACAGCTGTGTGTGAACTCCTGTCCTGAAAATCAGGAAGGGAAACTCCTTGAGATTGAGCTTTATGAGTCCAGCTCCAGCTCCCATTGTATGAGTCACAGTATTAAAATAGCAGTTGATGCATCATTGGCAGAGCTGTGAGTGGGTCCTAGTTTGGCAATAACTAGGTGTGGCAGGTCCAAACTGAGGTGCATACTCGTGGATGTCTTTAATCCAATATGTGAAGGAGCTACATATCAAAATCTGCAGAACATGGGCAACAATGTGTGTGAGGGTCAATATAGGAATAGGCGATGTCTACAGGTCAGGACAGACTTGCATTTACAGACGTGTGTCCTGGTCACCACTAGTGTTAGAATACCACTAGTTCTGTGCACCACCAACAATGTGTGCCTTTACTGCAATAAGAGATGCTGCAGTACAGGATTGAGGTGCACTGGCAGTGCTATGTATTAATGTCATTACTAGAGCTGAAAGGGTGCCTCAGGTCAGGATTAAGATTCATTAGATATAGTTGTGGGTGGATGTGTTCCTCACTGCTAAAATACCAGGGCAGTGACAGTTCAGGAGAGATATTTACTGCACTGCTCTGTGCCCCTTATTTGCTGAAATACGAGGGCTGCACCTGGTCAGTGTTAAGGTACATTTCAGTTCACCTCTATTCTGGAGTAGCATAGGTGCAGCAGATGTGTTCTGATGTATGGTCAAGATGTGTTCCTGGCAGAATGTGATGTACTTGCACCATCGGAACATTACACCTAATAAGAAAATAGAAAAGATTGGAAATTGCTGGTTAAAGCCAGCTCAAGTGGAGTCCTAGTGAAGATTTCAGAATCGAAGGTAAATGTTGCAATTGGGCAAATCCTGAGTTTGTGCTCAGTCTGTCTTTGCTCTTCAGCGCCATGACACATCTACATAGAAAAGTGTTTTCCACTTCCACTCACTGGCATAGCGGAGAATCGCCATGTATTGCTGTAATTTGGATGACTAAGGACACTGTAAAAATATCCAAGAGCCTATACTGGGTATATGAGCAACAGTGTTAATTTTTCTATAATCTCGATTGCACAAAGAGAGTTTTAATACATCGGAGCGCTTCCCTAAGGTTCCGTAAGACCAGGATTCTCTACACCTTAAACTAACAATGCAGCCGTTTCCCATTCATAAACAGGGTTGACGACATGCTACGGTCTCTGGAGGCCGATGCCCCGATTATCGCTATCCACCCGATACCTGCCCTTCTCGACGCAGATGAAGCAGTCCTCCTGTCAAAGACCGCAGTCAGGCTGCAGAGATCAATGGACTCTTTCGCAGATTTTTTGGGATTCCAGAAAGCTGAAAATCAAGAAATCAAAGACATTTACAAAGACCAGTGGGAAAACTTTCCAGGTTCTCAGACCATTTTATCTATTTGGACAAAGTCGCGCTATACAAGACCCCTATCATCATCATCATTATCATCTGCGGTAACTTATGGTGGAGGTTGTGTGTGGTTATGCACCAAGCTACCCCTTGCAGGTTGATGAAGACAACTTTTAAGGCTTCCACCACCATTGTACACATGGAACTAGGGATTAATCACCTGGAATATATTTTGCTAATAAAACCCATGTCTCTATGGCACTCGATATAAGCTAAACCTGAAATCACAAGGTCTATTATTCAGGACTGCCTAATTGTGGATCACGGCATTAAAATACCTTGGCTGTCTTTTATTAACAACTCCCCAGAATGACATTTGGCTTCTCCGGTCTTGATGATCGGAACCTAGATATTAACAATTGAGAAGTCAGCAATGAAGGCTGCACTATTAGATGCAAGGGCAATATATAGAGATGTTGCTGATAGGGGGAACCACGGTTACAAAATATATGGTTCACACCTTCCTGATAGAGTTCAAACCCTACCTATCATGGGTGACCAGTCATAAACAATGCTATGTCCTGATCAGTATAAGAAGGAGTATAGTTCACCACCCTGTTTCTTTTCCCAAAATAGACCAATGGGATTTAACAGCTACCCTGTGCCTGTATGATGGTAAATCCAAATAATTATTTTGATTTAAGAAAGCTATTTTTAAAACCCCTATTTATTGTAAGACCTTGACCTCCGGTCTGGGTCAACTCTCTCCCCAACAGCTCCGTAGTGTTGTTGCCACCCTGCAGTATTCAGTCCTCCAACCGGTGAGGGTTCACGCCTGCAGCCTGATTCCTGCCTGCCTCTGCGCTGCTCCTGTCTTCACCTGCCTGTTGTCCCCTTCTTGCCTCTTATTTTCATTTCTCTGCCCCTCTAGGTGACTCTTCTTCCCTTTGCTAATTTAATTTTTAACCTAATTTGCTGCTGGTTTTCCCACCCCTGCAGCCCCTCCACCGTGCACTGCCCGCTCCCACCTCCCAGCCTCTCATCCCACCCATCCCCTACTTAATAGCTGCTGCTGCGGGGGAGCACAAATAAGACATTGACCTCCGGTCTGGGTGAACTCTTTCCCCAGCAGCTCCGCAGTGCTGTCGTCGCTCCGCAGTGGTGTGTCCTCCTCCCGGTGAGGGTTCTCACCTGCAGTCTGATTCCTGCCTGCCTCAGCTCTGCTTAAGTCTTCGCCTGCCTGGTGTCCCCTTCTTGCCTCTTATTTTAATTTCTAGCCCCGCTAGGTGACTCTTCTTCCCTTTGCTAAGTAATTTGTAACCTAATTTGCTGCCGGTTTTCCCGCCGCTGCTGCCCCTCTGGCCCCTCCCACTGCACAGCCCCTGCCTCTCATACCACCCCCTCCCCTACTTAATAGTGACTGTTGCGCGGTCATGCAGAAGGCACGCAGCCGGCGCCCCAAAGCCAAGCCCGTCTGCGCCCGTCTGTAACCCGACCGCTCCCAGTACCAGGAACCCTAGATCTATGACCCCCCACCGCTACACCTCCGCCATCCTCCTCGCACTCAACCCAGAAGCGACAACAACTGTAAGACAGCGATGCCGAACACCACTCACGGCCAGTTCTCTTGCATACACTGCCACCAATCCTTCAACATCGACACCTCCCACACGACGGCTCAACACACTCCAGATGCCCATACCACCGAAACACTGAAGTGCATCCTCCTCAACGCGCGCTCCATACACAGACACGCCGTAGAGATCTGGTACCTGCTCGACACCCTCTTGCCAGTCATCTCCCTCTTCACGGAAAATGGACCAACGCTACCTCCGACCCCGACTTCGCCACCGCCATCCCCAACGGATACAAGATCCAGAGAAAGGACCGGCTTCATCCCCCAAAAGGAGGACTTGCCATCGCTCACAAAAGCTCCCTTTCGAAAAAGCAATGAGAAACCCATCTGGTCCAGGAGCTTTCCCCGACCAAGTAGCCTTAATAGCCTGAATAATATAGTCAGTTGTGATTGGTTTACCTAACTCGATCATATCGTCATTCGAAAAAGTAGTAGTAGGGGGAGAGTTAAGGAACAGTTTACAGGTTACATTTTCATAAAACTCTAGAAAGACTCCAAGAATTTCTTGGGTCTGAAACTTTTTTGAACCTGTTTTATCAGTAATATGAGGAATATCAGTAGTATTGGTATTTTGACATTTGAGGGTAGCAGCTAACAACTTGCCAGCTCTATTCCGTAACAATAATTGATGAGATTTTTGGGTGTTTACTCCAATAAAAGCTCTTTTAGTAATTATGGAATAAAAAGAGTATTTTAAATGTTTAATATCCTTCAAAAGAGATTTATCATTAGTATATATATATATAATTCCACTTTTCATTTAATGTCATCTCCGAGAGATTAAGAGATTTCCTAATATCGCTGTTCCTTTTGGCCATTTTTTTAATGATGTGACCTCTTAAAGTCTACTTAAACGCATCCCATAGTACTTTTGGGGAATCCACTGATTCTTCATTTTCTTTGAAGAAACTAACAATCTCGTCATTAAGTTCTTTGACCTCAGCATGATCTTCCAAGATTTTTGTGTTTAGACGCCAAATACGGGGTCCCATAGATTAAGGATGGTTAAAGATACTGCAGCATGATCAGAGACAACTATTGGTAGAATCATGACATTCACAGTTTGTTTTAAAAGAGTGGCATCAACCTGAAGATAATAGATACGAGAGAAGCTGGAATGAGGGGAGGAGAAAATAGTGAAATTGCTACCTGTACGATTGTATAATCTCCAAGCATCCAAAAGATGCTGAGACGAATACATATTAAGCATATGTTTGTGTGCCCTAGAATTTTGTGGAATGTCAGTACGTTTTTTATTTTTTTGCCTTCCAAAAATGTGGGTTATCTATATTTGGAGCATATTAGTTCCTAACACATAGATCATCCAAACCATTAGTCAGATGAGTAAGTAACCATCTTCTGTTGGTATCATGTTCAGCTGAAACTATAGATGAACCAGATTTTTTAGAGATAAGATTAATAACCCCATTTGTCGTCCCAGAAGCCTCAGAATATGTACCATCTTATACCTAATCTTTCCTCATAAGAAACGCTTCTTTAAAACCAATCTTGGTCTCATGAAGCAAGACCAAATCACCAGATAAACTCCTAATTATAATAATCTAGAACCTTGGCCCTCTTAACTGGGTGATTCAAACCCCTAACATTAAGGTAAACTGCATTTATATTGGGCATTGATGTACGTGGATCATAAATAGTGAACACTTCTGGTCAAAGAGTACAAAGGCAATTAAAATATAGTTAATAACCAAAGGAAGTGAAGCGGATATACCAATATTAAGATGAGGATAAAGGGGAGGAATGAAGAGAAGGGTACAAGAAAAGAGGGTTCAGATGCACTCCAGGAAAAACAGAGGAACATCCAAGCCCAACCCCACCAGGGGATGTCTGTAAGAGACATATTGCATGAGGAATCAACCTGATTGAGCAAATGCAGAGGCTACCATCATTGGTGTAGACATCTCAAGTATAAACAAACCGCCGAGCTGCGGAACAAATGTTACCATCCCAAATACATAAACACATCAAACATATCACTCGGGGGGGGGAATATTCGGTAACAGGAGACTGAATGAATATTATATAAATGGAAAGTCTGTAAAAAGATGACATTTACCCTTCGAACGCTTGGCACGCACCTTAGGGGGCTTGAAACGACTGGTCTCCCAGATTTACCACATTCTACAGCACCCGCCACTCATACACACCCACCCGTATCAGCGTCAATGGCAGACAGCGGTCGATACGGATATTACGCCTTCACAGTGGGATGCGGTGTGGAGAGATATCCCCAAGGTGTACCGGAGCATCCCGCAAAGAGAAAATGCCTATAAACATTTAACTCAATGGTATTACACTCCCCTGCGACTTCACAAGATGTTCCCCAATGTTTCGCCGCTGTGCTGGAGGTGTTGGGCTGCGACGGGGGACTTCGTGCACATATGGTGGGCATGTCCGCTCCTCACTGTCTTCTGGAAGGAGGTCCTTAGCCACATCAGGGGAGTGCTGGGGTTCCCTTTGCCTGAAGCCATAGGTACGATCCTGTTGGGTATCAGACCATCAAACCTTAAGGCCCTAACCCGTAGTGACTGGATTGCAACATTACAGATGCTAGGTGCGGCCAAGCAACTCATAGCCTTGCATTGGAAGAATACTGAAGCGCCTCCAATAGCCTCCTGGTTTGTGCGGCTGTGGCAAGTCTTGGCAATGGAGCTCTTAACGGCGCGACTCCAGATGCGCCACACCCGCTTCGAGACAGTTTGGAAGCCCCTGGTGCGCTATTTGTGCTCCACAGAGCATGCACGACACATACCCACTAGACTCAGGACCCTACATCTCTTTGAGGACGCTATTGCCCCTACAGATCCTACTCGGTTGCTCCCGTAGGCGACTCCTATAACAACTGAGCTCCGGAGGCTGACCCTCGTTGCCTAGTGCTGCTTTCCATCCGCTGACCTGCCCACCACACCTGCTAGCACGACCACCCCACTGTTTTCTGTCTCTGGCTTACTTCCCCTTCACTTTCCTTTTCTCTCATTCCTCTGTAGCTCTTCTATGTTTACATGGACCCCTGTTGGGTCGTTAGTACTCGCTGGGCTTGTTGCTCTCTCACTTACACCCCCTGAACTGTAATTGGGGTTCTCTTAACGCTGAACAACTTCAATAGCTTCTCCTAGAATAAAGAATTAGATAAAAGGAGATTAAATAAGTAAAATGTAAATGGAACATCTGTCATGAAATAACATTCATAAGCAAGCAAAGCATAACTGTAATAGCATATAAATTCCAGCTTATACATACTGCAACCTAAATATAAAGATCATTCAAATAAATTCCAAAGTGATATGTATAATCTTATAAAGTAATTATACAACTATCAAGTGATAGAAAACTAAGAGCAATAATTAACAAAGATGCATCTGACAATGACTTAACATAAATGTGGCATTGAGATCAGAATAAAAAAGATATGTAAAATAATAGGAGATCATTAGTAGAGAATAATGGATTTCATTGGTGATCAGTGTAATCATTAAATATTATATAGCATATAAAAAAACTTCCACAGAGAAAGGGAGCTAAGATAAAGGATAAGAAATTGGATACTTACCTATAGCAAAGGAGTTATAAAAAAGAGTAAGAGTAATAAGAGAATACGTTCATAACCAAAGTCATTCAATTAGAACAATACACCTGAAAGAGACCATATCAGCTAGGTATACCAACATGATATAAAGCATTTCAGTAGAAGTATGATCCCAAAAAGAGCTAAATACAGCCTTAGTTACTCTATAGTACTGTTTAGAATATAAAATAGCAGAGTCTGACTTATCCAAAGTATGATAAGCATCAGTACAGTTTCAGCAAAATTGATTATAATCTCAAAAAGTAGCAAAAACACGACAGAGGCTACAATCAATTATACAATAGAACCAACATAGATAAAGTTATATGGAATCATATAACTATTTGAGTATGTAATGACATTACTAAATACTATTCAGCGACAAAAGAATTATGGTTATAGGGAAATTTAGGAAACAGGCCAGGTCAACCTATACAGATAATTAGGAACGAGAAGTACCAGGTAGAGAATCTGAGCCCATCTGGGATTAAGATTGATTATCCAAGAATGTAGAGAGCGTACCTGAGGCCATTTTCCGGCCGCCACTTGCCGCTGTTGCTGCAAGCCCCTTGGAGACCCTCGGGGCGTTGTGGGGTGTTTCAGCCCATTCGGAGTGCCGACGAACTGCCCCTGCCTCCCGCTGCCCTGCTCCCACTGCCACCTGGGGAGCCGGCCGCTGAGTGGAGCGCAGGAGGACTGCAACTCCCAGCAGTCCACGCAGCCCGTGTGGTCAATCGTCAGCGCCAGGAGGCGCATTAAAAGAGAGACTGCCTTACCTCGCGGGACGCGAGCGGGACGCCGAGCAAAGGGCGGGCCCTCTGAGGTCCTCAGAGGTCGAGGAGGCCGGGCTGGGCGCACCCCCCTAACATTCCTAACATTGTTAGTGCACGTCTCTGAGGTATGTGCTCGCTATACTCCCTGCTTGATCTGGATTGACTCTGAGGAACATTATTATACCCTCACCCTTGCGGGGTTTATATAGCTTCATTTATATTACCTCACATCTTCTGACTTTGTGCTTTGCTTCGCTTGTCTAGCCACCCGACAGCCCATATCCATTGCATACATTGTATTTGTATCTGTACTGTATTCTGATTAGCGCGCCGTTGGGTTTGGCCAGATACATCCCCTCTGTACAATAGTCACTCTACAGAGGATTTACTTATCATTATTGCTTCCCAGTAAGGAGAGCGCGAGGGTCTAAGCCTAGCATAATACCCTTAGCTCTGGAATAGAGTCACATTTCATCTGTGATAAATATTAGTGTACCCTAAACTACTACTATTATGACGGGCACCAGGAGCAAAACAGCAGCTGGGGGGGGCCCAGTGACAGGCCCTATAGATAACTTCATAATAAGGGCAAATGACGCTATAAACCAGGGTATTACACTTCTGGAGCGTAGGGTTTCGCAAGATTTAGCAGCAGCCAGACGATCATCTCTTGGCCTCATTGCATCAGCGAGAACACCAGTCCAGGCCACAAACACCAACGTTGGCCCCATTACTGCTGTTCGTGCTGATATTCATAGCATACCTAATGAGGTCAATTTATCTGCATCAAACCCTCTTATAGACTCTGACCCAGATTATACTACAGACCTGGAAAGGACCCCGGATCGGCGTGTCGACCCCACACTAGTGGAGGTAGCTACAGATAGTATAAGGCAACTAAGGGGCAATCGGGAAGGTGCAGTACGGAAACGGACTGAACACACAACACAGCCCAGCAGGCCTAAAGCCAGAAAGTATAGCGCACCTAAGCGAAAGGTCAGGAAACCTGTTAACCCACACACAAATGTAGATGGAATCAATGCAGTAATAGATATAGAAAATGAAGCGTCCCATGGGGCGTCGCAGAGTATAGGGGACAAACCTGTTATAGATGCTGTAAATGACCACCTGTTGGAGAGAATGGGTGAGCTTTTTAGCATCTATTTGTCCCCATTAGAATCTAGACTCATACGGATTGAAAAACAACTAGTTGAGCTAAGTGCACCCACTAAAAACACTCTTTGTGATGGTGCCCCGAACCGTATGGGACCAAAACTTAAGAACAATACAGCCTCTACTACTATGTCTGCAAAACCTGTAATATCACAAGCCCCATGTAAGGGAACTGCTGCCAAACAACCAGCAGCAAACACCACTAATACTATTACTACTGCCAATTCCACTGTCAATTCCCACAAGACTATGGTAACCACACAGCCAGGGAAGGGGCCAAATACCGCCCAAAGTAAGGAAATCCAAATTAGTCAAACTAGTCACAATAATAACCCCACCCAAATTCCCCTAAGGGTCCATCCCGCTCAAAATATGGCAACCAACACGAGGCAGATCCCTACACGCATCAGTTTGCCGCCCGAATGAGGGGCCTACGTGCTGGTCCCAGTGAATGTTTCTAAGCTTAGGAAGGATCAGGAAGAAACTCCCTCATCCCTTAAAAACAAGACCTTACATTGGTTAATTGCAAATTGCAATTTCCCAATGGAAGGGGCAAAGGAGATTATTCATACCCAGAGAGTGGGATGTGTAGGTCCGCTGAGGAAAAAGTTTGAGGGGGACTGTATTATTGTACATTTTAAAAAACCCCAATGGGCAGCAATAGCCCTGGCTAGTGCCCCACCACCCTCACCATGGGAATTTAATACCACTCTGCTCCCATTGGGTTATTTTTATAGACATTTGATTCCCCCCAAGCTAAATATGGCAAATAACTCTGTTGTGCCCGCTCGGGACTTAAACTTAAATTTTGGAGCTGGGAACAGGCCCCCACTGTTTTGCCAGAACTTGAACGTTATTCACCTGAAGGGCCCTGTATTGTGTCACCAGGCCCCAATGTCTGCACAGCAACTGCATTATACCCACCCCCACATAGCGCCCCAGCATGATCATAGGGATAGATTTTACCCTACAATTATTCCCAACCAGCCCATGTATCAAAATGAAGTAAGGCCATTATTTAATATCCCAACGTATAACAGGTTTGAACAGGCCTTCTCAAATCTAGACGACCTGGATTGACTGGTTATTGGGACAGGTGACAATACTGGAAGTATAGCCATAAGCATTGATTATAAGGGGTGCCACCCAATAGAGGAAGAAATCACTTTCCAGGGGAAATCACCTGGTGTCATGGATGCCAATAGTGGTTACACAGCAGTTGGCAACAGTATCGAGGAATGTTTACCCGTATTACTAGGCAATGTAGATTTGGGAATATCATTGCCTGCCTTGGATGTGAATATAAGGAGGAACCCTGGGCCCAAGCTTACTAGACACCGCGGTCAAAATGGTCTGAAAATTCTTAGTTGGAATGTTGCTGGGCTAGAAGCAAGGCTCTCAGACCCTGAATGGGTCAAGACAATTGATGATATGGATATTGTTATGTTTCAGGAGACTTGGGCTGTTGAAAACCTTTACATCGAGGGATACCACTGTTTCAGTGTAAAAGCGCCCAAACCCAGACTTGGCCGAGCAGTGGGCGGTTTGTTTATAGGAATTAAGACACTGGCTGGCGGCACAATCAGAGACTTGTCAAGAGGGAATCCGAACATTCAAATATTGGAATATAAAATAAAGACCAGGATTTATTTAATTAATTTTTACAATAATGATTTTAATTGTGTACCAACCAAAAACTTTGAGGCTCTGTCAAAAACCTTGCATAATTTGGAATCTAGTCTACAACTGGATGTTGGGACAGGGATCTTGATTGGGGGCGACTTCAATGCGAAGATACCTAAAGATTCTGGGATTAAGGACAGAACCTGTTTAGACCAAGCAGAACGAAGGGGCACTGAATTGGGGAATATTTTATCCGAGTTCAACCTTGGGGATGCCATGGAAATAGACTATAATCCAAGTGCTCCCCATGCTCCAACATTTAGAGGTAGGGACTGCAGCTCCACCATTGATTACATTTTTATGACGCCCCATCTTGTAGATTGTGTAGTTAAATCTACAGTGATGGAGACATCGTTTGGGGACCACAACCCATTAATAGTTACCCTAGATGTAGCCCCTAGTCCCGTCTACTCAAATATAAATGGCGCTAGAGATATTACACCCTCGACTGATGGCCTGAGATTAAAATGGAGGGGGGTCGACAGCGGGGCAATTTTGAACACTGTACAAGCCAACCATCCCCACTTGATTAATTCCTGCTTAACCATGGACGGCAATCATCATCATAGGGTTATTGCCGACTTTGGTAAATTATGTTTAGTCATAAAAACCCTTTTGTCAGTCCCTCTACCAAGGGTAGAGACAGAACCAAAATGGTTCGACTCGGCCTGCTCACTGGCAAATAGGGATTTAAGAAAGGCACTCTCCACTAACCCTAGGTGTACTATGGCTGTTCAAACAGCCAGGAAACAGTATAAACTCACAATAACAGGTAGAAAGGCCGCACTGCTCTCAGAACAGTGGGATTCACTGGTCGCCAGTGCAAATCTGCGGGGCAGTGGGCCCTTCTGGTCCGCAGTTAGGAAAACTAGAGAAATGGGTAAAAAGTTAACACCAATTAGCTGTAACATAACTAGCAGTGTTAGGGAGGCCCATTTTTAAAAAATGTATGCTGCCCCACCCGAGGAGGCGATGACTTACAGTCTAGGACAGGTGAGTGGCCTACAGATTGATGGCCATGAAGTTGAAACAGCTATAAAACAAAGCCTTGGAAACAAGGCCCCAGGCCCTGATGGTCTGCCCATCGATATTATTAAGCATAGTCCAGATTTATGGGCTCCAATCCTAGTTAACGTTTTCAATAGTCTGCCAACAGTGCCCATGCCCGCCACCTGGGCAACTAGCACCATCGTCCCAATTTTTAAAAAGGGAGATAGGTCGGACCCAGTTAATTACCGTCCAATCTCCCTTTTGGATAACACCTTAAAAATCTTGGGACGAGTAATTTATAATAGGGTGCTTGAATGGACTGAAAACACAGAGTTACTAGATCCGTGTCAGATGGGATTCAGGAGCGGGGTGGGGACAGTAGAGCAATGTTTGAATTTAAAATTGATAATTGATAAGTGGAATCCAGATCCAAGATGGCGGAGTGAGGGTCTGCACTGAACAGCTCATCTGGAGGTTCCTCTCCCTACCCTCTAAGGAGCAAATAACACTGATGCGATAACTCTGCTAGAAACGTTGTGCTTGTACACAGCAAAGGAGCGAGCATTAAAAGAAGAGAGACGCTTTTGAAAACGCCAACAAGATGCAATTAACAAACTGCCTTACCGATGTTCCACTTCATAGCCACAGCTAAACTTTTCCGGCAGGCGATTAAAGGTCTGCTCGGGGGCTCGGGGCTCGGCTGGCCTGGCTTGAATCTTCAAGCTGTGTACACCTGGCGGCCGAGGAAAATGTCTCCGAAAAATCCTCCGCGAACTACGCGGAACAAAAGACAGCCAGCAGGAGCTGCGGCGGTGTCTCTCCCTCCGCCGGCTGCACAGGCTGCACAGACCACGGCACAAGCTCCGCTGGCGGTGGCGGCATCTGCGGCGGTGGTGGCAACGCCCTTGGCTGTGGCGGTGTTGGCTGCCCCAGGAAGCACTCTGCGGGGGAAAGCACTTACCGATACGGAAGGAGCGGGGGAAAAAGAAAAAGAAATACCCGCTTTACCTGGAGAACCAATGGAGACTGCAATGGAGATTGCAATGGCCCCTAAAACGCTGGGTGATCAGCGCCAGAAGAGTGGAGACGCCGGTAGACAGGTACAGAAACCTCCTAATCTACCCCTAAACACGGGTTACAAAATAACTGGTCAGTGTGAGACCAAGATTACAGTAAAAACCAAACAAATGACTAGGAGAGGGAGGGTGACTGGGGGTGACTCACCCAGCGCTTACCCTACTACAGCGACTGGAAAATTAATTGCTGCAGTCAATGGTGGGGGGCAGGATGGCCATACTTCAGTGATTTTTGAAGGGTCTTCCACTAACCCCGAACAGCTAACAAAACAGACCAGTGAATTAACTGCTATTGAAGGGACTAAAATTCCAGATAACCCACACCTCAACTTGTGCACCGATTTGAGCATAGATACGCAGACTCTCATTGGCGGTGCAGGTGTTGAAAATACAGGCTCATCCCCTCCCGCCGAATCAGATACTACTGTGCTCACGGCTGAGATAGAGGTTGGTGGGTTAGCAGAACTGACAGAGCAAGGCTCCTTGGAAGATCTTGATGCTGAAACAGAGGACGAGTCAGATGAGAAGGGGGAAAGAGATGATTATTCTGGTAATCTGAGGACAAAACGAGCTAAAAAAGGGCGCAAACAAAAAAACAAATCTAGAGCAAAGAAATGTGGCAAGACTGGCGCTTTATTAAACCGATCCATTGCAACCAACAGCCAAATATTGAAAAAGGCTCTACCGGATAAAAGTCCACTAAGGAGATGGATTGAAGCAAAAGGCTTAGTTAAAAATATGACACAGAGACTATCAGGGGCTAGTCCCTCAGAACTAATACCCAATAAAGAAATGTCCAGTACTACAGCCTGCTCTGCCAACTTGGAAAGCTGCTCCCTAATTATCTCACCCGATCCACCACCACCACTTAACCCACCACCTAATCTGTCGCTGGACGGATTACACGACCAAGCATTACTGTGGTCAGACGAGCCTATGACAGATCTGCTTATAACAGAAGTAGATATTCTACAATCCAACGCAATTTCTGTTGCCACAGCGACAGTGACTGTTGTCACTCCCCCCTCTCTCGGGGGCTCCTCTTTTGAATCTCCACCCCTCACTACCAGTCTGGAGATAAATAAACACGGAATTGTCTCTAAAGAGAGACTAAGTCAAAGACAAGAACTAGCTGACCCCTCCCCACTAGATATAATATTACAATTACTGGGCAGCCAACTGGCTGAAGCACAAGAGCACTACTTACAGCTGAGGGAGGACAGTAGTAAGGTACAATCATCTCTACAAGAACTTACTACTAAATTTGGGGGGGTGTCACAAGACATTGCGGAACTGCAACAGCGGGTGGTGACGCTGGAAGAGACGAGCACAAAAACAACATTTGTAACTGACAAGCATGAGACGCAGCTCGCAACACTTCAACAAAAGATCGAAGATCTGGAGAATAGGCAGAGGCGATCAAATCTAAAACTTTTTGGCATACCGGAGGGAGTAGAAGGATCTGATCCGAGGGCTTATTTAGTAGGTCTGGTCCAGAAAGCATTTCCCGACCTAGCGGATTGGGACTGGGACTCCCAAATTCAGCAAGCCCACCGTCTCCCCTTGATTCAGAGAAACAGGGGAAATCAATTCCCACGCCCCTTCCTAATCTTTTTTGGCAACTTTCTACTGCGCCAGGCTATCTGGCAGAGAGCTCGCCCTAATACCCCAGTAGCCATTGGCGAGCTCTCAATTTTTGCTCACTCTGACCTAAGCAAGGAAACAATGGACAGACGATGGATGCTACGCAAATTAATAGACCCAATTAAATCTAGCGGAGGCCAGGCGTTTCTTCAAGAACCCGCCCGCCTTAAGGTTATAAAAAATGGACGTACTTTTTTTTTTACAGATGTAAAGGAAGCAGAAGCGTACTTAGCTGATACTGATGCGGGCAAGAACAAGGCTTAACACAATCTAAAAACATTGGCTTAACTAGAAAATAATCCTTTGCTAGAAATCTTCTATTTTTCAAGGACTATTGCATACATGGGGGGCCTGTATCTAACTTAATTTTAGTTGTATGTTATTTGCATCATTACATATACTAGAATAGATGTTTACCTTATTTTCTATGCACCAAAACTGATAAAATGCTTAAATAAAAAGGAGAGGGAGGGTGGGGTTCCTTCCTAGGCGACTGGCCACGTAGGCTGCCCTTCCAGCGGCAGCAGTTGCAGAAGGGTGGCTCTTCCCCGGCGGGGGTAAGAGCAAGGGGGGAGGAGGGTTGGGGGGGCTTTCTCCACAGAATGGGGGGTTGAGTGGGGGAGGGAAAAATCAGGAGGAAAAAATGCTTTCAGGCTGAGAGGGTAGATTTATGCAATACTATTAGAATTTTTTTGTGTATTAACGGTAATAAAACTAGGCAGTATATGAGGACATGTGGTTACCTTGGACTGTATATTCGACAACTGGCGATAGGCCTAAAATCTAAGGTAACTATTTTTTCTTTTTTCATTTTTAAATGTATGAAATAAAAAGCTTAGCTTGGAATGTAGCAGGGCTAAACAGCAAAAATAAAAGGCGTTTGATAAAAGAAGAACTGAAATTGCATAACCCTCATGTTGCTTTCCTATCTGAAACACATATAGCGGGGAAGGATAAAAAACTATTAAACCAATTGGGGTACGATATTATAGTTTGCTCTACTTTTGGGCACTCTATAAGAGGAGTTGCTATCCTCAAGGATAGACAATTTAGGGCTGAAACATTACAAACTTCCTATGGCAAAGATGGCAGGTGGGCAATAGCACAGATTAGATTTTAGAACTTTAAAATTGTTTTATGTGTGGTTTACGGCAGCAATACAGACGAGCCCACTCTATTCGATCAATTGAATATTAAACTTTTGGGCTGGGAGGGAGAATTTATCATTATGGGGGATTTTAATTGCATCATGGACTACAGAATAGACATAACTAGATCTGGTAGCTATCAAAGGATGCACAAAACCAGGACATCTATTCTTGACTTATATCGCATACATAACATCAAGGATGCCTGGCGATTTCTATACCCAAACAAACCGGGGTATACCTACTATTCCGCACCTCACAAACTATGCTCTAGGCTAGACATGGCATTAATAAGCGACAATTTACTGAAAGATAGCTCCATGGTTTTATTCCCCCGAATCTCTTCAGATCACAATGCTATTATGTTGATACTTAAAACAACACACATTAGGGCTTCTCCCAGACCATTTTCTTTTCCTAGACATGTGATATCAGACGTAAGCTATACGACGCAGCTAAAATCACACCTCACTGAATTTATAGATATAAATATAAACTCTGCCCTACTTGGTACAGTATGGGACGCCTGTAAGGCAAGTATTAGGGGTTTTACTCAGTCTTATGTGATTAGATTAAATCTAGAACTTAAAAAACATAATGATTTATTAATTTCAAAAATAACTACTCAAGAAGAATTATTATCCTCAGCACTCCAATTAAACTCACCAACTAGTACAGAAATTGGTCTTAAACTTTGCTCCCTTAAAAATGAAATTAAGACAAAACGTATTCAGAAAAACATAAACAACTTACATAAATTTAAAATAATACAATATGAGGGGGGACAAAATTGGGAAAATTTTGGCTTATAAAACTGCAGAGGACAGAGCAAACTCTACTATTACAAACATCAGAGGAGCTGGTAGCAAAATGTATAATCAACCACAAGATATCTTAGACCAATTTGCAGATTTCTATAAAACTTTGTATACCCCAGAATTGGTGCCCAATTTAAACGACATACAGAATTATGTCAAAGATCATATAGTAGATACTCTGATAACTCCAGAAATAGATGCACTATCCGACGATATAACAATGGCTGAACTACATCAAGCCATAGCCTTACTACCTGTAGGAAAAGCGGCAGGGGAAGATACCATACCCTTAGAAATATACAAATTATGCCTAAAAGAATTAGAGCAATTACTGCTGAAAGTTATTCAATCTGTCGGCATAAACGGAAAAACACCCAAATCTTGGAATAGGGCAAAAATTATATTTTTTGGGAAGAAAGATAAACCGAAGGAAGAAAGAGGGTCATATCGCCCTATCTCCCTAATAAATACAGATGCAAAGATTTTTGCCAAAATTTTAGCACTAAGATTAGCCCCTATTATGCCCCAAATCATTAATCCACAGCAACATGGCTTTATAACTGGGAGAGACACTACTATACATGTCAACACGGCTATTACGGCATTTGATGTAGCAGAGACTGAAACCACCCCACTCGGTATGATTTTGCTAGACGCTGAAAAAGCTTTTGACCGAGTGGGGTGGGACTTTCTCTGGTGCGTTCTGTCTAAAATAGGGTTTAGGGGACAAATTTTGCGGAGCATACAAGCATTGTACTATAATCCAACGGCTTATACTAGCTATGGGGGACTGATATCCTCAGATTTTTCAATTCAACGTGGCACTCGTCAGGGCTGCCCCCTATCACCTCTTTTATTTACCCTCTCTTTGGAACCTTTTTTGTCTGCCCTTTATTCCCAAACCCAGATCGTACCCTTTAGATCAGGCTCACAAGAGTTAAAAATAACTGCATACGCCGACGATATTGCGGTTTTTACAGAGGATATTGTTGAAGCACTAAAGGGAATAGCTTTAGAGGCCGGGAAATATGGGAAGGTGGCAGGCTAAACTTAACTTACAAAAAACACAAGTTATTGCTAATTACACTCCAGCTGGGACAGTGCCTGAGATCTGCAATATTGCCACTTACCTAGGGGTTAAAATAACGGCTAAATTGCAGGAAATTAATAACATAAACTATAATGCACTAACCAAATCCATTAGTTCATTATTAAAAAAATGGCATAGATTACCTCTGAATTTAATCGGCAGAATTAATCTAATTAAGATGAAGGTATTACCTAAATATCTGTACCTATTTCGATCTATTCCATTAGCGTTAAACAACCTATTCTTTAAGAAACTCGATGGTGTACTCAGTAGTTTTATTTGGGGGCACAAAAAATCGAGAAGGTCATTGAACCTTATGAAAAATAACACGAACGAAGGAGGGCTAAATTTTCCCAATTTCAAACTATACTTCTGGTACGCTTTTGTCATTCGCCTTCGTTCTCTACTAAATGAAGGAGAGGCTCTGTTCTTTCACTCTTTCATGCTAAAATCTGATTCAAACATGTTTTTATTCAGAACTAACGATCCCAACTATTACAAAAGGGTTAGATTTAAGACAGCAAAAGATATAACAAAGATTTGGTGCAATATACTTTCTTTTTGTAAAACTAGCTTTTTTCATTCAAAGCTTCCGCTGTGGGGCAATCCAGGACTTCCATGTATTTTTAACGACAACGTTACATCTGGTTGGCTTAGGTCAGGAATCACTGCTTTAGGGGATCTATATGGTACACAAGGATTCTTAGACTTTAATACTCTTAAACTGCTATACAATCTATCCGAGAATATGAGATACAAACATTTACAGCTACATGATTATTTGATTAATAAAAAACAAATCTTGGCGGTTTCTGAATGTGATATCTGGACCTGTTTATATTCTCTAAAAAATAAGTCAGCAATAAGCGATACATATAGAACTTTAATTGACTTTAAAATAAATGATTGTACCAAATTGGCTGGCAAATGGAGCAGAATATTGGGTTCAAAAATAACACCTAAACAGATAGAGTGCTCCCTGATAAATATTAATAAACGAGTGCGGTCATCCAGCTTAAGACTCCAACAATTCAGAACAACCTGTATGTTATATTACATTCCGGAAAGAATCTCTAAATGGTCCCCTAACAACACCTACAGTGACCGTACAAAATGCCCCAAATGCTCTGCTGAAGCAGCTGATTTGGTACATATGCTGTTTTCCTGTCCCAATTTTAAGACTTTCTGGTGCGATATCCAAAATGTTTTGAAAATGAAAAATGTACAGCTGCCTATGCCTACGGCTGCGTCTGTTCTGTTAGACATCTACCCTGTCCCTTTTCCACAGGCCGCCCTAGCCACGGTACTTATGTCATGCGCCAAGCTAACTCTGGCTAGAGCTTGGATCAGCTCAGAAACACCAACGGTTTGGGACTGGTGGGCACTGGTAACTGAAATACACTCAATGGAACTAGCTTTAGCAAACATTAGGGGAATACGCACACTGAGAAAGCACGAAAAAAATTGGGGATCTCTCATGGAATGATTTGGCTATGCCCCTTTTCCTTTTTTTTTCTTTTTTTTTTTTTCTTTCTCTTTTTTCCCTTTTTTGTCTTCTGGACAACATAATTTGTATGTTTATTGAAAGAAAATACTACTGTTTCCCTCTTTTTTTCCTTCATATCTCATGGCCTACTCGCTTTATTATATGTTATATGATATAATTTATGTATGTAAACTCATGTATCAATACTATATGATATAATTCATGTATGTAAACTCATGTATTAATGTATTGATGAATTTCTTCCTTGTCAGCCTGTCAACAAAAACAAAAAAAGAAAAAAAAAGATAATTGATAAGTATAACATTGCTCGATCATCTCCCATCTACCTTGCTTTTATGGATCTCTCTTCCGCTTTCGATCTAGTGAATAGATCAAAACTCTGGACTACCTTATTGAATTATGGCCTAGATGAGACCCTGGTAAATTTCCTGGCTTATTTACATACTGACTTAAAAGCACAAGTCCGGATTGGGATGGGTGGAGAGGTCTCCGGAGCCATTGACATCGGCAGGGGGGTGAGACAGGGGTGCGTTTTAGCACCCCTGTTGTTTATCATCTATATCAATGGCCTATCTGGAACCCTCAAACAAGCTACCAGCGATGTACCGACAATTATGGGGAAACCACTCTCAGTTTTATTATACGCGGATGACGCGGTGCTTATGGCCCGCACACCAAATGCCCTCCGTCTACTTGTCCAAAGTTTTGTTAAATATATGGAGGGACTGGATCTGCGCGTAAATTTTAAAAAGTCTTTTATCATGTCATGTGGCCCTGGGAAGCGGAAGCTCAATACTATACGCATAGGGACAGACAAACTCGATTCTGTCTCTGCGTTCCCTTACTTAGGGTTGGTTTTCGCTGCGAACGGCTCGTGGAGTGGGCATTTGGCCCACGCCACGAGCAAGTTCTCGAAAGCCACCAATTCTATTCTGAGCTTGCCCCGCCCGAAGAAAATAGGTGCCACAAGAGCCATTTTAAAAATATTTAGATTACAGTGCTCGCCAGTAGCTTCTTATGGAGCAGAGGTTTGGGGGTTGGGAGACAGCGCATGCATTCAGCGGGAAGAAAGCCGCTTCTGCAGAAAATTATTGGGCGCCCCAATCTCATCCGCTGATTTTATGTGCCATAATGAACTAAACCTCCCCTATGTATGTGATTTTATCAAAGCTAGACCAGCATTATTTTGGGTTAAGGTCTGGAGGAATAACTCAGCCACCCTCACACAAAATATTATAAAAGATTGTCTAAATTGTGATCATGGCATGAAGATCCCATGGCTCTCAGGAGTTTTTAAAACTCTAAGTGCCGTGGGCAAAGGTGATCTTTTCTCCGACCCCTCCAAGATCGAGCCTAATGATAAAATGGAGGTTAAACATGCACTGTATGCACTTTTTAAATCGGAAAGAATGGGAAGAGAATTAACTAAATCAACTGTTGCAAAATATATGGGAAATGAACTGTGCAGATACCCACTCCCGCCCTACCTCACTCTACCCATGACCAACTGGGAGAGATCACTTTTGTTTCGCTTAAGAGTGGGCTCGGTGAAATTTCTGTTGTCCTTCCCTCTGGGCTATCGACATAGCACTGACCTCAAACCATGCCCGTGTGATGGTGTCAGCACACAGAATGATTTACACTTCCTATTTTTCTGCAAATTTTATTTAAGATATATTAATTGGCTTTTAACTCCATATTTTAGGAAACATCGACCCCTCTCGCTGGAAAAGTCTTATTTGATGTTGGTTTCCTTGGACTCAGATGAATTAATTTTCCGCACTAGCACTTTATTGAGATTGTTAACTCGAGTGCGTAAAATGATGGAAAATCCTTGAAATTTGCCTCATTAGAACTGTATCGTACTGTATTATATATATTTTTAAACTTGATAATCTTGTAACAATGTGTTACGCAAATGTTTTGTTGTTTTTATGTGGTACTTTTATGAATTTTATGAAATTCGAATAAAGGTCTTTTGAACTGAACTGAATGTAGAGAGATCTGTAGGTTCATAAAGAATCTGTGGATGACATTTGAAAATGACCAGGAGTCTTTAGGGCCCAGAAAAAGAAAATGGGATGTTCATATCACTGAGCCTTCTGCATAGATTTAGGAAGCCTTTGCAACGAAATAGTGTCTCTGGCAAAATCTTGCGAAATAGAAATTGTATGACCTTCCCATTTAATCGTCTTGGTCTTCCTCATTTGTGCTAAGAGTTGACCGGAATGTTGATGTTGTAGAGGTTTAAAAATCAACAGCCTTGGAAAAGACATATTTCTGGGTTTAAATGTTGGAACCCTGTGAGCTTGTCTATCTCAAAGTCTTTTTCGAAAGAGAGATTCAGGACATTTGGTATCCAAGTGAGCAGGAAATCAATTATGAAGGAGCAGAATTCTCACACCCCTACCGGTTCTCCAAAAATACGAAGATTACTTCTGCGATTCGAATCATCCTGTTCTGTTAGCTCTCTCTTTAATGATGTAATGGAACGTCCCAAATTTTGGATATACTTTTCTTGTTTATTTGTATAATCGTCCATGCTACTTATTCTTGTCTCAGCGTTAGACGCACATAATGAAAGATCTTTAAGGTCATTACGAAATGCTGCCACCTCCACCTGAAATAGATCTGTATTAGTTGTGGTACTTTGAGATAGATCGTGGATGGAATTGAGCTTGAGTAATATAGCTTCTAAAGTTGAGGTACAGTCAGGTCTAACTTTAGCCGGTGAATCTGGGGTAGGTGAAGCATTTCAGATTCCCTCTGGAGTCTCTGTCCTTAGTGTTACCACCCATGCCTTTGGCAACTGGGTAAGCTTGTAATGACCACGATCGTATAACCTTAGTATGTTCTGAGAAATGTAGGCAAGGCAATATAGATGAGTACACTAAATTATTTAGATCATGGTAAGTATCATGCCTGCTGTGCATGGAGAATCTACTTCTATATACTGCAAACCACATGCCCAAAGCAACGCAGGAATTACTCATGAGGCGAGAACCACCAGTGCCATAGATTTGAGTGAAAAAAAACCAGTAGGATTTTGGGAATTAGGAAGAATTATCGCCAAACAGCAGAAAAGTCAACATTTCTGAGGAATATGTGGTAAAAAACAAGCATTGAGTTATGTCTTATTAATAAGACTAGAGTCTGTCAATAGGAAATGCAACACACAATGAAGTTCCTGTCAGCAGCCGCCATCTTGTAGCCAGCACTGATAGATAAAAATTCCAAGACCTATAGTTTAACATTCAAAGTTACTGCACCCAGTACCTCTTGTTCAGAATGAGAAATAATCCTCTGTGAAGAGCTTAGAAGCTGACTCCAACTCTCATTCACTGTGATGTAACTGCAGCAGCCGGCGCTATTTCAGGGCACCTCTCCTGTCGAAATACCTCATGTGTAGTAGCCAACCAGTATTGAATTTTATCCCATACTTAAGACCAGAACCTGTCAGCAGAAACTGCACATTGCAATGAGGTTCCTGTCAGTGGCCACCACTTTGTATCCTTCAATGATGAAAGAAACAAGCACTCCCAACACTAATAAATATAGGTTCCAAGACCTGTGGTCTATTATTTAAAATTGCTGCACACAGTACCTCTTACTCAGAATGAGAGACAATTCTCTGTGAGGCACTTAGAAGCTGACTCCAGCTCTTACTCGCTGTGTCGCGACGTAACTGCAGTAGCAGACACTAATTCAGGACCCTGTCGCAGGCAAAATACCTTAGTGCAACAGCCACCAGTAAAACAGACTACAGGACGAAAAAAACTCTCCTTAGAGCTCACAGACCATTCCGCAGCTCTCTGCTGCTCAAAAGTGATCTAAAATCACCAGAAATACATAACAACTTGAGCGTCCGCCCCGGAGATACCGCGGAACTCCCAAGAAAGCACCCATCTTTGCTGAGCACCAAGCAACGCCCCCCATTTGTTCATTTTCAAGTTTCTGCAAAGGCCCAGACATGATACTTACATGGAACTTTGCATAAAATCATCTATTTTCATTTGTATGGCCTTTATGCCTTTGGTTGATTTAATTATCAACAAGGGGTTATTAAGGCAGCTCTAGAACACATTTTACAGAGCTTTTTTCTTATATTTGCTGTTTTAGGTATGTAGTGATAATGGAGAATAAATACCAGCTTTAGTTTATTTTCCTAGTTTCTACTCTAGCTGGCGCATGAAAAACAGTGATCATGCAATAAAAAACACATTAAGGTGGAAACACTATGCACAATCCTCTTTGCATTGGACTCCAGGACATCAGAGCAATTGTGATCGCATCAAAAATGAGCTAATGATCCTCCCTATTTTAACTTGAAATCTCTACAGAGCTAAGAATATATAATTATCATGACTGAGCCTGAGTCATCAATGAATGCAATACTGGTGCAGCAAGACAAAGACGACTCAAAAAAACAAAACTTGCTGAAGCAGTAAAATATTTATGTAACCTTTGGCAGGCTTTCAAGCTCACTGTGAAAAGTTCAATGGAAGAGGAAGTGGATGGACAGCTATCTGTCCTTTAAATTGACTTGACTTTTTCACTCCTCTTTTTATGTTGCTGGAAGAGGAACGTCTTGATGCTCTTGTGCTGCTATTGATTATGAAGATCCGACTACTAATCATTCTGTTGCCAATGTAAACCATCCTATTACCAATGTAATAGATTCCTAGCAGACTTGATGCTCAGAGACTATTCTGAATTTCCACAGAGCTCTGCTTCATCTTCTACTGAGACACCGCTTTATCAAATTGATTCTCTTGACTCCACTGAGACTGTTACATTTGGAGACACTGCTTTTCATTTTCCCTAGGATAGCAGCACTGGGCTCACTTTGTTACTTCCATACATAAAGACTGAGGATATTGATAATGACCTTCTGCAAAGGAAATTGATACTTGATTTGGAACTATCCTACCCAAAAGACCTATACCTTTTTCAATACAGGGTAATAAACATTCCTTTTTCAATACAGGGCAATGAACACAGCATTAATTTGAGCATTCATGGATGCAGGTGCCTGTCAGCCAGGAATAAAGGATGGGTGTAACACATTTCCTTATGACACAGATAGGCAAAGATTAAGCCAAGATTGGCATATGAAAAAGCTGTAGGGAGTTGTCCTGTGGATAGTTAGTGATAGGTGTTTTTCCCATACTTAGGTGTGTTTTCTGCTATGCATGTTGAACATTTGCAGATAGAAACAATAAACAATTTGCTAAAATATTGGATCAAAGTTGTGGATTTTCTAAGTTTTTTAAGTGAAAAGAAAATATTGAGATATATTATCGTTCTAAAGTGTATTGGGAAGCTCAGAAACAGCTACTTCTAACAAAATATGGAATTAGCCGGTTTAATTTTGTTTCTTAGCTTTAAACGTTGAAAGGGAAAAGATAGAAAAAACTGAGGGGTATATTATCAAGACAGGCGATAAAATTATCGCAGTTTTAGCGGCAGAAAACTGCCGCAAAAATGGCAATAATGCGCTTGATAATATGTTCTATGGAATTCCAATTGAAGCCCATGTTAAATTTGAAGGACATCTAACATGGGCTTCAAGTGGAATTCCATAGAGCATATTATCAAGACATTTATCGCCATTTTAGCGGCAGTTTTCTGCCGCTAAAACAGCGATAATTTTATCGCCTGCCTTGATAATATGCACCCGAATTATTCTAAACTAGATCCCTGAAATGTGGGAACAGATGGATGCTATTGTGTCATTGTTGACTCTACAGTACATATCTGTTCTCTTTATAACATCTCTGAGAGAGCATAATTCGGGTTTGCATAATAATGTCAAATGTAGGGAAATTAAACGTAATTTCGCAAAATGCAATCCATTTCGAGTTGTAATTTAGCATGAAATGCATCTTTCTCTTTTGAACATATTTGATAGGTTTTCCCAGGTACATAAGGGGTCATTGTCCTCTGTACACGTACTGAATATCCAATAAGTCCAAATTACACACATATATGTAAAACTGTAACCCCTGCAAACAATGCCGATAAAACAATGCAAACTTCTTGACACAGAGCATTTTAGACCCCACCAAATATATTAAGTCTGAATGTAAACAACTGTAACTGACTGTATAATAGTGTCTGGAATGTTCAGGGACCGGAACCGTATGTTGGGGCCATTCTCTTAAGGGTCTGTTTGGGGTAAGGGTGGTAAATCTATTCCTTTCTATATTGCCCATCTGGACCATATTTTACTGTGTTTCTGGGGACATCACCGGGCCTGGGAAACTGCCATCTCGGCTCACATGCATCGATCAAGGGCCTTCATCCATGCCCTGATTGTTGGGTGGGATCGTTCCCTTCCACTGCTGAGCGATATCCTGTTTTGCTAGGGTGAGGGCCAAAAAGAGCAGGTGCTGTTTGTATCTGTTCCCACCAATCCTGTCACTGCTATGTAATAAAAATAGCCTTTGGTCAAAGGGAAGGTTCAACAACAGGACCCGATCTATGCAGGATGCCACCCTGCACCAGAATGGCTGGAGCGCATGGCAATTCTAAACAGTGTGTATAAAAGTACCCTTCATCCTCTCACAACGAAGGCACACTGAAGACTGGATGGCCCCCACCTGCCATAGCCAGGATTGAGTGTAGTATATGCGGTGTTTGTATTTAAATTGGATGAAGCAGTAATGTGAGGACACTACTGCGCCCGGGGCCTGGCCAGGGCCTCCGTCCAGTCATCATCGGTCATGTCTGGTAAGTCCCTTAACCATGCCGCCCATGTCTTATGTAACGTGGTGTGGCGTGGGTGGTTAGTGTCTGATATAAATGACGTATCTTATGTGCCCCGAGGTCCCCCGTAAGCAGTCTGCCCTTGAAGGGATGGAATTCAGGCAAAGTTTTGAGTGAGTGCAATAGGGGGCTGAGCGCATGTCTCAACTGGAGGTACTTATGAAATTGTGCCTTGTGCAATTGAAAGTCTGTCTGCAACTGTTGAAAAGATTTGAGGGTGGTGCCCCAGATGGCATCGCCTAAAGTAGATATACCTAGTAGATCCCACTTATGGCGCAGATATGTGCCGTGCCACAGCGGTGTCATACTCGTCAAGCAGCCTTGCCACCCCATACGTCAATCCATATACCTCCATATCTGAACCACTACTCCGCCAGCGGGTAGCAGGAAACCTAACTTTGAATGATTATAAAGGATCTGGATAAGGGGTTTATGCTCCATAGCCATATGCTCTTGTACGTATGCAGGGTCAGAGAGTGAGTTGTGCCACCAATCATTGATGACGAGTTAGTGTGATGCCGCATAATATGCATATATATCTGCTGCCGCTATACCACCGCAATATGTAGACTGTTTACAGGTGCCCAATGCCACCAGGACAGCGCCACCCCCCCCACAAGTACTTGTTGTATATGGCATTACCTTGTGTAAACCGTACGGGTGGTATATCATAGCGAAATTTGTACTCTATGCAGCACACAGGGTAGGGAAACCATTTTAAAGATCACCAATGATGAAATGCATCTTTGCATCCATTTTTATATTGTTTTCTGTTCAAACAAACATTTCCTAATCAAAATACAGAAAAATAAGAAATAGAGCTAATGCAAAATCATTGATGAATAAATATCAGTTTATCACATAAAGTGTAGATGTTAATTCTGATTTCAATAATATTTATAGAGCAAATTAATTCTTTCATAATAAATCTTTTTAGTCGAATTAATCTTCCTCATTTTCTGCAACCATGAATCAAACGAGGGTGAGTCTTTTGGTTTCTAAAATCTTGTTATCAGTGAATGGGCTACAAGCATCACAATAAGCGCCAACTGTACCTAGATGTGGAGGTTATGCCAAGATGTTTAGAACTGTAATATATGGAGTTCCAAGTTTTCTGTATTTTTCGACCCCTGTCTGGAACATATTGGGTATTGATCTGAAATACTAGGACTTAATTAGTGTTACTTAATTAGTGTTGAGTACAATTGGGCTCATAATATATAAGACACAGTGCAATAGTAGCATTTTCTTAAAGTTAGCACCCCTTAATGCTTTATTACCATAATCTGTCTTCCTAGATCTTCCTTAACATCCAAGGATCTATCTGATCTTTCACTGTATCTTTTATTTTACCTATTATTCCTTGTTTTTTATAATTCAGATTACAGAGATATCAAGACCAGTGACTGATACTATGATACACAGGTGTTTGTGTGAACACTGAAGCAACTATGAACTAAAATTCAAATTTCATCTATTGGGAGATTATTTATTCTAACTATAATTTTCAAGTGTGAAGATCCATACCATCCTACTTGATTTTTGCTTTTATTGTAAACTTCTTCCAGAGTAATGAGGTTCCTATTCTTGATCCAACTCCAAACTGCCTCAAACCCTAGCTCTACCGAACTGTGTATTTTGGTAGTAGTTAGATTATCACAAATGCAATGTTCTGATCATCTGGGTGTAGCAAGAAGTCAGACATGTTTTTAGTGTCAAAATATGTTTATTTGCAAAAATAAATTCTTACAGAAAAACAAAGCTCAAAATATAGTGCACAAAAACAACATACGTATATACAATCTTAAATAAAACAATTGCATTATACATAAGATTATACATTTCTTATGTACTTATGTAAATTACATCCAATATCCAAGCGAAACATCCCAACATCTTAAAGTAAGTATGTTTCGGTTCATAGTTCAGGCACTCACTTTGGGTAACTCTGCTCATTGGATAGGACAGCCAATATTCAGACGAAAGTATATAAACTACAACATTGCATAACATTCCAGTCTCTTGTCTTAATAATTCTAAATATTAAACACCTATTAAATGATTTGTTTATAACAGCATGGCTTACTTTGGGGAAATGTTTGCATCAAATGAAGCATGTTAGAAAGAAGGAACGGCTATATGCAATGCGTATTAAAGGGATTAAAAAATTCAAAATTATCTGAGAGCTGTTTATGGACGACGACGCAGGGTAGGTCTAAAAGACTGGATCACACCTTATTGCTTCTTTGCACATTAAGGGGGTCATTAGGATGGCGGGCAGACTTTGTCTGCCTGCTATCCTACCGTGGAATGGGACCTCCTGCCATTGATGCGGGGGTCCCATTCGTGACATTAGGAATCGCCCGTCACACTGGCGGGCGTATCCTAAATTCTTGCCATTGCGGCGAGCGGTGCTCTCAGCACCGCCCGCTGCAATGCCAAGAAGGCATGTTATGCAGTTCCATGCACAACGTGGCAGGCACCGCGTTGCCTGCCATTGCTGTGCATAGAACTGCACCCCCCATATGCACCCCCCAGAATCCCTGGTGGCCCGCTACAGGCCCCCAATGGTGAAAACCGCCTGCCTTTCCATGGCGGCATTGCCACCACGTAAAGGCATGTCCCCGCTGCAATGCTAATATAGATGGCCGTGTCTCCAAGACACCGCCACCATGTTAGCTGCTTTTCTGCCCGATCGACTGTTCGACTGGGCAGAAAATTTAATGGTAATGTGGCGGGGGAAATTCTAGGCGGGCGGAGGTTTTTAGCAGGCAGATCGCCACCGCCATACAGGCAGTGGCGATCCACCCGCTAACCTAATGACCCCCCTAAGTACTTTATGCACTTTCGAAGGTTTAACTAGGAAGGAATTAGTTTAGATTCGTTTTTCGATTTTATCTCATGTGGAGTTTCATGTATTGTAGTTTTCTTGCAACTGGATAATTTTTATCATAAAATGTGTTTTTTAGGTGTATTTATTGTTGGTGTGTGAATGTTATGAATTGCTGTATTTTATCACAATTTTCGGGATCTCAGTAAAAAGTATAATTAAAAAATGGCTTACTTTGAAACTGCAATTACATTATCATAGAGGCCACTCATTAAAAGGGTCTTATCTGTATTAGCGTAATGTATTCTGCAATTGAAATTACAAAATGCTTTATTGAGCAGAAAGTGATTTTTATCATTTTGTGTATCATCAAAATTTGAATCATTTTAATTTCTGTTGTCACACTTCCTCAATAATGGACGGAAAACTGTTTTTTTCTCATTCAAAAAGAAAGTACAGTCTAAAAGGAGGTGCATTAGTGTGTATAACATTTTTAATTCACAAAATCAATATACATTGTTTTCTAAAATTTGACTTTTAAAGCCAAGGATTCCTCAGTCTGGATCCACTCCTACATGGAATCAAAGAATAATGCTCCCAACTTGTTTGTCTGTGACCTTAAACAGATAAGGAGACATCTCAGGATCATCAAGATTTCTGATAGAATGATCTACTGATGCTTTGCCTTTAGATGGAGTGAATCACAAACTACAATGCATTTGTTTACCCAATCTCTCAGCACATTTTTAAAAAGTCTTTAGGGGCATTCAATTATCAATCTCAAAAATATCAATTCCCAATTGGAATTCTCAATGAATGTACAAATAGACCACCAGAATTCATCAGTACGTGCTCTTACATCCCACAGCATTAAATAAGTTGATCTCTAGAACATTGCTTGATACTGAAAAGGAACATTAATGTTTGGATTGCACTGACAGGGTTCAGGAGTTGAAGCCCAGTTCCAACCTTATTGCATGCATCATTGGGTTTTATGTGAGACCCAGGACAGTCTTTCTACAGAGGCTTTCAAGGAGCTCCCAATAAACGCTACAATCAAATGTCAACAGCCCTGCTTCATAAGGTGTCTGTGGAATAAGCTTGCCAGTAATTGACTTCCTAGAAGGCTCTGCTGAGTAGCCACCAAAATGAGAATGTAATCTTTTTAGGGCATTTGCAGTTTCCGAAAAGTGAGAATATTGAATTTGCTATATATTTGTCCCATTATAGATTATTTGCAAACATAATTCCAAATCATTATATTAACAAACCTGTTCCAATGGAACGTTATTTAGATACCATGTAAATCATAGGTAATTTTGAGTAAAAACAGAGTTTTTGTTTTCTACACATTAACAATAAAATGATTTAAATCACAATAGGCGTGGAGGATGGCGGTTTAGTTGTAATCCTAAGGGAGTGTAATTGATTATGACCAAGTCATCGGCATACATTAGGCACTGGACATGGGAGCTCCAAATTTTCTGTGCAAATGAATTTACATGTGTCAATGCAGTTGTGATGTCCAAAAAAGCTGACTAAAAAGCAAGGTGCCTTATTTATGACGGCCTTGCGCCACCAGTGCGTCACTTTTAAAATGGGAAAAAGTGACGCACCGGTGGCGCAAGGCCTTCATAAATAAGGCCCAAGGGGTCTAAGAAACTCCCGTGAATTAGTACATTTTTCATCCACATTTTTTCTGATCAAATTTGTGATCCATTTAAGTCAACCTGTTCCCAATTATTAGAATGCAATTGCTGGAGTTTAAAAACCAGCTCCTATGGAACATACCACCTATGCAATTTCTCCGTAAGTGTAAATCAATCAACCCGATAAAAATAAACCTGGAAGTTGACAGAACAATAACAAAGCCTACAAATGATTGCTGTTGACCTCCTTGGCACTCCCCGTAGCACAAAACAGTGGTCCATTGTAAAGTAGTTTTCTCTAAAACCCAATTATATATTTATTATTCGATCAATAACAAGATCATACACACATATCATACATAAAATGCAGCAAATATAAATAGGTAATAATCAGTGCAAGGATTTTATGAATGAACAGATAAAAGATTATTTAAAAAGAAGATAGCAACTTATATCACTCACCTTGATTTGAGTGCAGAATAAGAATGAGTTTCAATCATACAAAAGCATACAAAAGCAAATAGTTGTTAAAAATATCCAAATTGTCTAGTATACTATACAGGGCTTCAATTATGGCTGTCCCTTGAGATATCTCCCATCCCGGTGGTAAGACTTTTTTTAACCACCTTGGCCCGCAACCACCAGGCACATAGGAGGTATCTGGATAAAGTAAAAACAAGCCATTTAGAGGTGTCTGAAGTACAAACATGCAGAGCATCTGAGTGGCAAGAAAAAGACAGCACGCGGCATGCGGGAACAAGCCACTTTTTCCTCAATGTAGCATAAGCAGGGCAAAAGAAAATATAATGAGCAATGGTTTTGGTAGCAGAGTTACAGTACGGGCACATTGAGGTAAAAGTAGAGTTCAACCATTTACTTCTCACAGCTTTTAGGAGAAGGGAGCGCCAAATCTAAACTGAATATGAAGTTCACGTGCTTGTGGGGGTTCTACATCATCCATATACATTTTAAATTTGGAACAACTTTTACCATTTAAAAATTGCGTTGTTAAAGTGCCTGGTGACCTTAGTTCCTAACAACCAGGATTAATAAAATTCCAATACATTGTACTCATCCCTATTTTTTGAGCCACCCCTTGACCTTCCCGAACTAGGGCAAGAGACCTGATTTCCTATGTATGGACAGCATTTCTTCCACAGCATCTTTTACGGGTATTTAAGTTTTGCTGGTCCACAGTCTCATCCAAAACATGAGTAATTTTAGATCAGCACAATGGGAGATTGACTTTAACCCCAGATCAGTAAGGAGTGGCAATAGGGGAGTATTCTCTGGAATGTTTAGAAGAGCACTTACAAAATTATTTGCAGCAACTTCTAGTTGTTCAGTGTCCTCTAAACCTCAGAGTTCTGCCCCATATAGTGCTGCGTCCAAGCCTTTTGCCCTTTGTATCTCTGTTGCAGGGCTCTTAACAATTGCACCATCAACTTGTTGTAGTGTCAAAACACTTTTCAGAATTTGGGGGGACCATGCCATGTTCTCCCGATTCTAACGCCTATGTAATCAAAGGCTTTAACCTGCTCTAGGATTTGTCCTTCCAACAGTACTTTAGCCATGGCAGATTTGTAGGGGTTGAAAAGCATATACTTGGTTTGAGACAGTTGATTTTCAAACGCCTAGATTCAGATGCTTTTGAGAATTTAGTTAGAACATTTTGGATGCCCTTTGGGGTTTTGGATATAAGTAGTGTGTTGTCAACAAACAAAAGTGCAGGTGTTTGCTTACCATCCAACTTCGGTGGGTCACCACCACAGTCATATAGCTCTTTTATGAGCTGATTCATGTATAAGGTGAACATGTTTGGAGCTAACACACATCCCTGGCGTACTCCTTTCCTAATTAAAATATTTCCAGACTGCCTCCCATCTTGAATCCATCTGACTCTGGCATAATTATCCTGGTGTAACCTGATTAAAAAGTGGAGTAGGAAATGGGGAAGTCCCATGTCCCTTAGGGTGATCCAGAGCCGGGTGTGGTCAATGAAATCAAAAGCGGTTTTCAGGTCAACAAATACTACGTAGAGATGACCTTTCTTGAGTGTGACGTGTTTCCATATAAGCATAAAAAAAATACTTGGTCTAAAGTGCTAATGGCGACTCGAAACGTCGCCTGCAAACGGGAGATAATATTGTTTTCCTCTGCCCAATCTTGAATACGAGTTAAAATGAATTTGCAAAAAAATTTCTGAGACACGCCTATAAGGCTTAAAGGCCTCTAGTTTGCAGGGTCCCCTTTATCCCCTTTTTTATATATGGGGATCATTTCAGCGCCCTGCCGCGTACCCGGTATGGGTCCTCCACGTGTAATAGCATTAAAAGCAGCATGAAGCAGGGGGCCCCATATATTGGGTCCAGATTTATAAAGATCTCCAGGGAGTCTATCAAGCCCGAGGGCTTTGCCAATTTGGAGGATTGAGATTGCATTCTTAACTTCCATAAGGGAGAAACTCAGATCCTCAATATGTTCAAGCTCCGCATTTCGGCTCCTTGATACATCCCCTGCAATACCCACAGCCTCACCATCCTCCGTGGAGTATAATGCCTGAAAATACCCTTCCCAGGTGTGCAGCTGTATGTAAGAGTCATTTTCGGCAACCTGATAGGTTACCCCCTCAGAAATTAGATGCCAAAATAAAAGGCAATCTTTTTGCCTAGAATCCTCAACCAGGGTGCGCCAACTCACTTTTTCCCAGTTGTGTCTGTCCTCCCTTTGTATACTCTTATAGTTCTTCCTTTTATTCAATATATTAGACCTCGTCCCCTCCTTTACTGCCTCCTTAAGTTCAACTCTTGCCTGCCTGCATTGCTTATTATACCAGGGTTCATTTTTTTGTTTGTACCGGAGCAAACCTCCCTGGCATTTAAAAAAGGGAGAAATATTATTCAACAGGTCTAGATAGCTGGCTAAAATGCTATCATCATTTACGTTAGCATTTGATAACTTCAGTAGGAATTGTATCACCTCTTTATAAATTCCAAAAGGGGGCTTGCCTTCAGCAAGTATGTTTGGCCACTTACTTCACTTATTATTGTTTGTGGTTACTACATGACCCCTCATTAGACTACACCTAGATGTTAAAACCGGTAGCCCAGAGGAGCATAAAAGTAGGGCATTATGGTCACTATCAATTCGATCAAGAATGGTGTGGCATCCTTCAGTTCTTGGGTGGAATCTGTAGCACAGAATGTGTGGTCCAGATTCCACACAAGGACTGTTGGCTTAGGGTTGTTGTAATAGCTGGTCAGCTGATCTCCTCATTCAAATAAACTTACTGAAATATACTGCTGAATCCTGTTATCTTTTCAAGAGGACTTTAGACTGGGGACGACTGGAAGATAAACCTGGAAGACTGTCAAGCCTGAAGCTCTGCAACAAGAAGCTCGTGAATCCATTGACTGTCAGTAATCTATCTTCCCATCCAGAATTCGTCCGCATCATACCTTCATTGTAGATCGAGGTGACCATGAAAACCCCGTCCTCAACGATGCCTGTGGTGAGACTTCATGCAATTTAAAGCTTTTTGCTTATTTAGCTGCTGTGCCTCGCACTTTGAAAGTGCACTGGCAACTATGCGCGTTTGCCTCACACTTTAAAAATAAACACGCTCATGCTCACATCCTTCAAAATACTAGTGCGCTCATTTGCGAACTGTATACACAGCGCAATCTATACTTCCTGATCGTGATGCACCATGCATTACACCACCAATTCTGCATGTTTGATATTGCCAAGCTCCGATCTAGACACAACATAAAAGGCGTTGCCTAGTATCCTCTGTGCCACTGTTGCTTTGATGTCTCCGCATCGCTAACTTTCGTATTGACCATTCCTTACTCTGCGCTTGTTGGCATTTTTTTCGACATTGCGTGTTACTGCATTTTCAAGTTTTTGCTGACGCACACAGCTCAAATATCATAATTAACTTTCAAATTCTTGTGTGTCAATCAATACTGCTTCTCACTGATGCAGGGTTTCAAATATTGTTTGCCAATTTATCAGCTTAAAGACTGCAACTCACTGGCACACACAGCTATATATTATTTTGGTGTGTCAACTTCACTACTGTATATAATCAATCCATGAACATTTTCATTGTTGTTAGGTTATCTACTTCTCATCTAATTTGTTTTTCTGTATTTGGATTTATTCCATGGAGGGCATTGGTGCTCTGACCCCATTTTTAGCTACTCCAGGAGAACCTCCTTTGGAGTAGAAACAGTGGAAAGAAGGCATAGAAGCCTACATTGAAGCCATTAGGGGGATGATTACACAGACAAACGCAAACTTGCTATACTAAAACACTGTTCAGGTGCTGAAGGAAGGCAGATTTTAAGCCATTTATCCCCAATACCTACCAATGATTCTAGTGATGACGGCGTTGATGTATTTGATAATGCCATCAAACAACTTGATAAACTATATGTACAGAAAATGTAGCGCGACACACGTTTCTAAGCAGAGGACAATTACTTAATGAACCAATTGACATCTTAGTAAACGACATAAGAATTTTAGCAGCCAAATGCAACTATTCTACCTTCCATGATCAGATGGTACGTGATCAAATGGTGCATAATATAGCTAATGCTAAGTTGCAAAACAAATTGCTTTCGGCTGATGAGTTCTCTCTTTCCAAAGCTCTTGACGTTGCCCATCGCTTTGAAGACATGAAATTAGGCGTGAAAGAAATTTCGCAAAAGAAAAATACAGCTGAAGTGCATATAGTAAAGAAGAACACCTGATGAAAATACCAACAATAAATCCCTAAGCGAATCAAATTCTTCTAGCTACAATTTAGAAAACAAAGATAATATATGTTTTAAATGTGGAATTCCGGGACATGTGGCCACTGACAAAAGATGTTCTGCGATGAATCAAGTATGCAGATATTGCAAGTCTATGGGACATTACGCAAGGACGTGCAGGAACAGGAACAAGTTTAGAAACAAAGGGATGGAAGTCATGAATCCAAGATCAGAATATGTGAAAGAAGTTAATGGTGATATAGATGATGCTGAATTTATGTTATCTGTATATGAAATCAATGCCAAACGCAAGGATGCGCCATTCTGTACAGTACTAATAGGCAATACAGAAGTAAAAGTCATGGCAGATTCAGGTGCAAGACACACTCTGATTGGTGATGAGTGGCTAAAGGAGTTCCTTGAAGTACAACTGTTTCCCCCTGACAACGGCAAAAAGCCGATTTAAGTTTTGGGGGTTTTCTCTGCTAATTTTAGTTTTAAAGGTAAAACCATAACTGCAAAGATATATATGGCCAAAGAGGGATCTTGTCTTTTGGGTTGGCCACAGCAAAGAGACTTAATGATCACATTAGACCCCAATCATCCTGATCAGGTGCTGGGCTATTCAGACTTGATCCTTCAGTTTAGTATTGGTCCAACAACTGAGTGGAAAAAAATGTTTCCCAAGGTATTTTCTCCACATTTGGGATTACTGAGGATTTTTGTGCATAAGATCATTTTAAAACGCAATGCAATTCCCAGAGTCCATAAAGTCAGGAATTTTCCTTTACTACTGAGAGTTGCTGTAAAGAAAGAATTAGAAAAATTGTGTCAATTGGATGTCACAGAGGAAATCGAATCATCTGAATGGCTTTCGCCTGTTGTTGTCGAGCATAAACCTAACGGAAAGGTTAGGTTATGTGCAGACTTAAGAGATCTGAATGCGAACGTATGGGTGGATAGACATCCTCTTCCGAATATTGGGGAGATATTTGTCAAACTCAAAGGGGCCCCAACATTTTGTACTCTAGATTTATCAAACACATACCATCAGATTGCCTTGCATGAAGATAGCAAACAGTATATTTCCTGCATCACATCTGAAGGTGCCTTTAGATACAAAAGGATGCCATTTTGACTAATTTCTGCATCCTCCATATTCCAGACGGTCATGCACAACTTGTTTAAGGATGTAAGTAATGTTTTGTACTTTCAAGACGATATCCTTGTTTTTGGAAAGAGTACCCAAGAGCACACTGAGATCTTACACCAAGGTTTATCTATTCTCCAAGACAATGGTTTGACTTTAACTAAGGAGAAATGCAAATGTGGGGTAGATTCGGTTGATTATCTGGGTCATTCCATCAGTAAAAGTGGCATTTCTTGTAAACAAAATGTAGTTAAAGCCATTGAGGAAGCTCCCTAACCTCAAAACAAGGATCAGTTGAGATCTTTTCTAGGTCTGGCGGAGTACTACGCCAAATTTGCAGACAGAACAGTTCACATGAGAAATCTAATGAAAAAGCGCCAAATGTTTGTATGGGATCTTAACTGTACTGATTCATTAACTCATCCTAAAAAATGCATACCTCAGCACCTGCTTTAGCTCCTTTTGATACTGCATGTGAATCTGTTATTGTTTCTGACGCCAGCAACGTTGGCATTGGTGCAGTACTTATGCAAAATCAAAAGGGACATCTGGTCACCATTGCATTTGCCTTCGAGGCCTCTAAGAGGTGCTGAAGATAAGTATTTCACTCTTGAAAAAGAAACACTTGCTTGTTGGTGGGGCATTGAGTATTTCCGCAAGTATGTATATAGGACTATATTTAAAGTTAGGACAGACCACCGTCCTTTGGTGGAATTATTTACAACAAAAGGTTGTGGGAAAGCAACACCCAGAATTGCTAGATGGCAATACAAATGAAAAGATTTCCATTTCAAGGTAGAATATATTCCTGGTGTGAAGAACGTCCTAGCTGTCTGTTTGTCAAGACTGCATGTGAAGGATGATAGTGGTATCATGGATGATTGTGAATTAGAAAAAGTGGTGTCCATCTGTGAAGTATTGAAGGGGTGCATAAGAGAAGATCAGTGGAGAACTGCCTGTGAAAATGACGAGGATGTGAGCAAGGTGATGTGTTTTGTGAAGTCATCTTGGCCTAAGAAAGCTGATTTGCCTTAAAGCCTCTTACCTTTTCTCCATGTGGCACAAGTAATGTCCATTCAGGATGACATTTTAATGAGAGGTTTACAATTAGTTGTGCCTAGTAACCTCATACAAACTGTCTTAGATGTGGCACACTAAGGACATCCTGGTATGACCAGTATAAAGAGGAGGATTAGGTGTGAATTTTGATGGCCTGTTGTATATAGACGTATTGTAAGAAAAATCAGATCTTGTGTTGAATGTAGTATTAGTGACAAGTCCCCAAAAAAACCTTGTTTATCATCACTCACCAGTTTCTAGCTTATCGCGAGTGTGTCAATGCGTGTCCCTTGATATAGCTGGACCAATGAGTTTGGGACATAATCCATTATATTTCATTGCTTTAATCATCCAACTTTTAAGTGGCCTGAAATTGGTTTCACAGGTTACCTCCAGAGTTGTTATACAGTTTCTAAACAAAGTATTTGAGGGGGAGGATTTTCCTGAATCAATACTTACAGACAATGGAGTCCAATTAACTTCTTTTGAAATAAAGACATTTCTTGAGGGTCATGGTATTACACACAAGCATTCTTCGGTTTACTATCCCCAATGCAATGGATTTGTAGAAAGATGGATAAGATGGTTGAAAGAAGGTTGCAGCTTGCCATCAGCAATGGAAAAAATTGCCATGACACCATCAAAGAATTACTCTGGAGTAACAGAAACCCTCCCAGAAGTGAAGGGGATGTGTTTCCCTTTGAAAAAATGAGAGGTAGGAAGAGGTTATGCAAGTTGAGTCAGAGATGGATGAGAGATCTAGTCTGTAAGGAAGAAGTAGTCAGGAAACCCTTGGTAGATCAGTCCAGTGTGACAGACAAAATATCCTCCTCCCTTTTGAGAGTCAATGATTGGGTGTGTGTGAAAAAAGGGAGAATGGTGAGGACAGGCGGGTGTAGGTTTTCCGCTCCCATGAAGAGTTTCAGGGTTGGAAGACAAGTGGTGGAGCTGATAGATGGGAATTTCTGGAGTTTTTTCAAAGTTGTGAAAGTTCCAAGATGGCTTTGCCCAGTTAATTTTAATTCTGGATCCAAGGTCTTGTGTGATCCTAAGGCATTGTGTGAAAACAAGAACTGTCGGGAAAGGGTTCAACCATGCCCTAGTTATGTGAAATGCAATGATAATGTGAGACAGAGACAGAAACCTATATAGTGCAAAGATTGTCACATGAATGTGTAAGTTTTCCTTTTATGTTTTGTTCTACAATAATTTGTGTTTCTTTTTTATATGTTATTAGCTTTTATTCATGTTTCGTTAATTATTATTTCTTGTAAACCTTTTGTGATGAAGGGGGATGTGTGGTGTGGTGTGGCATCCTTCACTTGGGTGGAATCTGGAGCATGGAATGCGTGGTCCAGATTCCACCCAAGGATGGTTGGCTCAGGCTTGTTGTAGCAGTTGATCAGCTGGTCTCCTCAATCAAATAAACTTACTGGAATACACTGCTGCAACCTGTTATCTTTTCAAGAGGACTTTACAAACAGCCATATCAACAATTTGTGGCCAGAGATTGAGATCGACTAAAATATAATCTATTCTGCTCCTGGTGTTCCCCCTCTTAAAGGTATAATCTAACCTGGAGTCAGTGAGATTCCTCCCATTGCAAGCCCGCACCCCATAGGTAAGAGTAAGAGATACAAGTTGCTGTGCTTTTGATTGGTGGAATTTGGAGCTTTGTGATGCCTCTAGCAACTTCCTCCTCCAGGACTAGTTCCTGCACATAGTCCATAGGCTCATGCGAGGTGTTGAAGTCTCCAGCTATAAAAAGGAGGGAATCATACCTATCGGATTCCAAAAAAATAACTAGCATTGTCATGGTGTTGGAGGGTTTATGAGGGGTTGTAAACCCATTATAAATAATAAAAATCCTTACATGAGTATCCCCTTTTAGCAAGCCCAAGGTGATAGCCAATATAGTCTATGTTAAGGCGCTTAATTTTACATGCAAGAGTAATATTAGCCCAAATCAACATGCCTCACGCAGGTCTGCCCGAAGGGGATTGTTTTGCTTCGATACTAAAAGAAACAAAGCCCACCCTAAGGATGGGTTCAGTGGCCCACGTTTCTTGGAAGAGGCACAGATGGCAGTTATCCACTAGTGTGCTCCACTTGGGATCATTAAGTTTGGAGCGTAGGCCTGCAATATTCCATGAGAGGATATGCAGCTGCTTATCAATAGAGGAGCCTCCCCTCACTGTCTGCCTAACTTCGAGGGTAGGGCCGATTTGTTGTAATAGACAGCCTCTTGAGAGAAATACTAGCTAAGTTATGAGTCTCTAATTCAATGGAACTGGGGGATAACAGAAACCTTAGTATTGGGGCCAACCTGGGTAGGACCTTGTTGTGGCCTCCCTTGCGGAATTACTTGGGCGTCCTTGCTAAGCTCTAGTCAATCAACCTTATCCAAACCTGATAGTACCTCATATCTGTTACTAGTTTTGATGGGGAAAGGTGCCTCTCTAAACTGGTCGGGTCATAATGGGTGGGCATTTTATGACTGGGAAGGACCTCCGGATTTGAGATGTCTATAAAAAAAGCCTAATGGCATGATGCCTATCCCGTGAACTGAGCCCCATCTGAAAGTGTTGTTCCTGCTCCTAATTATAAACCCTGCAAGGTCCGGGCTCTGGCAGGTTATGACCACACAATCTCCATCAATAGACTTACTTAGGGGGCCAACCCAACCCACTCTTCTTACCATCAAGATATCCTTGTAGCATGAGATATTAAATTCCATCGAGTGTGTGAGCCAGTGGCAGACCTTATTTTTTAATTGGATTGTGGTTTCTTGGGTATTAGCCTGGAGAAAAGGAACGTTGGTGAGTATAAAAACATAGGGGCAACATTCATGTGGTAGCTCCAAGATAACTTCATATGGTTGAATAGCAGAAAGAGCCATAGAATTTGACTGACTGGGCCATAGCCTTGGTACACTGGTCCCCTTGAGAATGGTGTTAGAGCTCAAGGTATCAAACCTGGGCCTATTTCCAGCAGTTCTACAACCGTTTATATGACTAGTATACTTGGGGCCCTTATTGACAGCCCCCAAAGCTACCCCACCCTACCCAGGCAGTACCACTGATAGATCCACAGTTGTCTGATTCACCTGCCTACGTTGGGTATCTGTAGTGTCATGAGACCCCACCGTGTTGAGACTACCTGGAAGATGAACTGGATATTTCCCTCCCCCTTCCGCAGCACATGTGAAAGATTTTATTATATAAGATCCACATTTTGCTCTAGCTTATTGAGTGTAGACAGGATTGGTTTAAGATTCTCAGATAAAAAATCTTTCAATCAATTTAAAAAAATGTCTGTTTCCTTTATAGGACAAGGTAAAGTGGTGAGATCCGAGTCTTGCACATTGACAGTGGCTGAACAAATACTGGAATGCCCTTGCATTAGGTCCTGCAACTTTTTCTTTGCCCTAGTCTTGGCTCCAAATGTAGGTTCCATGTGTTTTGTCTTCTTCATCCTTTTTACAGGTAGATCAGAGTCCATAGAAATTGGGCGAGGGTGCACAGAAATTGGTGGGGGTGGGATTGACTCAGTTTGGGAAGTAACTTGAGATGGCTCACCTCCCGATACACCATGATCAATTGGCTCCAGCTCCCCACCAGACAGGAGGTCTTGATTCAATGTTACAAGAGAACTCACCTGACGTTCAACTTCCATAATTTCCTTGTTAACTGCAGTGGCAGCCTTGGTCAAAAAGCCATCAAGTGTGGAATTTTGAAGAGTCTTAAGTGTCTTAGGTGACCCCTCCCTGGTCACCAGTTGCTTCCATTTAGCTGTTTGAAACAATAGCAAAAAAGATACTTATTTGATCCTGTGAGACGAGAAACATTGCACCATCAGGTGACACCACCATACAAAGGAAAACTCCAGAGTCCCCAAGTTAGTATTAGCAATACAACTTACTTCAGATGGAACTCCTAAAGTGCCCAGCAAAGTAAGGCACAGTCAAGAGACTAGGCCAAGCCCAGTCTCATCCGGGCTTCGACAGGCTAGGACGGGCCCACCCGCGTCCTGCAATGCAGGAGCTCCGAGCAGCATTTATGCGCCTCCTGGCGCATAGCATGCATCACTGGTGGCACTGGCCGCAAAGCAGGATAGGCGATGGAGTCCACCCAATCGGCAGCACCCCCGGCAAAGTGACCTGTGCAGTGAAGGGCTCCCACAGTGCGGGAGCATGAGCATTTATTAAGCACCTCCTGGTGCGTTGCAGGCGTCACTGGCGGCTCCGGACGCAAAGCAAGATGGGTGATGGAGTCCACCCAATCGGCAGCCCCCCCGGCAAAGTGACCTCTGTAGTAAAGAGCTCTAAAACCCAATGCTATTTCAGGATGATTCCCAATTCAAACACCTATGATTCAAGATATTTGAACAGTGTTTGGGCATAGATTTTTTAGGATACATCCAAAAGTGAAATCAATCTATTGTTCATCAGCTCACCCCTTTTGCCCTTCTTGTTGATGGAATTGCCCCCCTCGATGAGTTAGGAATTAAGACTGATCAGGAGACACATTTAAAAAAAGGGGAGGGGACTCCAGCCTACCAAAGAGAATTAGTTTTAAATAGCAGAGCAGGCAGTCTGTCTGGACCAACTGCCTATTAAGGTTTCATGTTATCTAGAATTTCAGAGAGAATTCCTTTTTCTTGAATTAAAGTTAGTTGATTATATGTTGTGCTGTCTTTAGAGTACTCAATGTTGACTTTAGATCAGGGTTTTTATATTGGTGTGAGATAGATTCTATCCACTGGGCCACGATAACCTGAGCCTCTATTCTTGAGGAAGATATTATGAGTTCACTATTTACCATACACTAGCAGAGTTTGGATTTATCTTTTGATATAGCTTCCTGCATTTTTCTCCAGTTTGCATCATAAAATGTTCTCTTTTTTTGGTCCAGCAACAATTGATAATTGTTTCTCAGAGCTTTACATTTTGTACTGACATTTTCATCCACACATTTATTCACTCTTCATAGTAATCTATTTAGGGCCTTCCGTAGTTTGTTACACTTTTTTCAGGATACCACATGTCCTGATAGCTCCATTAGGATTTGCGTTGCAATTAGCTTTCAAAAAGGCCAACACTTTTTGACAAGTCAATTATACCACTCAACATCAAACTCATTCTCATCTATCAGAATTTCATCAATTTTGATCATATCTAACTCCTGCAGATTTTCATCGATGATTGCTTATGATATGGCTATATGTTAGACATAGTCAACTACTGACTTCAAGCTTATACTGTGTTTTCCTTTATGCACCACTTCAATCACTAAATAATCTCTTGATCCTCAATCAATAACCCTATAGCCATTAATGGTCCCAAAGTGCTCTAAGGTAATGAAGAAACAGCCTATCTGGATCTCTTTACAGCCATGTCTATATGTAGCAACAACCAGACTATCGCTTTGGAAACAACCATTCAAGTTAATTAAGTAGTGCTGTACTAAAGTGTATAACATTAATACAACACAACTTAATTAACTTGAATAGTCAATTCCAAACTGATATTCAGAACATGTATAGAGTGATATTAAATCACTTTGGCATATGGGGCTTTTTTAAAAGAAACATTTTAAATGCACATTTGTTCCCTCATAAAAACTACTAGGTTAAAATCTACCAATGTTTGTTATGCTTGCTGTTATATTGGACTATCTGAAATCTGGTAGAGCTAATCTGCCAATTTCTTGGGGAAGATACTATTTCTCTATTCCAATCCTTGGTTGTTTATGTCTGCACAGAAATGAGATGATTATAGCCTCCAGTTTTAGAAAAGTTTTTTTTGTATAAGACACGCAGCAAAGTCCCTAACAAAAAACTGAGTGGAACTACATTTATTTCATGAAAGAAGCCCTCACTATTTATGCCTTGGGCAATCAATAACATCACTCCAGTAATTTTGGCACTTTCTTCAGCAATGGTGTATAACTTAAGTGGAAATCAGAATATGCTTCTGGCATCCAGTTTCCAAATATCTCTTGGGGTTTTTATTGTTGCTGAGTTGGAGGGCCGGGTAATACTTCAGCCTGCATATTAAATAGCAGTACCTCAGTGTTTAAAACATTTAATTTATATCCGCTGAGATTTGTAAAAGTAAATATTGTATTGAAACTTTACATGTTCCACACATATCAATAGCTTTAATCTGGTTGCCCTCATTGGGAAACAACCTTTACAACGCAACTTTTACAACACACTACCATTACAACGAAACTTTTACAACGCAAGATCCATTATAACGCATGCCATTACAACAGAACCATTACAACACATGACACTACAACGCACACCACTACAACGCATGACTTTACAACGCAGTCATTGCAACACATACCATTAAAACGCATAACATTACGATCCAACACTTACCCTACTGTTGCACCCCCTGGAGATAGAATAGTCATTTTTACCCCTACACTATCCAACACTTACCCTACTGTTGCACCCCCTGGAGTTAGAATAGTAATTTCACCCCTACACTATCCAACACTTACCCTACTGTTGCACTCCCTGGAGTTAGAATAGTAAATTTTACCCCTACACTATCCAATACTTACCTAAACATGCAATGTAATGTTATGCGTTGTAATGGTATGCGTTGTAAAGGTATTATGCGTTGTAATGGAATGCGTTGTAAATGTAGTTTTTTAATTTTCGTTGTAATGGTATGTGTTGTAATGGAATGGGTTGTAATGGATGTTGCGTTGTAAAAAATGCATTGTAAAGGTATGCGTTGTAAAAGTGTGCATTGTAGTGACATACATCCACCCTCATTAGAATAGATTTCAATTTTGGACTTGTGTGAACTGCCATTGTGAATGGTTCTAGGAATACAGAAAAAAGAATATGAGACATTGGAGAGACTTGCCTGCCCTCTTGTTATGTTACTGTCTTTATAAGTGTATTATTTAGTGTTAAGCAAACTGAAGATTTAGAGGCCCATTCACAGTGGGCCTCCATACTCACGGCATGGCCCCGCACTCAACACGGGCCTCCAAAATGAGTACCTGCATTGCGGAGGTCCTGTCACTAGTGTGGGTCCCCCAGCCACGACTGTGAGGCCACTGACATGAGTGCGGAGGCCCTTATTGAATTGACCCCTTAGCATACAACGAGGCAATCGTCTTTGTCTGTGGGTTGGGAAAACCTATTTTTTGTGGGATTCTGAATAGAAAATCCCAAATGACAAGGGCAAATGTTTTTTCTGTATCTAGAAAACAAATTGCACTAGGGTTGCTCAAGATAGAAAAATAATCAAATGCTTCGACTACAAAATGAGTACTTGTATATAGTTGGCAAGTTGATACAAAATCATTTTGATCCAGGGGCAGCAGTAGAGTAGAATAGGCTAATTTGTGAGTAGTTAATAATTTAGTTAGGATTTTATAGTCACTATTTAGCCGTTTAATAGGATAATGGGAAGGCTGGTCTAAAGGGCTTTTATGCTATTTGGAAAACATACTAATATGCTCATGTGAAAAGCTGCTGGTATTTCTTCACCTGTTAGACTGTGTTCAAATAGCCTTGTTAGCAGGAGGTTTGATTCATATCTCCGGCTGATTTACAATTAAGTAAATTAATAACTACTGTCATCAATTCTTTTTGATTCAATGGAACTATTAGGTTATATAAATCCACTATTGTTAGTGGAGTGTCTAATGAATGCACATTTTTGATGATATGTTGCATTGAGGTATAAGTTTAAGTATGATAAATGTTTTCAATTTATTCTGAGATGATCCGGCCAATCTCTTTATATTCCAATGCAATTTACCCTCTCTTATTTTTGATTATGGAACTAATAATGTTTTTAATATTAGCTGTTCTGGTGCGTCATGCAAAAATTATAACCGCTGTTTCCCCTTCTTCCTAAATTTACTGTCCTTAACTTGTATTATGTTCTATCCCCTACTCCATTAAATCTACTCTTAAATTAATTCTTGACACTTCAAGTTGTGTGAAGTGATATCTGGAGTGTATTTGATGTAAAGCCTGTTCTACTGCCTTTAAATTATTTTGTAGTGAATCTAAGTGCTGCAGTTTTACTTTGCAAGACTGTGATTGATAAACTATAATTTCCTCTCTTATTGTAGATTAAAGGTTTACCATGCTATTTCTGGGATGGAAGAGTCATTATTATTTATGAAAGTACTATTCTCTTCTTAATATATACAATAAATTGTGTATCACTTAAGAGACTTTTGGCCAGTATCCTTCATGAGGGAAGCTTCTCTGTTACTGTTAACTCAATATTAACGCTGTGTGATCGGAGAAGTAATTTGGTAAAAAAAAAAAACTATTTCTCCCACCATTTGAGATGGAATAAGACATCTATCCTAAAATTGGATTGACTACATTTGGAGAAATAAGTGTGTAGTTTATTGTGTGGGTTTTGTACTTTTCAAGGATCATGCAGTCCTAATTTTTATTTAGCTAAATTGATGGCTTTTGTAAATTTAGATTTCCTTTGACTTTCCTTGGAGTTCCAAGTATCTAGTCTTGTTGATAGAAGAAAGTTGAAATCCCCTTCTACATTAATAATTAATATTTCTGTTAGGTTAATAAAGGGACTGGTATTGTCCTTTCTAGACTCATAATAAGAGGCAGAAGTGAATATTATCATAGCTTCTTGTATTGCTAAGGCAATGCAGCATCCAGTGGTGTCATTAGCAATCTTTGTAACAAAGACTGGAAAGCTGTGTCCTAATAATATTATAACACCCCTATGTGCGACTGAGGTCCAGAAATAATATGCCTGTTTGACAGCTGAACTGCTCCTTTTAGATACAGTGTATTTAATAATGTGCGATTCATGCACCTATATACATGCTGGTTTCCATATAAGCAACAGGGACAATATTGTTTTTTGTTGGTGCAGGTATTGAGACCATTTGTATTTAAGGAAATTATTTTTACTTTGTCCACACTTATTATATGCGATGTGTGTAATTGTGTGATTTCTTGCAATACAGCATGTTGTTACCGTCGAGAAAACCATTCCCCCCCAGTTACTCCAGAACTTCTCCCATCCCCCTCTCCTTCTGAACCAATCCACCGGTGCCTGTAGGATCCATACCTTACCCTCACCCCATTCTGCTACTATGTGGATATGCACCTTTTTACATGAGAAAACCACCCATTATACACAGGTGCTCTATTTTGCACAACTTATATTCCAGCTGGAACTCCCCCATGAGCCTACCTACCGCCTTGCAAATCCAACCTTTTGTGATCATGTGTATAGACAAGCACCGGTTCTACTTCTACTTTATGCTGCATTACTCTAAGGGTTCTAATGGTTCTTGTTAGACCTTGCTTTTCCCGGGGGTCTATACCCACACTTTTTGGCTTCCTGTTTTGGACCCTGTTTTTGTTGGTGTTATGACTCTGGGCACTTTACTACCGCTGATCAGTGCATATGCTATCCCTGTAAATTGTGTTTATGGATTAATGATTCCATGATTGGAATATTTGATTTACTGGTAAGTCCCTAGTACAGTGTACTCTGTGTGTGCCCAGGGCCTGTAAATCAAATGCTGCAGGTGGTCCTGCAGTACTGATTGTACCACCCACAAGAGCAGCCTGTAAATGTAACTCAGAACTGCCACTGCAGTATCTGTGTGCAGTTTGGTGCTGACATGTCAACATGGCAAGTGCACCCACTTGCCAGGCCCTAACCTTCCATTTTCCTTCATGTAAGACACCCCTCAGGTAGCCCCATGGGCAGGGTGCAGTGTATGTAAAAGGTAGGACATGTACTGAGGTGTGTGACATGTCCTGATAGTGAAATACAGTCTCATTTTTTTACTATTAAAAAGCTATCTGTCCCATAGGATCGCATGGGAGTTTATTTATAACATCTTACAAATATAATTTCACAGTGGGACAAGATAGGAAGATGGATTATAGTATGCCTGAACTCAGAATATACAAATGCATCCTTTAGTAAAGATGATTTTTATATTGTGTGTTTGAAAAAAACAGTTTTAGAAAGTCAATATTTTCTTGCTTAGCCATCCTGTGTGCCTCTGCTGGTTTGTGGATTCACTGTCTGGCTTTGGAGTGATAGGTTCAGGGGAAGTGCATTCTCTCAGACAGCCACTGGGGCGGGGGGGTGATGTGTGTCCTGCTTTCCTGAATGAGTCACTAGACCTGGGCTGCATTTAGAGTAGGGGGGAGGAGATTTATTTTACAACTGAATGGGCCTGGTCTGCTTTGGACAATGCTGTCTCCACCTCCTGCTGGGCAACTGCCTTAGAGGACAGAGCTGGTTTTGGCTGGCAAAGAGCGTTGCTGCAATCACAGAAAAAACTAATTAAAAGTGGGGCACAGACCACTGAACATTAGATTACTTCTGGAATTCAAGAGAAACCTTTGTCAAGTAGAAACTGAAGGAGAAGTACTGCACCTTTTCTGTGTGCTGTCTGGGGTTGGTCTGCAGTAGCTGTTTCTGCCAAGGAAAGGACAACAGCTTTGTTGTATGCTTTGTCTGCTGCTTGAGGATGATGTCCAATGGCTTGAAATAGAACTTTCCTCCTGTTCTGAAGTCTCAGGAACACAAAGACTTCACCCGCAGCACCCCTGAACATCCTTGCTGGGGGTTCTGACCGGCCAATAGGTGCCTGCTGCTGTTCTGGGCCTCTGGAGGTTGTTCCTGCTGTTGGGAGCTGGAAAAGCGATGCAACTAAGAAAAGCACCATGCATCTGCATCTGATTTTGATGCATAGCCAACGTGCGGAAAGAATTCCATGCATCGTCATCGTGCCGCTGAAGAAACTGATGCATTGCCTGCCCGCGACAGGAGAAATTGCAGCACGTCGCATCAAGTGCACCAATCCACGGAGTCTGAGATCACCACACAGATTCCGACACAGGCCATGCTGTGTGGTAGCAAGAACCAATGCAACCATCGCATCGAGAACTGATACATCCCTGATCCCCATGCATCGCCCTGGGGAGGCAAGTCTACAAGGACACTGGGACCGCAGTAAGAAACCAATGCATAACATCCCCCTGTAGTAAGAAAGCAATGCATCACCTCCCCTGGAGTAGGGAAACGACACATCACCTTCCCTGCGTGTAAGAAACTGATGCATCACCTTTCCTGCAGCTGTTCTCATGTTTATATAACGCAACTATCAGCAGTAATGATCATACTTCAAGCTACAAGCACCCGGCCATCCGATGGAGAATCAAGGCCTTGGCAAAACTTCCATTGGTATAGATATCCTAATGGTAAACTGTATCTTTGTTTCTTGAATCTTGTCATTTCAGAAGTTCTACTCCTTTCATTTATGCGGGGGCACCAATATTTTTAGGCCACTGAAGTTAGAACTCGGTCCTGACGAAGCACCCTGAATCTCCCCCTGAGACCATTAAAGAGCGAAACATGTTGACCAGAACATATGCCCACTAGGTACATAGAGTTACCCAGCTACCAAGGGACATAATACTCCTTAAAGCAGCACCATACACTTTGTTTTAATAATGACAGAAGGATCACCTTAATAAAAATTAACCACTCTCCCTCCAGTCAATTCTAATACACCTTCTAGGTCTTCATTGCCACTTACACCCACGCGCCCATATCATTTCATCAAATGATCTCCGAAAAGGAGACCCTTCGGGTGACCCGTAGGGCATTGGAACGCCGGCCCGACGAGGAGCAAGAGCCCAATGATGAAGCATGACATCCTTCGGTTTGTGTGAGGGCATCAAGATGAAGACACCCTTCCCCCCACAATTAGAGTAGCACACAACGAGATTACCTCTTACTTCCCTTCTTTCTCTCTCTACTTAAGAACGGTGACTCCCTTTTGGTATAAGTTTCACTTCAGGAGCACGGGTCACCGGACCTTTTCAATAGCTCCTAGAGTCCAGCTCTTTTGATAAATAGAATTATTTAGCATGGTGGATCAGCTGAAGGACCTACTCTTTACTCTTTCCTACACTATCTAACTCTACAATGACAGAACAGATAGGTCTAAGCTATGATGATGACATAGTGTCTGAAATCATGAAGACACCTAGCCTCATAGGAATGGAAGGCTCAGCCTCAACAAGTACCGTTCAAGGTGACTGGAACAATATAGCCGCCCTCAAAACACAACAGGTAAAATTAGCGATGTATGGAGCAATCATTACAGAATATCTGCGGGCCAATATAGCTCCATATGGCCTCATCGTGTCGGTAGCACCATGGATATGCCTAGATGGTATAATATTCAGGAAGGATTGGAGCCAAATAGCTTGGCTATGCATACGTGACTGGCTTGTACTTATAATTAGCAAAGCCAAACACCTATCAGAAGCCCTATTAATAAAAATAACCATTGCAGAGAATGCACTGAAAACAACCATTACATTCTGCACCTGGGAGACACGCTTGGCTGAGATAAATACCAAAATGAATGACCATAAAAACTACCTCTTGCAGAGGAAAGTCACCAAACTGCAAAAAGATATCAAACATTTTGAGAGGGAAAATGTGTACCAGTACACTAAGGAAGACTACATGACAAACAAACAAGACACTTCGTCCGACGATGAATCAACTTCCTCGACAAGATCAAAAAGATCTATCAGTAATTCCAGTAACGTGAGTTGGAAGAACTTCCAAGGAGGTTCAGGACTACTACCAACCCGTCCAATGTTCAACTTCACATGCAGCGCCCGGAACATCCTTGCTGGGGGTTCTGACCTGCCAATTGGTGCCTGCTGCAGTTCTGGGCCTCTGGAGGTTGCTCCTGCTGTAGGGAGCTGGAAAAGCGATGCAACTGAGAAAAGCACTACACATCCGCACCTGATTTTGATGCATCGCCGGCGTGCGGAGAGAATTTCATGCATCGTCATCGTGCCGCTGAAGAAACTGACGCATTGCCTGCCTGGGACAGGAAAAATTGCAGCACGTCGCAACAAGTGCACCAATCTATGGAGTCTGAGATCACCACACAGATTCCGACACAGGCCCTGCTTTGTGGCCGCAAGAACCAATGCATCGTGGAACTGCGGCTGAAGAAACCAACGTAGCACCGTTGCCACCATCGCACCGAGAACTGATGCATCCCCGATCCCCACGCATCGCACCGGGGCGGCAAGTCTACAAGGACACTGGGGCCGCATTAAGAAACCAATGCATCACCTCCCCGTGTAGTAAGAAACCAATGCATAACCTCCCCTGGAGTAAAGAAACGACGCATCACCTTCCCTGTGTGTAATAAACTGACGCATCACCTTTCCTGCAGCTGTTCTTGTTTTTGATTTTGACGCATCCAATGTACTTTTTGTTAAAAGGGTTGCATCTATTGTTTGCTACCGACTGTTTTACCTTCTAAGAAGTTTATTTTGATAACTGTATTGCAGATTTTTGTAATGTTGGTCTTGTTTGGTTTAGATAAAGATTACTTATGTTTCCAAACTGGTGTGGTGTCCATTTTGAGTGTTTTCACTGTATTACTGTATGTGTGCACACATGCTTTACACACTGCCTCTGAGATAAGCCTGTCTGCTCATGCCAAGCTTCAAAGGGGTGAGCAGGGGTTATTTTAGAAGTGTTCCCCTTACTCTGACGAGGAAGAAGTGTTCCTACTTGGACAACGGTGCAAACCATTGCCAACAAGAGAACCCCATTTCTAACAGGTCTCTTCATTTTTCTTTCTTCTTTTCCCTCTATTGGTTCTCAGGTCAGAAGTCTTGTGCTGTGAAAACGTAACTGAATATCTGAAGTGTACCGTCTGCCAACACTTTCAATTGAGTAATTTGTACGAGCGTAGCTTGTTCCCTTGCCAATAGGAACTCTGGTATTAACTGTTTCTGCTTCTAATGGTGTTTCGAAGTCTTGAATGACATATCAGGGTATATTTGTAAATGATATTGTCTGTCTATCCCGAATGACTTCTTCTGCATCTGTTTTGCCTTGGTCATAATTTTTCTTTTTCTCTGTAATCCCCAAAGTTAACAATTGTTGTTCTTGGCTTTAAGTCAGGCTTGGACCTGGATAATGGAACCTGATGTGTTCAAGAGTAGTATGGGGTGAAACTTTTGTTCTTACAACTTCTTTTTTTTTAATCAGCAGCAGGATTTGGGTTGCATTCTCCTTAGGTGCAGGTTTGCCCACCTTACATTCTTTTTTGATGTGAGGGCACGTATTGTGCTAAAAATAAAAAGTGTGAAAAACAAAAGTGCCAATAACAACAGATGCTCACATTCAGGTTGCTTTCATTGGTCATGCATTATCAATTTGCCACAATACTAATAGCATTTGAATATGCTGCTCAACATTTAATAAAATTTGACGAATAACCCGGAGCAGAAGCTGCAGATAATTCCCAACTACTACTCATAGGGTGTGATTACCTGTAGTAAAAATAAGGGAAAGTACATAATGAGGTTATTTAGAATGCACAACTGTATTAAAAAAATTAACTTTGCTTTATTAAGAAACATTTCTGCCTTTAAAAGGGGAAAATCATGGTAGTTATTCTATTCTAAGTGCAACTAATAAGTGTAAATAAAGGGTCTTGATTGGAACCAAAATATTTTTACCCTTCATGAATAGAATATTATATAAAGAATGTATGCCCTTAGCTGGTGAGGTTTTTCACCCCAGTGCTAAACCCCTATTTGGATGTTTAGGGAATTCAAAATTACGTTTTCATAACTTTTTTCTACACATGTTTGTCCATTTTTCCATATTCTGGGTACTCTAAAGTTTCCAAGGATTTACGTAATCCTGTGGAGAACACCCAAACAGTAGCCACCATTTTGCAAAATATATTTTGTTGGGTGTGGGTTAGTGCAAAAAGGGAAATTGTGCTGTGCAAGAAAGTGTATATGTTTTTCCAAAAATAACATCAACATAAGATGTGCTGTGATGAGATCGCCATATTTTCAGGTTTCAGGGACAGACAGAGTGATTAGAAATATTTTTTACCAGAGTTTTTGCATATGTATAGGCTTTCCTATTTTCAGTTTCTATTTTTGGTACATTCTGGTGGGGTTTTTCCAGTGTTTTCAAGTGATTTCAATACCATAAAAAAACAGTGGTTATAAGTGGTTAATCCTATTAATCAAAAGAGGGGGGCTCTGGGCTCTAGGATCTATTGAAAAGGTCCGGCGACCCGCGCTCCGGAAGTTAAACTTATACCGAAAGGGAGTCACCGTTCCTAAGTAGAGAGAGAAAGAAGGGAAGTAAGAGGTACTCTTGTTGTGTGCTACTCTAATTGTGGGTTAATATAAATGGGGTGACCTGTAAGACCACTGGACCCAGGTAAACAATGGTACATAAACAAATGGTCACAGCGGAGAGTTGATTTTGAATTCAGGTATGTGGAACAAAATTCAAATGCATTAAACAATTCAAACGTCACTGCATAAACAAATGATTTCTTAGGATTTCATTTGCATCACAGAATCAAAATTAATCCAAACATAAGAGTATGCGATTAAAGAACATTGATACACATTGGTACTCGGAAAAAAAAGAAGGGAGGGGGTGGGGTTGGAGAACACATAAAAGCTATCAGCTCACAAATATCCCAAACCCCGAGAATATTCCTCACATAAGCTTAATATAGAGTATACCACTCTAAGATGGCACCCACAGTAATAACAAACACTTGCCAATCAATCAAGTGATTAAACAATTATTGCCCCACCCGGAAGGAGGCTACTCCTATGAAAGAAGACAGGGCTTTCACTTCTCCACCGGAGGTGACAGCTAGAGGCACACAGGTGGAGGTACTAGTTCCTAGAACGATAGGGTGAGGGGCAGCCTGTTCTAGTTGCACATTAGGATGCGGGGTCTCCAAAGAGGAATGGGAGTGTGAGTGGAGAGAGTGATACTCCTGTGTCTGTTGTGCCCTCACACACCATTGCAAGTGTAAAGCATCATCCCTGGGCACTGCTCCTCGGGGGGTGGCGCTGTAGTCCCTCATGGGCCCTCGTGGAGGGCACTTTGATGGAGATCTTTTTAGGAGTTGCCACGGTTGTGCATGTGGGTGCGTGGGCCAAGTGCTGTGGGTGAGTGCAGATAAAATAACCAGTTGTTACCCTAGCGTATTTATTAGAGGTCCAAAGGGTTAGGCTAATGTTTGAACGGGGATGGAGATGCTAATTATGCAGCTAGAGGGGCAAAAAAACAAATTAATTCCCACTTCTCTCAACCCATGTGTAAAAGTGATGTGGTGTCTAATTGTGAGGGGTCGACATGTTTTGCGCTACTCTGTGGTCCCTAGTGGATCCCAGAGCGCTTCATGAGGACCGTGGAAAAGAAAATAAGAGGGGAGGAATAGGGAAAGGGCACCCTATATTCCTCCCACGCCTTCAATGAGGAATAGTTGCAATGTTAAAGACACATGGCTTATTTGTATGTTTGTTTGGTGCAAACCCTTCCCTGAATAGAATAGGGGAATTCATTCGTTTTTCCCCTCTATATCTGCATAATTAGCATCTCCATCCCGTTCAGATTTTAGCCTAACCCATTGAACCCTCTAATAAATACGCTAGGGTACCAACTGATCCTTAAAGTTAACATGGGCACATTACATTTTTCCACTCAAAACCAACACTTTATTTCACCAATGTGAGTAGTTGTGTATTTTTGGCATAGGCTCGGTTGACTCCCAGAGGAACCTACGAAACCTAGACAATTCTAAAAGCTATGCACCAAAGGGAGTCCAGGGTGTATGCCTTGCATAAAAACCATGTGTTTTCCTGCTAGCACTGCCCTAGAAACCACAAACTTTGGCATAACAAATATGAGTTTCCTCAAATTCCTGTGTTAGAAAGTTCTGGAATATGCAGGGCTCCACAAACCCCCGTCTCATTGGTATATAGTGGCTTTCTACCTCTGCCAGTTTGCCCTCAATATACCTCCTATGGGGAACAGAAAGACTGTACTGACCCTTTTTGAGGGGTTTGCCTAATGCCAGAGTGGAAGCTTCCTAACCATTTTTTTGCCTATTTTAAAATGATTGATGTCTAGTGGGATTTCTACCATTTGGGAGTGGGCAGATTATGGGCAAACCGCAATCAGTGCATCTTCCTATCTGCCCCCCCCCGAGGAGGGGGTATCGCACAGTGTCAGATGCGCTGACCTCATCCCTTTTTTGGATACTGTAAAATCCATGGTATATAGTGGGCCTCTCTACCTTCGTGGGACAGACTCGTGGCAAACCACCAATCCCCCATGAATGGAGTCAGAAGAACCGCATTGACACTTTTGGGGAGGGGTCATTGTCTTACGCCAGGTTGGGCCACCCACCCACTTTAGTTCTAGTGGGCTATCTACTCTCACAGGGGCAGTTTGGGAGAAACCCCCCAGATTTACCGCCCAGGGAGACAGAAAAACTTTATTCAACCCTTTTTGGACGGGAGGATGGTCCTATACCAGGATAAGCTGCCCCTTCCTTTTTTCTTTCAGTTCTATTCCCTGATGTCCAGTGGGCAGTCTGCAGTGGGGGGATACACACCTCCATCAACCCCTGTGGGGGCAGAAAGACTGATTGTGTCCATTAGGAGTGCACCAAGACTTTTGGCCAGGTTGCCACTTTTCCCCTAAAACAATATTTCTTGAATTCTAGTGGTGTGAATCCCCACTGGGAATTAGCCCATATGGGTGATCCACAAGCAGAGATCCAGAGATATATTGGGAAAGGTGAGATTCTAGGTTTTCCAATCATACATCCACCAAAGAAATCAGTGCGCAGGGTGCTGAGATATGCCCCCGAGCACCATTACAAGTGAAAGCATAATGAGACGATTATCTAACTTTGATTTCAGGTTTACAGTAATGTGGGCTGATTGTCATCAGTGATGTCACTGACCATGTCATGATGATGTAATATGTGATGTCATCAGCATTGCATTGCGGGGATGCGAGTTATAGTTAGCTGAACTAACTATAATGGGGAATTTCTCTGGTTTTGTACGAGTGAAATGACCAACTAACTATAACTTTCCCTAAAACCTATGTTTTTTTCTGTGAATTTCTAAGTTTTTTAAATGCTAATTTCTAACTATAATGTGCCTGAAACCTATGTTTTTTTTCAAGTAATTTCAAGGGTTTTTTAAATGCGTTTCTAACTATGCCTACAGAGGTAGAACATGTAAAGAAAGAAGAAAAAACGCACAGAAAGAAGCAAAAGAAATGGAGAAAGAAGCAACAGAAATCCACAAACATGAAGAAAAGTGCAGGAAGAAGCAAGACATGTGCAGAAAGAACAAACAGAGGAGCAGAAAGAGGCCTTGTTGCAAAATCATCTGTGGTAACGGACTCTGACTAACCAGGCCTGCAGGCCTAGAGTCAGTGCTATGCTAAAAGACATTAAGAATACAGTGAAAACACCTACATACACTAGGGAACACCATGCGTTGGGGTACCCCTGTGATTAGCATGACCTCCTCTGTAAAGCCCTAGTACGTGATAGGCCAGGGGAATTAAAACTACCTCTAAGTCAGAGGTGCAGAAATATGCTACTTTAACTAGTAGTCGCGTTTGCAGAGTGGTGGAGAAAGGGTGCTGGGCGTCCAACCAATGCTCAGGAATTCCTCTGTGTAGGACTTACAGGAGGTACCAGGAGGGATTCTTGGCTGCCAAACTCCCTCAGCACTAAATTGGACTTCATCCCCCATCTCATAGTCTGCCATGAGGCACGTTTGCAGAGTTATAGAGAAAGGGGGCCATGGCCTCCGAAGATGTCTTAGCAATTCCGCTGTGTGGGACTTACTGGCGGTAACAAAAGGGGTAGTTGGCCCCCAAGGACATCCTTAGGGGCCAACTTCCCAAACTATTACCTCCAGTCTGTCCCACACAGCAGCACTGGTAAGTACTCGTACCAGGCCATGCCCACTTTGCATACCAGTCTACAAATGCGCTCCCTGGTCCGCTCTTGGATGGGGATTGAAGTCCCCTTCACTGCTGTGGGTCCTTTAGGGGCCAATTAGTCTACCTTTTAACTCCAGTAAGCCCCATGCAGTCTCATTGGTGAGAGGTAGACAGAGATGTAAAAAGGGTTGTGGCCTGGACCACCTCTCTGTAATGCAGCCCTGTGGCACTTACTGGAGGTACCTGCTGGGCTAGTTGGCCCCCAGGGACCCTCAGGATTGAAAGGAATTAATTCCCCAACTGAAAATGCGCAAAAGGGCGTGTTTGCACACATGCCACCTCAGGTCCCCCCCCTCCCTTCACCACTAAGGAAACGCATTCTGTGGCGAGTTTTAAGTTGGGGGATAAAGTCCCCTTGAATCCTGAGGGTCCCTCGGGTCCAACTAGTCTGCGAGGTACCACCAGTAAGCGCCACATAGCTGCATTGCAGAGAGGTGTAAAAAGGGGCATGGCCTGGACCAAGTCTCTGCAACACAGGCCTGTGGGGCTTACTGGAGGTACCTGGTGGGCTAGTTGCCCCCCGGGGGCCCTCAGGATTGAAGGGGAATTAATTCCCTAATTTAAAATGCACACATATCACCTTAGGCAGCGCCCCCTTTCTTCACCACTAAGGAAACACATCCTTTGGCGCGTTTTAAGTTGGGGGATAAAGTCCCCTTTAATCCTGTGGGTCCCTGGGGTCCAACTAGGCCACGAGGTACCTCCGGTACGCGCCACAGAGCTGCGTTGCAGAGAGGTGTAAAAATGGGCGAGGCCTGGACCACCTCTGTGCAACGCAGCCCTCTGGTGCTTACCGGAGGTACTTGGTGGGCTAGTTGGCACCAGGGACCCCAATATTGAATGGGAATTAATTACCCAACTTAAAACGCACCAGTGTTGCTGGGAGGGGGCGGGTTTTTTAAAAATATTTTTTGGGGGAATGGGGCTGTGTGAGCCCCCCTTCTTTTTCTTTTTTTGGGCCCTGGGGACCCAATACCCCAGGGCCTGACCTCCATTAAAAAAAAATATATATATATATATATTAACGGAAAGAGGGCCCTCCAGTAGCCAATTCCGACCCCGGGGACCCCATCCCCGGGGCATGGCCAAATATTTTTTTTATGGAGGGCGCTGCGTGACCCCCTCCTGAGGGCTCTATTGGCCCCAGGGACCCCATCCACCTGGGCCAGCCTTTATTTTAAATAATCTTTGGGGAGGGGGCCACATGGCCCGCCTCCTGGACCACTTCTAGCCCCGGGAACCCCATCCCCCGGGGCAGGCCCTATCCGATGGAACTGTACGGGAGTCACAATGCCCCCACGGTCCAGACAGCTCCCCGTGTCCTGCGGGAGCCGGCATTGCTTTTCCACATGGGGAGCTGCTGACATGCAGCTCCCAGAGTAGAAAATCAATCTGCTTTGCTTCAGTGAAGCAAGAGCAGGTTACCCTGCAGGGCGGGAGCCGTGCGGCTCCTGACCTATCATTGCAAACTGCAGGACACCCCAGGACACTGCAGGAGCTGATCCTGAGTGGTGGCAGTCCCCAGGGCCATCAAGGGTTCCAGGAGGGGGGCGCGCAGCCACCCTTCCACCTATTGTACAGCTCGGGGAGGTGGCGGTCTACAGGGCATGTGAGGGGGCTCGAGCCCCCCACACAAGTATATTTTTTTTAAATAAAAGCCCCGGGAGTGGAGGTCCCCAGGGCAGGGGGGGCTGTGTGCTCTCCTGTGATTATAATTAATAAAAGCCCAGGGAGGTGGCGATCCCCGGGGCTTCACTGAAAATAAGAAGCCCCAGGGGACCGCAGGGGCCGTGTGCCCCTACAAATATTTATGGAAAGCCCCGGGGTGGATCAATTACATTAATGAATGCCCCAGGACTTGGCCCTCCCAGGGGCTAAATATTAATGAAGTGCGGGAGACCGAGCTACGTTTTTCAAAAATATTTTCAGACGAAATTTGCGCTGGGTGCGCAAATCTCGCCTATTTCTTTTTTTTCTTAAGAAATGCTTTTTTGGGCCCTGGGGGTCCTTGTGTGACCCCCTGAGCAGGCCTTGGGGGTCAGGGTATTTCTACCCTGCCCCCTTTTCTTTTTCTCACCTTTCTTTCCTTGTTTTCTTGTGCCTCGGTTACCAAGACACAAGATGGCTGCCAGCAGTTCCTGGTTTGGAGTGTTGACTGCCAATTAGAATAAAGCTTGTGGTCTGGAGGGTCCGCGGATCCACCACGCCTCTGTATATCGAAACTGTTATTTTTTGATTTTTTCAGCAACTACTGAACGGATTTACACCATTTAGAAAAAGGGCGCTTTCTGAACCAAGCACCACCTTTTTGCCAAATTCTGTGTAATTCCGTTCAGCAGTTTGAGCTGTAGTCGTGTCTAAAGTTTCCTATGGGAAAATCATTTTCCAACCTCTTTTTTTTTTATTTCTCAGGAACTACTGAGCGAATTTACACTATTTAACAAAAAGAGTTCTTTCTGAAACAAGGGCTACATTTTTGCCAAATGTGGTGTAATTTCGTTCAGCAATTTTGGGCTGTAGCCATGTCTAAAGTTTAAAATGGAAAATAATATGGAGAAAAGAAGTTTTGGGACGCCCCTTTTTACTCAGCCCCCGCTGACTGAATCACCCCGAATCTTTCAGGATAGGAGCTGACCGGAGCGCCCCACGAGTTCTGAAAATTTTGCAAAGATTAGTCATCCTGCGCCAAAGTTATTGGGAAAACAAAAAACAGTTTTCCTATGGAAACTAGGTCGTAACTATAACTACCTACTTCCGGCCCCCAGTAGGTAAAAAAAAACAAATATCTATATATATATATATATCCATATATATATATATATATATATATATATATATATATATATATATATATGTATATATATTTATATATATATATATATATATATATATATATATATATATATATATATATATATATATACATTTGGTCTTATGTACTCATGTGATTCAATAATACCAATGAGATGGTGCACCAAAGGTATAGGAAGTGCATCTTGTGTGTGCATATTAACGTTGTTCCTTTTCAGAGACATCTGGATTGCTGATAGTAATCTTCTATAGGTTTCAATTTTAAGGTTGTGCGCTGAAATGCATTTAATGCACTAATTCGCCAGGGATTAATGAGAATGAATCATACATGTGTTTAATGCTTTCTTTATAAATTGTGACCAGTTGTCGTCTTTTGGTTAATAATGCATGTATTAGTTTATTGTGCCACATATAAGAGTACAGCATGATTTAATGGATTATATGTAGGTTGTAGAATTAATATGCACTTAAAAAAAACTGTTCAGTTAGCATGATAGTAGGCTTTAAGCTTACAGGTGAGACATTTAATATGTGAAAGTTGTTTTTCTGCATGTTTTTCTCCTCTGCAGGTGCAGATCAAACACATTCATTAGCTAGTACAAAGCACCGTATTTCAGAGATAGAGAGGCAAGGAAGAACTTGCAATGGCCAAATAATGTTAATAAATAACCAAGGTAGTGTTATCAGTTGGTACTATCAGAGGAAGGGAGGAATCCTAAGACACCTTGGAAGCGGAGACTAGAACCTGGCAATAGCATTTGAGGCATCAAGGGCCAGATGTAGGTAGGCTTTTACCGGTCGGTAACGGCCGAATTCGGCCGTTACCGACCGGTAAAAGAAATTTGAGATGTAGGGGGCAAATTATTACAGAATCGGTAAATTTACCGATTGGTAAATTTACCCATTCTGTAAATTACGGAATCAGTATTTTTACCGATTCGGTAATTTTGAGATGTAGGTGGGACTCTACTGAGTCCCACAAGCCTTACAGAATCGGTATTTTACCATCAAATTCAATTTGATGGTAAAATACCGATTCCGGTGTGCATGCACATGTGTGCATGCACACCTATTGGCGTGTATCTAACAAGGACCCCCTGATTATATGAATTTTGTAGTTCCTAGGTCAGGGAAATTAATACAATCGAAAAGTAGCAACCTAGGCAACTAATTTCTCAAACACATTAATGGTGAATTAAATGAACAATTGGCTGAGACTGACTGTAAGACTTAAGTGTTTTTATTTAACAATTATACAATTAATAAATCATTATTAAAACGCAATCATAAAAATTAAAAATTCATACAAGATTTCTAAAAACATATGAAAACATGAGTAAATTCATCAATAATAAATCAGTGGCGAAAAATGAGTCTCTACGCGCGTTTCGGCGTCCAGCGCCTTCTTCATGGAGTAGCCACACAATTTCTAAAGAGTGAAAATATACATAGATTATATATACATAGTGACAAAGTATATGCAATTTATACAAGTTTAATAATATCTTCAATTTTAGTCTCTACAGCCATTTAGTCCAGTTTATGTTTAACAATCAAAAAAACAACAGTAGTTTCCATTGTTCAATTATATTCTTGTCATTTCCTTACATATTCTCTCTGGGTCCAAAAAGACATTTGTCTTAACTTGGGACTTGGAAAACGTGGGATAAGAGACTACAAAATCGATTACCATATTTTTATGGCGGATTTCCTACTTCAGTAGTTTGGAAAGCATTTGATATGCTTAGGATGACTTACAACCATACAATTGGTCTAGGAAAAGATAAAAGAATGGTCTTTTGACGGCTCATTTATGATGCTATATTGCTGAGAAAAGACGATCAAATGACATGAAAATTAATTTAACTAGTTTTTATATAGTCTAAACGCATTCAAATTGTTTGTTTCTCTTGTTTTGTCAGTGTTGTTCTTAAATAATGATTTGTTATTTACGTCTGTAATACTTACAATAGAGATCACTTATTTGACACTGGTCAAGACGGTTCTCTACTTTTTAGGTGAATCGTTTTGGATCCCGTGTTACAGGAGCTTGGGTATAAAATTATCTCAATTATTATTTTTATTTATATATCAGATGAGAGCGTCAGATTACAGGTATTGGTTAGAATTGTTTTTACCTGATTGACCAGGACCCAAGTAGTGAATTCCTGCTGGCCGGAGCCCTTTAAATGGAGAAATGCCGGATAAGATTCCCTAGGTCGGAATCAACTTCAGTGGCGTCTGGTATCTGTTTAAAACAGGGTTTGAAGCCAGAATTGTATCTATTGGTTATGATCTTTGCAGTAATTTAATTGAATTCAGTTTCTTGCACCATAGTGGACTTAGTTTATCTAGACTTAATTTTTTGATCTTACCTATAGTGTCTGTAAGTCTTGATTTCTTTTTCATTAGCTTCCTTGTTGATCTTTGATGTGATCAAGGGCTACTTTTAAGTTAAAACGTGATATTCTAGGGGTCCAAAAAAAGAGAGAAAAGGAGAGAGTGCAGAAATTATATCTATATCTTTGGACCAATCAGGCTAGGGTATTTCTTTGACTCTTTTAATCTTACCAGTGGTTGTCAGGTCTTCTATTTCAGAGAGCGTGAATGGTGTTGACAAGGTATTCCAAAATAATGGCTGGATGGGGAGGTGATGTTAAAAGATCTCCCTGCCTGGGGACATGAAAAGGGAAGTATGTTAAATTATCTTTTATTAAATGGCTGGAGAACTGGAGTACTGCTATTTATTCCTAGCGTTTTCTTGCAGCGTCTTACCTCACGATGATCGGCAAGGCTCACTATGTCCTGCGGCAGCGGGATAGTCCGTCTAGCGATGTGGTAGGTCGGAAAAAGACTGACAAACTACCCGACGGTGGAGCTGTTTATGTATCTTGGATAATTGATGCTAATTGCATACACCCTTGTTGTTTCACCGTGAGGTGTTTCACTCGCGGTTGTTTTGGGAGGGGTTTCCCTTGTAAACACCTGATGGTGGTTTGGCTCCCTTCCGTGATTGGAAGTGAGGCGCCTTTCTGTTTAGGTACGTGGAGAGTGATGATGGACTTCAATCTGTAGTTTTTAGTGAAGCGGGACGCGCTTGTTTAAGTGGTTTAGCGTATATGCGAAATGACAGCCTTTGAAGCTGTAACTGGAAGTAGAAGTTATTGAAACAGCGATTTGAGCATTTATAGTACAGCTGATAATAAGGGAAAGTGAAAATACGACAGGAATGCATATAGATAAATATACCTTCATGCTGATATTATTTACGTTTGCAAGTGAAGACAGACTTCGATTTCTACAGTTTGGAAAGTATATATTTCCATAGGTGATTTAGGAGCCTACAAAGAGGTTGGTGGTAAATGTAGCGATTTAATTATTTACAAAACATATGATTCTAGGGAGAAATAAATCCACGCAGGGAATGCATATAAATGATTATGTTTTCGCGTTAATATCATTTACGTTTATGAGTGAAAACTGACTCCAATGACTGCCTTTTGGAATCAGATGTATCATTTAGGCGATTTAGGTGCCTATAGGGTACTTGGTGGTAAGGAAGGCGCTAAAAATGTACCTAATTCTGAGGATTTGTAAACCCCTGAGGGTGAAGTTTTTGAGTGATTCTACTTTGCAAGTTTGTAATATTTGTGTTTATAGGACAAGAAAGCCTTAGCTTTCTTTATTTAGAAAGTAGATTTCTTCATTATGACACTTAGGCGCCTCTAATGTGGTGGTCTATTGAGGAAGTGAAATTTCCAGGATGGGATGATTCCATTGAATTTTGGTGAATCACATAATTGTGACAATAGTGAATTCAATCGAGGCAACCTATTATTTTTGGGGTATACAGAAATTAGCCTCTGTTCTCGATAAATTATTTGTAGATTGTAGGCTGTTCTATATATATTCTTTTTTGATTTCGTGTTATGTAAAGGGGGGTTGCTTACTACATTTTTAACACTATTATTATAGTTCTTGCCGTGTTTTTTTGGGGGGGGGTTTATTCCATTCTGATTAATAAGAGCATTATTTATATTTACTGGGGGGTTGTTTCGGGTTTTTTCAGGCGTCTAATTAATTTACAGGACAGTGATTTTTCAGGAAATGGCGTGTTCCCACGGAATTTCATTATTCATTCCCTGGCGGAAAGTATTAAAAATAAAAATCCAAAAGACTTCCCTTTTCTTTCGGATTGCTGTACCGCCTTTGGAGTCTGGGGTATGGATTTTTTCAAGAATCCTCCATTTGAATTCATCTGCACAGTGGCCCTTCTCTATGAAGTGTTTTACCATTGGGCATGCAATTTTTTTGGTTCTTATCGCCGAGCGATGTTCATTCAGGCGTGTCTGGATCATACGCGAAGTTTCTCCCACGTATCCCAGAAGACAGGGACATTGTATGAAGTATACAACGTTGGTTGATTTGCAGTTCCACATTTCTTTTGCTTTTGTTTTGTGGCCATTGTGTTCGAATTCTTCGCCTCGTAGAATGTTGCCACATGAGTTACATGAGGAACAGGGGAAGGTCCCTATTATTGGATTATTTGTTAAAATTGATCTTTGACTGAAATTCTCTCTTTGAGTATTATTTTGAAAGCGGGAGTGAACAATGAACTCTTTTATATTTCTGTTTCTCTTGTGAGCGAAGAGAGGTTTCGCCAATTTCTGTTCACTGGTGCAGTTACTGTTTAATATGTGCCAATTCGAATTTATGACTTGTTTAACCTTTTTATTTACAGTGGAGTGTTTTGTAATGCAAACTAATTGGTCAGTGGATTTAGGAGGTTTGGTTCGCAGGAGACAGTCTCGGTCATAGTACCTTGCTCGCTTGTATGAGTCTCTCACTAAACGGTGAGGATAACCTCTATCTATAAATTTAGTTCTCATAACTATTGCTTGCTTATCAAAGTCATTCAAGTTCGTACAATTACGTCTGACGCGTAAGAATTGAGAGAAGGGTATGCTATTTTTTTGCGATCTTGGGTGGAAGCTACGATAGTGTAGTAGTGTATTCCTAGCTGTAGGTTTTATGTGAAGATCTACTTTTAATGCACCTTCTTCGTTTGTGATTTCAATATCCAGAAATTCTACTTTCTTGTTGTTGATATTGGAGGTGAAGTGGAGGTTCGGCCCAGAGTCCACTTCCAAGGTCAGTCAAGAGGGAATTACCAGCCCCAACACCATCATCAGCAGGAAGAACCACAATTTGTCCGCGAGACCCGAAGCAGACAATATTGGAAACAAGGCATGTAATTCCAATCTTTAATCTAACAAAATCAGAGTTAGATAGCCATAGTACTAACCTATTATCTAAAGGTCTATCCTACGTCCCACACTCCACACTCAATCTATTTGAGTTGTACTGTGACATAATTTCCTTCTTCCGGAAAATCCGGTTGAAAAAGTTTTTTGCTTTAAACAATACATCAGAGGAAGAACGTCCCCTCATAAAACCCCTCTGTCTCCCATCCACTTTTAGCCCTGGTCTAGAACAAGTGGGACCGGAAGTTGCTACCTTCGAGCTAGTAGTTTTGAAAAAATTAGATCAGGCATTAAGGTACATCCCGAAACCAATTTATAACCTAGAAAAGGAAGAACACCAAGCCCTAACATCTCTTTCCCACAACAAAAACCTAACCTTCAAGGGATGTGACAAAGGAGGTGGCATAGTAATCATTGACACATCCGAATATGAAAACAATATGCTCAAAATGCTGGATGACCCGACGTTTTATGTCCCTTTGAGATCGCATTCTCTAATAAACTTATCGCGGAAAATTATGTCCTTAACTACAACTGCCCTTGAAGACGGTTTTATTAATGTCAAAGAATTCGACTTCCTGAATCACAATCAGGGAAAAACTGCGTGTATCTATGGCCTCCCCAAAATACATAAGCACGCGAGCAACCCCCCGTACCGTCCCATTGTCTCCACCATAGGTACGGCAACTGAACCACTGTCCAAATATGTGGACAATTATTTGCGTCCATTCATTCCCAAAATCGATTCATACATACGCGACACAGGTCACATGATACAGAAAATTGAAGGAATTTCTTTTAATTGCAACAATGAACTACTAGTCACCATGGACGTAGAGTCCCTATATAGTAATATTCCCCTTACTGATGCCATGAAAACCACGAGTTGGTTCATTGATCTACACAAAATTCCCTGCCCAAAAGAATTTTTGCTCGCTTGCCTAGAAATTGTATTAACAGAGAATATATTTGAGTTTGGATCCCATATCTATCGCCAAATCAAAGGTGTAAGCATGGGTGCCTCGGTAGCACCATCGATAGCCAATATCTTCATGGCAGCCTTCGAGAAGGAATTCATTCATAATGAGATTGCCCCCTTTTATGAGTCTATCTCCCATTGGTCCAGATACATTGATGACATCTTTTTTGTCTGGACCGATGGGAGAGAAACTCTAGAGGAATTCCTCCAATGGATAAATGCAGTAAACCCTAACCTCCACTTCACCTCCAATATCAGCAACAAGAAAGTAGAATTTCTGGATATTGAAATCACAAACGAAGAAGGTGCATTAAAAGTAGATCTTCACATAAAACCTACAGCTAGGAATACACTACTACACTATCGTAGCTTCCACCCAAGATCGCAAAAAAATAGCATACCCTTCTCTCAATTCTTACGCGTCAGACGTAATTGTACGAACTTGAATGACTTTGATAAGCAAGCAATAGTTATGAGAACTAAATTTATAGATAGAGGTTATCCTCACCGTTTAGTGAGAGACTCATACAAGCGAGCAAGGTACTATGACCGAGACTGTCTCCTGCGAACCAAACCTCCTAAATCCACTGACCAATTAGTTTGCATTACAAAACACTCCACTGTAAATGAAAAGGTTAAACAAGTCATAAATTCGAATTGGCACATATTAAACAGTAACTGCACCAGTGAACAGAAATTGGCGAAACCTCTCTTCGCTCACAAGAGAAACAGAAATATAAAAGAGTTCATTGTTCACTCCCGCTTTCAAAATAATACTCAAAGAGAGAATTTCAGTCAAAGATCAATTTTAACAAATAATCCAATAATAGGGACCTTCCCCTGTTCCTCATGTAACTCATGTGGCAACATTCTACGAGGCGAAGAATTCGAACACAATGGCCACAAAACAAAAGCAAAAGAAATGTGGAACTGCAAATCAACCAACGTTGTATACTTCATACAATGTCCCTGTCTTCTGGGATACGTGGGAGAAACTTCGCGTATGACACGCCTGAATGAACATCGCTCGGCGATAAGAACCAAAAAAATTGCATGCCCAATGGTAAAACACTTCATAGAGAAGGGCCACTGTGCAGATGAATTCAAATGGAGGATTCTTGAAAAAATCCATACCCCAGACTCCAAAGGCGGTACAGCAATCCGAAAGAAAAGGGAAGTCTTTTGGATTTTTATTTTTAATACTTTCCGCCAGGGAATGAATAATGAAATTCCGTGGGAACACGCCATTTCCTGAAAAATCACTGTCCTGTAAATTAATTAGACGCCTGAAAAAACCCGAAACAACCCCCCAGTAAATATAAATAATGCTGTTATTAATCAGAATGGAATAAACCCCCCCCCAAAAAAAACACGGCAAGAACTATAATAATAGTGTTAAAAACGTAGTAAGCAACCCCCCTTTACATAACACGAAATCAAAAAAGAATATATATAGAACAGCCTACAATCTACAAATAATATATCGAGAACAGAGGCTAATTTCTGTATACCCCAAAAATAATAGGTTGCCTCGATTGAATTCACTATTGTCACAATTATGTGATTCACCAAAATTCAATGGAATCATCCCATCCTGGAAATTTCACTTCCTCAATAGACCACCACATTAGAGGCGCCTAAGTGTCATAATGAAGAAATCTACTTTCTAAATAAAGAAAGCTAAGGCTTTCTTGTCCTATAAACACAAATATTACAAACTTGCAAAGTAGAATCACTCAAAAACTTCACCCTCAGGGGTTTACAAATCCTCAGAATTAGGTACATTTTTAGCGCCTTCCTTACCACCAAGTACCCTATAGGCACCTAAATCGCCTAAATGATACATCTGATTCCAAAAGGCAGTCATTGGAGTCAGTTTTCACTCATAAACGTAAATGATATTAACGCGAAAACATAATCATTTATATGCATTCCCTGCGTGGATTTATTTCTCCCTAGAATCATATGTTTTGTAAATAATTAAATCGCTACATTTACCACCAACCTCTTTGTAGGCTCCTAAATCACCTATGGAAATATATACTTTCCAAACTGTAGAAATCGAAGTCTGTCTTCACTTGCAAACGTAAATAATATCAGCATGAAGGTATATTTATCTATATGCATTCCTGTCGTATTTTCACTTTCCCTTATTATCAGCTGTACTATAAATGCTCAAATCGCTGTTTCAATAACTTCTACTTCCAGTTACAGCTTCAAAGGCTGTCATTTCGCATATACGCTAAACCACTTAAACAAGCGCGTCCCGCTTCACTAAAAACTACAGATTGAAGTCCATCATCGCTCTCCACGTACCTAAACAGAAAGGCGCCTCACTTCCAATCACGGAAGGGAGCCAAACCACCATCAGGTGTTTACAAGGGAAACCCCTCCCAAAACAACCGCGAGTGAAACACCTCACGGTGAAACAACAAGGGTGTATGCAATTAGCATCAATTATCCAAGATACATAAACAGCTCCACCGTCGGGTAGTTTGTCAGTCTTTTTCCGACCTACCACATCGCTAGACGGACTATCCCGCTGCCGCCGGACATAGTGAGCCTTGCCGATCATCGTGAGGTAAGACGCTGCAAGAAAACGCTAGGAATAAATAGCAGTACTCCAGTTCTCCAGCCATTTAATAAAAGATAATTTAACATACTTCCCTTTTCATGTCCCCAGGCAGGGAGATCTTTTAACATCACCTCCCCATCCAGCCATTATTTTGGAATACCTTGTCAACACCATTCACGCTCTCTGAAATAGAAGACCTGACAACCACTGGTAAGATTAAAAGAGTCAAAGAAATACCCTAGCCTGATTGGTCCAAAGATATAGATATAATTTCTGCACTCTCTCCTTTTCTCTCTTTTTTTGGACCCCTAGAATATCACGTTTTAACTTAAAAGTAGCCCTTGATCACATCAAAGATCAACAAGGAAGCTAATGAAAAAGAAATCAAGACTTACAGACACTATAGGTAAGATCAAAAAATTAAGTCCAGATAAACTAAGTCCACTATGGTGCAAGAAACTGAATTCAATTAAATTACTGCAAAGATCATAACCAATAGATACAATTCTGGCTTCAAACCCTGTTTTAAACAGATACCAGACGCCACTGAAGTTGATTCCGACCTAGGGAATCTTATCCGGCATTTCTCCATTTAAAGTGCTCCGGCCAGCGGGAATTCACTACTTGGGTCCTGGTCAATCAGGTAAAAACAATTCTAACCAATACCTGTAATCTGACGCTCTCATCTGATATATAAATAAAAATAATAATTGAGATAATTTTATACCCAAGCTCCTGTAACACGGGATCCAAAACGATTCACCTAAAAAGTAGAGAACCGTCTTGACCAGTGTCAAATAAGTGATCTCTATTGTAAGTATTACAGACGTAAATAACAAATCATTATTTAAGAACAACACTGACAAAACAAGAGAAACAAACAATTTGAATGCGTTTAGACTATATAAAAACTAGTTAAATTAATTTTCATGTCATTTGATCGTCTTTTCTCAGCAATATAGCATCATAAATGAGCCGTCAAAAGACCATTCTTTTATCTTTTCCTAGACCAATTGTATGGTTGTAAGTCATCCTAAGCATATCAAATGCTTTCCAAACTACTGAAGTAGGAAATCCGCCATAAAAATATGGTAATCGATTTTGTAGTCTCTTATCCCACGTTTTCCAAGTCCCAAGTTAAGACAAATGTCTTTTTGGACCCAGAGAGAATATGTAAGGAAATGACAAGAATATAATTGAACAATGGAAACTACTGTTGTTTTTTTGATTGTTAAACATAAACTGGACTAAATGGCTGTAGAGACTAAAATTGAAGATATTATTAAACTTGTATAAATTGCATATACTTTGTCACTATGTATATATAATCTATGTATATTTTCACTCTTTAGAAATTGTGTGGCTACTCCATGAAGAAGGCGCTGGACGCCGAAACGCGCGTAGAGACTCATTTTTCGCCACTGATTTATTATTGATGAATTTACTCATGTTTTCATATGTTTTTAGAAATCTTGTATGAATTTTTAATTTTTATGATTGCGTTTTAATAATGATTTATTAATTGTATAATTGTTAAATAAAAACACTTAAGTCTTACAGTCAGTCTCAGCCAATTGTTCATTTAATTCACCATTATTGTGTTTGAGAAATTAGTTGCCTAGGTTGCTACTTTTCGATTGCATGCACACCTATGCCATATGACAGGCAGACCTGCCCTTATGGCAGTTATGCCTGCCACTTGGCACCCGAGCCTCTTTTGGGGGTGCCAGAGGGTGTCAAAGTGACACCCCCTGCACCCTTGTGACATTCGGTATTTACCGATTCGGTAAATACCAAATCGGTAATGCCCATTCATTCCTATGGGCTTCAAAGCCCATAGGAATGAATGGGCATTACCGGTCGGTATTTACCGAATCGGTAAATACCGATTTTTACCGATTCGGTAAAAAAACATCTGGATGTACCTACATCTCCCTGCTTCTATTTTACCGATTCATAAATACCGAATCGGTAAAATTCGGTATTTATGAGTCGGTAAAATAGATTTACCTACATCTGGCCCCAAGTTATTACTAAGCCTGGGCGTCCGAATCGGCTACGCCCACGGAGTAGGCGTAGTGTTGCCTCCTACGCATTTTGCGTAGACAGCGTAGCCGGCAACACTACGCCCACTCCGTGGGCGTAGCCGAGTCGGCCGCCACCCGCCTCCCTCCCGCCCTCCTCTACATACATTATTTAAGCAAACTACCCTTAATAAAACAATTTTAAATCACTTACCGTGTCTGGGGCTCGTCCGGGGCTCCCTCTTGGAATAGCGTCCCTTCCTAGATACCAATGCGCATGCGCGGCCGCCCCGCATTTCTCGGGAGAAATGCGCATGCGTGGCCGCCCGCGCATGCGCATTGGTATCCATGACGACGCGATTCCAAGAGGGAGCCCCGGACGAGCCCCGGACACGGTAAGTGCTTTAAAATTGTTTTATTAAGGGTAGTTTGCTTAAATAATGTATGTAGAGGAGAGCGGGAGGGAGGTGCGTAGTGGGGCTACGCGGAGTGCGGGAGTGGGCGTAGCTTCTCGCCCACTCCGCGTAGCTCCTCGGAGCCCCATTACGCCCACTACGCCCAGGGTTAGTTATTACTTGAGAACTGGAAAAGCACTATGTTTTGTGTATGAGGTCATATTTTTCGAATGTTCTTTGTGCATTTTAATTAGTGAAACCATCTTGGGGTTTGTTAGATTCCCTTTAGACTTGGAGAGGTACAGACCTCTCTTGTAATCTCTGTGCAGCTTTATGCTATAAATGATTCCTTACCTATAAAACTTCTACTGAGTTTCTGATGCTAACACCTTTTGTGCTTCCTTGATTCAATAGGGCATAGGTCTTCAAACTGTGGGGCAGACCCCCCTGGAGGGGAGCACACTTTCACCCCACCACTTCACTTCCATTGTTGCTTCAAGGCGCAGTAGGCTGAAAGGGCTTCAGCCGCTGCCTTCGTGTTTCTCAGCTGGAGCTGCTGCTGAAGCTTGAGCTGCGGAAAGCTCGGCTGGGTAGGGTCTGGAGGCTTATCTCCGGCACGCCCAGGCTGGGCCTGCCTGGCTGGATTTCCGCACCCCTCCCACTACACACTCCGGTCTCCCAATAAAGAGAGTGCGGAAAGACACGTTTTCCAGGAAATAAGGCTTTCCTCTCAAAGAGCAACATGTTTTACCATAATGAGCAAATATTAAATATGTAAATTCTCAATATTATTGGTCGTCTTCTTTTAAAAGAAAATGTTGTTTTTTGGTGTGGAAAGGGCACACATAAAACATATCAGAGACATTATACAGCATTCACACACTTCTTGATCAGCTGTGTCATTATTTCTCTTAGGCTCCCACTTAATTCCTCAAACTGAATTGTCTTGCTTTCCTTCATTGTGAGCATGCCCCTAACAAAGTCTATATGTGGCAGTATAGTGCTTCTTCTATGTCACTGTCAGTATGTGCCATTGTGGTCTTTCACTTGTTGCTGGTTGAATGTTAAACTCCTGTCCATCTATATCGCTCATGCTATCCCCCTTTATTCTACTTCTTTTAAGTTGATGGCTCTGTGTGCCACTTTGGCCCTTCTTAAAAACTGCCATTTGTATGTGCCACTGTAGACCACCTTCTTTGTTTCTGATTGTTGTACTTCTTAAATATATCACTTTTTTAGAAACCGTAAATCCAGTCTTGCTGATATAAGTACTGCCACATTCATTATTATTTTTGGTATTTTCATCACAGTTACTTTACAGTTGTCATAGGTGCTGACTTTGGTGCTTGGGACCCGGGTTTGAGTCCTGGCATCGGTTCAACTTCATTTGAAGCTGGGCAAAATCAACTAATTCACCAGTGACATACGAAAAATGAATTTGGCCTTGATTAAAGTCGCTGGTGCGTGTTTAACATGCTCCAATCCCTAGAGCTGAGCCCACAAGCCCAATATAACAAATATTCTTAAGTATGCCTAAAATCTGTCCTCACTTCTTCTTCATAAGCCAACTATGCTAACAAATTGACTCTTGGTGCTGCTAGAGAATACAGATGCATATATCCTCTTGAATGACTTATATCACATGTGTATGATGTAAAATTCCCCCTTGGACTTCTTGGAAAACTGTGGCTGGCCTCCTACTGGCATTATATAGTAGAGGAAAGTGGGGCACCCAATCTACCCTTGGAGGCCTGGGCAATGTAACTGTTAGTGGGTACCTATGCCTGTAAAGGATTTAATTCAATAACTCATTTATCTCAAAATAAATCTACCCTCTTTGTTTGTTTACACTAAATAAGTTTATACCTTGAAAAATTCACACCTGTTTCGAAATTGTTTGCCGTAGATTTATTTTGAGATAAATGAGTGAATTGATGTATTGATTGTACAATAGGGAGCCACTGGAGTGGGCCTAATAGTACATTCATTTGTTTAAACGGTTTAAATTAGTTTATTTAAGGAAATCACTTGCAGGCATAGTTACCTACTAACGTCTACTGGCATAGCAATACCTGGCCCTGCTCCAATTAATCGCAGATTTTTCAATTGTGTCAGAAAGCATGTTTTGTAGAACGCCTTTTTCTGATATCTTGTCTAAAGGCAAGGATGTGGCGTAACAGCTAGCTGACGACTGGGTAGTTGGGGAACCAATTCTTGGTGTCTGCTCAACATCCTGTGATTCAGGGCAAATCACATTCTTTCTGTGCTTACAAAAAATGAACGTGTCCCTGTGTAATGTTATAGATGCTCCTGTAAAGCACTCCAATAACTTTGGGTCATGGTCGCTCTATATAAAACTGCAAATAATATGTTACAAAATGTTGTGAGCTCTCCCGTTTCCAGGTACTGCTTAAGACTGGAAGTGGAGCACAACCTAGATGGCAGAAGCAAGAATCCATCCACACATTGACTGTCTCTATGGAGATAAACAGGCACACCCCTCACCTGCGTTTCGGGAGTGCTTTTACCAATCTATCCTAAATTGTGTGTTTTATGTTAAAAATAAAGCACCGGTGTAATTGTTTGTGCTATTTTTTTCTTGGAGACTTTTCATTTGAACTTTATATTAAGTACATGCACTACAAAAACTTCAGTTTATGAAAGCCTCTTACTTTATTTAATGTTATTAGCCCTATATGACCTGATCTCTGCAGGAGGGACGGCCATCAATGATGCACAGTACCAGCTTCCAGAACTTTTTTGTCAGGTGGTGGTGGTGGGGAGTCTCGACGTATAAAAAGGTTTAGATGGGTGGGGGGGTTCAGGTGACAAAAGTTTGAAGACCTCTGCAGTAGGGTTTCCCTTATCCTTAGGCTTGTGCAGGGTTTAGTATATACTAAAAATCTTTTCCATGCATGGGGAGAAGGATTGAAACTATTCGTCTAGTCATCAAATCCTTTTCCTTATGGTTTTGTACTGCGGCCATGGAAATATGTATGTGCTCCTTGCTGTTGAGGATCACTATTGTATATCGCTTCTGTCTTGCTTTGATAATCCTATACATTTATAGCATGTTCTTGAGACTTCTATTTTGTGGTCATAATGATCACACTGTACCTGGAGATTCAAACTTGTTGTTAACTCCTTTTACTCTTAGGCTACTGTCAAGGTCTATTGACTAGCGTTAAATTGGAGGAATACCCAGAGTGTTTTCATATATATATATATATATATATATATATATATATATATATATATATATATATATACGTGGCGATTGTATGTGCAGAATTTGTGCATGCTACATGTGTGCCCATGAACATTGCAATGTGTGTCTGTGTAAGCCAGGGTCTATAGTGCTGTATGTGCATGAGTAAATTCACTTAAAGAAAGCTTTGTCTACTGGCTTTGTCTACTGGCTTTGCCAGTATTATTTGGAGTTCAGCTTCAGTGTGAAACGCTGCATGTGAAATAGTATTACGATAGTTGTTCGGCTGAATGCCGCAGTATCGCCTTTGGAAAGCACAGAAAAACTATTTAATGAGCAGTCGGATTGTTAATTAGTCCTTGGCCGCTTTATAAAACATATATGGTTGTGTATTTGTGTTCGAATGCTAGATTCCTGTATGCTGTTTCTTAAGTATTCAGCCCCTCTTGACAGCCCTTTCTCTTCCATTGCGTTTGAGTGGCCTTGGTACGTACAACATTTACTCTTTTGTTCCTGTGGAGGCCGAATGCATTTCAGAAAGTCCTGGTAACAATGCCATATCTCTGTATGTAAACAAACAACAGTAGACGGTGGTGATGGAAAACAACAGCTAAGGTTGTTGATGGAAAACAACAGCACAGGTTGTGATGAAGAGTTGCAATGTAAAATGAATCTCCAATGCCCAAATACAAAATAAGCAAGAGATAAAAGCCTGTCATTCACTGATTCTTTTTACTCTTTAGTGAGAAAGTTACCGTGATAATCTCACACACAGAAGGAGGCACAGCTACCATTAGGGTGGCAGGTGCAGTGGAATCAGGGCCCAGAGCCCTGAGGGGACCACTGATCATTAATAATGCTGTATTTTACTAGCCCAACAGCAGTCAAGGGGGGCGTTTTCCATGCTTGTATCATGGCTCTTGGCATCTCTGCTAAGCTATTTCTCACTGTGCTTTATTAAATTGTCAAATTATTCATCAATATGACAACTATTAATCTGTAGACATCCTGTGATTTAGTAAAACACCACAGTTTCTGGGCACAAACTGCATGCTGTATTTTTAACTAATTAGGGAAGCTGTGTTGAATTTGATGAGTGCCGTGTTTTGTACTAGTGATTGGATACTTTTGTAAGGAGTGCATAATTGCATGCAGGAAAACAAATTTAGGTTAATAATATGTGAAACAGCTGTGCTGCTAAGGTATTATGAGCAAACAAAAGTTTGAAGATGTGGGAAATACTTTTAAAATCAAAGTTTGACTTGTAAACCATGTTAGAATCACACCGTAGAATACGTTTAAACTGCTTCAGAAATCTTTTCATATAGAGAATGACATGTAGGAAAAATGTGTCTGTTACAGGGCCGTTTTTGCAGCTTAGCTGCAAAATCGGCCCTTTAACAAACTCGGCCGAAAACCGGCCCCGGCAAAGAGCTCGGTCTCACCCCCAACGGCCAAGCACTTTGCCAGGGCCGGTTTTAGTTCCCAGTCCGGCCCTGCACTGGGACACTTTCAGGAGTTCCTGTCTGCAGGTTGCCTGCTTTTCTTCAGAGCAGCAACATGCAGGCGGGGAGGGGCCTTATCAGATTCCAGCTTCACCCATTACAAAAGCAGAAGTTAAGTGCCAGGAAACTTACGGTGCGCTCTACAAATTCCACTTAAGATAAGATAAGATAAGATAAGAAGCCGTTAGCCCTCTTTTTGGTAGATTTTCCTGAGTAGGAGCTTTACGGAGGCTCCTACCTAAATGCAATGGAGGGGAAACAAATGCTCACATCTTATCACTTCACAGGAAATTAAGAGGGAAATGCTTTTAACTTTGTTCAGCCGCTGCATATAAGACATATGCACGCACTGTAAGAATGTCAGATGTGTTGGTCGCCATAGTACCACACAACGAAGAATTTAAATACCACTATTTTGCTTTATTTCTTTTATAGCGCTTTAGCACTACTCATCCCAATGCAGGATGTCAGGTCCCTTTCCAGCACACATACAGCTTATACATTGACAATAAATCCCATGTGTGAACAACGATATAAAATGTGTATTAGATAAAACAGTGAGGATTACAAGGTGTAGGAGCCACATGTCCTTCAAACGTCACAGTGATATATTACAAGGATTACAATTTATGAACTGCAAGCAACAAAAGGATCTCTGTCATAAAAGCAGCAACCCACTTACTGATTTGCAAAAATAATAATCTGTCATCTGCATGTTATATAATGTGCTTTCCAGGAGACATATTAACCCTCTATGCTACTTTGATTCCAAATTAGTACTAGCAAAACCCAGATCTCTCCAGCAAATAAATTATTATCCACATTTATCTTACCATTATTATTATTTCCTGAGATTTAGCTGGCACACAATTAACTCTGCAGCAACCCCATAAGATATTTTAATACACAGGAATTGTTACCAATTAAGCAGGTCAGAATTACTGCCACATTTATTCTTGTTGCAAATTTCTTTGTGTCAGGGTTTAAAAAACATAAATGTATAAGTGGAGACCCAGATTTTGCATCAGGGTTGCGTCAATATTTTGGCAATGCAAAATCGAATTTGTTGAAATTGTAATGCACTCAAATGTACACTTGAGAGACCTGCAAAACATATATGAGGTCTTAAGATCTGCTGTCACTTCCTATGAGGTCATGGGTCGTGATGCGACTACCTGTGATGCCATATGAGATGTCACTTCCTGTAACTGGTCCTTGCTTGACGTCACGTGCCGTGATGTCACTTCCTGTGATGGTACATCCATTCTGCCTAACTTGTTGAATCCCCCCACTTCTATATTTAGGACTTGAGCCCTGTGAAACTGCGGTTAAGTAATTATTCTCATCAAAGCAGCTGTTGTCCAGGTGCCAAAAATTAAAGCAAGCATTGGCAAATCCAGTAGTTCTTTCCTTTCTTACAGTGTGACAACATACCAGATTTAACTTTTATTTTGCTCCATATAACAATGTCTGATAAATTGCCAGAAAGGAATATTGTCCTTAAGACAAGGAGGATGGTTACAGTTAAAATGGAGCATGGTGTTCCTGTCCGTTGGTTTGTTATACAGTTCCACGCTCAACGTACCCTCAGTATGCTTAATTATTATGTCTAAAAATTCACATCTATTTCTCTCGTTTTTAGAGGTAAATTTTAAGTTACTGTCGCCTAAATTTAGCCAATCTATAAATGGCGCACTCTCTGGAATCTCAAAAAGAAAGTTATCAGAGCAGAACAACATGCCGACTTCTTAGTAGAATATTGCAAAAATTGTATAATACCCAAAGGCCTACAAGTTAATAACGAGCCAGGGATTATCATTAAAAACAGAAAGTTCATTGAAAACTGGACCTTAGTGGCTAATCGCTGTAGTCGCGACTGGATGTTGTTAATTATAGAAACAGCATATGAAGTACTTGTTGTAGAACGGAAAGACATAGAAGATCTTGAATCTAAATTGCGAGAAAGTACAGCCCTTGATGATGCCAAACAAAAATTGGATGACATCCAAAAAGAAATTTCTTGCTACACAGATTACTTAGTGAATAAGAAAACAAATAAACTAAGAAAAGATATCAATATTTACAATCTAGAATATGTCTATCCGTATCTACAGAAAGACTTCTATGAAAGACCGAGAGAAGTCTCTCAGCCACGTAGACAGTGGCAACAACAACCCAGAAATCAGCCAAAGAAAAGAGTTAGGTTCTTTGACACATCTTATACCAGCTCTGACTCTGAATGTGAAGTACAAAATGAATCTAGGAATAATACAGAGAAAGACCCGGCAGCTATCTCCAACAAAGAAAGTCTTTCTTTTTTGGAACAGCACCATCAAAACTTTGGCCAGTCAAGAGGGAGAGGGAGAGGGAGAGGGAATTACAATCCTCAGCCCCAATTCCTTCATCGTCCCAGAACAAGGAGCATGAAGAATTGGGAGCAATAAATAAAGCGCCTATCATCAATCTCTCCAATAGAGTCTTGTCCAATACCGAAACTATCTTATTGGAAAAGGGGTTAGGTTTTGCTTACTGTTCCCCCATTGATAGATACTCATTAGAGAGGGACTTACAGAGTTTTTTCCGCAAAATAGGACTTAATGCCTTTTTCGAGGATAAAACCAAGCCCCCTAGTTGAAATCTATCTGGTCTAAAACCTAAGTCAACTTGGACTCCTCAGGTCAATATGGTCAAGAAAGACATTGAAGCCTTTGAAAGGAGTGTAGACCGTGCTATTGATGACTTACTTAAACAGAAAATCTGGATAAACAACAATCTCAATAGAGAAGAAAGACTAGCGCTGGGTAAATTGGAAGAATGCGAGGAACTTACGATCAAACCTGCAGATAAAGGCGGGAGTATAGTCCTCATGAATACTGTAGACTACAATAAAAGCATGTATAGTCTGTTAGACAATAAGGCTCATTATAGCAGTTCCAATAGAAATGAATGGACCCAGCTAAAAGATAATATCAATAGACTATTACAACAAGCGAAGGAAGATGAGATTATCTGCGAGGAAGAATTTGCATTCTTAAACAATACTAACGCGACCATCCCAGCGTTGTATGGTTTGCCGAAAGTGCATAAAAACATTAACAACCCCCCAATGAGACCAATCGTGTCGAGCATAGGATCCCTCACGGAACCTTTAAGCAAATAAGCAGACGTGTTCTTGCAACCACTAGTAACATCTCAAAAAGCCTATATAAAAGACACTACTGCTATTATACAGAAGGTGGAGGGCCTGAATTATAATCCTGATATCCAATTTTTAGTGAGCTTAGATATAAAGGCCCTCTATACGAATATTCCTCAAGACAGAACAATTGAGAAGATTGAATCCCTGTTTGGGTCCAATGCTCGAGATCTCAGCCCCCAAAAATCCTTTATTGTGGATTGTGTGACCGTTGTTCTTAAAAATAATCTTTTCCTGTTTGATAATAGATTTTACAAACAGATAAAGGGGACCAGCATGGGAGCAACCTGTGCTCCCAGTCTGGCCTGCCTTTACGTTGCTCAATTTGAAGACAAGCATGTGTTTAATGAGATGTCACCTTTTTATGAAAATGTATCTACGTGGTCAAGATATATTGACGACGTTTTTTTCATCTGGACCGGCACATTAGAGGCCTTGCATGAATTTATAGATTGGCTAAATTTAGGCGACAGTAACTTAAAATTTACCTCTAAAATCTAGAGAAATAGATGTGAATTGTTAGACATAATAATTAAGCATACCGAGGGTACGTTGAGCGTGGAACTGTATAACAAACCAACGGACAGGAACACCATGCTCCATCTTAACAGTAACCATCCTCCTTGTCAGAAGGACAATATTCCTTTTGGGCAATTTATCAGACTTAAAAGAAACTGCACAAGCCTAAAAGATTTTGATAGACATGCAGACAACCTGAAACAAAAATTTATAGAGAGGGGTTATCCAAAACGTATAGTAAGACATGCTTACAAACGGGCAAGATATTACAATAGGGAATCCCTATTTGAAGATAAAGTCAAGCATCTTGATAAAATTGAAAAACAACCTTTGATTTTCGTGACCAACTACACTTCTATCAGTACAAAGGTCAAGAATATAATTAATAGAAATTGGCACTTGATAACAAACAATAAGAATTAAAAACTACCCAAACCCCTGTTCTCATACAGACGAAACCGTACCATCAAAACAAGTTTAGTACATACATAAAAAGAAACCAAGAAATGTACTCAATTAGCCATCAATAATGCACCCCTCCAACAGGCACCTTTCCCTGTCAAGGTTGCACGAATTGTAACAGCATAATTAAGGGGAACTGTGTTTCCCATAATGGTTCTATCATTAAGATCAAAAACTTTATAAACTGTAGAACTAAAAACTTGATATATTTGATAAAATGCCCATGTAATCAAGCCTACGTTGGTGAAACCAGTAGAGAGGTACGGATAAGAATGAATGAGCACCGATCCGCCATAAGAACCAATAGACAAGGTGCACCACTCGTAGAACATTGGCAAAAAGCAGGACACACCATTGAGGATTTGAGATGGTGTGTCCTAGAAATAGTTGAATTGAATATGAGAGGAGCTGATATTAACAGCAAGAGGAAGAAACGAGAGCAATTTTACATGTCTCGTTTGAACACGGTACAGGTAGGCATGAATAGCAAAGAGGACTGGGAAAGAATAGTATAATTGTCCTTCTCCTGGTTCGCACAGGGTCCTTATATTATATGACATTTTTCCTGGGACTCTAATGTGTGTGTATATATACAAAAAAAAGGATTCTTATTGGTCCTTATTGGTTTAAGATCTTTGTGCTTGCTTTATACACGCAATGCCTTATAGTTCATTTCTAATGATGTAGCATATAAATATGAGATATTCTCTCCTTTGGGATTCATCTTGGAGATGACTGATGTGGGAGATCAATGCATCACTACCGGTACTTTGGTGGTGTGCAGACGCGGACTGATGGAGCTTTGGAGTTGGGAACTATGGGCAGCTCAGTAGTCTGTTTGTGTAAATAAAATCAATAAAAAAAGTGTGCCGGATTACGTCACGCTATATGGGCGTAATTAGGGCAACCGAACCTATGAGCATGCGCCAATAGGATACGGCCTACTATTTAAACTCAGCATTAACAACCAATAGGCTGCTTCGATGCAGATTGATATGCTCGACGTAAGACGCTAACTGAGGAGCCGTCGAACAGAGCAGGAAGTCTTGACTCATTTAAGAAAGGTAAGCCGATGAGATGCCGCCCGTAATTGCTCCCCCAGGGATAATTTGTTACCCACTCTACCCGTATCTTTAAGATAAGAGGAACACGCGATCGAGTGGCCATAAAGCGGGTTTAGTATCGTATTAGCAAATGCCAATCCCATTACATGAGACCGCGAATACTGTTTGTATTATACCCGGCCCCGTCAATGTAAGGGTAATAACTTAAATACTCGTCCTGGGATTACTATTATTTTACCCTCACTAGATCACGTCGAGTCTTTATGTTAGAGGATGAGTAGATAAAATGGCCAAAAACAATACAATACGGCGTGGTATATACATATATATAAATTCTTTTTTGAAGACTACGTTCGTGAATACATACGAACCCTGGGAGGACAGCCCCTACATAAACGTAGTCTGTGATGTAACTAGGACTAAGAGTACTACGGAAATTACAAATTCGGCCGCCCCGTCGCCTGTCGACTTTGGTGAGTAGATAGTCCCTCTAGAGTTTCCAGATAGACTTTGGACGTGATAGAATAGCATAATTAAAAGGTGTTTTTATCACCTCCTTAGGATTAATGCAAAATCTTGGAAACAAGTAGCGGCCAACCCTCTCAAATCCCTGATGAAAGTGACGTTAGGTGCTTTTGAGGTAAACGTAATGTATGAGACGGGTGTTCAGCTCATTCGCTAACATTTATGAAAATTCAGTTTATATAAATAAACTGACTCGAGAATTTGTCTCCAAGGCAGATAGAAAGCATCAACTCTACCTAAGAGCCAGATAGTTTGATACTGGCCAACGGTGATTTCAAAGATTATGACCAAAAAGGAACTTGTGTCATCGTATTTTCATTAAGCTAAAGGTATGAATTAGTTCATAATTGGGATGCTTACTGTGTAACAGGGGATGTTCTATGTTGTAGGGACCATCTTATTTAGTGGATACCTCATGTCCATCATGTCTATTTGAAAAACCTAGAGTCACGATAAGTGTGTAATTTTTGTTTTAATTGTGAATATGGGAACAATTGTGAAATTTGCATCAGGAAGTCTCTACTACAGTGTTGGCATGTCTTCATAATGTCTAGATAGTATTTAAAAAAAAATAATTATGTGCAAAAGCTGAATTGAAAAAACCTATGGATTGACTGTCAATTTATTGTGTTGGTTATTAATTACGTGTTTTTTTAACATTTAGAACTGTCCTGAAGAAGGTTTTATCTTCAAGTTAACCGAAACGCTGCGTCGATACTTGGTTTTAGCCTAACATTATATATGTTTTTTATTGTTTTTATCTTTGAGATGTAATAAATTGTATATTGGAAAAATAGCAAAATGTATGAACATAATAAATTTGTATGAATCATCTTCATTGTTCCTGTTTGACAGTTATATTATTTTTGTTAATTTGGATTTCAGTTATGCACTGTTTTTATTCAATGTATTAGAGATACGACACTGTAGAGAGTTTCTTATTGTCTTACCGCACCCATAATGATATGATTAGTTGGTTGATCATTGTATCACACAGGGACGTTATTGTGTTTTTGTTGCATTTCATTTCCCCTTGTCCCGAGTTGGATAAGTAAGGGGTCTCCCCAATTTGTTCTCACAGACCAATGAGCACAACTCATCCGTGAGCAGGCATGGCCATTGCCAAAGGGAATGTCCAAAAAAAAGGAACTCTGCACAAAAGTAACCACAACAATTGTGCAACTGTCTGTAGGGAAGATCTCACGTGTCACTGAGGAAGGGACATTCTTTCGGACAATGTCTGTATGCAAACTGCACACACACTAATCAATATAATTTTTTGTAACATTGGAATGGCACATAGATACCATGGTCCACCTCATTACCATCAGAAAAGAGACATCTTTCACAATTCCAAAACATTTACATGACACCAACTGCTAGGCACACAGCACCTAAAGCAAGTACCTGAAATGCAATAGTTCAGAATGACAAATAAAATACTTTATTCAGCTCAAAAATTAAAATGAGTAAATAAATGAGTCCAGGCTCAAAGAAGGCCAATGGCCAGTCCAAAATACTGTCCATTACAGTGGTGATGTTGTGGAGGTTGTCACCCCCAAACTTGCCTGCACATGGTGGATTTAGAGGTCTGTGGACCCATGGTGGGCATCATCTGGGTCAGTGACCGGCACCGCAGGGACAGGAGAGGGAAGGGTAGGTGTAGTGGGTGCAGGTGGGGAGGATTTCCTCGACAGTGTCTGGTGCAGTGCAAAAGGTTGAAAGATATTCTGCGCTGCACACTGCTGCCAGTTTGGACAGGCTACCACTTGACTACAGGGACACAATGGGAGTGGAGGTAGAGGGTTGTGAGTCAGGTGTACTGTGTCTGTGGCTGCGTGACTGCCATCTGTCCCCAGTCCCTGTGGGTGTGCCTACATCCCCATGAGATTGTGTGCCTGGAGAACTGCGCCTAGACTTCCGTGGTGGTGTGCTGGGTGTCCCTGGTGGTCTGCGTGCCCTTGTGATCTGCGTGTTCTTTGGACAGGTATGAGAGAGTAGGATGTGGATGGGTCTGAAGGAGGGGGGAGAGGAACGCTGCAGGAGGGCAACTGCAGCCATCAGTGTTGAGTCTATCGACGACATACTCCGACGTTGGTCAGACATGTTAGCTGACATACCCTCCATGAATGACAACAACTGTATCAGTATTGTAGTGTAGCCATGGAGGACAGTCAGCATTGATGTCTGACCAACAAGAATCTGCTGGAGTAGGTCCACAGACTCGGCAGTGAGGGCTGCAGGGGAGACAGGGGCAGGGGCTGCAGTGCCGGGGACGAAGGAGACATGTGGGGCAGCACGGACAGAAGGGACACTAGCAACTGGAAGGGTGGAGATGGGTCTGGAGGAGGTGGGGACAGACACAGAGATGGAAGACGGTGTCGCCGCGTATTCCCCCTCCACCAGGGAGTCAGATGATGATCCGTCCGTATTATATGAAGTGTCGCCTTCAAAAGGTACGGACTGTTGACTCCCCTCACCCTCCATGCCACTAGTTTCCTCCAACTCTTCAGCGCTGGTGGCACTGCGGCTGGGTCCCTCCTCCTGGTCCGTGCTCATGTCTCCTCCTTATGGCTCGGTTGATGATGCTGTGGGCAAGGAGAAGAAACAAAAATGCATCAGTCACCTGTACACATATGACACATGAGCACAAAATCAGTTGGTCACATAGCAAATCATGGCATGCATCATGAGTAACAGCCAGATAGCTCTGCACATATTTGAGACTAGTACTGACCAGTTGGTATTGACACATTGCTATTTGGACACAAGGATACCATGAACACACCAGGCCCCAACTTCAATGAGAGTTACACTTAGACGATTCTGTTGGTTTTCATGATAGCAGACCCATACAATGAAGTGATGGCACTTAAAGTTCACTAATAAAAAAACATTTGTGGTGGCCGTCAGGGCAAAGTAACCCACCACACTCACCAAGGTGACACCACACTCAGAGCCCTGTAAGTACATTTGGGTGATCAAAAATGTAAGGAATAGTGTACATCTTGTGACTCGCAATACTTCACACATTCAACATGTATTGAATGTGTACATTCTCAAACTTGTGAAGAGAACACGTATGTGCCTGCATGAAAGGACACTCACAAGGAAATGCACCCAATAAACATAGACACATTCACTGAAACAGCTGGCACCCGGTCTGATGAAACACTGGTAGGAATAAATGGCGTTGCAGATTTGCGATATACATGGCCCAACAGAGGTCTTGATGGCTTGACACACATTATTCTGTATAATTGAGAACAAAGGAGTTGCAAGACCCCAAAACCACTGTGTGGACATGTATATGCAGATCAACGCACAACCTTAATCACTAACACTGGGCTCATTCAAAAGCAGCCAGCTTGTAACACAAAATCTGCTAATGTTGTTTCCTGTGCACTACCTGGTGAGACAACTATCATGCAGGCACATAAGTGTAACTTACACAAATCGTCATATGTACACATTCAAAACATAAAGAAATAATGACTACATTTTGGGAGTGCCAGGGTACAATCATTAATGTGAATCAGCTTGAAATATGTCAGTCCTCACAGGGGCATCTGGTACCTGATCATGCAGTTGCTTGCACATAAGACCTACTGGCTGTCATGTGAAGTGGCCCACAAGTCTTAAATCTGGACAATGCTCAAGCTAATGGGCCTGCAAATGTGAAGCAACAAAATCATACCTGCATCGTGGACATACCCTCATCCCCAGGTTAAATGACAACATTAGTGTGCACACTAACACAAAACAGCGTTCCACCACAACTACATACATGTGGGGAAAAAGAATGAGGCACAATCATGTTTTGAAAATAATTACATAGGCTGTCAAAGTTGAACTAAAAACAATGCCCACCAGCACAGGGTAAGTGCATGGTGAAACATCAGCCATCCAATGCCCACACACAGGTCACACCTGGCAAGGCAAAATCAGGCAGGCCCATTAGACATCCCCTGCACAACACCCCCATCCCTCAGTCAATGTGATTGATACAGATCAAGAAGTTTAAAATTAGCATCAGGGTACACAAAACTGTGCAGCAAATAGTCCAAAAGTAACACAAGCACACCTCGTGGGGATGGCAATACATATTAGTCACAAACAAACAACCACAGATTGTTGTGAATAGGCACACAGGCACTATCCAGTGTAACCATGCACAAGCCAAATCTTGCATCCATGTTCAGTGGGCACATGTAGCAGACACAGGATTCATACAAACTATGCCAGGCTCCAATGCCACTCAGGCAGAGCCATGATGAAAACACATTGAATGGGCACAGTGTTGCATGACACACATGACTAGGAGTCCAGGGTATGTCTGGTGACTGTAGTGGGCACACTGATCTGTGGTTATGGAATGAACTGACTGTACAATCAATAACCGTCATGGCACTATGCATATCTCACAAATGATGTACATCATGTCTGAGAACACAACATGGGTCATGCATGCTGCAAGGGTGTGCATTTCAAACCTCACACTACTGTGTTGAGACACATCATCAGGGCAATCAAATATGAAGTACAAACACAGTGCACAGGTCATGGCACAGGTAAGGTACCAACACATGTCATAGACCTCCCTCCCAAATGATGAACAAATCAATGTGCAGTCTAATTACCTGGCACCCTAGAAACGTCCAAAAACACAGACCAGGGGACACATGTGGAGGAAGGGGTTGAGGGCTGAAAACGTACACCATCTGAATATGTGGAATTGAAACTACAGTGCACAAATAGCCTGGCTGACCAGACCCCCCAACTGTGGGAGTATTTCCAGGCTTCAGAGCATCTCAAGTAGTAGCTGACATACAACACTACAAACAGCCATGTACATACCCCCTTCTTGCTGCTGTCTTTGCTGCAACTGCCTATGGAGGTCGGTAAAGACCACTTCCAGGACCCGGAGCATGTGGGGTGTGAGATGACGGCTTCCACTATGCTGGCGTGGAGGTGACAGCTTCAGCTGGACCCTGGCGATACGCCGGGTCCAGCACCTGATGTCCTGCCACCTTTTCCTTATGTTGGGAATCCGCCGGCGATGGCCCCCCACAGACCTGACAGCCCTGCAAACGTCCAACCAGATCTCCCCCTTCTCGTAGGCAGTTACCCGTCAGAAGACAAAGTTAAACAACATCACTACACCTGCTTCATGTCCCAGAGACACACATGAACTACATTGATGATGAGAACAGCCCATAGGATGCTGACAGGACTTGCATCATTGTACATGTGAATTTGGCCTGTGGGCAAACCCCAATGAACTACATGCCTATGAAAGACAACAGATGGCATAAGGGGGGCAACACACTCACTGATTATGGCACACACTGTACAACACATGCAACTACAGGGTGTGGAATAGCACATGGCAAGCATTCAGATTTCCTAATCCACTTAACAACCCTCAGCAGACCAGACAGATACACCCTGGCACAGATCATTTGCCTGTCACTGACCACAGTAGGTACAACCATCACTTTGCACATGTGCCACTTCACATAGAGGTGTCACAGGTGTCATGCTAACTTTGCTAGTGGATTCAAGCAAGCCGGGCTGAAGACGGCTGTAATGCCAGAAACCGGTCCTCGGAAGCTTGTTTCCGGTCCAGGGAAGGCATGGCTTGGCAGTTCGGGCTGGACTGTTCCCATGAGGCACAGGGTCAGACTGATTTGCATATAGCCATGTCTGAACTGGGGTGGCAGAGTGGGCTAAAGAACGGTGATGGATCAAACCCAGATCTTTTGACTGGGTGTGAGTGTTTGATTGGTTTAGAAGCTCCGTCCTTCACCACCCCCTTTTGTATCGCTTTGGCCGCCATAAGTGTGGCAGGGTATACTCAGACGTGAGTCCCTTGCTCACTTTGCCACTGGTTTCAAGCAAGCCTGGCTGAAGACGGCTGTAATGCCAGAAACCGGTCCTCGGAAGCTTGTTTCCGGTCCAGGGAAGGCATGGCTTGGCAGTTCGGGCTGGACTGTTCCCATGAGGCACAGGGTCAGACTGATTTGCATATAGCCATGTCTGAACAGGGTTGGCAGAGTGGGCTAAAGAACGGTGATGGATCAAACCCAGATCTTTTGCCTGGGTGTGAGTGTTTGATTGGTTCAGATGCTCCGTCCATCACCACCCCCTTTTGTATCACTTTGGCCGCCATAAGTGTGGCAGGGTATACTCAGACGTGAGTCCCTTGCTCACTTTGCCACTGGATTCAAGCAAGCCGGGCTGAAGACCGCTGTAATGCCAGAAACAGGTCCTCGGAAGCTTGTTTCAGGTCCAGGGAAGGCATGGCTTGGCAGTTCGGGCTGGACTGTTCCCATGAGGCACAGGGTCAGACTGATTTACATATAGCCATGTCTGAACTGGGGTGGCAGAGTGGGCTAAAGAACGGTGATGGATCAAACCCAGATTTTTGACTGGGTGTGAGTGTTTGATTGGTTCAGATGCTCCGTCCATCACCACCCCCTTTTGTATCGCTTTGGCCGCCATAAGTGTGGCAGGGTATACTCAGACGTGAGTCCCTTGCTCACTTTGCCACTGGATTCAAGCAAGCCGGGCTGAAGACGGCTGTAATGCCAGAAACCGGTCCTCGGAAGCTTGTTTTCGGTCCAGGGAAGGCATGGCTTGGCAGTTCCGCTGGACTGTTCCCATGAGGCACAGGGTCAGACTGATTTGCATATAGCCTTGTCTGAACTGGGGTGGCAGAGTGGGCTAAAGAACGGTGATGGATCAAACCCAGATCTTTTGACTGGGTGTGAGTGTTTGATTGGTTCAGATGCTCCGTCCATCACCACCCCCTTTAGTATACCTTTGCTAGTCAGGCACACAGCACTGCTCACTTGTCAAATCAGATGTGTAGAGCTGATGCATACGCCATGCAGCTGCGGTGCAACACCTCACATACACACTCACCCAGATGACAAGGAACATTCAAATACTTCAATGTCCATGAGGTCAGAAACATAATTTTTTGAATATCACCACAGGTCCCCACAAGTCATGAACTTCTGTGAGTACATTCAGCTGTTAGCCTGGGTGAAACACTGTTACATCTCAGGACAATTCTGCCACCTGAATGTGTCTTGCACAAAGCATTGAATGTCACAGTAAGCACAATGCAAGTGAGGAGTGAACACACATGAACTACATCATGCTCTGCATGAGAGACACCACCATGTACAACCCCTGTGAGTCTCTCAAAACCACATAGCCTGTCTGTCCCACCAATACACAATGCCTGTTGTGACACACACACACAACAGGTGCACAGTCAAAGCTAGTGCATTCAGCACTCAACTTCTCCCCTGGTCTCCCATACAGCTTTCTGTACTGTGGTAGGAGGGCATTCAGCAGGGCCTGGTTTTCCTCATCAGAGAATGCAGGTGCCCTCTCCAACGTACGCGACATGATGGTCCAGGGAATGCAGAGACAGCAGCAGTGTGGTCCACTCCAAAGTTGTGCAGGCAAGTGCTCTCTCACAACCACATGCAGCCTTAAATATGTGCTGCTGAGGGGCTTTCAGTTTCAGGAGTACAGTGTGATAGGCCAGATCACTTTGCATACTACCTCTCATCCAAACCCTTTAAACTTAAGTCCCTGACACACATTTGCATGGTTTAAAATTTGAGCACTAGCTCCACAATCAATTTGCAACATTGTATTTTTTGACCAACTGACTTTTGCAGGACACCTGTAGCACACATCCAAATCTCAGTCTCCATGACAACCAGGCTGCATTCAGGGCCTACTACTTGTCCCATAGGTGTAACCAGAGTTTTTTTTAGATCCCCTCATGTGTACAGTGCGTTTCACGTCGTGTATGGCACGATTTCAATGGTGAACCGTCCCGCACATACGCACGTACTCTCGGGGTACGGTCTGCTCGCGTATGTCACCATTGGAATGGTGAACTGTCCCGCACACACGCACGTACTTTCGGGGTACTGCCCGCTCGCGTATGTCATCATTGCAATGGTGAAACGTCCCGCACACACGCATGTACTGTCGGGGTACGGTCCACTCTCGTATGTCACCATTGCAATGGTGAAACGTCCCGCACACACGCACGTACTGTCGGAGTACGGCCCGCTCGCGTATGTCACCATTGCAATGGTGAAACGTCCTGCACACACACACGTACTGTCGGGGAACGGTCTGCTCGCGTATGTCACCATTGCAATGGTAAAACGTCCCGCCCACAGGCACGTACCGTCGGGGTACGGGTCGATCACGTATGTCACCATTGCAATGGTGAAACGTCCCGCACACACGCACGTACTGTCGGGGTATGATTTGATTGCGTATGTCACCATTGCAATGGTGAAACGTCCCGCACACACGCACGTACTGTCGGGGTGCGGTTCGATCGTGTATGTCGCCATTGCAATGGTGAAACGTCCCGCACACACGCACGTACTGTCAGGGTACGGCCCGCCCGCGTATGTCACCATTGCAATGGTGAAACATCCCGCACACACGCACGTACTGTCGGGGTATGGCCCGCTCGCGTATCTTACCATTGCAATGTTGAAACATCCCGCACACACGCACGTTCTGTCGGGGTACGGCCAGCTCGCGTATGTCACCATTGCAATGGTGAAACATCCCGCACACACGCATGTACTGTCGGGGTACGGTCCGCTCGCGTATGTCACCATTGCAATGGTGAAACGTCCCGCACACATGGCAGGGATGTTGCTGTACGGTTAACACAAGGATGTCTATCTATTTTTTGTCATTGCATACTTCCATGAGCATGCCCTAGGTGTGCCAGGCACTGATATAGCACAGGATGTCAGATCATGTTGCACAATCGATGTGTGACGACCTGTTAACACATGTGATGTGTGATGGTGCATTTACACATCACCTTTGCACTAGTCCCATTGGTATCATCATGCACATGTTGTCATGCACATGAACACTGGGATGGCACAGTCAGCACTACGGGCACCTGTCTCATGATGCCAGGGACCGTGGCACTTTCGCACTGGCTATTTGACGCTCATCAGGTCCCATATGTAACAATGTAATGTGTGTGTCATGGTAAAGCTTTAATTTTCTGTTTGTGGTCCGTTAAATGCATCTGCTGTTGGTGCATCTATCATGGGTCTGTGTTGTGACTGAAATGGTTTCGCATATACGCACACCATGCCACATGTGCTTTGCCAATGGCCTTTGTGTCTGCTGGCATCATACATCATTGATCACCATGGATACATGACTGCATTGTGACAATTGCTGTGGTGTTACGTTGTCACAGACACACCGTTATTAGCAAGTTCTAGGATATGTCCAATAGAAATTCCTTGTAACCTGGCTCTGTGCCTTGCAGTATGTATGGGATGACAACCTTCTAATGCAGGTCTGGTGACGAGTGTCACTCCTCTGACGTCTTGCTCTGCTCACTCAGAGCAGCCCAGCAGCTCTTTGGTGTGCATGTAATTTTTTGTTCTAAAACAACAGATGTGTCTGGGATTTGTTTGGAGTGCCAGGAAGCAGGCATATGTGTCCAGGATTTATTGCATACGCCAGACCCCATAGTAACTTGATGTGTAGTAGCAGTGTTGCATGTGCCATGTACATTGGAATAGTTGTTTTCTGACAGTTGTTATCCATTCTTCCCAAATATGTCCTGCAGGGCACCCCCTCAACCAAGGCCTTTTCCCGACTTGGACTCGCGTTCAGATTCAGAACTTGACGGACAGGCTGGATCCACATCTCTAACCGCGACACAGGTATCCAACTGCGCTGACACCAAAGCTAAAGGTGATGGCAGCCCTACATTTTTTTGCCACAGGTACGTTTCAATTTACCATTGCAGATGTGGGGGGTATGTCCCAAACCATGTTCAGCCGTGTCCTACGTGATGTGTTAGCTGCCATGTTAGAGCACATTGATGAATTCATCAAATTTCCTCAACCTGAAGAGTTAACAGATGTAAAGGGTGAATTCTATGCCCTGGGAGGGATGCCACATGTCATTGGGGCCATTGATGGTACACATGTGGCTTTGGTGCCACCACAGGCTCAGGAGCAGGCCTACCACAATAGGAAACATTTCCACTCAATAAATGCCCAGGTGGTGTGTCTTGCTAACATGCTGATTTGCCATGTTTGTGCACATTTTCCAGGATCGTGCCATGATGCTTTCATCATGAGGCGTAGCAGGGTACGACAGATGATGCTGCAGCTGTGCAACAATCAGGCATTCCTTGTAGGTGGGTATACTCTGTTTGTCCTGTATGTTTAATTTCTTGTTTGCTCTGACAGAATGGCATTCCCTAAATTATGACACAGTGTATATTTGTAGGAGACGCGGGATATCCCAACATGCCGTGGCTCATGACACCGTTCCACAACCGAAGAAAAGCTGCAGACCAGCGGTACAACTATGCAAACGGACAGACCAGGCGAGTGATAGAGCGTGATAGAGCGTACGTTTGGACTACTGAAGAGTCAATTCCGGTGCCTTGATAAGACCGGCGGATCCCTCCCCTATGCCCCGGTCAAGGTGTGTAACATCTTCATCGTGTGCTGCATGCTGCGCAACATGGCATTTGAGAAGGCCGTGCCACTCTACCTGGATCCTTACGAGCTGGAACATCCACCCGTTGAGGATGCCGGCCTTGGCCACGATGAAAGTGATGATGAGGAGGAGGATGATATCCGTAGTCGGCTCATCCGCAACTTCTTCTCTTAATGGTGAGTCACTGAGCATTTGTGTGCGACCAAGTGGCATTGAGTTGCATGTGTTGCATACTGTGTGTCCAGCTGACTGTGTCCAAAGTCACTTTGATGTTTGTTGTGATGTATCACACAAGTGATGATGTCATGACACACGCATATGTGCAATGAGTGAATTCAGAATGTACAGGTGTACTACATTGTGATTTGTTTTACATGACCATGTCTGTTGGAAATATTATTAATGTGTACCCTTGTGTGCCTGTCATTCCCAGGTTGCTCTGCCTGTTGTCTGTTTGTGTCACCTTGGTACTCCTGCTATTCATCCTGATGATTGTAACGTGTGTCGAATCAGCGTTCCATGCACAGACATGTGGAAATGTCAGTTTGGGCTTTTTTGCGTCGGTATTCTTTGGGAATGTGTGGGAACTGTTTCTGTGCATGTTGTAGAAGCATACACACATGTGTCATAAACATGGATCAAGATGCATGTTACAACACTCTCATGACTGGAAAGTCACCCTTCTTGTCAGTCATCTGTTGTTGAGTGTTGACTCTGGTGAATGCATCAATGTGTTTAAACCTTGAGCCAGACACATTGCGGATGTGACCGATTTACATTGTGTGTGACATCACAATCACCGGCTCTGTGTGGAATTGCACCGTCACTGTGTGCAGCAGGATGTGTATGCCTCATCACATTTATGTTGTGGGCCAGTACAGTTTGGTTTACCTAATGACATGTTGTGAAGGTGTGGGCCAGTGTATGTCTCACATGCTCTGACAACAGTCCAGTGAGTCTGTTCGTATGGATGCATTGCCCCTTCAGCCAGTATGTTATGTCACTGTCACGTCGCTACATCAGTGTCGGTAAAGAACAATGATTTGCAAGCATTCTTGGTAACTTCATGTTAACTTTCAATTTCCATTATCCCAGGAATGTTGCACTGATGACGTACCAACGTAGTGCTCTGGAAAATGTTAACACTTCCGTTACACCAGGAGGGTGAGGTTAATCCCAGTAATCTCTTGTGCCGTGCTGCATATCCTAGTAACGGTAGGGGTGGTTTATTGGCTATGTGCATCATTACTCTCTGTAGAGTTTGGTCACACCTGCCTGTCATGTTTGGCATTGCAAGGCACAGTTGGAAGAGCCAATGACTGGCTCTTGCTAGGCTTCATTGTGTTTCAATAATTCCCTTCCTCCTTGCATGAGCTAAGTACGGCTCTTGCGGGTGATGTGTATGTTACATTCATGACCCTCACTGATTCCCAGGGCTGACTACAGTTTTTGTTTATGTGTGAGTAGCAGTGCTACACATTGAATTTACTTATTTCTTGGAGCCTCAATCACACACTGTAAGTTACTTGATGACTGCATGGTTCTAGTTGCATTGAAGCAGCATGCTGAGTGTTAGACCCCCTTCATTTAGGTGACAAACTCTGCTACCTTTTATGTGTCCCAGTTCAAACCTCAGATGTAGTATCATTTCAAAGCCTGTGCTCACAAATAGGCTACAGTGGCTGTGGTTAAAGTACACAGGTGTTACTGTTAAAGTATACGTCATGCGGTATTTTTATTTTATTTTTTTTGTTTAAATTTGTTTATTGGGTCTGAATCATCAAATATCAAAACAATAGATCGCAATACACTACTACAGTCGTACATCAAAAGAAGTAAAATTGCATGACTCGTGACCATAGGTTTTCTTTCTCCATGCGTCGAAAGCCTTGTGTGCCCAGTGTGCGACCTGTCCTAGGGACATCATGATGCATCGGAGAGGTGACAGTGAGTCACCCCTCAGTAAATGGCGATGGGAGCGTTCCTACCGCATCTTCGGGCCTTTTCCGATAGTAACTTGTAGTCGGGTATGGGTTATCGCTGTAGGCATACTAGGAGGGGTTAGTAATGTAGGCGTATCTCAGAGTCTTTTTTTTTGGAGCTATCATTGCCATATGTCAACAGCATTGCTCTCGCACCCACAATAATTAAAATTCGCAGGAGGCGAAACATTAGTATTAAGGCATCACAACAGTATCTCAAGGAACAGATGCAGATTCTTCAGTGTGTGTTCCAAGCAGTGTTGTTTAATCAGTCCACAAATAGGCCACAATCAGCCTTGGCTTAATACTAATGTTTCGCCTCCTGCAAATTTTAATTATTGTGGGTGCGAGAGCAATGCTGTTGACTTAAACTTGTGAATTTCGTTTGATATTCATGTGGAGTGGTTACGGGCTTTTCCACTCGCTCTTCACGCACCTCATTATCACTTGGCTTTAGACACACCCATACGTACACATCAGGCAGAGCGCCATAATATTGACTGAGTGTTTCCTAAAAAACCCTTCTTGCTGCATCTATCATTGCCATATGTGTTCCCAATGTATAACCGTGTCCGGGCTGTCTGCCGGTCTAACATTCAACTATTCTCAACTGTGGGGAATTAACAACAGGGGAAGTGGGGTGTCGGGGGGGGTTCTGACTGTGGTTCTGTCGGATGTCTGTTGTCAGGGTAAGTGTAGTTGCCCGATGGGGCGTGGGTGCAGAGCCGGGGACGCATGAGAAGGGGAGTAGCTACATAACTACTGTTGCGTCCGTGGTGCTGTCTAGGGGAACTCTGGGTCAACTCCCAAGCAGGCATGATCCCGGGCTTCTGGTGGCCCTCAGATGTTCCCCGTGGCTAGTGGGGCCGGAGGAGATGGCTGGGTTTGAGGTTGTTCATCGAGTGGGGGTTCGGGGGGGTCTGTCTCGTATGTAAACATGTGTAGCAACTGCGCCCATTCTAAAGAGATAGGGTGTTTACGGGTTCCCCTCAGTTCTTCCTCCCTAAGTGTTTCTTCCTCCGCCTTCCCCCATTTTTTCACCGCGCCGATCCAGGCTGCCTCCGGCGGGCCCATTGGAGATCTCCAATGCATGGCTATCCCCCTTTTCGCTAACAGGATAGCTAGGGACACGAAACGGTATTGCACTTTCTCAGTTTTCTTCCTACGAAATATCCCAAGAGCACAAGCCTCCCACGCTGTCATAACCGTGATCTGGGTCGTGTCCCTCAGTGTCTGGTGTACTTTATCCCAGTACCCTTGAATGGTGGGGCAATCCCAGAACATGTGTCTAAAGTCTGCGGCAAGTGCGTGGCAGCAGGGGCATGTAAATTGTGTGTCAGGATAGAATTGATGTAGACGATGTGGCGTGAGGTAAGCCCTGTGGAGGATATTAAATTGTATATTTCGAAATCGTGCATTTCTGGAGACCTTTTTGGGGTATTCTAAGGCAGTGTTCCATTCCTTGTCTTGTACCACCCTTCCTATGTACGTTTCCCATTTCTGGCGTAATGGTTGCAATGTCAGGAGGACCAGTGTACGTACTGCTTTGTAGAGCCAAGTGACTAGATGGCTACCCACCCCCTTGTGTAAGATAGTATGAATCACCTGATGTGTTGGGGGCTCCTCTATGTTGGGGTTCCAGAACCGTCGACTACTGTCTACGAGCTGTCTGTGGAGCAGGAATTGCCCGGGTGGGAGGTCGTACTGCTCCATCATTTGAGCAAATGTCTTAAGCTGTCCGTCTTCGAACATGGACTCCATTTCCGTAACCGCTAGTTCCGTCCAGGTTCGTAGGGCACCCTCCGTATAGTACACGTCCCCTCTGGGGAAGTCTATGTGATGCAATGCCAAGATTTGTTGAATTGTTATGCTTGTTTACCTTTGTTTCAGATCTCACTCCCTGCTGTTCCCATCCTCTCCTTCCCTTGCCTGAGCACCCGATTGAGTCTGCTAATCATACTCAGACCAATGGGCAATCTGGAGATGGACCCCTTTCAGCATCACACAAATCTGAGAGCCAAAGATACCAACAGTCCCGGCCAGTCGTGTGGAGATTGTTTCAGCAGCATTACAGGTACCCTCTTTGCATGACAGTCATTTCCTGCAGAGCTATACCACTGGCCATGTACATTGTCTACAGCAGCATGGCCTCAGAATGAACTGGAACCATTTCGGTTGTAAAAGTATTTCCAAGTGTACGCTTGCCCCATTACTGTTACCGTAGATGTCTTGTCAGTCTGCGTGCGTCATCTATGGCATACTTTACAATGTTAGTGCATATGTGGTTATGTGTCCTGTGTCAACATGCATGGTGTTTGTGATAGGTCATGGTCCATTATGCGATTGGCATACATGGTTCTGTATGGACTTTTGTTAGCTTTATATCCACAATGGTCATGCAACACATGCTGACGCTGTTTGGCCTGTGCCCCGCTTTCCCTTTTGGTACATGACCCTGTGCACATCATATTTGGTGATTGTTCACCCATTTTCTAGCAGTGACTCGTGTGAAACCAGAAACTCCTTCCTTACAATACACATGTCACATGTTGCTTTGCAAATATCCTTGTCTTTGTGTGCTACTTTTCCATGGTGTCTCACACCTTCTGCCATCATGTGTTCACACATTCCTGATGCTGCATCCCCAGTGACACTGCAACACCCAGTGCCCAGATTGTGCCACACACACACCTACAATATGCTCCTCCGTCTATCCATCCATTGTTAAGGATGGCCGCAGCTTGTCTGTGCCACAGTTGCACAACCTATATGGCAAAGGCAGGAACGTCTGCGCCCAGGCCGCGCACAGCACCAGAACCCCTGGACCACAGAGTGGCAACAACATCAGACTGCACTACGAATACAGCACACTCCACGCACTCAACCCCGGGCGCGATCCCTCCACCTACCGGGCTACCCCGAAGCACACCCAAGGGCCCTTCACCTGCCGCAACTGCATCAGGACCACAAAAACATCAACTAGAGACCCCACCACCTCCGCTGCATCCTCCTCAACACCCGCTCCACTTGCAAACACGCCATCAAAATCTGGGACCTCCGAGACTCAACCACCCCGACGTCGCCTTCCTGACGGAGACCTGGCTGAACGTCACCTCCGCACCAGACATCACCATTGACATCCAAGAGGGCTACAAAATCTACCGCAGATACCGCACCAACAGAGTGGGAGGGGGAATCGCCATCATCCACAAGGGCTCCCTCTGAGTCACGACCAACACCCACGACACCCTCACCCCCGCTGAGCATATGCACTTTCAGTCCACACCAACATCAACACCACCCTCTGAGTAACTATCGTCTACAGACCACCCGGACCCCGAGCACATTTCAGCGAAACCTTCACCCACCTCATCAGCACCCACGGCCTCACCTCCACAGACTACATCCTCCTTGGGCCATGAACTTCAAACAACAACGACACCAACACCAATGCCCTGATTGACAACTTCGCAAAACTCTGACTCAAACAGCTTGTGACGACACCCACCCACGCCGATGGACACACACTGGACCCCATGTTCTCCGCAAGTCACCACGTCACATTCAAACACACCACAAAACATTACTGGACTGACCACAGATGCATCCACTTTACATTAAGGAAGCCAAACAAACAGCACAGCACACAACAGTTGCCACGCCTCTGCTGGGTCAAGCTCACCAAGGACCAACAGACCACCACCCTTGTCCTGGGACCAACCAACGACCCCACCGATCCCAACGCCGCCACCATCAAACTCAAACAGTGGATCAACAACTGCACCAACACCCTTGCCCCACTCAAGACCTCTGCAACCAATCACAGCAACAAGAAAGCCACTTGGTTGTTGGAAGACCTCCAGGCCTCAAATCACACCTGTCGGAAAGTGTATGAGAACTGGCTCTGCAACCGAACAGCAGACAGCTGCACAGCCCACGAGCACACCACCCACAAACACCACCAACTCATCAGGACTAACAAGAGGACAACCTTCAGGGTCCGCCTCCTCAACAACGCACACAACACAAAAGGGATATTCTACATCGTGAAAGACCTCTCCAACCCCAGCTCCAATACCAACGACATTCCACCATCACAAGACCTGTGCGATTCACTGGCCAGCTTCTTTGAACGCAAGATCGCAGACATCCACATCAGCTTCAACACCGACACCCCCTCATCCTCCACCGAGACCACCACCCCTGCGACCCTCACCCGCACCATTCGCCTGACCACCTGGTACAACATCAGCAAAGTAAACAACATCAAGACCATTAACTCCATCCACTCCGGATCCCCATCTGACCCATGCCCTCACCACGTTTTCAACAAAGCAAGCACAGCCATCGCACCCCATCTCTGATGGACAATGAACTTCTCCTTCAAGACTGCAACCTTTCCGGAGAGCTGGAAGCACACCGATATCAACGCCCTACTGAAGAAACCCAAGGTGGACCCCAATGACCTCAAAAGATTCCAGCACATCTCCTTGCTCACATTCCCAGCGACAGTCATGGAGAAAATTGACAACAGACAGTTGACCCACTACCTCGAAGGCAACGACATCCTGGACCCATCCCAGACCGGCTTTTGCAGCAACCACTGCACCGAGATCGCCCTCATCGCCAACACCAGCAACATCTGGATCCTGAGGGACAAAGGAGGAACAGCCGCACTCATCCTTCTGGACCGATCAGCAGCCTTCGACATGGTGTGCCACTGCACGCTAACAGCTCGCAACCACGACGCTAGGATCCAAGAGAAGGTCCTGGACTGGACCACGTCCTTACTCTCTGGCAGTACCCAGAGCGTCCGCCTCCCACCCTTCTGATAAAATACCACCGAGATCATCTGCGGCGTCCCACAGGGATCATCCCGCAGCACAACGCTGTTCAACATCTACATGGCACCACTCGCCCACCTCGCTCGACAACACAGCCTCAACATCATCTCCTATGCCAACGGCACCAAAATGATCATATCCCTCACCAATGCCCCCCACACCACCAAAGACAACCTCCACAGGGGAATGAAGGATGTTGCAGAATGGATGAAGGTCAGCAGGCTGACGCAGATTTAAGAGAAGACGGAGGTCCTCATCCTCAGCCCCACCCCATCATCCTGGGACGACTCCTGGTGGACTACATCACTAGGAACAGCCCCAGTACCCATCAACCACGCACACAACCTGGGTGTCATCCTCAATTCCACCCTCTCCATGACCAAGCAAGTGTACGTTGTCTCACTCGGTCCAGCAAGGTCAGAGCGGGTGCTCCTTTTCAGGGGAGCAAGGGCCAGTCTGGAGCAACCAGACCAGCAGTGTAAGTTGTAGTTTTCATCGCCAAGATGGCCGCTAGCCACGTGGCAAGTGGCCGGGATGGCGCGTCGAGTGGCAAAGTGCAAAAGGGCCCCACGCAGATCGTGGAGATGCTGGGGGGCTGATCTTCGGTGCAAATGCTGCTCGGTGTCGGGGCTTCTCAAACCCCAAAGCACAGCGTCGAGGGTGCCTTGGGTGCTGCGCAGTCAGCTCTTTGGGGGTCTTCCAAGATGTCCGGTCCCACGTCTCTCAGTGCCTCCATGGGTCTCTTCTTTTCAGGGACTGTGGATCGGGCTCTGAGATGTCTGGGAGTCTGGGTCTTGTCAGGCTCTGGGCTCGGGCTCCGGCGGGAGGCGGCGGCAAAGCAGACGTCGAGTTGCTGGTTGGTGCCTGTATTCACAGGGTGGTCACTCCTTGGCCACAAGGGAGATTCTCTTCAGTCTTTTGTGCAGCAGAATGTCGAAGTCCAGTTTTCTTCTTAGTTTCAAGTCGAGTTCAGGATGATCTGAAGTCTTGGGACACAGCTCCTACTCTTATTCCAAATCTAGGGGCCGGATTATCTGCTAGGTCCCTCCTCTGGGTGGGACCAGGAAGGGGGGTGGTTACACCCCCTTTCCTTTGTCCAGCTTCGCGCCAAGACGGGCTGGAGAGCCCCAGCACCGGTTTGAACTGGCATATGCACAGCGACACCTTGTGTGCCCCAGGCATGTCTGATTCTATTCAGCCCTGTCCTACCCAATACACAAAATCCTGTTTGGGGTGGTGCTAGCACCTCCCAAGGCAGGAACCCTTTGTCCAAGCTGCCCTCGCTGGAAGGACTCCCAGCACCAGGAGGTCAGACTTGTGTCTGTGGTGGCAGCATCTATTTTGTGATGCTGAGGCTCTGTTTAACTTTAACCGGGGTTCAGGTTAGGTACATGTTGTATCCCTCTACAAGGGTGGAATGCTACCCCCGTCGCCAGAACTGGTGAGGGGGTAGTATTCCAATTCGTATGACACCTTACTCGACATGTTTTGATAAAGCCAAACCAAAGATAGCATTTAACCGCGAGGTTCATAATGCACTTAAGAGTATATGGTATGGCAGTATCATGAAACAGCTAAAGGACATGGTTCCGAAAGCTGCAGACAGGCTCAGCTCATGCCAGAGCACCATCTCACATATTTCCAAGCACTCTGCCTCCAGGATTGATGAGGCCTTTCATAGGAGTGGCTGATAGGAACATATGTGTCCATTTTGGGTTAGGTATAGGCATACTACACCTAATTAAGGGGTGTTTACACCGACTTACCCCAGCTGAGTGATCAGCCAGTTGTGTCAAATATGGAGGCCAGGCCAGGGGTGGCACAATACGTGCTGCCAGGAAACGAAACCGGGCCTTGGTTCATAACCAGTCAGGCTAAACCAAATACACTCTAAATAACAATATGTATGCCAGGACTGATGGTTTTTTGAAAAATACAATTTGATGATGATCTTTATGAATAAAACATAAACATCTGCTTGAACATTTGCAACATTTAATGATACAACTCAATTTTTTCTTACTTCAATTTTTAGAAGAAAAATGATTGCTGTGTGAGACAACACCATATACAAAAATTTCTATATACAACTATGTAAAAAATATATACAAAACATTTACAATTTAGACCAATTGCACTTACACCACATCCAAACCTCTTTCAAACTTCACACACATACTACACAATTGTCCCTAGGAGCACCAAAGGTCAAAGTGGAAAAATCAAAATAATCAAAGTGAAACAAAAATCACACTTCAATAGTGGAGGTTAATTGTAAAGCAACGTTTGTAATGATTTTTCAATTTCAAACAACCAATCGACTTAGATAAACAGTGATGGCTTCTTAGTTCAGGTGACCTGGGACTAGGTTGACGCTTTTCGAACCCTCAAACTGGTGGGGTTCTCATCAGGACCATAACGACTCTACAAAAAACGACAAACAAAACCAATTTGTGCAAAGACTATTTAAAAGCCTCATCTTGAGTACCTGACCGAATGTGGGCTCCCCTACCTTAAGTCTTCAGCACCCAATCCCATACGTGGTGAAACTGTCTTGGGATCTGAAATTAAATGAATGAATTTCAATCCTTCTATCCACACCAAAGCCCCATTGAGGGTCTCATTCAAACCACCGGTTAGTAACACTTACATCTTGCAACTTTGCCCACTTACCCCTGTTGCAAGCAATCAGGACTCCGCTCTACCGGCTGTCACACAGCATCCTAGTAGCGCCGTAATCTGTTCTTTAATCCATGTAATGAAGGTTTGTGGCTTTCCTCCCTTCTTCAAAATTGCCTGTGGGAATGAATCAAGTTTCCGTGAGACACATCTACGTGGATGTGAACTGGTTACGCATGTTTTCCAATGGGTTAACATTCTAAAACTATCCCTGAAGTTTCAAATCGGCGATGTTGCTGTTTGTGAAATTAAACGGTGCGCGGCATGAAGACAGATATTAAAGCAGCGGTTTAGCATTATTCAAAAGAACCTCCCATCGGCGATCCTCCTGTTTACTAATTTGCGCGCAGCGCGGTATGATGGCACATTGCTTTACTAAAGGCGATTCCATATCTTTGGCGCATGATTCAGTGAAATATCGGTGTGGCGCAGGTAGCGCCTCTTACCTTAATCACAATTCTTTCTGTCCAACTGGGCAAGAAATCACCGGGACACGTTCTGTTTCTGCGCGGACGATACTAGGACAGACAGGACTCGTGCGGGTGGGAGATTTTTACTTCCTGGTCGTCACGTGATCAAAGGTTGTCTGGGAGATGTAGTCCTTTACAGACTTGAAACGATGGATGCACGATTCCTTCAGTTGAAATTAGGAATATTGGTGTATTCTTTGGGCCCAGTGTTGGCAATGAGGTGTGAATTCATACAGATGCAATGGGACTCTCAGTGTTTGAAAATTTCGGAGATTTCGTTAAGGCCATTAATCGCTGTATTATATTTCATAAATAGCAATGCCTCACTTTGGCTCAGTCTCGCATCCAGGTCACTTCCTCGTTTGTCCATTTCAATTTTTGATATCACCGTCCATTTGAGGTCAGATTCCTTATGCTTTGTTGACACCCAATGATTAACAAGTGGGGCATTTGCCACATTTCTTCTTACCCGTGATTTATGCTGGGTAATCCTCTGGCAAATTTCTTGTGTGGTCTTACCGATGTACAACTTTGGGCATGGACAAAGTCTGCCATATACCACATTTTTTGTTTTACAATTAGTAAAACTCTCATGTTTCCAATGGATCCCTTCAAAAGAGAAGACAGTCCCTTCTAGTGTCTGGTCACAGCAAGTGCAGGTGCCGCATTTATGATGTCCAACTATTGGAGGGAGGTTGAGCATATTTCTGAGATTTAATGGTTGTTCATCTGGCAGGGCTGCCCTTACCAGATGATTAGCAACGTTCATGTCTTTCTTGAAGGCAAACAATGGTAATTTTGAAAATTCTTCATGCAGGTTTTGGAGTAAATGCCAGTTGGTATTGATCATTTTCTTTAGTTGATGTGCGTTCGGGCAGAACGTTGTTACACATACAATTCTAGTTGGTTCCGGTTTCAGTCTTTTTTCCAAGCTCGTTTTAGAGCATGTTTGACAAGTTTCCACGGGTAGCCTCTCTCCATTAATCTTTCAGAGAGTTTGGAAGCATGTGAGAAGTATTCTTCCTTACAGCAACAATTCCTCCGTATCCTCAAGAATTGTCCGTATGGCAAATTTTGTCGCAGGCTTCTCGGGTGGTAGCTGGTATAGTGGAGGCTTTTGTTTCTATCCGTTGCTTTTCGATATAACTGTGACTCCCTTATAGAACCAGTGGCGAAATATATCGATTTCTTTCTAAAGCCATTTGTCAACGACGTACCAGCACATTTGAAAGATACCACAGCATTCTTAAATCAACTCAAGACAGTTCAATTTGACAGAGCAAAACAACTATTAGTTACAATGGATGTCACTTCATTGTATACTCAGATACCACAGGAACAAGCATTGGAGACTTTGGAGTACTTTCTGGAGACTAGACCACGCCCCAGAAGAGTCCCTACAAAATTTCTGTTGGAACTAGCAAAATTTGCTTTACAGAGGAACTTTTTCACATTCGATTCGGAATTCTTCTTCCAGACGAAAGGAGTAGCCATGGGCTGCCCCTTTGCACCAGAGTTGGCAGTCCTATTCATGGGTCTCTATGAAGAAAAATTTGTCTATAAAAACAATCCATACTCAGGCAGCATTTCAAATTATATGCGGTATATAGACGATGTCTTTTTCGTCTGGACCGGTCCCCAAGAACAATTGGAGGAGTTTGTACTTTTGTTAAATTCAAGATCACAAGACATTAAATTCACTGCAGAATCATCAGATCGAACAATCACGTTCTTGGACGTCAAAATATTTCCATGGGAAGGTGGCTTAGGAACTACGTTATATCGAAAAGCAACGGATAGAAACAAAAGCCTCCACTATACATGCTACCACCCGAGAAGCCTGCGACAAAATTTGCCATACGGACAATTCTTGAGGATACGGAGGAATTGTTGCTGTAAGGAAGAATACTTCTCACGTGCTTCCAAACTCTCTGAAAGATTAATGGAGAGAGGCTACCCGAGGAAACTTGTCAAACATGCTCTAAAACGAGCTTGGTGGGTGCCCAGGGACTCCCTTCTGGAAAAAAGACTGAAACCGGAACCAACTAGAATTGTATGTGTAACAACGTTCTGCCCGAATGCACATCAACTAAAGAAAATGATCAATACCAACTGGCATTTACTCCAAAACCTGCATGAAGATTTTTCAGAATTACCATTGTTTGCCTTCAAGAAAGACATGAACGTTGCTAATCATCTGGTAAGGGCAGCCCTGCCAGATGAACAACCATTAAATCCCAGAAATATGCTCAACCTCCCTCCAATAGTTGGACATCATAAATGCGGCACCTGCACTTGCTGTGACCAGACACTAGAAGGGACCGTCTTCTCTTTTGAAGGGATCCATTGGAAACATGAGAGTTTTACTAATTGTAAAACAAAAAATGTGGTATATGGCATACTTTGTCCATGCCCAAAGTTGTACATCGGTAAGACCACACAAGAAATTCGCCAGAGGATTACCCAGCATAAATCACGGGTAAGAAGAAATGTGGCAAATGCCCCACTTGTTATTCATTGGGTGTCAACAAAGCATAAGGAATCTGACCTCAAATAGACGGTGATATCAAAAATTTAAATGGACAAACGAGGAAGTGACCTGGATGCGAGACTGAGCCAAAGGGAGGCATTGCTATTTATGAAATATAATACCGCGATTAATGGCCTTAACGAAATCTCCAAAATTTTCAAACACTGAGAGTCCCATTGCATCTGTATGAATTCCCACCTCATTGCCAACACTGGGCCCAAAGAATACACCAATATTCCTAATTTCAACTGAAGGAATCGTGCATCCATCGTTTCAAGTCTGTAAAGGACTACATCTCCCAGACAACCTTTGATCACGTGACGACCAGGAAGTAAAAATCCCCCACCCGCACGAGTCCAGTCAGTCCTAGTATCGTCCGCGCAGAAACAGAACGTGTCCCGGTGATTTCTTGCCGAGTTGGACAGAAAGAACTGTAATTAAGGTAAGAGGAGCTACCTGCGCCACACCGATATTTCACTGAATCATGCGCCAAAGATATGGAATCGCCTTTAGTAAAGCAATGTGCCATCATACCGCGCTGCGCGCAAATTAGTAAACAGGAGGATCGCCGATGGGAGGTTCTTTTGAATAATGCTAAACCGCTGCTTTAATATCTGTCTTCATGCCGCGCACCGTTTAATTTCACAAACAGCAACATCGCCGATTTTAAACTTCAGGGATAGTTTTAGAATGTTAAACCATTGGAAAAAATGCGTAACCAGTTCACATCCACGTAGATGTGTCTCACGGAAACTTGATTTATTCCCACAGGCAATTTTGAAGAAGGGAGGAAAGCCACAAACCTTCATTACATGGATTAAAGAACAGATTACGGCGCTACTAGGACGCTGTGTGACAGCCGGTAGAGCGGAGTCCTGATTGCTTGCAACAGGGGTAAGTGGGCAAAGTTGCAATATGTAAGTGTTACTAACCGGTGGTTTGAATGAGACCCTCAATGGGGCTTTGGTGTGGATAGAAAGATTGAAATTCATTCATTTAATTTCAGATCCCAAGACAGTTTCACCACGTATGGGATTGGTTGCTGAAGACTTAAGGTAGGGGAGCCCACATTCGGTCAGGTACTCAAGATGAGGCTTTTAAATAGTCTTTCCACAAATTGGTTTTGTTTGTCGTTTTTTGTAGAGTCGTTATGGTCCTGATGAGAACCCCACCAGTTTGAGGGTTCGAAACGCGTCGACCTAGTCCCAGGTCACCTGAACTAAGAAGCCATCACTGTTTATCTAAGTCGATTGGTTGTTTGAAATTGAAAAATCATTACAAACGTTGCTTTACAATTAACCTCCACTATTGAAATGTGATTTTTGTTTCACTTTGATTATTTTGATTTTTCCACTTTGACCTTTGGTGCCCCTAGGGACAATTGTGTAGTATGTGTGTGAAGTTTGAAAGAGGTTTGGATGTGGTGTAAGTGCAATTGGTCTAAATTGTAAATGTTTTGTATATATTTTGTACATAGTTGTATATAGAAATTTTTGTATATGGTGTTGTCTCACACAGCAATCATTTTTCTTCTAAAAATTGAAATAAGAAAAAATTGAGTTGTATCAATAAATGTTGCAAATGTTCAAGCAGATGTTTATGTTTTATTCATAAAGATCATCATCAAATTGCATTGTTCAAAAAAACATCAGTCCTGGCATACATATTGTTATTTACAATACGAGCAGCAGCCCCTGGTAGGCCTTGGAAGCACCTATGCCCTGGGTACCTGGGTACACTGTTACAGGGGCCAATAAGGTGAACCAGTTCCAATTTCGTAATGCACCTAATGTGCATTGGCATTAATTTAGAGAGAGAACAGCAGGCTGTGGGTCTGATTAGCAGGCCCACAGCCACATTAAGTCATAAACTAGTGAAGCAAAAAGCAAACATTTGGGGTGACCATAGGATAGCAGACCCTACTCTCCTACATTTGCCTCCAGAGAACTCCTCAAAACATGACTCTTGGATCATTAGCAGTCCCCTCCCATCCCTCCAGCACCTTGAAATGCTCACAGGTATGTAGCGTACTTAAAAAATATCCTGATTGATTGATAGCCCCACTGTCAACTGCAGGATCACCTTCATACTCCTCTGCCACACTCAGTAGGCACTCCACAACCACTGGCCAAATAAACCAATATATGGACGTCTCCTATCCAACACCCCGTTGCCTGTAGTCCATCCAGCCTGCCTTGCCCTGTGAAACATTCATCACTTCCACAGTCCAAATGCATGCGGGTGATATTTTGCACACAACAACAAAGGGACCTGGTAGTCCCTCACTGGAGACAGACACATTATCCATGACCTGTATACCTTCATGGGACTCTTCTGTAACTGTCTGTCAGAGCAGTATGGCAAGCCAGCACACCCCCACTCAGCAGATAGTGACCATCACATGTGAGTATTTCCCTCCATGGATGTAGTTGATCATACATTGTGACCTATGTGTGTCCACAACCAGACTCAGATCCCACTGTATGGATGGCTTAAGTTTCTTCAGCACTCTAGCATACTTAGAGATATCCCTACACGTATGTTGTTGACTCACGTCAAAAATAACTCTACATCAATACGTATTGTATTAGTTCTTTTTAATTCTCCATCTTGTGAGTGAATTGTGAGTAGGGGTTAGGTGCTGTACAAACATTTGGGGAATCCAAAGTTCACAGAGGGAGATGTGATGCCTTGCAGTTTTAGTCAACAGAGTCAAGACCACAGCGTTTCGCATCATTGGTGACACTGCGACCAGCAAGTCCATGTGGTTGAGTCAGACAGTCAATAAGGTGATGCTGTTGCACCCAATGGCAAGATGCCAGACCAGGTGACCTGGGAGATGTCCATGGCCCTCTGCCTCTCAACGTCTTCTCTGTGGACAACCCGCCTTCCTTGGGGGACCCTCATGTGCAGGCCTTGATGATGCCTGGGACTCTCCGTCGGATGATTCCACCTCCCTCTCCCTCCCTGTGCATGTTTGAACTCTTTGCCTCGATGTTCCTGGCCTGGTGACACAGGGAGGGTGCTGCATGTTGTCAGCAATCCAACGGAGTGAGTGGCTAATGTCCCTATGCACCGCCAAGAGATCAGCCAGTGTTGCCTCCATCCGTCCAAGTTGTCGTCATTGACTGGCGTGTTGCTCGACCTACTGGTTTTTTATAGCGATGAGGGCCCCCACTCCCTGGCTGAACTCCCTGGTGTCCCGCCGGTATCCCTCCATGATGTTTCTGAGTTCAGACATACCGGGCCCATCAGCTTGCTGGTCAGGTTCTCGCCTCCGCCTTGAGCCACTCCCATCACCTCTGCCCACACGAGCCTGGCTTGCTGCTTGTGGGCATATCAGGGCACCAGGACCCCTGAGGGTTGACAGTGGTGGTGTTGTCTGCCACCTCCTGGGTGCCCGGAGAACCATGTCCCTCATTTTCAGACTGGCTCAGTTGTGGATTGTGGGCAGGGCTCCGAGCTGTCTGCTGGGATGTGGCAGGAATGGGTGTGGTGGTTGGGGCAGATGCCCCTGATCCAGCTGCTGCATGGGTTTGGGATCCAGAGGTGCCAGGTTGGTCGGGGTCATCCATGGAGTGGTGAGAGGCGTCACTGTTGGTGGGGTCAGGGTCCTGTGGAGCCTGGGACTGTGATCCATTTTCCCCCTGGTTGGGGTTAGATTGCATACGTTGATCTGTGGGTGTGAGGGAAAGACAATGTTTAATGGCATTTAATGGAATATGTACTTTTCATGTACATTGTCCTTATCACTGTTACACCTGCTTATGGTTTTGCTAAATTTTCACTTGTGATGTCACATTGATCTGTGTTCATGACTCATTTCAATGTGAGGGTCTATTTACAATGAATGGCGCAGCCATAAATATCAGCAGGGATTTGGCTCTCATTGTGGTCCACAGCTATGCCAGCATGGATGCAAGACATTAACAATGCAGATCACCATGGTGGAATACCGGACAACTGCATCACGCATCTGTGCCATAGAAGTGGCACATTGCTGGAGTTGCGTTGCTTTTACTACGCAGATCCAGCAATGCTCTGTGTGGGCCTATCTGCACAATGCTCTGTCAATCCTTACATCTCCTTCAGGCATGCACAGGGTTTTGAGGCAGCATGCGCATACAAGTGACAGAGTGAAATGTTTAAGATTTCATTCAGCCACTTTTGGGAGGTGTTGCTGTGACGTGACGGACAGCCACTGCCCACCACACCACGACCACAACACAACCAGTACACTTACTTCTGGCTCAGTGCTTTAGAATGTTGTACATCTCCCAGGTGCATCACCTTGTCAATACCCAGCACCATTGCACTAATATTTGTGGGTCCGCTGCGCGAGTAAGGTGTAGCTACGGCATCGTGATGTGAGTGCAAGGGACTTGTGAATCAGCCCTGTGCATTTCTTGCTGGAATGCTTCATCTGATCGGGATTTATTGTGTTACATGACATTTGTGGCAGTGGGTCACTACATTAACTGGCCCAGCTTGATATGTTTAGGTAAGGGGTGTGTGTGACAGGCTGTGCAGGTATTTGGAGTGTGAGTTGCAACTGTGCCTCACTCATGGTGTGGCTGTCCCCCCATGGAGCATGCTGCCATGACCGTGGTTGTGAGTTACTGTGCAAGATATCTGACCTTGTTGTCCTAATATTAGTCTTTGCACTGGTCAAAGGAGGGCCTTGTGCTGCATACACCAGGGCCCTGTGTCAGCTATGTTGTCAGTACTTTCTAACTCCCTGCACAATGAGCATGGTCCATGTGTGTGTACCTGGACTATATGGGATGAGTGGGACACTGTTGTAAGTGATGTGTTGCTATGGCACTATCAGGACTGTCACAGGTTAGGGCTGTAAACATAAACACAAGTAGTTGTAGTATGATAATGATAATGCCCCCCCCTTTCACTGACAACTGCTGGGAGTCCTCTGCACCCACCCCTGTCATGTTTGGGCACTGCTGGGAGTCATATCCACACCCCCTCCTATGTCCGGGCACTGCTGGGAGTCATATCCACCCACCCCTGTCATGTCTGGCCACTGCTGGGAGCCCTCTGCACCCACCCCTGTCATGTATGGGCACAGCTAGGAGTCCTCTGCACCCACCCCTTTCATGTCTGGGCACTGCTGGGAGTCCTCTGCACCCACCCCACAACCCGCTAAGGTACTAATTTACTTAAAAAAAATATCACTAACTTCTAAAAATGTAACACATATACACTAAAACGAGTACAATAATTAACAAACAATATAAACACAAACATAAAATACATAATAAAATACATAACACAAATATTAATATCGATATTGGTAACCTCAATATTTTTGCTAGCGATATTACTAACTTTGATATTAACAAAAACGATATTTCTTATCTTCAGGTCGATATTCTGGTCGTCGATATTCTTGATTGCGAAATTCTGTCCCCACGATATTTCCAACTCGATATTCTTGTACTCCGAATTAAAAAAAATCGATGTTTAGGCTGTTTACCCTACAGCGCATCTAGCTATTGACTTCAATGATGTCTTTTGTTTTCTCCAGGGATGGCACTCTATATGTACATCAAAAGAAGCTCCATTACACAATGACCATCATGAATGAGAAAGAAGGCTTAGCAGCTACCTTTTAATGGAGTTTTTTCAAACTTCTCTACAAGATGGCGGCAGTAAATGTGTGTGCAAGCATAATGGCCATTTTGGAATGATTTGGCTTTGCCAATGCTTGCAGAGAAATTCAACAAGCATTGGCAATTCTAAAACACGAGCATGCTAACATTGGATAGAGGGTGGGCAGTAGTAGCCACATTGGTTACATGAGATCACCAACAGCCGTAGCTCTCAGTAGGAGAGACCTAAATTGAAATGTAAAGCCATTTAGAACAGAAGATGTGATATTAACATAAATATCCAATCCTTCAACTAGAGGGAGAAAATCCCTCTCGTCCTCACATCACAGTAATTTCATTTTATATCCCTCAACTCAAGCTGCAAGGAAAGAGATTCCGTCACAGTCAAAGCTTTTTTTCTTTTGAAAGTGAAAGCAGCCACAGTCCTTAGGGTCTAGCTACTTTCAGTGTGATTATGCTCAGGGACATAGTACACTCCCCTGATCACTTATTACAATGGAACAGGTTGAGCGTAAAGGGGAGAATATCTGCCTTCCAATGGCACCCTTCCCTAGTGGATATCTGCATGGAGACTGCCACAGGATGGCGGTCCACAAGCAGGGATTCACACACTAGCCACCAGGATTATGAAAGCTGGTGGCTGTGACCCCAGGCATGGGTTATTACTCCCTTTACCAACCAAGGTTCCTAACCATCTTTTCGCCTTCTGTTGAGTAGGTTAGTGGATCTACCCCCAATCTGCCCTCCTTGGGGGGGGGCAGAAGCACATTAAACACAGAGTATATATTTTATAAATAAAACAAATGGTGTGGGAGCTTGCTGGTCCTTATATCGGTCTTCATCTGCCCCCCTGAAGCCTCAATAGTCTTCTGGGTTTCCTAAGGCAGATTGGGGTATCTACCCCCAATCTATTCTCATAGGAGCAAAAATAATACTAGACTCAGGGCATAATTTTTGGAATGGGTTGGGAGCCTTCATGTCCTGACATCAGACTGCACATGCAACCCATAAAGCCCCAACAGCCTTTCTGCCCTCCCAATCGGTGTCAGAAAGCATCCTAGATAGGCCACATAAAATATTGTGCTCCAGCTCCACAATGAGCCTTTGCACCCATGTTAAAAATCTGGTCTTTAGTTGGCAGAGGTTTGCACCCTGTCCAAGTGTGGACCACAATCCTAGTCAGGGTAAGCTAGATGCACACTTTAAATTAACTTGTGCTTACTTTCTGGTGGCTTGGCATAGGCAGGCAGGCTTAACTTAAGAGGCAATGTGTAAAGTATTTGTGCAACACACACACACACACACACACACACACACAGTAACATAATGAACACACTAAGAAAAGATTCTAAACAGGTTTAGAAAAATAGAGACTATTTATCTGAGTAAAGCAAGACCAAACTACAAAAATCCAATCAGTAGATGTAGAAATATGATTTTTTTGATAACATAAATGGAAAAACAGTGCTTAGAAGTGAATAGTGCTAAAAGGCTACTTGAGGTTGTGGAGGGTCAAGTTAAAACCAAAGGTCAGACTGACTGTGAAGGAGGGCAGGCTGGCTACGAGACTCATGCAGGTCCAGCTGAAAAAGTACCTTGGATGGAGCAAAGTGTTGACGCTGAGGACAGGATGTGTAGTTCTTTTCCATGCAGTCGGGCCACTGTGTCGCCATCAAACTCTATTGAGATAATGTATCATCGGCGAGCCACTCAGGCTGTAGAACGGATGTATGTCGATACTTCACATACCATTACTTCGCACGATTTTAGTGCGATGTTTTTACTTAGCATAAACCATTACTTTGCAAGTTTTAACTGGCCTGCATTAATAACGCAAATGGTTTGAAATGTATTTTAAATGCTTTTTTTCTGCATTCTCTTACTGCGCAAAGCACTACTACATTTTTTTCCTGTAATGGTTTATGCTAATTAAAAAAATTGCACTAAAATCATGCGAAGGGCTTTAGGGAGGGGCAGTTTTTCTTAAAATCGGCTAATAACTAAAGAATCGTAAATTATAAAAACTTCCTTTTTTTAAACTGACATATTTCCTACATTTTTCACAATTAAAATGTCCTTCCCCCTTTTACAAAATTATTCGTCCAAAAATAAATCTTTTTTTAATAATCAATGTAATAATTTATTCTGTGTACATTAATCGTACATACAATGTATACATCATTATGTATTCGATTGATAACTTCTATACGTTTTTTAATACAGCATCTTTTCAAAATTAGTTTACCTCCTAATGCTATTTCTACACATTCTCATTAACCCATAAAATCTCAACACTACCCAAACCCTCAGATACTACACTACCCTACACTACTGAAACACCAATACACTACCCTAAACCCAAATACACTATTCCCTACATGACCTTCCCCCTTCCCCCTGCCTGGACCTGACACTCTATCACTAAACTTCACGACACCCGACACTACTCTAAACCCTAAAACACTACCCTACACTACACAAACACCACACCACTACCCTAAACTCTAATTCATTACCCCCTGCATGCCCTCCCCCTTCCCTCATTCCGGACACTACACTCAAACACTATCCTGCATGCCCCCCAACACTACTCTAAACCCCAAAAGACTACCCTACCCTACACAAACACAACACTACCCTATACCCTAAAGCACTACCCCTTCACATCCCTCCCCGGATTCACAGTCCTGTCCCTACTCCCAAACACAACTCTTCTCGACCCCCGTCACTACCCTAAACTCAAATTACCCTATATAAACAGAACCCTTAAACCTTAAACACAACCCCCTGCACGACCCTAAAAAATACACTGCCCCACTTACCTCTCTCCCCTCGTGGTCCCTCTCTTCACCTTCCCTCTTGGATCCACTCTTCTCCTTCTTCAAGCATCTTAAGAGCAGCACATCGTTGTTTGGAAATGGGAGCACATCCTTTTCCACACAACGATGGGGATAGTCTGCAAAGTATTTCACTTTGTGAAATAATGGTAATTACTTAGTATCAGCATGCTAAGTAGAAGCATGCGTACTAAAAGTTCCTGCAAACTAAAAAATGTGCACTAATAGTAATACGTAGAAATTCCCGCAAAGTAATGGTAGATTACCTGTAGAACAGATTGTAGAACAGCTGTTAAACAGCCTTTGCATCAGCGCTGAAGGGTGATGTGTCAGTTCTAACCGGTGCATTGGTGGTGATGCGTGGATTTTGTAGAATATCAGCAGCAGAACCCACTTCTGAGGCTCAGCACCGTAGGGGGCACCTCGGGCAAGGGTAGGACTCACAGATGGCAGAGTGCAGCAGCACCATCAGGATTGTAGGAAGTCTTTTGTGTCCCTGAGACTTCAGAAAACCGGAGACAAGCCAGCAAGCCCTTGAAGTCACACTGTGTTCTAGTGAGGTTGAACCACTTGTAAAAAAGGGGGACCCCTATAGTAGAATGTAGGTAGAGCAGCAGGGGTGAAATAACTATATATGCTCTACCTATATAAATTATAGAACGCTATACGTCGTTTAACTTATGGACCACTCTGGCTCCACCACGCGCTCAAAAACTTGCATCATCCAAGTTTATGAAACATTATTGCTATGAATGTTATGTATGTATTTGAGGTCTGAGTGAGGATGTTTGAGTATGAACATGTATGTATGAGATGAATGGAAGGTTTCTATGTGATTTGATTGATTTTTGTTATTGTACATATTTTATATTATAAACATATCATGAATGTATTCATCTACTTATTTTGAAAAGAAAAAAAACAAAAAATAAAATAATGTTTCATAAATTTGGATGATGCAAGTTTTCAAGTGAGGTTGAACAAGGCTTTGTCCTCAGTAGGGCAGAGATCAGAAGGCAGCAGGGCAGCTCGGCAAAGCAGAGAAGCAGTTCCTCAGAACAGTCAGGCAAGGCAAAGTGGCAATCCTTACAGGGATTCAGCAGAGTTCTTCCCAGGTCCAGTAGTGTATTTATTCGGTAGGCTCAGAGCGCCAGTACTGATATCCAAATGTGCCTTTGAAGTGGTGAGTGACTTTAAAGCTGCCTCTTGAAGTGCACAGGTAGAGTGAGGCAGGCAAACATTTGGGGTAGACTACCCTAAGTATGACAGGTCAAATAGCCCATCCCACTTCTTGAACACCTGGGGCATTTGGATACTATAGGAAACCAAGCACATCACTGTACACCCTCTTTTTCAAAAAGGATTATACTGGCATACATCTTGTGCTCAGTTGCTGATGGTGGCATGGGCATCATTTGCATGAAGGCATGGCTCCATACAAATGAAAGGACAATTTGCCTTTCCACCAGCACTTTGTTACAGACAAAGGCACAGAGGCAAAAAAAGCCAGAAGGTGTACAGATTAAGCTCCACATAGAAATGGGTCACAGACAGTGCACCCTCCTAAGGATGCCCATTGCAGGGGGGCACAAGGTCTCAGGCATTACCCTCTACAAAGAGAGTTCTTTCACCTCCTGTAAAGAAGGAACTGCAGCTTCAATCCACAGCCTTGTCTTTCATTAATTCACTCTCCTCAGTACAGGTGCTATTTGAAAGTGTTTCCTCCTGTGTCAGTGAAAGCCTTTTTTTGGTAATTGGTAAAGCACAATCATGGAAGGTTTTCCGTAAGTGTAATGTTACCCTGTTTTTATTTTAAAGAATGGGGTGGGGCCAGCCCATCGTGGTATAGGGCCACTCGCACACCCCTGGAGCCCAACAGTCTTTTGTGCTCATGTTACATAGAGCCATAAGATTTCAACCATCCCATTGGCAAGTGAGAGAAAAATTGATTCCCTCTAGAATAAATTTGACACATGGCATTTTTGAGAGAGGGTACCCTCAATGATTCTGGCTTCCCTGGGCGGCAGAAAGACTACCTGGAGCCCTGAGGTAGGTCCTAATGGCATAATGGGATAACATTCCACACCATTACTATTTTGGATACCAATTCATAATGTCATGTGGGCTTCTGGACTGTGAGTCAGGAAGATAGACAATTAATTCTTCAAACATCCCCCTACTTTGGCTGAATGACTGTCTGGTACCAGCAGTGAGGCCAGTTTCACGACGCTAAAGCCCTGCTCCACATTCTGTTTCTCAGTTTATTCCATGACTGTCTGGTGGACTTTTTGACCCCTATCCTATTGTGATGGGTAGATATGGACAAAATCTCGCATCTCTAAACCCAGGGGTGTGCAATGCCAACCAGACTAGTAGGGAAAAAGTGAGAAAGTGAATGAGTTGTGGTGATGGGCCCTCTTGCATCGGATACCACCCTTGGACACTACAACATATTTTAATCCTCATGTGGAGTAGAATGGGGGGACAGTCCATATGTCAAAGCTTCCCCCAAGTTATTTCCAGTTTCCTCTCACTTGTTATAGAGAATGACTTTGTAGTGAGCCAGCTTGCCTCGCGCTTACTGTGTGCAATGCGCGAGGCACCGGTCTCGTGCTGCCTGCTTACGTAATGTGTTGTGACAGTTGGTGGCTGAGGGACACGGCCATTTTACCGTCACTTGTCACTGCTGTGTCGTGCTGGCGGGAGCTTAAAATAAACATTATTCATTATCAATCATTTGTGCCTTTGAGTTATTACAACTCTTTATTGGCGACGAGGCACTTAAGCTCCCGCAACAGACCCGCGAAGATTCTTCAGGAATAAAATGCTTTTCCTTGGATGAAGGCGGGAAAAGAAAAGCGAAGCTGAGAGAAGTTGGCCGCGATATCTCAGTGCTTTCAGCATATTGAAAAAGGATCCTGCTTATGTGAGTGGCTCTGCAGACAATCAGCGCGGAACCTGCCTTTCCTTCTTTCTGCCTGAAGAGAGACGCTGAGGTGGTGACTGCGCATTCTCACGTAAGTCAAGCGTGAGGAAGTTACCGCCTACCTCATTAGCTTCCCGGCACAAGCTGCTGCCTTCCATCACATCTTAAAGGGGAAGTAACCCATTTGGTGGTGAGCTTATGTTCGAATAAACATTTTGAAAAAAGAGATTTACAGCACAAAATGTGTGAAGTAACTAAAAGAAAAATATCGCTGGGGCTAACACCACTCAACAGAGGGTATTAAAGTTAAAGCACGACATATCGAACAAATTTAATAATAATAAGAAAATAGAAAGGGAACTGACACTTGAGGATTAAAACCTTTGACACATGATAGAGGATACTGACACTGTCAGGCCCAGGAAATGGATCTTTTCATGTACAATTGAAGGTGTTCACCCTGTTTATGTTGAACCACTGTTGTTCTACATGACAATAATTTATCTGCAGGGTGTTGGCAAAGGAAACCGCAGTGGCATACGTTATACAACTTGCTCTCTTCATAAAATAATTAATGATGCAGTTAATTCACCCTCCGCCTCCCTTCTTAGATACGCCAGGGGAACCACCCATGGCATGGAGAAAATGGTTTGATGCATTCGAGAAATATTTGGGTGCCATTGGTGCGCACGGGTTTAGAGCAGAACGGAAAAGATTTTTACTTCTTCACTCACTGGGGTTTGAAGGAAGAGAAACACTCAAACACTTACCTGAAGTAGTTGATGAAGGTGGTGAAGAAACTGATGAGTATCAAAACACTGTTCGAAAACTGAAAATAAGGTATGACAAGCAACCCAGTGTCGTTGTTTTAAGACATAAATTCTTTAAGAGAGCGCAAAAAACAGAGGAAGATGTTGACACGTATATTACCGCTTTGAGGAAAATGGTAGCAGAATGCGAATTTGAAAATTTCAGTGAACATCTAGTGCGGGATCAATTCATTAGTAAATGCCTGGATAAATCCATCAGACAAAAGTTATTGTCCTTGGAAAATCCATCTTTAGATGAATCCTTCCGTATAGCAAAAAGCATTGAAACATCACAATCCTTTATCAGAGAACTTGAAAGTAAAAATGTTGAAATGGTGACTCCTGTTCGCTTTAAAAAAGTGGTGAAGAAAAAAGAATTTCAACAGAATAATTTTTTCAAAAGAACAGATATCTGCTTCAGGTGTGGTAATCCTTCACATGCTAGAAGTGGAAGGCCATGTCCCGCGAGGAACGCCACATGTCGAAAATGTGGGAAGTTGGGGCATTTTGACAAAGTATGCCAGACAAACAAGAAAAGTCCAAACCAAGTCGCTTGTATTAAGGACTCGAGTGACAGTGACAGTGATGACACCCTCTGTGAACTTAAAGACATGGTTCTGGTGGTAAAAGAAGGAGACATAATAACGGGTGTTTCAAATGACTGTGTTGATCCTTATGCGATCATTGGTGTTGGAGATAAAAATCTGAGACTTTTAGTAGATTCAGGTGCCAGGATCACAATGATCAGTGAATCTTTATTCAAAGAGAAATGGGGAAATAGACCTCTGCAACCACCAGATCGAGAACCAGTATCCTATGAAGGGAGGAGCATTGATCTTCTAGGGTATTTTGAAGATGTCTTGGTGTTCAAGAACAGGCACATATATGGGAAAATATATGTGGCCGTCAATGGATTGGACATTCTTGGATGGTTCCATCAAGGTTTGTTCAGCATGATGCTACGTCCTGGAGCAAAAAAGCAGATTTTGGTTATTCGCGACCAAACACATGTGGAAGAACTTCTCAATAATTTCCCTAAAGTGTTTTCTGGAGAGCTTGGAAAGATCAAGGGGTTCAAGCACAAGATAAAGATAAAAAATGATGCTGTGCCTGTCAAGCACAAAATAAGGAGAATACCCTTCAGCATCCGCAACGATTTGGAAAAAGAACTCTTGTCTATGCAAAAAAGAGGGGTAATTGAACCGATTGAATCGTCGGATTGGTCTTCGGCATTAGTTGTAGCAAGGAAAAAAAACAATGAACTCAGAATCTGCATGATCTGCGCAGTTTGAACAAAGTGATTTGGGTGGACTCGCACCCATTACCCAATATCACGGAAATGCTAGGTGTAGTTGCAGGGGCTAACGTTTTCACTAAACTTGACTTGGCCTCTGCATACCACCAGATCGAACTTGACAAGGATTCACGCCACTTCACTGCGTTCAACACTCCATCTGGATTGTATCAATTTTGCCGTATGCCTTTTGGCCTGGTGCCGGCAGCCTCTGTCTTTCAGAGAGTCATGGTCAATCTGCTCAAAGGAATCAAAAATGTTGCCATATTTCAAGATGACGTCCTTATATATGCAAAGGATCAACAGGAACATGACATTGTTTTGTCCAAAATGTTGTCAATTTTCCAAGAGCATGGAGTTGTACTAAAGAGAGATAAGTGTGTATTCTCTAAAGACAGTGTGGAATATCTGGGCCACACCATTTCAAGCGAAGGCGTCACACCAAAACCGAGTTTGGTTCAAGCTATAGTAGACGCATCAGCTCCAAAAGACAAAGCAGGTGTAAAATCACTTTTAGGCCTAACAGAGTTCTATTCACGTTTTATCCAAGACTATGCCACTAACATTCGCCCCATTTCAAAGTTGTTACAAGACAAAAGTGAATTTGTGTGGGATGAAGAGTGCAAATTAGCGTGTGAATGGATCAAAGATAAATTGTGCACTGTCAGTGCCTTGAAACCTTTTGTACAGGATGTCCATTGCACTTTGACTGTTGACGCCAGTAACTATGGGTTGGGCGCTGTTTTGACACAAGATGTTGGTCCTAATGAACACACAGTGGGATTTGCATCCAGAGTACTTAGAGAGGCGGAAACGCATTACTCTGTGATTGAGAAGGAGCTCCTAGCATGTCGGTGGGGCATTGAAAAGTTCAAAAATTATCTGTGGGGGCGCAAATTCACACTTCAAACGGACCATAAACCATTAGTGTCTATTCTTGGTAACACAAAAGGTCGAAGTGCTACTCCCCGCATTGCACGCCTTGCATCTAAGTTACTACAATACAATTTTGATGTTGTCCACATAGCTGGGGGAAAAATGTGAGAGCAGACCCTTTGTCACGCTTACCTCCCTCCACAGACAAGACCATGCAAAGTAATGATGACTGTTGTTATGATGATAATGAAGGCTGTATTATTGCCAGTGTTGAATTGTTACACGTATGTTCTGTGGGACAAGAAGGTTGGAGGGAGGCTCTAGAAAGTGATCAAGTTCTAAAAGAGGTGAAGAAGTATATTGCCCAAGGGTGGCCGAGAGAAAGAAATGTGGGTGTGGACTTACAACCCTATGTGAAGGTGAGTGATGAACTCTCTATTGAAGATGGTCTAGTTTTCAGGATTGAGAAACTGGTACCCCCCGAAAACATTAGAGCCACACTTTTAGCCAAGGCCCATGAAGGGCATCTTGGAGCCACACTCACTAAACGTAGAGTACTTCTGGTGGACACAGATGGATAAAGATATTGATGCGATGGTGCAAGAATGCACAATTTGTTCTTCAGGTGACAAACGTTTTCGCACAGCCAGTCCACCGCTCACGCCCATACCTCTTCCAGGTGCTCCGTGGGAGAAACTTGGTATTGATGTGCTAGGACCCTTCCATAGTTCACCCCATCAATGCAAATTTGCCATTGTGATGATGGATTATTACACTAAGTGGCCAGAAGCTAAATTTGTGTCCAAAGTTGACTCTAAAGAGATAATTGACTTCATGAAAGAAATTTTCATGAGAGAAGGGTATCCCCTTTCCATCATATCCGACAATGAGGTGCAGTTTGTGTCCACTGAGGTGGAAGAGTTCCTTAAAGAGTCTGCCATCACTCACTACAGAAGTTCCCTTTACCACCCACAAACTAATGGCCTGGTGGAAAGACTTAACAGAGTTATTGGTGATTGTGTTAAATGGGCTATTGAACACAACAAAGCTGTTCCCCAGAGTGTGAGGGCAATGCTATGGTTCTACAGGACCACCCCACATTCGTCTACGGGAGTGTCTCCTTTTGAACTACTGAGGGGCAGGAAACCATGCACAGAATTTAGACCTGCGTGGATGTCCAAATGGTTCAAATCCCATTCTTCTCCCCAAGAAATTGATGAACAAGTCAGAAAAAGGAATGAAAAAGTACAGTCAAAACAGAAAGAATACTTTGATGAAAGGAAACGGGTGAAAAACAGAGCATTTGCTGTGGGGGATTGTATAAGTATAAAGAAACAAGGGTTATAAAAAAGGTGAAGCTAAGTTCGGTGATATTGTTGTGGTTGACAAAGTCTGTGGAAGTGCTGTTCGTGTCAATGGACAGCACTGGTGGAATGTCAACAAGGTGGTAAAAGTTAAAAATGTTGAAAACAATCTGTTGAACTCTAATGATGCTAAAAATGTTTCATGTGACAATTCCCCATGTGATTTCAGAGTACAGCCTTCCGCTCCTCAATCCTCTATGGTGAGAAGGAGCACCAGAGCCATCAGAGTTCCTATTAGATTCCGTCGTTGATTTTCTCACTTTCCTTTGAGCTTTCCTTTTGTTTTCTTCTCTTCTTCTATTTCTTCTTTTCTCTCTGTTAAGGGAAAGGAGATATGTAGTGAGCCAGCTTGCCTCGCACTTACTGTGTGCAATGCGCGAGGCACCGGTCTCGTGCTGCCTGCTTACGTAATGTGTTGTGACAGTTGGTGGCTGAGGGACACAGCCATTTTACCGTCACTTGTCACTGCTGTGTCGTGCTGGTGGGAGCTTAAAATAAACATTATTCATTATCAATCATTTGTGCCTTTGAGTTATTACAGACTTCTTTATTCGGGATCTGGTTCAGACACCACTCACCCAACCCTACCAATCCTGAGCATTTCGGTAACTAATGACCCATTGTAATTCATGTTGCTTTGGCTTGAGTGGATCCCAGCAAATTTTCTTACCCAGGCCGTCAAACATGAAAATATATACTTGTCAGTATAATAAACAGTATACATCATAAACAGAAATCCCCATGAAACGGCAAGCTAAATAAGGACTAGCATGGACACAAGCTAACAATTGCACCTATAGTTGTGGAAATCAGGGGTGTATAGCAGATGATCAACTGTTAATGACGTTAATGTTGAGAGTCACCTATCATTACACATACATTGTACTGTACATCCTTTAAAATAAAGAGTTACATTTAAAATTAAATCATATATAATAGGCGGGGACGGGGTGTTACACCTCAAGAGGGACTAGTCCAGAATTCCACAAGAAAAAAACAAGAGATTTAACTTTCATCGCTTTCAAATGGGACACTTGGCCACCATGCCAAATGCCAAGCCACAATGGCACAACAAAAAAAGGAATTCTAAAAACTAAAAACAAAATACGAAGTGCTCATATAACAACATCATATCTGCCATACAAGTAAAAATCCGTATTCTTCGTTTTATAACAGCATTGCCCCCATAATGTGGGAGGAGATAAGAGTCAGCCCGCCGTCATGCTATACAAATATTCACCCTTTGGACACCAGCAGGGAAAAATGTAATGAGCCAGACTGCACAGCAAGACCAAATCAAATGACTACTATAAAAATTAAAGCAATGATGCAACATTTGAGCAGCAAATCCACATTAAGAAAAAAAAAAAAAAATTATATTCCGACATGAATTCAACTGAATGTGGATAAAAAGTCTAATATTAAATTATAGGTTATTCTACTAAAAGAGCACATCAAGCACTCGCACTCAGCTTTCAATTCTTCCCATCTACCGAAACATTCTGAATGAAATACCACAGAAAAGTTGCCACGGTAATTCAGTTCATCGCCCAAAAATTTAATAGATGCACAGAGTTAATTACCTCGGGACAATCTCCCCACTCCTGTAAACAAATGCAGCTCCAGCAAAGAAGTGCTCAAAGAAAAAAAGTGCTCAACTGAAGCATTTTTTAAAAGCAACAGAAATCATGAAGACGACAAGGAACTACAAACAAAGAAGACAGCAACCCCTGAGAAGGAAACCAGCAACCACATTGTCTGAAAAAAAAGGAGCCTAAAAACACCGCCTGCAAAAGAAACTGCCGCCAAGGCCTAGCCCCACACATAGCAAGAGGCCACACGTGAGACCTGGCCTACAGCCACGTATTGTGCAATACTTGTCTCAGCCTTAAATATGGTGCACGGCAGGATTGTACGTAACGTATATCGAGACACTTAAGGAAACTCACTTTTAAAGATGAATGTGTCCAAGTGCTAAGTAAGCAGCAAAAGCACTGAGAAGGTTTTACTTGTGTGAAACATGAATGTTTCTGTCACATGGTGTGTAGTTGAGTAAGGGGTTCTTCAGAGTGAATCTGATCCATTATATTTAACTAGGCTAAGCCAAATGCCCTGGTGTCGATTGTAAATATACTAGGATTCGTATTTTCCCTCTGAGACCGTAACCCACGTTTAGTGGTCTAAATAAAGTCCCGTTTGCCACCCAGTCTGCATTATGTAAGCTATGTGTTTTTTTTTTATTTGGGCTCCTCGGCTTATCATCCATGTGCAGATAATAACATAAAATCCTATAAGATGTAGATTTTTTATCATAGAATGGATTACTACCTGAATGTATCTTCTAAAACACTCTGAATGCATCTATCTGAAACTATTGGCAAACCCGAAAGATATCAGCAAGTACAGGCCCATCTCGCTCCTAGCTTTCCCAGTCAAGGTCCTGGAGAGGGAGATCAACACGCAGCTCTCCACCCATCGGAAACAGCACCACCTCCTGGAATCCACCCAATCAAGGTCCTGTAGCAACTACTGCACAGAAATCACCCTCCTGGCAGCAACAGGCAACATCTGATCAATTATGGACAGAGGAGAAGCAGTTTAACTTATCCCACTTGACCTCTCTGTGGCTTTCAACACTGTCTGCCACAGCACCCTCATAGCCAGACTTCAGGAAACAGGAATCCAAGGGCCTGCCTGAGTTGGATCGTCTCGTTCCTCTACAACAGGACAGAACAAGTCAGACTCTCCACTTTCACATCTGAACAAAAGAAGCTCGTTTGAAAGGTCCACCAGGGTTCCTCCCGCAGTCCAACCCTGCTCCACGTTTACATGGCACCTCTCGCCCGCATCATAAGAACCCACTTCATCAATATTGTCTCCTAAGCCAATGACACTTAGCTCATTCTCACTCTCAACAACACGAAAAACACCAGGAACAACTTACTACCTGCATGCTAGATGTGGCCAAATGAATGTGAGAAAACTGCCTCAAATTTAACATGGAAATAACAGAGATCCTGATCTTCAGAAATAAGAACTTTGCTACGGACTCCACCAACCTGGGTTCCACCCCCAGCTTCCACAGACCATGGCAGAAGCCGTGGCATCATACTTTACGGCAAGCTTTCGATGAACGAACAGGTTAATTCTGTGATCCCATCCTGCTGCCACATTCTCAGAATGCATCGCGTAATCTTCAATCAAATTCCCACGCACACAAGATGCACGGTCACCCAGCCACTCATCACCAGCAGACTCAACTACAGCAACATAGTCTACATCGGCAACTCTAATCAACTCTTGCAAAGATTCCAAACTATTCAGAACACCGCCACCAGAATTACCCTGGACGTCCTCAGAAGTGCGCATATCACCCCTACCTCACAAAAATGCACTGGCTACTCAGCCAGAAATGCTTCAAATTCAAGCTTTTTATCCATACTTGAAACCCTCCACAACGCAAGACCAGCCTACATCAATGACCAACTCCGAATCCACCATCCCACCAGTCAGGTACACTCCACCTCTCTCTACTTTGCATCAATCCCCTGCATGCACAGAAGCAAGACAAGAGGATGCGTATTATCCTTCATCTTTACCAAAAGCTGGATCAAACTCCCACTACACATCAGGACCGCCACTCCACTCCACTCAACTTCCGCAAGAAGTTGAAGACCTGGCTGTTCAACTAGGGTCACCCCCAGACCTACGCTCCTGCTCCAGCGCCTGGATACCCTAATGGGTGATAAACTGCACCATACAACTCTACATAACATAGCATACCATGCCATACCATAGTATAGCACAGCATACAATACCATACTATACCATACCATAACATAAAATAACAGTGCATGAGTATACACAGGTACACACAAGCACATGCACACACACATGCATATTCGGTACACCACATACCAATCTTAGGCATTGTGAATATTTACCTGCATAGATTGACCATCAAGCAAGGCAGCACATGGTTGAGTAAAACAATGTTAACTCAATGAGTTGACATAAGCTGTACAGTTCTACTCTTTTACTATAATTAAATTGTCCTCGTACCTCTGACCTTCAAACTTTAGTTGTCTGGCAGCATCTTATTTGCACAAACAAGACATGTAATGATTTAAAATGAACATATAGAATGCGTAGGGTCAAGTCATTCGCTTGTTGTATTACTACACAGAATAACAGACAATGCAGCAATGGGCCATTTCCCTTCAGTGTTGGCTAATTTTCGAGTGTCATTTATGTTTTGATGAGCTCACTCATCATCCATTCATAGTTGGGTGTGTAAGACATTATGAGTGACGGTATTTTGTTTTTTACTATCCTCCTCCTCCTAGTTCAGGGCCAAGCAAAGAGACACAGGAGTCTGTTTCAACCCACTCTAAGGTGAGCCACATAGCACACGATCCCCCCACAAACCACAAACTGAGTGATACATTTTCATCTCTAATACTTTTTACAGGGACAGTTGTTTTTTATTTATTTTTCAGTTTATGCACAGGCATTGTAGTGTTTACTGATGCATGCTGTTCATTAAGCTTATATGAACTGTCTTATGAAGTGAAGCCCCCTTATCAGATGGCTTCCATCACTGCTGGAGTACATAATAACTTATGTGAGAAAGTCATCCTTTTTGCCCTGATCAGCCACAATTTTTTCACTCATACTGATGGTACTGACTCTGAATATAATAATAATCTGGTTTATAAAATGTGAACATATCACCCGTTGAGGTTTCAAGGTGCTTGGGGCAGCTGGGGAGATTAAGTGAGCTATTGCCCAGAGTCACATTAGCTGAGCTGAACTGCCCGCAGCGATCGAACTGCGAGCACGGTGCTCTGGAGTCAGCTGCTCTGGTCGCTGGGCACACCTCTCACCTTATTATGCCCTGGGCTCTGCTAACAAGGCCCAGGACCAGTGCTTTGTAGTATATGGTAATTAGGTGTAATTACAGCTAGCACTGACAATGTACCTGTAAATCCCTATTATACGGTATGACATGTAGGTTTAGAGGCCCAGTAGATTTAATGCACTTAAGCGTGCACTGCTGACTTACCTACTGTAATTTTAAAGACAGCCCTGCTTTGCAGACAGCTGTTAAAATAAAACTATGTCCAAATTCGACTTTGGAATTAAAAGTACTTCCAAAGTTTTAAACAACCTTATTTTTACATATAAATCCTCCTAAGGTATACGCTAGGTGCCCCAAGAGTAGGGTGCATTGTACTAATAAGCAGGGACAATATAACGTATGTTTTATAAGCCCTGGTGAGTGAACATTGCCCATTTCATTTGTCCCTATTGTGCATTAACTCTTCCAGCTAACATGGGAAGGATTTATTCAACTTTAATAAAGCCTAACTTTGACAAGAGTGAGCTAAAGTAATCATTCAAATGACAACTATTGCAGGAAAATAGTTTTAGAACTGCTTACTTAAAGTTACATAAAGTTAGCCATGTGCCAGACTCTTCTGATTGGCCAGCCTTTGATAGACTGAGCCTGGCTTCTTTGATGAGATGTGAAATGACCTGGACTGAGACAAAGGAGATATCTGGTGGGAGGGGATCTGCAGTAGCAGATGCCAGGACAGGAAGGAGGCTGGGTAGTCAAACTAGTCTTTAAAAGGGAGAAAGACATTGAGAACAGGAACCAGCCCCACCCCCTCATTCCAACTTTTTGAACCCCCAGTTAGGAGAGGGGCTGGGAGAGAAGTGTAGGGAAATGTTAGCCACACCTCTAGGAGAGATTTTGTCCTTTTTTATTGTTGCTGAACAGTGCAATCTGGGACAAAATATGCCACACTTCTAGGGAAGTTGTCATCACAGACGGTGGCACCCTGCACCCCACTGGTCAGGGGTGTAGGGTCTCAACCCAGAAACCTAGATAAACATGGGAGAGCCGCTCAGTAACTGAGATACCAGCCTGGAAACATAAAAAGAAGAAGGACTACTCTGCTGAACCCCTTGCCTGCACCAAGAGATGACAGCACTTTGAAGAACTACACCTGCCGCACCCTTCGGGCTTCACAAAAGAGTACTTTGCCTTGCTTTAAAGGATTAAGGAGTCAACTCTCTGAAAGCAACAGGTAACAATGAGCGTCAATAAGTCACCTGCATCAACTCCACCAAGAAGAGCCCGGCTAACCAGCATCCAGTGGAATTTTAAGGATTAATAAAACCCACCCTAGGTCCGTGGGGATGGCTGTTATATGAGACAAGTGAAAAGAGAATAAGTTATCTCTATATGTAACAATTGATTTATGTCAGACTGGTGTGGTGCTTTTATGACTAGAAACAACTTTCTTGATTGTTCTCCCAAATTGTATGGCTGCTGAAATATTATGTTTGATGAATACTGTGTCTGTGCTAAATTGGACGATATATTGAAATGTGTATAACTTTTTAACTTTTAAAAACATTTTTTTTTTAAAGAACTGTAGAAGTTGTTCTCTTTTTTTATATATATACATGTGATTTCATGTTTTTAAATAATTGAAAAATAAATATGTATTGCTCAATTGACCCATATTGAATTTCTAGGATTCTTGGGTTTAACGTTGTTTATATTTTGGTGATAAAAGGTTCCTGTTTCGGTAACAAAAGGTGGTTATTTTAAGTATGAGTGTGTTGGAAGTATAGCCACCCAAAGGGGATTGTTTTTTTACTCCGGTCTATCTGGCTCCCTACTCCTTTGGTGTAATAGGGCCCCTCTCTTTTTCTTGAGGCATATCAATTAACTACTACTTTCACTCACAAAAGGCTGCATCTATTGAATTTGCCAATGACTGTTCAAGCATACTGTTCATAAACCACAAATAATCTTAACAAGAAACATGTTCGCATGTGCAGTAGTGATTAATAAGTCTGTCAGTTTCCTTTGCTTCTGCACTATCTGACAAAGCCTCTTCTACTTGAGTCTTTTAATGCTACTGACCCTGCACTGCCATGTGGCATCACTTTACCTGCGTGCTTGTTTGTTCTGCTCTGTATCTATCATGGTTGTCTTTTTACAGCTTTCGGACCTGTATTGGGTGGCCGCTCAATCCTGTTTCTTAACCGCTACCGCGCTACCGCGTTAAAAGTGCAAAAAACAGAAGATAAACAAGCATTGGTAAAGACAACACAGCTGGTTTTAACATAGTGGTGGTAATGGTGGTGATTGTAATGGTTGTGGTAACTGCAGAATGATTGGTGCTAGGAGAATGGCAGGAGATGCAGGTACAATAGAACAACAAGACACCCATCTGAAAGAGACAAGAAGCAGAAGAATGATAGGTGTGGCAAAATGAGATGACGACGCTGCAGAATCTAAAATTATTTCTAGTACTGTGCAGGAGGTATGCAAGATAAGCATGCTATTCAAGAAAGATTAATTAAGAGCTTTTTTAACAAAAAGCTTGCCAATTATAAAGTCTGCTCATTAATAAAAATGCATATCCCTGTACATTACGTACTAAAAAGCTGCTGGGGTAAAGCGTGTGTCAGGCGAGAGAAACGTAATGGTGTTCACTCAAATGACAATAGTGCTTGAAATCCCATGCTGGACTGGACCACACACTTTGCCAACCCCTTCGGTTTCCTTCCAGTTGAATGAACCCAGATTCTGAGCTTTGCTTCACTCATCTAATATCCAATATCCCAGCATGCCTAGCAATAAAGGCCATGCGCCGTCCTGTATATTGACACGATTTTTATGATTTCCCACTGACACAAAACAAAATAGAACACTCTTAAAATCCTAAAATAGTAACGAATCTGCCCCTTATCCACTGTCTGAGGGATGCAGGAGTGTTCCATTCTGCTCACTTTGCCACAGGGAGCCAAGCTGCACCCGAATTAAGGAGCCCCAATCAGTGCAAAACCAGTCTTGGGTTACTTGTGTTCCAGTTCCGGGAGGACCTGGCCTATTAGTTCTGGTTGGACTCTTTGTATTAGAGCAGGGTCAAGGCCAATTTGCATATTGCTGGGTTCAAATTGATGTGGTATGTTGTGCACAATAGCCATAGACTGAGATGTGACACAGAGTATTTCAGTGGTTGAGATTAATTCAAGCATTCCATCCATCACTTTTTTGTATACTTCAGAGCGACGTCCTCAGCCATGGCAGTTGAATTGAGGCAGAGAAGTGAGCATTCGGCAACTTATTTCAGCTTGACAAGTATGTGCTTTCACGAGACGTCTGTGAAAGTTTCTTGAGGAAGTACTGTAGGAGAGTAGGGTCTGCTATCCTATGGTCACCCCAAATTTTTGCTTTTTGCTTCACTGGTTTATGACTTAATGTGGCTGTGGGCCTGCTAATCAGACCCACAGCCTGCTGTTCTCTCTCCAAATTAATGCCAATGCACATTAGGTGCATTACGAAATTGGAACTGGTTCACCTTATTGGCCCCTGTAACAGTGTACCCAGGTACCCAGGGCATAGTTGCTTCCAAGGCCTACCAGGGGCTGCAGCACGTATTGTGCCACCCCTGGCCTGGCCTCCATATTTGACACAACTGGCTGATCACTCAGCTGGGGTAAGTCGGTGTAACCACCCCTTACTTAGGTGTAGTATGCCTATACCTAACCCAAAATGGACACATATGTTCCTATCAGCCACTCCTATGGAAGGCCTCATCAATCCTGGAAGCAGAGTGCTTGGAAATATGTGAGATGGTGCTCTGGCATGAGCTGAGCCTGTCTGCAGCTTTCGGAACCATGTCCTTTAGCTGTTTCATGATACTGCCATACCATATACTCTTAAGTGCATTATGAACCTCGCGGTTAAATGCTATCTTTGGTTTGGCTTTATCAAAACATGTCGAGTAAGGTGTCATACGAATTGGAATACTACCCCCTCGCCAGTTTTGGCGACGGGGGTAGCATTCCACCCTTCTAGAGTGATATGACATGTACCTAACCTGAACCCCCGGTTAAAGTTAAACAGAGCCTCAGCATCACAAAATGGATGCTGCCACCACAGACACAAGTCTGACCTCCTGCTGCTGGGAGTCCTTCCAGCGAGGGCAGCTTGGACAAAGGGTTTCCTGCCTTGGGATGTGCTAGCACCACCCCAGACAGGATTTTGTGTATTGGGTAGGACAGGGCTGAATAGAATCACACATGCCTTGGGCACACAAGGTGTCCATGTGCATAGGCTAGTTCAAACCGGTCCTGGGGCTCTCCAGCCCCAGTCCTGGCGCAAAACTGGACAAAGGAAAGGGGGTGTAACCACCCCCCTTCCTGGTCCCACCCAGAGGAGGGACCTAGCAGGTAATCCAGCCCCTAGAATTCGAATAAGAGAAGGAGCTGTGTCCCAAGACTTCAGATCATCCTGAACTCGACTTGAAATAAGAAGAAAACTGGACTTCGACATTCTGCGGCACAGAAGACTGAAGAGAATCTCCCTTGTGGCCAAGGAGTGACCACCCTGTGAATACAGGCACCAACCAGCAACTCGACGTCTGCTTTGCTGCCGCCTCCCGCCGGAGCCCGAGCCCAGAGCCTGACAAGACCCAGACTCCCAGACATCTCAGAGTCCGATCCACAGTCCCTGAAAAGAAGAGACCCGTGAAGGCACCGAGAGACGTGGGACCGGACATCTTGAAAGACCCCCAAAGAGCTGACTGTGCAGCACCTGAGGCACCCTTGATGCTGTGCTTTAGGGTTTCAGAAGCCCCGACACCGAGCAGCATTTGCACCGAAGATCAGCCCCCAGCTTCTCCACGATCTGCATGGGGCCCTTTTGCACTTTGCCACTTGAGGCGCCATCCCGGTCACTTGCCACGCGGCTAGTGGCCATCTTGGCGACGAAAACCACGATTTGCAATGCTGGTCTGGTTGCTCCAGACTGGCCCTCGCTCCCCTGAAAAGGAGCACTCGCTCTGACCTTGCTGGTCCGAGTGTTAAGCTTTTTCCACTTCCTGTGTGGCTTGCATTAGCCAAGGCCTGTTTGCTCCAATCAAGTTGCCGATACCGCCATCAGCTAGAACCTTTGTGGGGCAGCTCGTGATCGACTCCTGGACATCCTTGACCTCTTCGTGTCCACGTGGCTGCGGAGACAAGCTGCACCTCTTCACCTGTTTGCACCCGACATTGCCTGGTTCCATCCTGGTTCCACGGTAGTCACTGGCTAGTGACTTTGAAAATTGTCCCCTCTGCTTTCAGGTCTTCACCTCTTCAGATTCACCCTTGGATCCACCGGAACTCTCCTCGATGACCCGCCTGCAGCATCTTCAGCTCCAAGCACCATCGACCTGCGTGACGAAACCCGACACAACTTCGCACCTGTGCACCCGCTTCCTGTGGGTGAGGTAACTCAGCAAAGCCGGTGTTCCCACACTGGTGTACACCTCTAGTGCCTGTGTCTAAAGTTTTATCCTTGTAGGTCCATCGGAAGGTTCCTTAAACACTAACTTTGTAACTTTTACGCACCATTGACTTAACATTGGTGCATGCGTGCACTTTAAGCACTGCACCCGAGTCCCGCGGGCCTTTCCCGACTTCTTCACTGCTAGTCCCGAACAGCTCCAGCGATTCCCCAGGCCCTAGGCCTCCTTCCTTTCCCCATAGTGGTTCTTATACCACTATTTTAGTATATGGTTTAGGTGGCCCTTAGGGCTCATCCATATTGTGCAACTTTTGAGTATTTGAACATGGTTTTGGTATAACGCATTTGCTGCTGAGCGCATTAAGAGTATAGAGGATATTTGTAGAAATAAATCTATATATATTTTCAATATATATCTGTGTGGTGTCCTTTCATTTGGTATTCAAGGGGATTGTGTATGGTAAAACAGCTTGCTTCACATGCCGTTACAGAGTTTAGCCCAAGACTGCTTAGTCCATGCTACCCCTAGGATAGCTTGTCTATAAGGTTGACTTACAACCATCATCATAAGGGTTGCTTGGCATGGTACAAGGTGATCACTAGAACTAGTGAGCATCATATACCAGGCCAACTTCTCACAAGTACTGCTTAAGAAAGGTTGAAGGAAATGGTGTACAGATGCCAAAGGAACACATGAACTACAAATACAGACAGGTGTACCAATAAGAAAGGCAGCACAAAATGGGGATTTAATGCATCGTGCAGGACCTCCTCTGACCCTACCCTGCTCTTATCAGCACCCTTGGACCCTTACGGGTGTGTAACCATGCCATATAAACCCCTGATTGATTGACTGTAGCAGCTTGCTGCATAGCAAGTGGTATAAGCATTGCTGGGGTGATGCTCAGCATCACAGCTAACTTCAGATGCAACTCTAGCAGCCAGCACCATAAATTCTTCTTTACATTCCCATCAGCGTGCATGCGAGGAGGAAGATTAATGGTCTTATGTTGCCTCCATTGTTCTCACCCCAATGCCGGTAATGGGACTTTTTCATGCTGGGTGTGTTTGTCAACTTGCATTAAGTTTGATTTTACTTTTTAGATCAACAACAGTGCCTCAGAAGTTGCATTCCAAACACCCAACAGAAGGCAGAATAATACATAACTTTTAGAGAGAAACTCCTCTAATCTGATCCAAGATATGATTAACAATGTTTCAAAACCATTACTTAGTGAGGCTGATCCAAATGAGCTAGTGGGTAATGGGGCCAACACAAACCCCACTTTAGTACACTGCAAGCAATTGGTCATTTGGACAACTTCGCTGTTATCCTGGCCCTAAACACTGAATTTTCATGTAATATACAGTTACTGCAATATTTTCCTTGAACGTGGTTGCATCAGGGGATATGTAGAACAATACCTTTAAATGTTAGTTCTTTCAACAGTGCCTGCTTCTAAATAGGCCCTAGTGGATTCAGGCTGTCCTGGCTGATGAGGGGTGAAACCCCACAACCAGTCCTAGCATGCTTATTTCTGGTCCAGGGAGGACCTGGCTTGGTAGTTCAAGCTGGGCTGTTCCTATGAGCCACAGGGTCAAGACTGATTTGCATATGGCCAGGTCTGAACTGAGGTGGCATGGTCAGCAAAAGATTGATGCATTTAAACCAGATCTCTTGACTGGGGGTGAATGTTTAGATTTGTTCTGCATTCCGTCCATCAATTGTGTGTTGTTAGAAATGGGGGTCTCTAGTTGGGAGAGGTAGGTACCTTCGTCCAAATAGGGACCCTTGCTTCTAGTCAGAGTAAGGGGGATACACTTCTATAATAACCCCTGTCAACCCCTTGGTAGCTTGGCACGAGCAGACAGGCTTATCTCAGAGGCAGTGTGTAAAGCAGCTGTGAACACATACAGTAACACAGTGAAAACACTACAAATGGACACCGTACCATTTTTGAAAAATAAGTAATCTTTATCTCAACCAAAACAAGACCAAACGACAAAAATCCACAATACAGTTTTAAAAATAAGGCTTTCCAATGGTAGAAATAGTTCTGGTCAATGCAAGTTGTAAATGCGACACTTTTCTCAAAAGTACATTAGATGCATCGCGCAAAACAAAACCAAATAGCCGCAGGGAAGGTGATGCGTTGGTTCCTTACACTCAGGGGAGGTAATGCGTAAAGGGTTCGTTCCTTACTGCAGCGCAGTGGGGAGTTGATGCGTCTGTTTCTTACTGCAGCCCCCAATGATGCAACAGACTTGGAGCCTTGATAGGATGCATCTATTCAGTACGATGTGTGGTTTCGTGCAGCCGCACAGCAGGCTTGCATTGAATCGGTGCCATGATCTTGGACTTAGGAGATCATTTAATCCGATGTGTCATGCAGTGATTTCTCAAGCCGCAGCAGGCGCTGAAATGGTTTCTTTGGTGATGCGTCAGAAACAGGTATGGATGCGTCACGTTTCTTCAATGCTGTGTTGATTTCCCAGCTCCCAGCGACAAACAGTCTCCAGAGGTCCTAAATAGCAGCAGGCACCTCTTTGCAGGTTGGAACTCCCAGCAAAGAAATTCAGGGGAGCTGTGGGTGACGTCTTTGTGTCCCTGAGACTTCAGAATCGGAGGCAAGCTCAGTTTCAAGCCCTTGGAGATCTTCCTCGAGATGACAAAGCTAACAGCAGAGTCCTGTTCTCCTTTTCTTGGCAGTAAGAAGCCTCTGCAGGCCAACCCCAGATAGCAAACAGCAGAGGGGCAGTATTCCTCCTCAGCTTATCCGGCTCTTCTCCTTGGCAAAGGTTTCTCTTGATTCCCAGAAGTGATCTAAAAGTCTGGGGTGTGGGCCCCTCTTTTTATACCCAAAAATCATTTGTTCACTGAAGGCAGAGAGTGTCTTTACCCAGCCAAAACCAGTCCTGTGGTGCACTTCGCCTGTGCACAACAGCCTTCATTGTCAGTGTGAGCCCTGGCTCCAGACGCACCACAGGGGGGCAGAGCCGTCATTGTGGAAGGCAGGCCCAGCCCTATTCAGGTGACGGTGCTACTCCTCCCACCACTCCAACTGCAGACCAGGCCTATTCAGCCCAGCTCTGACTCATCAGACTTTTGGAGCCGCTGTTCCTCTCCAGCCCCTGTCATCCAAAAGCCAGACGTGCAATACACAAACCTAGCAGAGGCACACTGGATGGTTGGGCAAGAACATACCTACTTTCTAAAAGTGGTATTTTTAAACACAGAATGAAAAAGCCACCCTCACTAAAAGATGTACTTTAACATTTTGATTGCAGGAATACTAAACTTTATTTTTCCACCCTATTCCCAGGGCCAGTTATGTTTATAAGATGTTATAAACAAACTCCCTATTTTGTCCTATGGTAACAGGTAGCCTTGCAATAGGGAAACACAAAATTGGCAGTAAATCACTATCAGGACATGCCACACACATCAGGGCATGTCCTACCTTTCACATACAATGCACCCGGCCCACAGGGGTACCTTGGGCCCACCTTAGGGGTGATTAACATATAGAAAAGGAAAGGTTTAGGGACTTGCAAGTGTAAGCACTGGCCAAGATGACATGGCAGTCCCAGACTGCATACAGGCTCTGCAATGGCAGGCCAGAGGTACATTTTACAGGCTGCTTCTTTGAGTGGCATAATCAGTGATGCAGCCCACTAGCAGCATTTGATTTACAGGCCCTGATCAGACACACAGTGCACTATACTAGGGTCAACAAGTAAATCAAATATGCTAATCATGGAATCACTAATCCATAACAACAATTTACAATGGGAGCACATGCACTTTGGCACTGAACAGCAGTGGCAAAGTGCCCAAAGCATCTAGATCAGCAAAAATGGAGTCCAACACACAGCAAAACACAGGAGGAAAAGGCAAAAAATGGAAGGGAGACCAACGCCAATGGTACCAGGTCTAACATGTGTCTTTTGCTTTCTCGCCCTAAGTGCACCAGGTATGCCCAGACGTGGGTCCCGGGGACACTGTGCAACTGGATACCAGCTATCTTGGCTGTTGAGGAGAGGAACCCCAAAACCGGTCCCAATGCTTGTTTCTGGTCCAGGGAGGACCTGGCTTGGCAGTATGGGCTGGGCTGTTCCCATGAGGCACAGGGTCAAGACTGATTTGCACATGGCAGGTCTGAACTGCGGTGGCATGGTGAGCAAAAGAATGATGGTTTTAACCCAGATCTTTAGACTGGGGGTGAATGTTTTGATTTGTTCTGCATTTCGTCCATCAATTGTGTGTCTTTTTCATTGTGTTAGAGCATGCGGGAGAATGAAACATTAGATACGCTTGTTTGTTGTGAATGTAAGTCTACGTAAGCTAACATAATGTTTTTAAATTGCATAAAAGAAGACAGCAAAGTACATATAATCCTTTTTAATAACTTCCAGAATGTTTTTCGGGTTGGATTCAATATGCTAAACATATATAATACATTACAATAATAATACTTACTTCAGGGCACACTCTCACTACTTCAGAAACCCACTTTTCAACAACTGTACTGGTGTTGGTCCTCTCCCGGTTTAACTGCCACCCTAATATTTTAACACCAGTACGTGACATCCGACTGCTGTGGCTTGTCTACGAAATAGAGTGAAGAGGTTTGACCACATCACTGGGTGAATTTCTCTGGCTCCCCCTCGCCCTCACATAATCCTCAAGAACAGCTGCATCACCTACCAGGCCATCAGAGACATCAAGTGACATACCTAGCACCTTACACAGACAGCACCACACCAGGAACCAGGACATCAGCAGACCTGAGATGAAGAAATACAAGGGAAAAAAGAGAAACAGAACTTCTCCTTATACACACCCAACTGTTGCAACCCTCCTGCAATTCAAAACGGCATTGAAGACACTACCGCCTTGCACGTTGGGAATCTGTTTTCAATATTCATGAATGTAAACACTCCTGAAAAGAATCCAAGCCATATCGGCCTCTGTACGGCACTCTGTTGCTATCCAGCTAGATTCATACTTTATAGTATTACTAGCCACAGATATTCAATCATACCTACAGTCATAAAAGTCCATGCAAAAGCATGATGAAGACATTGTCAGTTTGCAGGAAGGACAAATAACGAACTACGAGAAAATAAGAAAGTAAACAAGATAAACTTTGGCAATTGAGAATCTACTTAAAGTGTTCCTTAATGTGCACGTGCTAGTAAATATTTTATCTAAACAAGCATTAGATTCAATTTCAATGAAACAACCAGGCCAGAATGTAGAAATAATATTCCCATTTAACTGTTTGGAAATGGAATCCAACACCAGTATTTAATGATTTGTTGGTTGTTGGACTGTGCACTTTCACCAAGGTCACCCCAGATCTTTGGCCTACTTTTTGTGAACCTGTTTTTGATGGCTCTTCACACTTTACTCCTGCTAAATATCAATCAATCAATCATAGGTTTATTACGCGTGAATACTCACCTGTAAGGGTCTCAGGGAGCTGGGGGAGGGAGTGGGGTGCAGGTTCTAATCGATCATGGAGGGGGTCTGTCGAAGAGCCAGGTTTTGAGGTTTCTCGTGAAGATGGGGAGTGATGTTGTCTGCCTGAGGTGGAGCGGTAGGGCATTCCATGCACTGGCCGCAAGGAAAGAGAAGGAGCAGCCTCCAGATCTGGTCTTTCTGATGTGGGGAACCACGGCGTAGGAGAGCTGAGCTGGGCTGATCATAGGGTTCAGTGGGGTGCGTGGAATTTGATTGGGCTGTTGAGGTATGCTGGTCCGGTGTTGTGGAGGGCTTTGTGTGTGTGGGTGAGGGTCTTGAAGGTGATTCTTGCCGCGATGGGGAGCCAGTGGAGTGTGCACAGGTGTTGGGAGATGTGGCAGTGTCGTGGTAAGTTGAGGACCAGTATTGTGGCAGCATTCTGGATGTTTTGTAGTTTGCGGGTGAGGTTTTTGTTTATTCCGGCGTCGAGTGTGTTGTCGTAGTCGAGTCTGCTGGTGACGAGGACGTTGGTGACCGTTTTTCTGTGCTTGAGGGGGATCTATTTGCAGGTCTTACATAGGAGGCGGAGGATGTGGAAGCAGGAGGATGTGACAGAGTTGATCTGGCGTTCCATTTTAAGCTCGAAGTCTAGGACTGCGTTCTGCCAGAGAGGAAGGAGTAGATCCAGTCGAGGGCCTTGTCGCTGATACCTGCGTCGTGAAGACTGCGTGTTAGGGTGCTGTGGGATACTGTGTCAAAGGCTGCTGAGAGGTCGAGGAGGATGAGGGCTCCTGTTTCTCCTTTGTCCAGTAGGGAGCGGATGTCGTCTGTTGCGCGAGGAGGGCGGTGTCTGTGCTGTGTTTTTTTCTAAAGCTGGATTGTGACAGGTCGAGGATGTTGTGTTATTCGATGAAGGTGGCGAGTTGGCTGTTGATGGCGTTCTCGATGACTTTCGCTGGGAACTGGAGCAGGGAGATGGGTCTGTAGTTTTTTGAGGTCAGTGGGTTCTGTCGAGTGCGTCTTTAGGAGGGGGTTGATCTTGGCACGTTTCCAGTCATTGGGGAAGGCGGTGTTCATCAGGGAGTGGTTGATGGTGTGATAAAGCATAGGAGGCGGAGGATGTGGAAGCAGGAGGATGTGACAGAGTTGATCTGGCGTTCCATTTTGAGCTCGAAGTCTAGGACTGCGTTCTGCCAGAGAGGAGGGAGTAGATCCAGTTGAGGGCCTTGTCCCAGATACCTGCCTCGTGGAGACTGAGTGTTAGGGTGCTGTGGGATACCGTGTCAAAGGCTGCTGAGAGGTCGAGGAGGATGAGGGCTCCTGTTTCTCCTTTGTCCAGTAGGGAGCCGATGTCGTCTGTTGCGGCGACGAGGGCGGTGTCTATGCTGTGTTTTTTTCTGAAGCTGGATTGTGACAGGTCGAGGATGTTGTGTTCTTCGATGAAGGTGGGGAGTTGGCTGTTGATGGCTTTCTCGATGACTTTCACTGGGAACTGGAGCAGGGAGATGGGTCTGTAGTTTTTTGAGGTTAGTGGGTTCTGCCAAGGGCTTCTTTAGGAGGGGGTTGATCTTGGCACGTTTCCAGTCATTGGGGAAGGCGTTGTTCGTCAGGGAGCGGTTGATGGTGTGACAAAGCATGGGTGTGATGGTGTCAGAAGCTCTGTTGAAGATGGGGTGGGGGTAGGGGTCCGTGGGGGCCCCTGAGTGGATTGTATTCAATGTGTCTTCGGTGGTGAGGGTTGTCCAGCTATCAATAATTTTCTTCAAGGTGTCGGGGGTGGTTTCTGGGGGTACCGTGTGTTGGTTGTCTTCGTCGAAGTTGTCATAGATGTTCTTGATTTTGCAGTGGAATAAGGTGCTGAGTTTGTTGCAGAGGTCTTGTAAGGGGGGAATGTCACTCGACTCGCTGGCAGGTTGGGAGAACTCCTTGATGACATTGAAGAGTTCTTTGCTGTTGTGTGCATGTGTGATGATACTGCCTTCAATTGCAGCTTTCCTTGTGTTTCTGATGAGTTGGTGGTGGGCGGTGGTGGCGGCTTTGATGTTTTTGTGGGCTTCTGTAGATTTGGAGTTCCTCCAGGTCTTCTCGAGGCGGTGGCAGGTGCATCTGAACTCTAGGAGTTCGGGGGTAAACCATCTGGCCTTCTTGGTGTGTACATTGTTATTCTTCTTGAGGGGGGCTATGGTTATGACACTGTCTGTGATCCATCTGTGTAGAATTCGGGCAGCGGTGTTGGGGTTGTCGTCTTCCACGGTGGTCGGGTGGAGTTGCTGAGTGAGAAGGTGAGCTGGTCATCAGTGATTTTGGTCCAGTTTCTTCGTGGGAGCCTGTGCTGGTGTCTGTGGAGGGTGGGAGTTCTGAAAGTGAAGTGGATGCATTGATGGTCTGTCCATGGGAGTTCGGTGGTGTGGCTGAAAGTGTGTGTTGTGTTTAGTGGTTACGTGCTTTTTCTCTCCCTCTTAAACATGGTGAAATTGGCCAACATCTGATTGGTATATTTAATTTATGTATAAGTCCAAAGTAAATTGAATCTAGGGCCTTTAAATTAAATGCTGCTAGTGGGCTGTGGCACTCATTGTGCCATCCATTATAGAAGCATTGTTGAACATATCAAGCCTGCAGTGCAGTTTTAAACTAACATTTTGCCAGGCCTAAAGCTTTTTAAAAAAAAATAATATTGATAAGTCACCCCTAAGGTATGCCCTAAATGCTCATTGGTCAGTATGGATGGTATTTAAAATATAGGACATGTGTATTTAAGTTTTACATATCCTGAAAGTAAAAAACTCCCCAAACCGTTTTTCACTGTAGCAACAGACAGACAACAATGGGGGGACCATTGTGGCCTTGGGGGGAGGTGGTCCCCAGGAAAATGCCCTAGCATCCATTAGTTGGGATGAGGGCAAGCTTGTCAGAGGGTCGGAGTTGTCACTTCCCCCATATCACAGCGAATGGGATCATTGTCACTGATCTGAAAGATACCTGTGCCAGCCAGACTATGGTGATGTAAAGGCTTATTTCCCTAGATCAGTTCCTTCCACGACCAGTGTTTAGGCCAGGGGTCTCCAACCAGTAGCTCGGGAGCTACTGGTAGCTCACCAGCAACCTCAAAGTAGCTCTCAGAGGTGAAGCCAAACCAAGCCAATCTGAGAGATCCTGTGTATATTATAGAAGGCAGCACTGCTCATTTCACTACCCTTAAGAGTTACAGACAGCCAAACCAATGACAGGACATGTTGATAACACTCAAACACACACTGTGGTGGCCTATCAATTAATCAGGGATTTATAGAGTGCACTACTCACCTGTGAGGGTCTCAAGGCGATGGGGGAGTGTGTGGGGGGATTTGGGCAGCTCAGGTCATTCAAAAGGCCAGGTCTTGAGGCTCTTCCTGCATGCTTTCTTTGTGGGGCTTCATCTGATGCCTAGGGGGAGTTCGTTCCACGTCTTGGCCATGTTATAGGAGAAGGGTGTGCCTCCTATCTTGTTCTGTGGATGCAGGGGATTTTGGCCAAGGCCTGGTCAGCGGAGCGGAGGTTTCTTTTGGGGGTGTAGAAGGAGATTCTTTTGTTGAGGTATTGGGGTCCGGTGTTGTGGAGGGCTTTATAGGTGTGTGTGAGCAGCTGGAAGGTCACTCTTTTTTTGGCGGGGAGCCAGTGGAGGTCTTGTATAAGCTGGGTATTGTGGTCTTGTCGTGGGATGCTGAGGATGAGTCTGGCTGCGGCGTTCTGGACAGTCTGAAGTTTGTGGAGTAGAGATTTGTTGATTCCGGCATAGAGGGCGTTCCCTTAGTCCAGCCTGCTGGTGATGAGTGCATGGGTGACGGTCTTCCTGGATTCGAGGGGTGGGTCCATTTGAAGGTCATGCGGAGGGTGTTGAAGCATGTGGAAGCTGCAGCGTTGCCCTATGGATCTGCCACATGAACCACCTTTATCCACTTTAAATCTACCTAAGAAGGAGATTGGCCATGTTATCCGCCCAGCCCGATCAGTCGCACTGTGTGTGACATCAAAGAATAGTAGCAGCAGTAACCAGGGCTGACCCACCAAAGGGTGTGACTGCAAGAACTAAAGTGAAAATGTGTTAGTTGGGAGCATGATCAACCAAAGAGCTGATGAGAAGAGAGTATACATCCAGGGCAGAGACAATTAAAAGCATCATATTCATTTTTGTGTGGGTGTGTGACATTGTGTCCTTCCCAAATAAACAGTGTTGATTACTTAAAGCTACTCCTAGTGTCCAGGACTGGCAAATATGTATGCTGGTTTCCATCATAAGATTGTGCCCATCCATGGTATAATTGTGCCATAGCCATAATATTTTCGTCCTTGACTCATTTGGGCATACAAGTGTAGTAATTACATACTTGCTGCCATCACTGACATATTAGGAGCATGCCTGCCCTGCTTTTAGCCATTCCCGACAGAGTGGCAACCGCTTCTCCCATAGGAATGGCCATAACTGATACATGTTGGGCATCCAGCTGTGGCACAGTGGTAGCCCTGGTTTAATGGTGGGCATTATTAGCATAACAGAGGCATTCTTAGTGTTATGGTGAGGAACCATGGCCTATGATTCCAATACCTGGGTATTTGAAGCATAATTTGTCCATGAGAGGCATTTTTACATGGCGGTACTCAATGAAAACTAAAAGCTGATGTTTAGGGACTGTGTATTTTCTAACAATGAAAACTGATTTGATTTTTAAAGGAAAAAGTTATGCTTTTTCAGAAAAGGTTTTTCTTCTGGAAAATTGAGTTTGATTGCTCAAAGTGTTAAGGGATTTTGATAGAAAAGTATGTGTATTTTGAAAAAATATTATTCTAAGGAAGACAAAATATTGCAATTCTAAAACACATTTAAAGTTGTTAGCTGAATGATAATTCAATTTTACTTGGGGAGACTTACTGCTGTGGTAATATCCTTTGTGGCACACAGCATGTGATGATTTGAATTTTACTTTATTACAAGCATTTAATATTAATAAACGTTTTCCTAGCATTCTGCTGATAACTGCATCTGGAATATTTGGGTGGTTACTACTGATAATTGGGCTTAGGGTGGTCATAGTGTAATGTTAATACATATCATCGGCATTTTACAGTGATAAAATATGCTAGTAGCTCAGCAGGACTTTCCTTGAGCAGAATTAGCTCTCACTACAGAAAAGGTTGGAGACCCCTGGTTTAGGCTAATTCAGGCTCATGGGCAGGACTGTATCTTCAATATGGTATGGAGACCGCCGAGGGCACGTTGAAAGCTCTGCTTTTGAGCACAACACTCAAACGGTGAGTGCTGAGACCCAGATGGAAAGCAAGGGTTAGGAGCTCTAGGCAATCCACAGTGGGAGGGCCAGCGGATACTGCATTTCCAGCTCTGAGAGCAGAGCACCCCAAGCCTGACCCTGGTGAGGACACTTCTGACCTGGAGATGCTCTCTGTGCTGTCCTAGAAGGCTCAGATGGGAGACCTGCACCAGGCAGACCCCTGCATGACACAGACAGAGTGTGTCACTCTTGAGGTTGGTAGTGGTTGCCCCTTAGAAGTCCTGGCTTTCCAGGTACCTGTTTAGCTTTGGGGTACAGACCTCAAGCTGAGAGACAAGTCTCAGGATACCACCTCTGAAAGTGCAGTAGAGAGGGTAGAGGTATGGTGCCTATTACCTGAGGCTATTGCCCCCTACTCTGAGAGACCTAAGAGGTCAGGGAAACCTCAGGAGAAAGTGAGGGTCTCCTTGTCAGCCCTAAGGCTGGAAGTGAGGCCTGTCCAAGACCCCAGGTTGGAGCCTACTCCTGGAAGTGATTGGCCCGGGCCTGGCTCTTGGCACTGATAGCTGTCAATGGTCACTATTGATTGTTGTCCCTTTGGGCAGAGTTATTGCTCGATTGGGGAGAAACATCTGCTCCAAGAGGTGGAGTGGGCCACATCACCCTTCTGACCATGGTGGTACTGTCTGCCTACTTGGATGCATTTATGATCAAGGCTAGGTGTCTCACAGATAGAGTCCACTGATGAAAGGAAGAGTTTCCCATTGGCCTGTGCAGTCACCTAAGAGGGTGTTCACAGAGAAACTCGACTAGGTTGAGAGGGGCAAAACTCTAACCAGTGCCTCTGCAGAAGAGGCCAATTGGCTATGTGCTATCACCTGGACAGGGAAGCCCATCAATGTATTGATTAGTCTAGGAAGTAAAGGTTATGCTGTTCCTCAAAGATTAGGTATCTGAGTAAAGAAAACCGTGCTAACTTGACCTTGATTAGTCTACTCTAGCTTTTGGCTAGAAAATGGAGGGTCATGTTGGATCAGGTCTTTTCTGCAGGGCCACACCAGAGTTTTGCCACTGTTTGCTGAACCTGTTTTTGTTGGCTTTTTTTAAATCTAATCACTTACTCCTGATAACCATTGCTAAGCTGCTTGCATTCTCCCTCTTTATCATGGTGCATTTGTCCTACACCTGAGTGGTATATTTAGTTTACTTATAAGTTCCTAGTAAATGGTACTGCATTTACTCAGGGCCTGTAAAATAAATGCTACTAGTGGGTTCCAGCACTCCTTGTGCCACTCACACAGAGTAGCACTGTCAAACATGTCTCAGGTCTGCCACTGCAGCCTGTCAAGTATTTTTAAACTGTCTTTCAATGCGGCAAAATAAACCTTTTGCCAGACCTAAACCTTCCTTTTTAACACTTATAAATCAGGTCGGCCTTAAAGGCTCATAGGGCAAGATGAATGGTATTTAAAAAGTAAGACATGTGTACTCAAGTTTTTCACTGTAGCAAGGTTTTCTTTCCCATAGACTAACACTGGGTTACTATACTACCCTTAATAAGTGATAACTTCTGTTTGGGGACAGCTAGGGTAATAATGATTTCACTCATTAAAATTGTGATTCAAAATCCTCTTTACTACTAAAGTTGGATTTAAAGTTACTATTTCGAAACTGGCACTTTTAGAGAGCTGACACCTTTCTGCCTGTACTAAATGTGTCTTTCTGCCAGTGTCCAGTCTCCCATGACTCTGAATAGATCTCCTCTGGTGTGATGTGGATTCCTTCCAGACATGGGAATAGAAGGAGCCTGGCTGTAGAAGGAGTGTATCTTCCTGCCAAGATGGCTGGGGAGGAGTTGTACCTTGCCCTGACAAGAATTTAAAGGACCCTGCCTGCAGTACATATGAAGGGATTTTGTAAAAAGGGGGTGGTGATGGACAGAGTTTCTGAATGATGCAGAATACTCTTACCAAGTCAAGAGATCATGGTTTTAATCCATCACCTATTTTTTAGCTCATTGCACCATCCCAGCTCAGAACCTGGCTATATGCAAATTAGTCTGTTCCTGTCCCAGTGCATGATGGGAACAGGGCAAACCAAACTACAAAGCCAATTCTTATAATGGGAAGGAGACAAGCTTCCGGGGACCGGTCTCTGGCATCACAGCCTTCGTCGGCCCGGCTTGCTTGAATCCTGATGGTGCAATGAGCAAGGGACTCACGTCTGAGTATACCCTCCCACACATAGTGTGGATAAAATCGATTTTGGAAAAAGGGGGTGGTGATGGACAGAGTTTCTGAATGATGCAGAATACTCTTACCAAGTCAAGAGATCATGGTTTTAATCCATCACCTATTTTTTAGCTCATTGCACCATCCCAGCTCAGAACCTGGCTATATGCAAATTAGTCTGTTCCTGTCCCAGTGCATGATGGGAACAGGGCAAACCAAACTACAAAGCCAATTCTTATACTGGGAAGGAGACAAGCTTCCGGGGACCGGTTTCTGGCATCACAGCCTTCGTACATATGAAGGGACCTGGCGCCGGGCATGCCCCTGACCTTGTCTCTCTAGACAATTTGGAGCTAAACTGAGGGGTGTGGGAAGAACTGACAAGAACCAGTTTGGGGGTAGGCCAGGAATTTAACTCACACAAAGGCTGCCAACAAGCATAAAATCGGCACAATCAGAACCTCTCAGCAGAACACTGAAGGACCTGTGCAAGATCCAGAAGCAGGACTGCCCACTGTGTGAAGAAGAAAGACAAGACCTCTATACCTTGAACCTGGGTTTCCCTGAAGTGACTCCAAGGGAAGGTCGACTGACCTCCAGTTTGAGCCACAGGGACACAACAAGGTTCCGGAGGCCTTCCTTGCAATGGTCCAGCTGACCAGCACCAACTGGACCTGCCTGAGCCCTGCTGCTCCTGCCTGAGCCCTGCTGCTGACCTCTGTTGGAGTGAGCCCCCCAGGTTTTGGACAATTGGCTGCAATCAATTTTACGCTACGAAAAGAGTGCAGCCAAATCTCACTCGGTGCTCTTGCATACTCTGCAGTGATTAAAAGTTGTAATGACCGTCGGTGGGTGGTGTATGCAGTGGTTTAGAATCCAATTCATATCTCACTCAGCGCCCTTACATACTCTGCAGTCATGACAACTTTATCACAGCAGAGCATGCAAGGGCGCTGAGTGGTATGCAGCGGTTTCTAAACTTTAGAAACCACGACATAATTTAATTCTGCCTCAAGAGAGGCATAACGTTTAGTTAATCAGTTATTCCGTTTTACTAGATTAACACTGAATTACCAAAATTCCTCTGATTCCGTTGGAGGATTTGAAACCACCGCCCGAGCCTAGATGGAGCACAGAGACACATATGCATAAATACAATGTGCTAGTGTGCAAACATGCATTCACACATGAACATTCAAAGCGAGTCTAGTACAATCAAACACACGCACTTATTGAGAGGCAAAGAAAACACAGACATATGCAGAAACATTAAAAGAAAATCACACATACACATATGGAGATAATCAGAACTTTATATATAAACGAGCACCTATACACAGACAAACTCAAACGTATTTACATTATAACTACCTAAAATAACGAGCCACATAAATCAAATTTACAGTCTCAAGCAGGCATCCACAATTATACTTAAAGAAGCAGTTAACACACCCCTACATTAACACGAACACAGCCGTCCACCGTACGTGTTCCTGTATGTAGTGATTCCAGCATGCAGTTATTCCGATCCGATGCAGAAACAGAATCCATCAGACATATGAATGGGTGATTACAGTTTAGACTGTCAGTAGAATCACAGATAACTAGATTTTATGCCTGAGGTCAGATTGGGGGCTCTAATAACCCGAACGACTTGATTACCTGGGATTTGCAGCAAGCGATTTTGAAAGAAAATGGTATCTGATATCAGCTGGTGACAAGTGGGGATGTGTTGTGAATTCAAAATGAACAGCTACCATCAATGAGCCATCCCGCTTCAGAGAGAGAAAGTACACACAGACAATGAAAGAAACACACACAGATGTACTCACCCACAATAACCCCAGTCGGTGTCAGAGTTCATATGTAAATCTACCACCACTCTGAAAGCACTTCTACATTACAAATAGAATAAACAGTTAAGTCCTGTCAATGATCCTGTATTAATCCAGTATATCAATTTCATGCTAATCATCAGACTGTCAGTTTTTTTTTAAAGTTTTTTTTTACAAGAAAGGAGAAATTAAATGGCTCATGACAAATACTATATAGAAATCTTAGCAAAGAAGTTCAAAGCGTATTTTTAAGTCTCGAAAATATATAAGGATGAAGGCGTTGTACTAAACCATTTCGCAACGGTAATTGCGGCTGAAACCCCATTGATCCACAGCACCAGGGTCGGACCCGGAGAGGATAGAGGCCTGGCACCAAAATAGAAGCCCCTCATTAGAGAATGGAATAGAAAAAAAGTGTCCCAAATTTGTAAATCTTGTAAGACTGAACTTCTTATGACCTGCTGTCCGGGTGGTCTCTTAGCAGTTTTAACTGCATGCATTTGTGCTTATTGCAGGCAACGTGCACAGCAATGTTAGGGAAACGCAACAGTGAAATTCAATATGTTCTTTTTGCTGTCGAAATGACACAACAACAATGACACGACCCTGCTCTTCTACCCTTATAAGTCCATTAGTTATTTCAACATTGCCTTCAAAGACATAATACCATTCATAATGCATTCACTCTACTGTCCCCCGAATTTCATTTGGGGACTGGCATATATTATGATGGATAAAAAAATGTGATCGTCAGGTTACACACCATGGATTGCAGGAGGGAAATCAATCCTTTGTAATATTTTATGTCTTTTTAAATGTGTGAGCAGCTGATTACTCACAGATCTCTTCAGTAAGAGTATTACCAAACTGCCCAATATATTGAAAACATTACACCAAGGAGAGCTTGATGCACACAGATCATCTGGAACTGTATTACACAAGCTATCTGTATCAAAGAGGGGGCCGCACAAGCATTCGCAGCCCTTTCTGTAATACAAAAGTGCCCCGGGGCGTGAAAAGCAGGCGTAAACTCCTGATGCACCCCCTGGGGCACACTAGCAGATGTATTGCGCCACTGCTATGATTATGAGTTGGGCACAGTGGTAAACATGCATTTAGTAGGGGCATTGAAAGTACGCCACAAAAACATGGCACACTTTCTGTGCGCCTTCTAAATGAAGTCCCCTAAAGGTATGAAGGGGGGTCCCATGATTCCCCCAGGCATCCCCTTGCAGGTGGGCTGCAGTCACTCACTGCACCCGCCTTATAAAAGTGCAGGCAAGTTGCCGCCTGCACAGAGAAACACAGAGCAGCTTTAAAACAGCTGCTCTCTTTTTTTCTTGAATGCGCTGCCCTGGGGGCTGCACAAGTTCACGGCTGCCTCAAGGACAGTGCATTCTTCCAGATACAGCGCACTTTTCATGTTTGCACCTGGAGCATCTGCTTTAAGGTGCTCTGTTGATAATTACAGAACAATGGTTCAAGTGTGGCCTAAAATGTCCAAAAGCAAGAGAGGTGACCCAGAGAGGGGCACTGTTTTTTACAAATGAAATCAGTTCAGTTCAGTTCGTTTTTATTTCGACAATTAAGAATCATCATAAAAATACATAATAACGATACATTGTGACAATACATTTAGCCCTAAAATATCATTAAATTACATTTCTGAACTTTACACTAGTATTTAAAAAACAGTTAAATAAAATTAAGCACCAGCAGCAGGACATATAAATCGCAGATAGAGGCAGACATGAGTTCCTATTCACAGTTGGATCAATTTCTTGTATTTCTCAGTCTAACCGCTACTTTAAAAAAACTTAAGATGGCACACAAGGTATACATATCATTAGCTTTCTGTAGGAATAGCAGGGCCGCTTTCGCATGACGTAGTTTCTGTTTTCTAAGAATGTGGACCAGGAATCGGCGCCTAGGCAGTTGATAAAATGAACATAAAAGTACAAAATGAAGGGTGTCCTGCGGAGACCTATTGTCGCAGCCGCAGGCACCCTTCTGCTCAATCGTTGTAGTAAAACCAGAAGGATAGGCTAAAATATTAGGTAAAAGATTGAGCCTAAAACGACACATTAAAAATCTCGCCTGTTGGTTATGGATCAGGAACAAATACCGTTCCATGCCCACCCCATTGGCCACTAAACCATGTACAATTACTGACGTCTTGGCCTTTGCCGCATTTGCTCTGGTTGTTGCAAACTTTTCTAGAAGCAATTTCTTTATGGTCATTTTACAATTATTTGTAATTTGCAACAGGTCGTAAAAGACATGCGACTGGTCAATATTTATCAAGGTATTTTTAACATATTTTAACCAAGGGATTTGCATGGCATTGTCCCTTTGCAGACAGTCTTTGGTGATTTCCCTGCTCAATTCAGCCTCTGGGTTAGTCCATATTCTGATCCAAGCAGTGATTGGCCTAATCTTCACTTGATCCGAGATGTATTGGATCCCCAGTTCTGAATGGGCAATATCAGCAGCAGTGGAAGGTGGAGTTTTCAGAATTCTACAAAGAAACTTATTTTCTTCGGTTTGCAGCTTTTCCGCATCCCTGAATCCCCACACCTCTGCACCATATAGTGCCTTTGGCATTGTGACTGATCTGTACAGAGTCATTATTTGTTCAGGGCACCAACGTCCCAATCTGTGCGCAAAGCTTAAAATTGCCCCATTAGAAGACACCAGTTTAGAACAGTGTTCCTCCACCAATGGTTTAAAATGCATATCGCTGTCCAACAGGAGGCCCAGATAGGGGAAAGTATTAACTATTTCCAATGTGTGTGTCCCTATTTTAAACACAGGCTTCTTAGCTGGTTTCTTGCCGGCCACCATAACAAAGGATTTTTTTTAATTTACCGACAGGTCCAGGTCGGCCATGAACTTAACAAAGCCATTCACCAGTTGTTGTAGGCTGTTCGATGTGCGGGCCAGGAGGACCGCGTCATCCGCATATAGCAGTACTGGGATCTGACGCGATCTTACTCTCGGGCAATCCACGGCAAGGGAAGTGAGGTTGCTTTCAAGGCCATTGATATACAATGAGAAGAGAAAAGGCGCAAGGATGCATCCTTGCCTTACGCCTCCTGAACACGGGAAAGGCTCAGTTCACCCCCCCCCCCCCTCTGTACTGAAGCGCACCCTGGCCGTGGTGTTCCAATGGAGCTCTTTTAGGATGTTAATGAGCTCCACCTCCATTCCCATGTTGTACATCATGGCCCATAATTTGCTTCTATTAACATTGTCAAAAGCAGCAGCCAAATCCATGAACCCCATAAAAATCGTGCCACTGCTAGCTTTAGTGTATTTGGCCGTTAAGAAGTACAGGTTCAAACACTGGTCACTAGTAGATCTGCCCATTCTGAAACCGTACTGAGTATCCGCTATGGTATGGTGTTCCTCCGTCCAGTCCATTAGTCGTTTCAAGATCACCCGCCCCAATAATTTCGCAGAGACATCGATTAAGGAAATCGGCCTATAACATTTGGGATCTTCTCTGCTCCCTTTCTTGAAAATCGGTACAATAAGTGCGGTGGACCAAGAACGTGGTAGGCCAGACCTAATAGCTGCATTAAGGACCATTGTTAAAATTGGTGCCCAGAGATCTATATTGCTTCTATAAAGGTCTGGGGGTGTTCCATCAGGACCTGGTGCTTTATTGGGGGTAAGACCTCGAATCGCCGTTTTTAACTCCTCCACAGTGAAAGTTACTTCTACACTCCTATCGCCCTCCCATTCACCCTCCTGCACGCTTGTCTTAGTGTTATTGTACAGGCCCTAAAAGTGCTTAACCCATTGGTCTGGGAGGATACTAGAGGTAATGGCTGTTGCTGTGTTGTCCTGGAAACATGGCCTATTCACAATTCTCCAGAATTCAGAGTAATCCCTGTTTTCGCCTGCCTCTCTTAAATCTGCCCAGACTTGTGCCTGCAGTGCTGCTTTCCTTTCCCTAACACTGGACTTATAAGTTTGCCTATAGTTGGCTACTAGTGCGGTGTTCCTTGGTTTGCATTTGAGGGCTTTTTTTAGATTCCTCAATGCTTTCGAACAGGTTGTGTCAAACCAACGTGGGTGATTCGTTGTTATCTTGGCAGAAGCTTTCGCATCCAGGAGTTTATCTGCTAGTTTTGTTAGGGATTCAAACGCTGCTACTACCTCTAGGCCTTCTATTTGGGGGTTCAGGCATTCTTCTACATATTTCCCCCCTTTTTGGATTAGGGCTTTGTAGAATTCCTGTGGGTTTATTTTTATCCATTTGAGACGCCTCCCCTGGTCTACAGGCTGCAGCCTGCCCTCCCTTTTATTGATCTTTCTCCTGTGGCTCATGTAGCTTAGTTCTACCACTAGTGGGTTGTGGTCACTAAAGGGGCTCCACTTTGTTATAACCTTTGTAATTCGGGATGTCGCGAAAGCTGATATTAATATGTAGTCGATTGTTGGTGAACAACCTCTACCTTTGAATGTAGGGACATCTGTACCCCCCTCTCCTGTACTACATTCTCCCCTTGTACGGGCCCTGGATTATAGATGTTAAAAAGTTCTAGTTTCTGTCCTCTGCTTTGGAGTGTTACTGCCTGAAGGGTGTGCGACGTCCATAATGGCACTGACCATTTCCCTTCTATGGTTAGGTCAACGTAGATAGATAATCCTCCTCTCGCTCTCCCTGCTCTGCTTTCCTGTGCTGGGACTGCAAAGCACTTGTAACCCTCTATCTGGTACACTGCCGGGTTCGGTGCCCATGTCTCTTGAAAGGCAAGTATATGATAGCCACAAAGTTCCTTCCTCCAATCTGGATTTTCAAATTTAGCGGCTAACCCTGCTATATTCCAGGAAATAATATTTAACTTTCCCTCCTGGACTACTTCTTCAATGGGGTCCTGAGGCAGTAGCCTAGGATCCATCACTTTCCTGTGCCCTTCCCTGTTTTTCCCTCTATCCCTGGGTGGGGAGCAATTTATCTCAATAGGTGATAAACAATCTATCTCAATAGGTGAGGAGCATTCTGTCTCAGTAGGTTGGGAGCAATCTACAGCTTGCTTTCCTTTTCCCTTGCTTTGCTCCTTCGCTACGCACTCATTAGTCAGGACCCTGCTCCTCTTGACCAATTCAGTCCTGGTTGGTGGCGCTAGTCATTCATTGTTATCTAAGGTCGGCAAAGGGCCAAATCTATTAGTCCACTGAGGGGCAAGCTGGTGTGGGGAATACTGGGTAGTGAAATCATTATACCTTACCCAATGGTCATCCACAATTGTTCCTCTGGTGCCCTGTTTAGGATTTGGTGCGTACGCAACAAGTTTTCTAGGATAAAAATAGCCTAGTGGCATTGTCCTAATTGTACTTGTAGCGTTTCTATTTTGGTTGTCCAGTATGTATTCCACTAAGTTTGGATTTTTAAAATTTGCAATAATACAGTCACCTTCTCGGTCTTTTCTTCTCCTACCCACCCAATTTACCCTTCTTACATGTAGGATTTCCCCCTGTTCATCCCCCTGCAGTGGTCTATGAATGTTTAACCAGTTAACAATCTTGCCTTTAAGTTCCAACTGTGATTCTCTCTGCCCTATTCTAAGTTCGGGGACCCCCGTGAATATGACTGCTTAGGGACTGGCTTCTGGCGGGAGGTTTACATATGGCAAGTGAGCTTGGTGTCTGTCATAATGTTCAAAACCTAATTGGGGATCCAGCTGCTTAGGGATGGCAGATATTCCTGGGTTCGGGTGCCCCACGTCTCCCTGTCCCGGATCTTTAGCATTGTCCCTACTTCCCTGTGGATTCCTTCTGCCTTCCTGACCCCTATTTACTGGTGGCGTTGGCTCGGCATGCACCTGTACAATGCTACAGTGTTCATTGCTCACACAATTGTTAGTTTGACGGGTTTGTTGGGGTGGGGCAGGGATTTCTGAGCTCACGCCCCCTTGTTGATTAGCAGTTTGTGCATCCTTGATCTTGCCCTGCTTCAGTATTTCATGTGCTATTTTGTCCAGTCTACTGGTCAGTGGTTTGATTTGGCTTATTATAAAGGATTCTAGATGCTTTTGGAGGTCTAAAATTATCTCATTCACCCATCCCGGAGGGATACAACGGCCACTCGTTTCTGTTGTAGAGACCTCGTCCCCCCTAGCTCTTGGTTTTCCACTCCTTGCGGGTTTCTTCCGATTTTGTGTTTGTGGGTTTTTCCGCCCCCCTTTTCCAGTTCTCTTATTAGTTGTTACAACTTCCCCTGCCTCCATCCTTGGCCTCTATCACTATCTGGGCGCATGGGACATCATTGATGGAATCATTCTGTGTATCATTAATAGATAGCAAACTACCATTCCTATCCCCAGTCAGCGTGGGCGAGAGCGGCACAGTGGTTAGTGTCATAGATATACGTCTTTCTGTGCGTTCTATCTCACCCGCCACCTTTTGTAGCATTAGATCTATTGCAGTTGGGGTATTTTTGTGGAGTGCCGTAATACTACTCTCTGTCCCTAGCTTTTTAGATCTCTGGGGTGTATCTGAATTGCTCTTAGTAGAGCGAGTTTTAGGTTTTGTGGCCATGATGTTTTTTATATGGTTTCCAGATAATCGTTTATCTTCTATCCAAGTGGTCTTAGTCAGTTTTCGTGTAGCCCTTTTCACCACCTGTGTGGGCTTTTATAGGCACAAATATATGGCAGCTGCTTTTTGTTGTCCCCCGAGTGTTAGTGTCCAAAATAAGCAAACCTTATCGTGCTACCAAGATTGGTAGCCCGTCCCGTCCCTGGTCGTCCCCGGACGGCCACAGACGGCCCGCCCTCTGCCCGGCAGCGTCCGCGACGCGGAGGAAGCTCCGTGATTTTAAGCGCCTCCGGGCGCGCGGGACAGGAAGTGGTCGTCAGTGGCCGCAAGGGACGCTGGGAACCGTAGTTCCTCCCCTCGGCAGCCGGGATGGAGATTGGCACCGGCGGCGGGAGGAAACAGCGGCGTCAGCAGCCCAGCGCCCAGCAGTGGTCCTCTCAGCGGTAGGTAGGCTCCTGCCTTGCCCCCAGCAGTGTTGCAAACAATGGCCCCACAAATGAAATCAATTCAATAGGGAGCAAGAGATACAGTCTGTAAAGGGTCATGTAGGTCAAAAGATGACAGATATTTATTTGAACAAATTCAATTTGCACTCCCACTGGAAGAAGTGAATAAGTGTCTGGTATTCAACATATCATTTTGCATATAAATGCTCAAAATGTACTGAAGACATATATTGCATTGTCACTTACAGATGGGTAACATTTTCTTTTTCACATCTGCTGTAAGTGAATGTGAAACTGTGGGCAAGTTCGTCTTTTCTGCATCTGCATGCAGCGGGTTGGAAAAAAGAGAGCAATGTGGATGAAATGTAATGGAAAACAATAATTCCTAATTCTGGAAATTGAGGCATGAAAGGAACGAGTAATTAAATTACATTAAGTTAATTACAATGGCCGCTTGAGTGTGGCACCTGCCTGCCAGGAAGACCCTACAGGCACACACCATACACAGAGTTCCAGTACAATAGTAGCTAAAGAAGTATTCTGGGTCGAGGCTGCCCTCCACTCAAAGAGCCACACAAACAAACAGCACAGCCCTTGATACCTGTCAAACAAGAGATATATATATATATATATATATATATATATATATATATATATATATATATATATATATATATATATATATATATATATATATATATATATGAAGAATTTCCCTTCCGAAGAAAAAGATCAGAGGCCACAAGGGGAGAACAGGGTGGACATAGCTTTATTCCACGAAGTCCCAGCTCTGGCGGATGCATTTCGGCGATTTGGCCTTCTTCAGCGCCTTCAGCTGTAGAAATCATGTCCCTAATGTTCTCATCCTGTTTGAAATATTCACCGGCACTTATTCCCCTCCTCCTTACGCTGTCTGCGCACCAATCTGGGTTCGTGTGTAGTAAGAGCGAACTCCAAATCCCAGCATGCCTCATGGTAGCATCCCGAGATGGTGGCGTGGAGGAGTGAGTGTTCAATACTTGCAGTGCAGGCTTCAGGTGAGTTGGGCGGGTCATGGAGCCAATGGAATAGGATGAGTCCTTTCTGTGTCCCCTTGTAGGCTGCAGCGGCCAGATGCGCCCGGTTGGTGGATGAGTGGGGGCTGTCAAATGTGAGACAATGCGCTCTAATGAAGTAAAATACCTCGATCCTCTCATTCCTTCCGGTCGGTCATGGCGGACTCTGAAGCTACCAGTCCCCTGGTTGCAATAGTGCTGCGAGCAGCATTGTGCCAGTTTATCTTCGGGTCGCTTAGTGCTGCAGGGCCATCTGGACTGAGCTGCTGGCTTGCTCAGAATATATGAAGAATTTCCCTTCCGAAGAAAAAGAACAGAGGCCACAAGGGGAGAACAGGGTGGACACAGCTTTATTCCACGAAGTCCCAGCTCTGGCGGATGCATTTTGGCGATTTGGCCTTCTTCAGCGCCTTCAGCTGTAGAGATCACGTCCCTAATGTTCTCATCCTGTTTAAAATATTCACCAGCACTTATTCCCCTCCTCCTTACGCTGTCTGCGCACCAATCAGGGTTCGTGTGTAGTAAGAGCGAACTCCAAATCCCAGCATGCCTCATGGTAGCATCCCGAGATGGTGGCGTGGAGGTGTGAGTGTTCAATGCTTGCAGTGCAGGCTTCAGGTGAGTTGGGCGGGTCATGGAGCCAATGGAATAGGATGAGTCTTTTCTGTGTCCCCTTGTAGGCTGGAGCGGCCAGATGCGCCCTGTTGGTGGATAAGTGGGGGCTGTCAAATGCGAGACAATGCGCCCTAATGAAGTAAAATACCTTGATCCTCTCATTCCTTCCGGTCGGTCATGGCGGACTCCGAAGCTACTAGTCCCCTGGTTGCAATAGTGCTGCGAGCAGCATTGTGCCAGTTTATCTTCGGGACGCTTAGTGCTGCAGGGCCATCTGGACTGAGCTGCTGGCTTGCTCAGAATATATGAAGAATTTCCCTTCCGAAGAAAAAGAACAGAGGCCACAAGGGGAGAACAGGGTGGACATAGCTTTATTCCACGAAGTCCCAGCTCTGGCGGATGCATTTCGGCGATTTGGCCTTCTTCAGAGCCTTCAGCTGTAGAGATCACGTCCCTTATGTTCTCATCCTGTTTAAAATATTCACCGGCACTTATTCCCCTCCTCCTTACGCTGTCTGCGCACCAATCAGGGTTTGTGTGTAGTAAGAGCGAACTCCAAATCCCAGCATGCCTCATGGTAGCATCCCGAGATGGTGGCATGGAGGAGTGAGTGTTCAATACTTGCAGTGCAGGCTTCAGGTGAGTTGGGCGGGTCATGGAGCCAATGGAATAGGATGAGTCCTTTCTGTGTCCCCTTGTAGGCTGTAGCGGCCAGATGCGCCCGGTTGGTGGATGAGTGGGGGCTGTCAAATGCGAGACAATGCGCCCTAATGAAGTAAAATACCTCGATCCTCTCATTCCTTCCGGTCGGTCATGGCGGACTCTGAAGCTACCAGTCCCCTGGTTGCAATAGTGCTGCGAGCAGCATTGTGCCAGTTTATCTTCGGGTCGCTTAGTGCTGCAGGGCCATCTGGACTGAGCTGCTGGCTTGCTCAGAATATATGAAGAATTTCCCTTCCGAAGAAAAAGATCAGAGGCCACAAGGGGAGAACAGGGTGGACACAGCTTTATTCCACGAAGTCCCAGCTCTGGCGGATGCATTTCGGCGATTTGGCCTTCATCAGCGCCTTCAGCTGTAGAGATCACGTCCCTAATGTTCTCATCCTGTTTAAAATATTCACCTGCACTTATTCCCCTCCTCCTTACGCTGTCAGCGCACCAATCAGGGTTCGTGTGTAGTAAGAGCGAACTCCAAATCCCAGCATGCCTCATGGTAGCATCCCAAGATGGTGGCGTGGAGGAGTGAGTGTTCAATACTTGCAGTGCAGGCTTCAGGTGGGTTGGGCGGGTCATGGAGCCAATGGAATCGGATGAGTCCTTTCTGTGTCCCCTTGTAGGCTGCAGCGGCCAGATGCGCCCGGTTGGTGGATGAGTGGGGGCTGTCAAATGCGAGACAATGCGCCCTAATGAAGTAAAATACCTCGATCCTCTCATTCCTTCCGGTCGGTCATGGCGGACTCCGAAACTACCAGTCCCCTGGTTGCAATAGTGCTGCGAGCAGCATTGTGCCAGTTTATCTTCGGATCGCTTAGTGCTGCAGGGCCATCTGGACTGAGCTGCTGGCTTGCTCAGAATAAATGAAGAATTTCCCTTCCGAAGAATGACCTACTGACGGTAGTTATAGTTAGGATCAACTTTCCATAGGAAATCTGCAACCTTCTATTTGGAATAACTTTGGTGCCGGTTGATGAATCTTTGTAAAATTTTCAAAACTAGTGGGGCGCTCTGGTCCACTTATATTTTGAAAGTTTTGGGGTGATTCGTGAAGCGGGGGCTGAGAAAAAAAGGGGGTCCCAAAATGTGTTTTCCCCACGCAATTTTCCATAGGAACCATTCTTCGCGGCTACAGACTGACCTGCTGAACGGTATTACACCAAATTTGGCAAAGAGGTAGTTCTTGATTCAGACTCATGCCTTTTGCTTAAATGGTATAAATCTGATCAGTAGTTCCTGAGAAAATACCAATTAAATGTATATCTATCCATGGCCGTGGTGGATCCGTGCATCTTGAGCGCACCCTAAGCGCACTGTCCCGATCATGCGCTGAATGCTAATTGGCTGTTAAGTGGTTGTCAACATTCGAAACCAGGAAGTGTTGGCAGCCATTTTGTGCCTCGGTAGAAGCGAGGGTCTAGAAATCAGTAAAATAAGTGTTCAAAATGTATAAAGGGGGCAGGGTAGAAATATCTTGACCCTCTAGACCTGCTTTGGGGGTCCCACAAGAACCCCTAGGACCCCAAATTATTATTAATATTTTCTTTTTAAACTGAGAAATTTGCGCAGGTTGCATGGATCCGCCGTAAAAAAAATAAAAACGAAACGCGGGCTCCTGTGCTTGTGAGGTGGGCCAAATCCCGGGGTCTAAAATATTACATTTGTTGGGGTCCAGAGGGGCCCTGTAGACTGGGGACAGCCATCCCTTGGTGCTACAAAATAAACTGGTTGGGTGGCTCAAAGGTACTCCCCATGCAAAATAATTTGGTAGGGGAGGCTTAAAGGCCCTCTCCAGTCCCGGGGAACGCTACTCTTTGGGACTTTCAAAAAAATGGGTGGGGGGGCTCAAAGGTCCTTCTGATATCCGGGGATCACCACCATCGGGTGCTTTTTATTTTGTGGGAGGCGGTCGCGTGGCCCCCATTCTGGAGCCATTGAGGGCCCTGGGGAACACTACTCCACAGGATCAGCTCCTGCTGTGTCTCAGGGTGCTTACCCCAGGACACTGCTGTTTGGTATGGCAGGGCGGGAGTTGAGGTTCCCGCTCTGACATAGCAAACTTGAGGGCATATTAACAAGGGCTATTTTGTCATATTTTTTTTTAAAAGTGCAAAAATGTGGTGAAAATGATATCGCCCTGTTTACTGTTTAGGCATATATACAAGGTTGGAGACGGTGGGTGGAGCCCCAATGTCTCTATGGTCCTAGTAAGCTCACCGCGTCCTTCTGAAGCCGCCATTACTTTTCCACACGGGGACCTGCTAATATGCAGCTCCCCGTGGGGAAAAGCAATCTGCTTTGCATTTTGAAAGAGTGAGCAGGTTTCCCTGTTCTCTCTTTCAAATTCCAAATCAAGGGGCATATTAGCAAGAACCTCATTAAAATGATCGCCGTTTTAGCGGCAGGAAACTGAGAGTTATATAACCAAAGTTTTTGTTACTGCCAGAGGTAAGATGGTTGCATACTCTGTTTACAGCACAATATAATATGGTAGGGTCCAGGGGTAGCATTTTACAAACATAATGAATACACAGACACAGATAGATAGTTGAAGTGGGTACGGGCACATGCTCTCAACTCCATTTTATTATGTTGCTGTTGGTAACAAGTACAATAGTAATCATCATATCATACACAAATATTCCATTGTAAACGGTTTATGACTTCTGCTGTACAAAGGTAGGACCACTACATGTGAAATATTACACAGAAGATTCTATCATAAAAGGTTCATGAGTTGTGGTGCACTGAGGTAGGGGCAGTTTGTGTGGAGCCTGCGATGATGCATGGTCCAGGCAGAACGCACTGGAAACAATATCTTTTGACTGCTGAATTTTGCCTTAATAAGGCCGCGTGGCGATTATTTATGGTGTACTAAGTTAGTGGTACGTTTGGTGCTCAGCGTGGGCTCACCTTGCGATGATGCGTGGTCCAAACGGGCTTTACTGGAAGCATTGTCTGTTGCCTACTGGACTGCATCATCTGTAATCATGATTCAAATAAAAGCCGAAACATATGTAGTTTTCAGGGACATTATAGTTTAAATTGTTACCTGTGCTGTCCGCAATGTAGACTGCCATTCAGTGTTCCTCTGCACTTGCAAGGTGAATTTAGTTATTCAACTAATATAAAAGAAGTTTGTGAAGGAAGGCTACTATAGGGATATTGTGTAGGTTTTAGGGACGTTATACTTTGTTTGGTACTGCACTCTGCAAATAACGAATCAAGAGCCTATTTAATTGTGAGCTCTGATGACAGTAGTGTAGGCAGGAGGCACCGGATAGCAAGGGTCCACAACCACGTGGCGTTGAGGAGAGGTGCACAGTATTGGTAATTTTGCGTGTGTGCAGCCAGTGATGATAACACTGAGTTAGTGGCACTTGAAGCAAGGTTCTGTGGAGCATGCGATGATGCGTGGTCCAGGCAGACCGCACTGGTAGCAATGTTTTTTGCTTTGTGAATTCTGCCTTAATAAGGTCAGGTGAAGATGACTTGTGGTGCAGTGAATAGGTGGTACCTGAAGAACTCAGTGTGTGCGTACCCTGCGATGATTCGTGGTTTGGGCGGGACGCACTGATACAATGTCTCTTGCACACTGGAGTGCATCATGTGCAATCGCCATTCCTCCTGAAGCGTGAGCCCTCACAATGTAGATCGAAGGCAGTAGTCGACACAAACATCGAGGATTTTTTTTTGTCGCATCCTTCAACAAAATCTGAGGAGATAGAGTACAATTGTCTCTGCCTTAAATAAAGCAAGGCTGAATTTCATGCTGTCCGTAGTGTAGATCCAGAGCTGAATTCAAGCTGTGAACCCTACTGTCCGCAGTGTACATCGAAGGCAGTAGTCAGCACAGATATCGACAAATGCTTTTTGTCACTTATTTTAACAAAATCTGAAGACATACAGTACAATTGTCTCTGCATTAAATAAATCAGGGCTGAATTCCCTACTGTCCATAGTGTAGATGGAAAGCTGAATTCTAATTGTGAATCCTGCTGTCCGCGGTGTAGATCGAAGGCAGTAGTCGACACAAACAGTGAGGAATGCTTTTTGTCACATCCTTTAACAAAATCTGAGGACATAGAGTACAATTGTCTCTGCCTTAAATAAATCAAGGCTAAATTCAATGCTGTCCGTAGTGTAGATCCAAAGCTGAATTAAGTTGTGAACCCTGCGGTCCGTAGTGTACATCGAAGGCAGTAGTTGATACAGATATAAGTCAGCAGTGCTGTGGCGCTGAGTTCGCAAAAGGCCTGTATCGAGGAGGCACGTGGTCATGGCGGCAGCCACTACACAGGGTGAGGACCTTCGCTGAGGCAGAGTCTTTTGTCTTTGCACAAGTGAACCACGCCCAAGGCGTAGCCTAATTATTTATACTCTTACGCTGGAGTTGCAGACGTTGGACCAGCCCACTCGGCTTCTGCTTCAAGGGGGGGGACAACACAGGTAGACTACCGAGATATTCCCCAGTGTCTGAGATAATATGGTTGCGTCCACTGTGCAGTACACTACACGTATCAATACTATATCTACACACAGAAAAGTTTTTGGTTTGTATAGTGAGTTGTGTATAGCATATCACCGGTAGTCTTGCCATTGTGTAAATTATTGTTGATGTGCGAGTTCCCTCCCTTATACATAGTTGGTTGCCACATCTCTGAACATTCAGCTAGTGTGCTGTTGAGGGGTTATATTATTTTGGGAAGGTCCGCTGTCCTGTTTTGCGCTGCCTCTGAGGTAGTAGATGGGGAGGGGTCAGGAGGGGTGGTAGTAGTGGTGGTGGCACTGGGTGTTGTGATTTTGTTGGGTGTCGGAAGTGCATAAATAGTACCTCTATCACATATTCGTCTTTAAATATGGGTGTGAGTTGGATGTAATATACGCAGTGCATAGTTGACGTCCTCACACTAGTTAAATGTTGATGTTAATTTGTTAGTGGTAAGTAGAACTATCGCCTGTTTTTTTCGGTAGCATTGCAGATTTGGCTTGTTGTTGAAAATATGGGGAAGTGGTGTTTTTTGGGGGGTTTTTTCTACGGGAAGGCCTAGTTTGTATATTATTAACGTTAGTTGTGGTTCTGGTTTTTGAAGATTTTGTTGGAGGAAGGAATCAATTGAAGAGTGGTAATATTTGCAGTTTTTACTAGGTTGAGAATGGGATGAAAATTAAAAAAGAGAGAAAAAAACAGATATGCTTAATGAACATTATAATTAGGAATTATCATTTAAAAAACCTTTGAAATTCACTGAAAAAACCATAGGTTTCAGGGGTGTTATAGTGAGCTGGAAATTTTACTCATACAAAACCATTAAAACTTCTCTGTTATAGTTAGTTGCACTAACTGTAACTCACACGCCCGCAATCCACTGCTGATGATGTCACATATTACATCATTCATGGCATGGTGAGTGGCATTACTGATGACATCACTGATGACATCTCAAATGATATCGCTGATGTGCTCTGTGGTAACTCCTCTAATCTCGATAGAAACTTCCATCCTGAACCCTTAGGACTGAGCTGGGTGAGCAGTCCTGCATCTTTCCCTACTTCCTACATCCTCTTCTGCTCTGTATACATAGGAAACTATAGCTTATGAGGAGATAAGAGCCTGCATGAGAGGTCTAATGCAGATTATCTGGGTGGGGAGTCTCTTGCACTACAAACGTTCTCTCTTGTCTAGAATAGTTACAGAATTCTAGTATTCTAGACACCTATTATCAAGAATGTGAAAGAACTGCTTTTAAAGTTGGGTCCAAATTATAGCGCCAGGTAGGAACATCATCTCTGCCAAAGGAAATATCCTGAAACAGGGAATTAGTGAGACTTATTTGAAGCATTTTAAAATTAAGATGTGGAACTCTTTACAGAGTTTCTAAATTGGGCATTAATCCTGTGAAGAAATCACAAACAAAACAATATTCCTCAAAAAGAAACTACCTTGTCTAGTTTGAAAGGGAAAAACGTTAAAACAATATTTCCTATTTAGTATTGTGATAAGAAAATTCTCTAAATAAATGTGGCAGCTAATTACAATCTCTATTTCTGTAACACTTATGACACATTCTCTTGGCTCATTTGAAGAAGAGGAACGGGGAGCTATTGGTTAGGTCCAGCACACATGCCCCCTTCTGTAGTAATTGAATGCAAGGGTGTTTAGTTCCTGGGACAGGAAAGGGTTGTCAGGTTAGTGGAATAGCATCCAATTGAAGTAAGTGCCCTCACACACTTCAAGAGGTGTCATCTTCATCAGCTGTGTGTGCCCCTCATCAGGCCGGCTCTTCTATGCCCGATGGGCACCCACAAAGGGGCTCTGTGCCAGAGATCTTTTTATAATAAAGCCGTTGGGTGAATTAGGGTATGTAGACTGTGATAAGTAGTGTAGTGAAAGGGGTGGTTAAAATAGGTTTAGTGGTGCTGGGTTTTACTAAACTTTATTGGTGGGGCTCACTAACCTAAATAAAATCAGTGTAGCTCATGTGGGATGCAATGGTCCTATAGAGCATTCAGATTGTAAAGTGGTGTGGTCAACATGTTTCTTTCTTCATACAGCCCCTAAGGGGTCTATTGGCTGTTCATCAGGAATGAGAATAGATTATATCTTACACTACTGCGTGACTGATTCTTCAATGAGTGCAGATAGTTCAAGTAACCAATTCTGCTGTACTGCACACAGCAGGATTCTACCTTGTTTATTGGACCAACCCGCTTTACATGAGACATTTGCCACACCAATACGAGTTGTGATCGAGCGACACACTCTGCAACATTCCCGTATGACTTAGACCAATGTAAAACGGGTAAAGAAAAAAGAAGGATAAACTAGGAGTGATAGTGTCTGGACTAATACCTTTTCACCTTTCTTAGAAGAAGAGGACGAAAAGTCCAGCAACAAAATGAGATGCATGTGATTGCCCATGTACAAGCAATGCACCACAGAAATGATTGAGGTCAAAGTAGAATAAATAAAGGGTTGAAGGCATTAGGCTCAATCCGATAGCTGGCAGGTTACCTGCACCGAGAACGAACATCATGCTGCTTTTGCTGTCGCCAGGCAATTATGTGAGAACTACCAGGCGGGGGCTTTGGCTCCGCCCATATGTTGGGAGCCAGGAGAATGTTTTAATTAACAGACGTTGTGTGCTTCCAACAAATATTGCTTGCCCACCACGCAGCTGTGATCATTTTGTTTATTTAACCAGCTGCCTGAGGTTGAACTTTCAGGGGAACACACATTGCATTATAATGTTAATAAGTGTCTTGGATAACTAGATCATTTATGATATTTTTCTTTGGCAGTAGTGAAGATGGGAGGAGGGAAGTACTTAACCTACATGGAGTTTTAGATCTCGTTTGACAGTGCATTCGAAAGCCAAACCTATTGGCATTGCAAATGCTTGTTGAGATAGCTTTTTGGACATGCAGAAATTAATTGTTTGACAACACTGGGAAATCTTTGCTAGATTTGGATGTTTTGTATAAACTCTTAGGAAACTGCATTATAATCACTTGGAAGGTCTTTAGACGATTGTTTGAAATCAATTGCAGTTCAGAGATTCTGTTTAAGTAATAATGGAAGCATTTATTGATTTTAAATATGAGCCCGTATTTTGCTAAAAGAACTAAATATCCTAGTGAGAAGGACTGCGTGTAGATTGACAATGCTTTAAGCAAGTGTCTATGTGGAAATATTGTAGACACTCCTACTTTGATAAGAATTTTTTTTAGATTTTTTTCGTTTGTAAAAATGTTTGTCAACTCAACTGAAGACCAGGCTAACAAAGAATCATAAATGTGAATAAAACAGTTCTCTTTCTCACAGATTCCCAGCATCCATATATAACGAAAATACAAAGGCAAGAGTTTTGGAGTTGGGTTCAAAATTACTACATTGAGGGGAAGTTAAGAGGCGAACAGCCAATTAGATCCCTTTAAATGCTAGAACACTAGATAACTTATGTGCTGATGTCTATGTGCTGATGTCCTCAGGGTAAGTGTAGCTTTGTAGGAACCACAAAAATCTATAAAGAAATCAATAGACGAAAAGCGCTGAAATGGTTACTGATTTTATAGTCCTTGGAAATGCTAGTGATTGTCCCTTACACACATTTTAGATACTCACTTCCTGTTTGTGCCCATAGGTTGGTCGAGAGCCAAGGGCCAACTTTATTGACTGGTCTATAATTCCAAAGAATTTGCTGACAAAGGCGACTGTTTCTTTGTGGACAGAAGGAATTCAACAACGTGATCACACACCAAGGATCTGCATCACACAAGACCCTTGGGCATCCTGGTTTTATTGATACGACTGGGAAGAACCAATAAAGCTAATAGCTTTCTTGGACACATGTTTATCATTATAAATAGGCATGGACATCTTAAGGATTTTGGGGGGCCCTGGGCCAAACGTATTTTGGAGGCCCCTGTTCAGACAGCTTTGAATTTATGATCCGATTTCAGTTCTTTCATGCCCTCTGTGGCCAAATCATTGAGAGTGCACAGGCACCCTCGTCCAAATGTGTTTACATCCATTAATCGGGTATAGTGATGTGTGTTATTCTAAATATTTCTAGATCTAATAATTGGGGATAGTGATGTGTTTTTCAATATTTTGACACAGCAGCAGCTCACTAATATTACTGCAAATATTCTCTGTGACACCCTCCCATTTCTCATAAGTGAGGTCTCGCTTTGATATAAAAAACCTTTTTTATAGACGTTGCTTGAAACATAAACACATTCCTCTGCAAAACTTCTGTAATAGACTCTCACACATCAACTACATTACAAAATAAATTAAAGAAAGCAGCATTTAAAACAATCTGTTTAAGAATTATTAAAGGCCATCAGGGAAATATTCTCTACAGAACAGAGCAGGCTCTATCAGAGGGCCCCCTGAAAGGTTGGGGCCCTGGGCCGGAGCCCACTTTGCCCATGCCTTAAAACATCTCTGCATAGGGTTCAAGTCCATGCGACTCATTGAAAGGTGCCAATATATAAATTAAAAAAAACACACACAGCCTCTTGTAGCTACAGGTTGAGTTCAATGTAGTCGCCAGTCATGGGGTTTGCAAGAAGGAGGGACCCAGTGATGAAGCATACCACCTCGGATGGTGAGGGCCTTCCTCATTTTTAGGAAAAACCCTTAGCACAACACTCTTAACTGAGAACTTTTTCAAAACAGATTTTGTTTTAAAATGCATTCAAATTACATTAAGTACCAGATGCCTGTTAATGCACACAAAGGCAACCGTATGTCAGACAAAGGCATTCCCTGCAGTAAAATGTACCGAATACAAGGCATATTATCACGAAACGGCTATAAAATAATCGCCGCTTTAGCGGCAGAAAACTGCCGCTAAAGCGGGGATAATGGGCTTGATAATATTCCCTTGTGAATTCCCATAGAAGCCCATGTTCTGGTGTGAACATGGGCTTCTATGGGAATTCTCTAGGCGTATTATCAAGCCCATTATCGCCGCTTTAGCGGCAGTTTCCTGCCGCTAAAGCGGAAATAATTTTAACGCCCTGCTTGATAATATGCCCCACAATGTCATTTATTGCACAACAAGCTACCGATCATTTCTGATATTCAGATAAGCGGATTGTTGACAGAAAGAAATGCTAGCTAAAATTAATGTAATCGTTTTATTGAAATACACTTTGCGTTCTGGAAAGATAGCACCATATGAAATATATTCAAATGTATGGCCCAAAGGAGTTGGTGTGTGTTTTTATACTTTTCCTACCTCTTGGGTCATCTTTAACATAACTCTGTTTTTCACTTTCTTAACTTTCTGCAATCTCCCACGAGCCCAGCCCTGACCCTAAAAATAAAGCAAAATACTTCGCTGTCGGTTAGTGCAAATTCTAAACATAGGGTATGTGTTTTCCAAGTTAACCTTCTCTACACTCTCTGTATATATGTTTTAACATTTCCAATGAATTGTAACCCGACCACTATGAAACGAAGGGTTTCCCTCAGAGAGACAATTTACCAAATCCTCAGAGCAATTTCTGAAAGCAACACAAAACACTTCTTTCAAGTCAATGGCTCAGTCAAGCTAAAGTTCAGATACTTTTCACTGCTTCTTTCTGTTAAGTATGTCTGGACTCCTGAAAAGAAAATTATAGTGCTTATGTGAAAAGTATATTTTGCCCAATTTCTGAACATCAATGATGCTCCGGATTGACAGGAGAGTGCATTTTCTATATGCTTCTCTTTGATTGGGATCAAATGGTCACTGTTATTTTCAGAGTGGAAAATCCAAGCCACTGCTATGAAAAATAACAAAGAATTTCCTTCAGCAACAGCATAGAAAGTAATACACTCAGATATGGGTAGTGTGTGCACAGTACATCTCAGTGTGTCATCAGAGTCACACCCGTGGCCTCCTGGCACATCAAAAATCAAAATTGGTGTTTATAAATTTGGACACAAATTTCCGAACTGTTCATGCACTTACATAAGCAAACACTCTATAAAAACATAGGAGCTTTATTACTGGTGCTAAAGAGTCGCAGAACAGTCTACATACCCGTTCTCACTCATACAGCATTCCTGAAAGTTGCATGGAAGTTGCTAGACAGGGCTACAGTGTCTGTAATCATGTGTGTCTTTCAGACAAACCTTTCAAATGTCCGCAAAAACCTGTCGGTGCTAGCAGCGGCTCTGCCACATGCTCTAGTATAAATGCTGTACTCAGGTAGAGCTGGGTCACTGTATTTTACATTATGATGGCCAATTGTAAACTGTTTTTAAAAAAAAGTACCAGAGATATAGGAATTCCAGCTAATAAGGCACTGCCTTCCTCGATGTGTAAGAACCTTTTGAAATTTGCTACAGACCTAAAGTCTTAAGTTAGGGGTTGTCATTGATGAGGAGGTGGTACCGAGAGTATACGAATTAGGAAAAATAGCCAGTCTGCCTTGGAAGTGTCATCTGGAAATCTACATTGAAAGCAGATGATTCATGTATGAAACTGAGATAGAAAAGCTTCTTGGTGGGAAGAATGCTTTGAGTGAAGCCTGAATCAGGATTGTGGGATTATTGGTCAATGTCAATGAAAGTCAGTTTGGGGTTCATTGAGTTTGAGAGTGAAGGAAGCCATACATTTTCTAGGATAGCCAGGTGTTCTATCAACAATTTCAAAAGAAGAGGTACATGATTGGTCACAGTGAGGTTCAAACACAAACAGTAGAACTAAAGACCCTGTACTCTCACCAATAAATATTTTTGAATTTTATGAATAGTCAGGTGTTCTTTCAGGTTATGTGTACCGCCTGAAGAAGCAACCATTATTTAAAGTCTTCATAGTTATGAATGTAAAAAACGTTCACTGACATCACGGACACCTGAGATTGTCTATAAATTATAGACAACAAACGGTATATGCTTGATGCCAGAGGCATCCAATAAAGTGAGAAGCAAAAAACTGGATTGTACAATAATCATAAATTGAGATCTATTGGAGAGTAACACAGAAATCGATTTCTGGCCCAAAATGCTAAGTCCCATTTGTGTGTAAAATCCAAATAGTAGTACACTATGCACTAGTGTGATCAAATCAAAGTCAGCTGAAGATTGAATAGAAAAGTAATCATGCAAAGAAATATCTTGGAGGGAAGCATCATACGTGTTTCACTTCAGTGTGCCAAGGTTTACAATGAAGCTAAAGATTTCTAGCTTTTGATATGAGTTAATAGATGAGACAATAACACTGTTAGCTGTTTCAATCAATTTGCCAGCAAAGGCCAATTTGAGCATTCATCTTGGGATCTGACGTTCAGATAGAAACAAGGTATTGTTCTTCATCAATTAATATATTTGTCCTGCTTTCAGAGAGGGCAAGAAGATGAGCCAGGTCAAGGAAGCATACGGGAATTACTATCAACTATGGGAATTAAATAGATACAGCTTCAACAAGAAACCAGCAATTCTGAATCTGTTTAGGTCTGCCCCCAAAATACCATTATGACAGTTCCAGCTATGTCAGTGTGTTCCCAAAGTTTTCTGCACCTGTAGTGGGGTTGTTGTTTATGATCAGTGTCATGGTGGCTCAGTTTGGGATGTGCAGCCACTGATTTGAGACGCTGTGTCGGAGCTTCATCCTCATCCAACCCCACATTATTTGAGACATCTCTGCAGATGGGAGAGCATTCAAGGACACCCTGGGAGAGGTCATTGTTTCTTTTATTAGGGTTACAATCCCAAGCAACATGCACCACATAAACAGGATTATTGCTTAACGCAGAAGTGTTCAAATGCTAGCAAGGAAAAAGTTGCAAGTCCATTGGAGGACTAGAGAACATGCATCAGAATACTTGAATACAGAATGGTTAAGGAAGTAAAGGTCACAGGGCTACACTTGCAAGCACAATGTTCTGCAAAGACCAGGACTGTAATAGAGTTAATCTGGAAATGTTTAAGTACGTAGAGCATCCTTCATCAGTAGGACTCCCCAGTGTAGATATTATGCAGTTGCATTCCGTACAGCCAACCCCACCAAACATTCATAGGCCAGAGAGAAGTCCAGTTGGGGGCAGCTATAAACACACACCCAACAAGAAGGGGCACAGGGGCTCTCAGTGTATAGGTCACTCATAGTACTTGATCAGCTCTTTCTCTGGGAAGTTGCTCCACCAGGCACCTGATGCTTTTCTCTCCTTTGAGCAATCTCCTCTTGCAAAAACTCTTCCATTGCTTCTATTCAATGAAGGTTCTCAGCCATAAGGTAGGCTCCTTATCTAAGGAAGGTTCTTAGCACTCCAGCAGAACTCCTTGGAGTCCCAGGTGATGTCACCTTGTTTGGCTGTAAAGCTGGTTGTCAGAGATACCACCTCTGGTTAACAGAACTTTCTTTATCACCCTGTGGAGTCATGCACCCTGAGTTGGGGTTTCAGTCACCAATGTATACAGTAGGGGCAGTGAATTCTCTTGACACAACTCTGGGAATTGTTCTAGGTTGTTCTGACATTTTGTGTCTTTGTCTTGCAGTATCAGCAGAAAGAAGGGCTGGGTTTGAGAGTCTTCAACTCAGTGAAACCCAAACCATGGACACAAAGGAGAGAGAAACCTTCATAATCAACATCAATACATATATTGATGGAAACACATCTAAGGGAAGTAAGTGGGCTAGGATAACGCCATAGTCTATCTACTGACAATGGCCTCAGGAATACATTGAAGTAATCCTGCAATATATAATGCTCATCTAACAGGCAACCCCACATCCATTTTGCCCAGCAACTTCAAAGTTGAAATCCAAAATAAATTCATTAGTCTCCACATTGAACAATAAAACACACACACTCCTAGTTCATTCATTCCTCCATGCACACATATGGATGCAGAGAGAGACCTGTTTGCAGAAGAGTGTCTGGCAATTAAAAGGTGTGGCACTGACCGTTCATTTGTGTACGGCACAAATGAAATACAATTTTGCTGGCATGCTGTATCCATAAAATGTATGGCTAAGTGACAAATCTGTGAATGTCTGTCACTGGTATAATTTCAATTTTGTGAACACCAGATGAAACCACTCTATGGTGCCCCACACATGATACCAGTCCCTCTCACGGTACATCGCCCAGGGGAATAACAATGGTGAAGCTTCTTTGCTACAAGCAACTTCTGGCTTTAACCACACATAAGTCACAACAATGTTATTTATGTGGATTTTTGTATTTTTTCCATTTTCTTTCAGGCAATTCCTTGAAAAGAACAGTGGCAGGTACTAGAATTGTCCATTGAATAATATGTAATAGTGTGTAACATGTTAATTGCATGACCACTCTGCACTCACATCTCCGGGGAAAGTGACCTCTTCACATCCCACCCTGATGAAAGCCTGGGAACAATAAATAGGCCACCATTAGGGCTGAAACATGTTGGTGCTTACTTAGGGTCATAGGACCACCATTTCTTCCCACCCTACCATAGTCAATTTTAACTTTCCCTACCACTTCAGTTATAAAGCATACTTAGAAGCGGCAGAGGCATTTTATCTTAATATTACGCCCCATACCAAATAAATTCACAAGTGCTCCCTGAAATACGGTGGAGCCCACCCTGAGCTCTAGGAGTCAGGGTGAGCCTGATGATGAAGCAATGAACTAATAAAGTGAGTGAGGGCTAAAATATTAACAGGGCCTTCCTCCCTTCTCACCCTACAACTAAGGGACATTGTTAAATCAGTAAGGTGTAGACTCTTTCAAGTGTTCTCCTTCACTTTAGAACACCCCCTCCATTATCATTGGTTGTTTCTCCCCCTTTCTCTTCTCTCTTTATTTGTTACTTATGGACCTTGTCGGTTCAAGGAGGGATATCTTTTTGTCAAGCCAGGTATTATACAGAGGATATATCCCTTCTCAGCTCCTCAGTGAGGCCCTCTCTACCCTTGATGAGGCCCCACCAAGGCCCCAAATCTTGTGACACAGTGAACTCCCACAAAGTCAAAACAATTAGGTTATCTTTTAGAAACATTTTTTTTTAGGAATACCTGGTTCAACCTTCATATTTTAGTGAGAATTCAAGGTCATCACACAGGTTATTGTGCTCTGTCTAGTACAGGATATGTGCTGGAAGAATACCTTTACAGTAAAGATGTCCAGTGTCTAAAAAAACACTAAATAATCCCACGCACTATGTGTGTGCTGTATGCTTTACCAAACATGCAGTGCTTGGGTTTTTGAGAAATGAAAAAATTACCTTTTGTAAGTGGCTTCTTCTTGGAAGCATTCATTTTTTACGCTACGCCCGGTTTGGCTTGTAAATCAGGCGTTGTGTCAAAATGTATGCATGTTTGTGCCCATTCGCCCAAGTGAAACCCCACTATGCCCCTTTGATGCAAAGCAGTACACCATGTTTTTGCAATGAGAAAAATGCACCCTTCCACTGCAAAATGCCATTTGGGTGGAAAACTAAACACTATTGTGTCATTTTGCATTGCCTAGGACCTAAGTAAATGTTGGCCTAAATGTTTTGAATTCCTTTCTTACATTTCCCCACAATCTTTGGTGTTGAACTACCACATTTGTTTTCTCCGGTGTGTCACTTATAAATAGAATCCCATTGTGAGTGTCCGTCGTCTTATTTTGCCATAAGACAGTTCACCAAGGGGGCAAGATGGCGACCAATTAACAACGTAGCGAGGATGCTCTGCTGGGTATCCCCACATTCATCGATCTCTCGTAGCAGTAACCACGTCTGGTAGCAGAAAATGCGGAATTCCTGATCGCGGCGTAACCCCCCCCCCCCGAAAGGTGCCATGGGAAGTCGCAGTAGGGACATAAGCAATGCGGGTGAAGTGCACGAGTAGAAACGGACAGGCTGCATCTTGTCAGTGGGCACTTACTCTCTGCTTCACCCGCGAGGACGCACAGACCGCTCTGAGTTCGTTGATGGGATCTGTCCTGCGCTACCTTCTTCCGTCACGACAGACCGGCACAGGAATTCTCGAGTGCCTGCATCAACTTCTCTGCAACTTCACAGAGGAAAAGCATTCGTATCAACAGTGCCTTGTTGGAGCAGTGGGGGCCGGAGCAACAGGACGGACACACTATTGCAGCATCTCTGGCAGCGCTAGTTGCATCAAACAAGAAAGGATGACCGACAGGGGAGCGAGGGCTCTAAAAGGGAAAACTGCACCTTCTGGCTCTCTGCAACAAAGCGCGCTCTCTGTCACTCGCCAAAAGAAAACGGAGGTCATGAGCTCTAAGGGCAGAAGCAGTAGTGGGAATAAAGTGGATAAGGCAGATTCCCTAGACAAAAACACGCTGGAGAGAGACTTATCAAACTCATCACATTTAACAAATATGGGAAAAAAAGCCATCACTCGAGGCGCAAGGGAATCAGACTCCTCACAACCGCTAATAACGAACAGTTTCATGGCTGCAAAAGGGGGGGAAAACAATGACTCTACTTTGAGAGCCGTTAATCAAGGGGCAATAAACCTGGTAGGCCTCACCAATCCACCCTTGCCCTCCGTGATGAACAACAATACGCTAGACTCGGCTCCTGAAGTATTGACCGTGGCGGATGGTGCACTTGAACAGGCATACAATGTCCAAAAAAGCCCACCGCCACCACAGTGAGTGGTACAAATCCTTTGCCAGTCATTGCTACCTGTTTCTCCCAACCACCCGTAGTAGGTCATGGTGCACAACCTGCTGATAATCCCAGGACACCGGACAATCAAGATGAGTTCTTCTCTTTAACTGAAGAATCAGACATGTCAGACATCAGTATATCATTGTCAGGCGGAGAGGAAGAGCAGAAGTGGTATAGCAGCCCGACTCTGAAGCACATAGGAGTAAGCCAAGTACTAAAATACGCCTCATAAAGAAAACCAGCAGAGGCCGACTTCAAAAAGAAAGTGACATGTTTGAGAAAGAGTGCACAGCGGAACTAAAGTGGGATTATGATAACACCCCCTTACCTTACTTTAGAATACCGCTTCAGCCGCTGGCCAGGGGAAAGGGGGTGACACCTCAGCAAATGGACCAGCGATGGTGGATATCCTACAAACTATTAAAGGGTTTCAAGAGGAAGTAAAGGCGGATAGCCGCAGATCTTGACTAGCTGCAAAAAAGCTGCAAGGGGTGGTCAGAGAGGTCAGAAGAACTTGTTCCGACATTGCAAATCGGATGGCTACGGTGGAGGGGAGGACAGAGCAACTAGAAAAAGATGTTGTTACACTCCAGACACAGCACGAAGAACACAAGGGAGTGGTAAAAGACTTAATGTGGAAGATGGAGGAGCAAGAAAATCGGCAGACACAATAACCTCCGCTTTCTTGGGATTCCAGAAGGGGTGGAAAAAGACAATCCCAGGAAATTTATGATAACCTTACTCAATGGGGCTCTACCAGAATTGCGGACTTGTGACCTACACTGGGAAATCCAGCGAGCCCACAGATTTCCTCTGTTTCCAGGGAAACACATGACAACATCACAGCACCCCCGGGCTATGCTGGTATTCTTTGGGAACTACTTACTCCGCCAAATTCTTTTTGACTTGGCAAGACCCACTAACAAGTGAACCTTTGAGGGGGCATATTTTTTCACCAGGCCTGATTTCGCACACGCCACTGTGGAGCGTAGATGGCAACTTCGGCAACTGTTTGAGCCATTTCAAAAACTGGTAGCTGAGGTCTATATACAAAATCCAGCTTGGCTCAAAGTGGTTTTCAAAGGGGCCATACGCAGTTTTATTTCTGAAATTCAAGCACAAAAATACCTAGAGAAATTGTCTAGTCATAAGTGAGATTGTTAACATTTCTCCTCTGGAGATTGAGGAATGGGGTTGAAGCGACCATGGGAAACTTGAATTAAGTCTGTAAATAGGAGGGTGGTTCAACTAAAATCTGTCAGTAGGAGGGATCAAATGATTAAGGGTTATGTGGGATATGCGCTTACGGCCCTGTCCTGCTCTGTCCTATTTACTTTTACTAATATTTTTCTTTTTCACGATAATAGATAGCCCCTTGGGAGATGGGGGGTGTCGCTCCCAGAGACAAAAAAAAACTGTGGTTTATAACAGATTTGATTTTTTCTTGGGGAGGTGGGGAGCTCAGCGGGCTCGCGGGGCTCTGTACATCGGATGCCAAATTCCTGGCTCGGCCAGGTAACCTCAGAGGGTGGTGGGGGGTGGGAAGGGGTGGGTGGGATGGGTCAGACAAGGTGTTTCAGAATCTCACATTTGGGTGTAGACATATTCGGTATAGCGATAACACTAATGCTCAACAGGTGCCAGACTTAGAGTATGAGTGTAGCTCAAGAAAAAAGATGAAATGGGTTTGCTACGGTTATTATCAATGAATATATGCGGTTTGAATGATAGCAAGAAAAGACAACTGGTTGATGTTGGACTACAGGCTTGGGGAACAAATGTTGCATCCTTACAAGAGACACATGTGGAGGGGTCCCAAATGCACATTTTAAAATCACTTGGGTATAGACTGATCTGTGGTTCTACGCAAGGTGCAAGAGTTCGGGGAGTTGCTATTCTCGCTAAGGGAAGTGGGCTTGTTTTCAATCGCTCTAAGACAGATAAATATGGTTGGTGGGCGATCACGTAATGCCAGTATGGGAAAGGACAAAAATTGACGCTCTGCACTATTTATGGTTGTAACAGTGATGACCCGTCGGTACTGGAGGTAGTCTCAAATGAACCAATGCATTGGCCTTTACCCCTTATGGTCTGCGGGGATTTTAATATTAATCTTCCGGTTAATTGGTCTTTAAACGATAACTGGCATTATACTGGTCGCAAGCCCAAAGTATTTAGAGCTCTGAGAGAATTTTGTAGCGTGGACAGATTAGTAGATGGTTGGCAGACAAGAAATCCTAGCGACCCCGGTTTTACATTTTTTTCTAATCCGCATTTACCCACGTTAGACTGAATTACGTATTTATGTCAAACACAATTAAAACTAAATGTAAGATGGAAAAACTCCCGCGAATTCTTTCGGATCATAATCCATTATTTCGCTCTATAGAAATAGAAAATAGAAAACACACTCCAACTTCATGGTCTTTTGAGAAAACTCTACTTTTAGACAATAATTACTGTAGTCACATGAGGGAATGGATTCCGAATTTTTTAACAGACAATATGGGGAGTACATCAGATGAAATTGTGTGGGATGCACTGAAAGCAGGGATACGCGGATAGACTCTGTAATACTCTTTAAAGGCTAATAAACAGGCTAAGCTGATGAAGGAAAATCTAATGAAGGAGGAGGAGGGTTTGGTGAGAGTGACAATGGAGATACACCGGGAGGAAAGGAGATGATAGAGAAGTTGCAGAGTCAAGTGGCAATTGACAAAGCTAAAATTACGAGTGTCTTTACCGATAAGGCTGTTAAAAAAATGCATTCACAAAAAGAAACAATATTTGAGGTGAATGAGCAGATTGGACACCATCTGGCTCTGCGTACAAGACAACAGACAAACTCGAATCTGATTCAGGAAATTCTTGACCCCAGGGAAATCACGTATCTGACCCAGAACAGATAAGACAGGCTTTCTGGCAGTTTTATCAGGCCTTTTACACGGAAACCGGGGGAGGAAACCAGGCAAATTGTGAGGAATATTTAGAGAGTGTTACCTTTGAAAAATTTGAGGATGATGATGTAGACTCCCTAGAGGAAGCCCCAACACTAGATGATCTCTCGATCATTATTTGAGAATTACTAAAGGGAAAAGCAACGGGTTTGGATTGTATCCCATCAGAGTTTTATGCTGTTTTTTTTGTCAAATTAAAGACACCTTATTAAACCTTATTCTTCACATTTTTGAAGGGGGATTGCCACCAAAATCATGGTCCAGGGCAAAAATTGTTTTCTTCCCTAAAAAAGGGAAACCCCCAGAACAACTTGGCTCATATCGCCCCATCACTCTTATTAATTCGGACTCAAATATATTCTAAAATGTTGGCAAACAAACTAGCGCCTATTCTGCACAAAGTGGTAGCTCAGAGCTAACATGGCTTAATTCCTGGCAGATCAACTATCAATCACATTCATCGGGTGGTTGCCTTATTTGACTCCATGGAGGTTACAGGAGACCCTATGGCACTGGTACTGCTTGACGCAGAGAAAGCATTCGGTAGGGTCTTCTGGCCCTTCCTTTGGACTACCATGGCTAGGCTGGGCATAAGGGAAGGATACATACAGGCAATCCAAAAATTATATGTGAACCCAAGGGCGGTAGTTATGGTGAATGGCAGCCTAACGAACGAACTGATGATTTCATGGGGAACACGGCAGGGCTGCCCTTGCTCACCACTGCTTTTCGCCATATACATAAACCCTTTCATCCGTAACTTAGAAGGGAATGGCGTAATCAAACCATAATTTCACAAAACTATGTCACCAAAACACTTGCATATGAGGATGACATTGAAATCGTGACAGCTGAACCCAATGCCGCCATGAGTGCCATTGAAGGTGTGGCGAACCAGTTTGGCTTGGTATCCGGATACTCACTTAATCAGGGTAAACCTCAGATTGTGTTGAACAAAAATAGCGATATGGGGGATTCTCGAGTTGTGGAACAAGCTACCTATCTGGGAGTCAGTATTATATCTGGTCTGGATACGCTGGTTGAGATAAACTTGAAACCCATGTTGCCAGCCATGCAAAAAGATCTTCAACGCCTAGACAACATGCACCTTTCTATCATCGGAAAAGTGAATATGATCAAAATGATCTTCTTTCCTAAGATTCTATATCTTTTTAGGGCAATTTGCCTGGAATTCTTACCCTTTTGGTTTAAATCACTAGAACGCATGTTTTCAAATTTTGTCTGGGCATACTCACAGCCTCGACGGGCATTTAAACTTCTCACACTACACAAAGATAGAGGAGGACTAGCCCTCCCTGATTTAAAAGCATACTATTGGGCGACTGTGTTATGTATAGCAGCGAGATTCTACAGAACATTCGAGGGCCCGAGGGGAGGGAGGTGCACACACCTTTATTTCAATTACTTTTCGGAAGAGAGAACAGAGGGTATTTTTGGCGACATTTATATGATAGCTATCTTAAGAAAGGAAAATGTAAAACACTACTCAGTAGTTTTAAGGTATGGAAGACCGTAAAGAAAATGATGGGCTTAGAGAGATGGTCATTTTACACTCCCCTAGAAAATAATGCAAGTCTCCCAGGATTCTTTAAGGACAGCTACATGAATAAATGGTTGGAAGCGGGGGTTGTTCAAATTGGCTGCTTAATCTCTCCGGAAGGGATACAGTCCTTTGAAGAGCTGAAACACCAATTTGGTCTGGTTTGGCAAGATTTTTTGAAATACCAGCAAATAAGGGACTTTCTGTTATATAAGGTTGGGGGATGGGGGTCTTAAAAGTAACAAACTAGTGGAGGTCTTAATTCATGATAAGAAAAATAGGATTGGGTGGATCTACACACTTATCAATGCATATTTTCAGGATGATATGGTAAAAACTTCTCAGAAATGGCAAGAGAGAGTGGGGGTATCAGACGTTGAATTTAATTATGCTTTTTCTATGTCACAAACAATTCTCCTTTCAACCAAACTACAGGCACAATTTTTTGAAACTTGCTTTTCTCTATATTATACTCCAGATAAAATAGGTAGATGGGGGAGTGGAAAAAGCACACGCTGTCCTAGGTGCAGGTTGTACAGCGCTGACGCAGTGCACATCTTTTCAACTTGTATTGGGTTAAGATCTCATAAGCAAGAATTGAGAAGTTTCTAACAACAGTACAAAAAAAGAACGGTAGTTTTATCTACCGATGTTATCTTCCTTGGTGGGGCAGCAGATCCTAATAAGGACTTAGTGGGACATGAATTGATATTTAAAGCTATGGCGGTATTTAGATTATGCATTGCCTCTGCTTGGTTAGATGCTGATGCCCCCTCTTTTCATCAATGGTTATCTAGATTCCTGGCCATTCCAAATATGGAAACTTCTATATATAGGCGAAAGGGTAGGAGACGACGCAAAAGAGGTTTAAAAATCTGGTCTCCCCTGTTAGAATGGTGCCAGCTGCAAAACGGGAATTGAATGATTGAACTCTGAATCAAAACTGAAAATAGTAATAAGAATTATTGTGTAAACTGTATTTCAAATAGTAATCAATCATATGTGATAGGAAACATTCTATATAAATGTTATGTTATTGTATTGTATATATTTCACGTTCTGTCTGACCGGTGGGTGGGGGCAGAGGCTGGGGGGAAAAACTATGGTGTGTTAAAAACTGAATAAAGATATTTAAAAAAAAAAGACAGTTCATCAAGGTAAAAATGGAAAGATAAAAAGAAAAATCCAGACTAAGAAGAACTGAAACCCTCCATTCCCAGTTTGTTGATGCCTGCAGGTTGATTGTGGAACTGACATATAAAAGAAATCTGTAGTTTTCAGGTAATGGGAGGCCAAATACTGGTGAAAAAGCTCAGTTAGGGGGGGCACAGGGGAATGAGGGTTAATGATGGACATGCACAATTTACCACAGGAAGTCTTGAGAGAAGCTGTTCTAGATTTGGATTCCTTCAAATATTAAACTACACAAAGGTTTGGGTTATGTGGAAAAGCAGGATATTGCACTGACAAAATCAATGTTTTCAGGCTCTTATACTGCAGCAAGTACCCCACCCTGACAAATTTCCTTCGGGTTCTAATGGAAAGTCTGTCTGGTACTGAAAATGAATCTTCCATTACAGTTTTGAGTGTTTTCCAGCCACCTTGTTGCCTCCTCTATAGCCTCCTGGCCTAGTGGATTGTGATCAGCATAGGAAAGTCCTTTTCTTAGATGTTGTGTTTTTAAAATGTGTTATGTTTCATAATGTAAGTAGCCTGAAAATGTAGCCTGAGTGGAAGAAGCTAGGAAACCTACTATTCAAGTCAGTTGGTGTACGAATACTGTTGAAAAGTATAGGAGGCAAGACAATTCTTTTGTAACAACTGTCAGTTTTGATTGTGACCTAACACATATGACATCACTCATGACATGGTCAGTCACTTCACTGATGACATCTCAAACAACATCACTGATGACATGCTCATGTGAGTGTAAGTGTTTTAAGAGTTTATGGCTGCTAAACATATATACCATAACCTTCTACAAACGTTAGATTAGTTCACTATTTGCACTACTGAGTGATACTATCTCTAACATGTGTAATCGGAGTGGGTGTGTGACTATCTCTATCAGTGTGTGAGTGGGTGTCTGAGTGGCTGTATAGTTGTGGTAGTGTGTGCATGAGTGGCTGTATGGGTGAGGGAGTGGGTATCTGACTAGCTCTGTAGTTGTGTGAGTGGTTGTGTGGGTGTGAGTGGTTTTATGGGTGTACTACTGGCTGTATGGGGATGTGAGTGGCTGTACAGATGTATAACTGGGTGTGTGAGTAGCTGTGTTGGTGAATGAGTAGCAGTGTGAGTAGCTATATGGGTTTGGGAGTGGCTGCTGTAGTGTTTGAGTGGGTGTGTCGGTGACTGTATGAGTGAGTGAGTCAGTAGCTCAGTGAGTAGCTGTATGTTTGAAAGAGTGGGTGAGTGAGGGACTGTATAGGTGAGTGAGTGGGTGTCCGAATGGCTGTATGAGTGAATGACTCGGTGTTTATGTGAGTGTATGAGTAATAGAATGGCTGTTTGAGTGGGTATTTGGTTAAGTGAGTTGGTGTGTGAGTGGCTGTACTGGAAAGTGAGTGTCTGTGTGAACAGTTGTATGGGTGTGTGAGTAGATATAGGAGTGTTTGTATAGATGTATGAATGCGTATGTAAGTGTGTGAGTGCTTGTATGCATGAGTGTGTGGCTGTGTGAGTGGCTGTATGAATGAATGGTTGTATGAGTAAGTGAGTGGATGTGTCAATCGCTCTATGGAGTAGTGAGTGGATGTGTGAGTACTTGTATTGGTCTGTGAATGGGTATGTGAGTGGTTGTGTGGGTATTTGATTGGAAGCATGAGAGGTTGTATAGGGGTGTGAGTGGGTATGTGAGTGGTTCTGTGGATAATGGCATCAGTGATATCATCACTGATGTCATCAGTGATGTCATTAGTGATGTCACTGACCATGTCATGAGTGACCGCCCTGCTCCCCGCAGAAGAGGTCGCTCCAAACGCTGCTCCCTGCATCGCTGCACCGCCAGACTGCTAAGTGTTCAACTTGCCTTGCTCGCACTAACAGGATTAATTAATTATCGCACATAGCCCGTTGCGCTAGACTGCCTCGCCTTGTTTTTCATTAATATATCACTGCTTGTAAAATTGATCATAGCGCTTGTCTGCCAAGGTGCGATTTAACTGTTACAAATATCTGTGCTGCCTGTAGATTCGTGCCTGATTGTGCCAGCGCCATTACCGTCTGCTTAGCGCTATTTACGAGTGTTCAGCCCCAATCCTGAAACAAGATCCCTTGCGGCCATTTTAATTGTTGTTGTTGGGCCTCCCTGACCTGAGCTCCACCCCGCTCCCGCCTCCCAGCTGACCCCCCCTCCCACGGATACTGTTTACCTCTCTCCACCATCCTAGAGTTGTGACCGCCCTGCTCCCCGCAGAAGAGGTCGCTCCAAACGCTGCTCCCCGCTGCTCCCTGCATCGCTGCACCGCCAGACTGCTAAGTGTTCAACTTGCCTTGCTCGCACTAACAGGATTAATTAATTATCGCACATAGCCCGTTGCACTAGACTGCCTCGCCTTGTTTTTCATTAATATATCACTGCTTGTAAAATTGATAGTAGCGCTTGTCTGCCAAGGTGCGCTTTAACTGTTACAAATATCTGTGCTGCTTGTAGATTCGTGCCTGATTGTGCCAGCGCCATTACCGTCTGCTTAGCGCTATTTACGAGTGTTCAGCCCCAATCCTGAAACAAGATCCCTTGCGGCCATTTTAGTTGTTGTTGTTGGGCCTCCCTGACCTGAGCTCCACCCCGCTCCCGCCTCCCAGCTGACCCCCCCCCTCGCCCCTCCCCTTTCACGTGCAGCGGTAACGCGCAGCGGTCGCGCCCCATACGCGCCGAAGGTGCGCCAAAGGTAAGCCCGTCTACGCCCGTCCGCGCCTGGACCGCGCCCAGCGCCTGTCCCCCTGGTCCCCGCCGTTCTCAACCCACTAAAATCACATATGATGCCGCAACCCTCCTCGCCCTCAACCCCGGACGCACTCTACACTGCTGCGAAGCCACTCCAGGACGTACCCACGACCCATTCGCCTGCCTCTCCTGCAAATTCAACTGCTTCAGGACCCTCACCAAACCCACTTCCTCCACACACAGCTCCGACTCTAACCACCTGAAGTGCATCCTGCTTAACACCCGCTCGGTCCACAGACACGCAACTGAACTCTGGGACCTACTCGACACTGCGTCACCGGACATCGCTTTCCTCACAGAAACATGGATGAACACATCATCAGCACCCGACATCGCCATAGCCATCCCGGAAGCTTACAAGATCATCCGAAAAGACCGCATCAATCAAACAGGAGGAGGCATCGCCATCATCCACAGGAACACCATCAAAATCACGACCAGCTCCGACGATAATCTTGCAACCGCCGAACATCTCCACTTCCAGATCCACACCGACCCCAGGACCACACTTAGAGGCACCCTCATCTACAGGCCTCCAGGTACCCGCACTCAATTCAGCGATGACATCACGGACTTCGTCAGCCCACATGCCCTCGCCTCCGAGAACTACATTCTTTTAGGAGACCTTAACTTCCACCTTGAAAACAAACACGACAACAACACCACCACCCTTCTGGACAACCTGGCCAACCTCAGACTCAAACAACTTGTTGACACCCCCACCCATGCAGCCGGACACACACTCGACCCTATCTTCACGTCCAGCAAGCATATCTCCTTCGATCACACCACAGCTCTCCATTGGACGGACCACAGCTGTGTTCACTTCAGCTACAAAACCACCCTGAACCACAACCGCCCACAACCTATTCCTCGAAGAAACTGGAACAAAACCACCTCCGACCAACTCCGCACATCACTAAACCAAAACCCTCCCTCCCTCTCACTGGACCCAAACCAAGCGGCCACCAATCTCAAGCAATGGATCACCCACAGTGCCAACGAATTAGCACCCCTGAAAAAGCACCAGATCAAATCAGGCAGCAAAAAGGCTCCCTGGTTCAACGGTGACCTTAAAAAATCCAAGAAGCTATGCCGCACCCTGGAGAAAACATGGAGAAAAAACCCAACCACCGACAACATGGCCACCCTCAAGGCAGCCACCCGCAAACACCACCAACTGATTCGATCTGCCAAGAAATCAGCATTCAAGGATCGCCTCGACAACAACTCTCACAACAGCAAGGAACTCATTAACATCGTCAAAGAATTCACCAACCCCACCGCAGCATCTAACGACATCACTCCCTCCCAAGACCTCTGCGATGCGCTATCCTCCTTCTTCTACAACAAAATTGCCGACATCCACAACAGCTTCGAAAATACCCCCAGCGATCAGCCCTCCCCACCCCCCTCTGATCCCACTCCGCCAACTAACATCCTTAGTAACTGGAACCCAATCACCACTGAAGACACCACCCGCTTAATGAACTCAATCCACTCGGGCTCGCCAACCGACCCCTGCCCCCACTACATGTTCAACAAAGCTGACTACATCATCGCACCCCATCTCCGTGACATCATCAACTGCTCGTTCAACTCTGCCACCTTTCCAGATAGCTGGAAATACGCCGAACTCAGCGCACTTCTGAAGAAACCCACAGCAGACCCCTCGGAACTCAAAAACTACCGACCCATATCCCTCCTCCCATTCCCGGCCAAAGTCATTGAGAAAACCGTCAATAACCAACTCGCCGCCTTCCTTGAATCCAACAACTCCCTAGATCCATCTCAATCCGGGTTTTGAGCCAAACACAGCACCGAAACCGCCCTCATCGCAGCGACCGACGACATCCGAACACTACTAGACAACGGAGAAACTGTGGCCCTCATTCTACTCGACCTCTCCGCCGCTTTTGACACAGTCTGCCACAGCACCCTTATACAACGCCTCAGCAACATCGGCATACAAGGAAAAGCCTTGGACTGGATCATCTCATTCCTCGCTGGGAGAACTAAAAGAGTTCGACTTCCCCCATTCAACTCAGAGGCCACTGAAGTCATCTGTGGCGTACCACAAGGATCTTCTCTCAGTCCCACCCTCTTCAACGTTTACATGAGTCCTCTCGCCCCCATCGCGCGTCAACACAACCTCAACATCATCTCCTACGCCGACGACACCCAGTTAATCCTTTCCCTCACCAAAGACCCCAACACCGCCAAAACCAATCTTCACGAAGGCATGAAAGAAGTAGCCGAATGGATGAAACATAGCCGCCTAAAACTCAACTCAGACAAAACCGAGGTCCTAATCCTAGGATCTTCCGCCTCTGCCTGGGACGACTCTTGGTGGCCCTCCTCTCTGGGCACAGCACCCACTCCCACAAACCATGCACGTAACCTTGGCTTCATCCTAGACTCCTCTCTCTCGATGTCCAGACAAGTCAACGCAGTCTCTTCCTCCTGCTTCAACGTACTTTGTATTCTCAAAAAGATCTTCCGCTGGATCCCCCTCGAGTCAAGAAAGACTGTCACCCACGCACTGGTCACGAGTCGACTGGATTATGGAAACACCCTCTACGCCGGAATCACAACAAAATTACAGAAAAAACTCCAACGCATCCAAAACGCATCAGCGAGACTCATATTAGACATCCCTCGCCTAGATCACATCACCGGACATTTAAAAGACCTCCACTGGGTTCCCGTCAACAAAAGAATTACATTCCGCCTTCTCACCCACGCACACAAAGCCCTCTACAATCTGGGACCCGAATGCCTCACTCGACTGTCCTTCTACAAACCCACCCGCCAACTTAGATCGTCCAATCAAGCCCTCGCCACAGTCCCGCGCATCCGAAAATCCACCATGGGTGGCAGATCATTCTCCTTCCTTGCTGCCAAGACCTGGAACTCACTCCCCACTCACCTCCGCCTTACTCAAAACCACATCTCCTTCAGAAAAGAACTTAAAACCTGGCTATTCGACATATAATGAACCCCTTCCCCAAGCGCCTTGAGACCCACTGGGTGAGTAGTGCGCTATACAAATGCCCGAACTTGAACTTGAACTTGTGATGTAATATGTGAGGTAATAAGCAGTGCATTACGGGGTGCAATTTATACTTAGGTCAGGTTACTATAACTGCTGAATTTCTCTGGTTTTGTACGAGTGAACTGTGAGCCTAAGTATAACTTCCTGTAACCTTTGGTTTTTTCAGTGAATTTCTAAGGTATTTTTTAATTCCATTTCCTAATTATAACATCCTTGTAACCTTTGTTTTTTTTCAGAGAAATTCTATGTCTTAAAACACAATTCCATTTACTAACTACAACGTACCTATAGCATTAAGTTTTTCAGTGAATTTTAAGGTTTGTGAACATTTTGTTTCCTATTTGTAATGTGTAAAGTCTGAAAATGAGTGTGTGTGAATGAATGCAAGAGTGTCTCAGTGGGAGTATGACTGAGTGCGTAAGTGTCTCATGGGTGTATGTGAGTGGGTGTGAGTGTCTAAGTGGGTCTGGGAGTAACTGCATACGTGTTTCACTGGGTGTGTGAGTGGGTGCATGAGTGTCTCAGTGGGTCTGTGAGTGGATGCATGAGTGTCTGGGTTGGTTTATGAGTGTCTCAGTGGGTTTGTGAATGAGTGCATGAGTCTCTGAGTGGGACTGTGAGTTGATGTGTGAGTGCCTAAGTGGGTCTGTGAGTGTCTCAGTGGGAATGTGATGGGTGTGTGAGTCTCTGAGTGGGTCTGTGAGTGGGTATATGAGTCTCTGAGGGGGTCTGTGAGTGAATATGTGTGCATCTAAGCAGTTCTGTGAGTGAGTGCATGAGTGTCTGAGTGGGTCTAGGAGTGGGTGCATAACTCTCTGATTGGATCTTTGAAGTGGGTGCATGAGTGTGTGAGTGGGTCTGTGAGTGGGTGTGTGAGTGTCTGTGTGGGTCTGTGAGTGTGTGATTGGGTTTGTGAGTGGGTGTGTGAGTGGCCAGCCCACATTTGAATGAAGGAGGCTCTGAAGCCCCCCTAACTGGGTCAGTTTTGGCTCTGTGGACTCAATCCCCTGGGGCCTGACCTTAAAGAAATAGGGGAGGGGACTGCACAGCCCCACTCCCTGTGCTGATTTCAGCCCTGGGGGCTCTTTTGTTACTTCCAAAGTCCTCGGGATCGGTGCAATGCCAAAAAGGGTCCACCTCTTGATCTGACTAAGCCTGATTGCCATAATGACACAGGACATCAGAGGGATCAAGTGAGGGAAGGAAGGGAAGGATCTGCGGGGAGGGAAATCTGAAACGACAAAACACAGTATTCACATGAACCATTCTTATACCTTTGTATCTCAAGTATCTTATACAACACCTTATCTTCATACCTGAAATCATAAAACTAAAGGCTTGATATAACAGAAGCAGTCTGCACAGTTGAGTCCTCTGGGTGCCAGTAATAACAGAAGGAGAGAACTGCAGGTGACAAGACAAGATGCACTGTGATTCAAGAAAGCAATATGCGTCAATAGCAATGTCACTCTGAACGTTAAAGCTACCACATACCCTTCCTCCTGTGAAGATTAGTCTTTGCAATCAACTGTTCAAACACCCAAGGGAACTCTGACTCACTAAGCAGCTGAGAAGAGACTGAACTGGATTCAACTGGTTGTTTCCATATATATTAGAAAGTAATAAAGAAGGGTGTGGAATAGGTTCATTGAATGGCAACAAGGAATTCCAAAAATATTATCAAGTTTGGGTTGAAAGGCACCCGTCCAGAATAAAGTTATCGTAGAGCAGCAGAATATCCCTAAGGAAGATCGTACTCACACTGCAAACGTTCAGTAGTCAGGAACAAACAGCAACCATAAAGTCATTGTGTTCTATGTAGTAACAAAATAAACCGTCCTCTGCATGAACTTCTATCCTGAAGTTCACCAACAGAGGACAAAGAGTAGATATGGATGACAATGCTTGACTTATAAAACACCGTCCTCCGCACGAGCTACAAAAGAGTCAGCTCAGCCAACGGAGGTCACGGCATGAATACAGCAGGAATGTTTTCCAGCGTCGTCCTCCGCATGAGCACCCAGCGTGGGGCTCAGCCAACTGAGGACCCAGGATATGTTCTGTAATCGTCCTCGGCAAGAGCACCAGATGTGGGCTCATCCAACGGAGGGCACAGCGGCAAACGGCTGAAAATGCCGAGCAGGCGCAGCAGCGCTATCGGTGAAAACTCCCCCACCGAAGCAGCTCAGCGAGCGTAGGGGCAAAATCCAGCCCAAAGTGGAAGGCGGCAATGAACACCCTCAGGAAGGAATCCACAAGAATCCACGGCGACTTGGAACCTAGGAGAAGAATTTCCGACATTCTTCCGGGTTCTTCTACGTAATTTATGTGCGCCCGTCAAGTCTCAGCAAGCCGCCAGGAGTCATGGGAGTTGTAGTTCTGCAGCTTATGAATAGAGTCAGTATTAGTTAGCGGCCCCGTTTGATGCGCAGTTGCGCTCGAGACGTCGACATGTAACATATTTTCCCTGGGACCCGGCCTTCATTTATATATATTAAAGAAGGGAAGGGGGCTGCATGCCCCCCTCCCAGGGCCTAGTTTCACCCCGGGGACCTCATCCCTTGAGCCAGCCATAATCTGTATATATTTAAAAAGGGGTGGGGCTGTGCTGTTCCACCTCTCTGGGCTGATTTTGGCCCAGAGTCCCCATTCCCCTGGTCCCCCACCTTAATTTATATATATTAAAAATGCTCCTCATGGGCTGATTTTCCTCTCAAGGACCCCATCCGCTGGGCCCTAACCTTGTAATGCTGGGTGCCCTGGAGCCACACACATATATACTTACCTTCAATTGAAACCAAACCCTCATTTATTAATTACCCTTACTACCCTGTACCACCCCTAAACCCCAAAAATACCCTTACCACCCAATTTGCTCCCCAACCCTAAATCTTAAAAATACTCTTATCACCCTATATCTCTACCCACCTTTAAAACCCATCAGGATGTAGGGTGGATCGCCACCGCCCTCATGGTGGTGGCGATCCACCCTACATCCTCGCCCGCCGCCCATTTCCCCCTACCATATTAGTATGGCGGGGGCCTGCGGTTTACGGGAAGACGGTCCGCCGCTTTTCCGTCCAGTCGACAAGTCGACCGGGCAGAAAAGGGTTTCATATCATGGCGGTGTCTGCTAGACACCGCCATTCATATCAGGATGCAGGTGGGATGAAGCCATTCTACGGTGGCATTGCAGCCTCGGAAAGACATGCAGAGTTTGAGTTTGGGGGCCCGTTGCAGGCCCCCAGGATGTTGGGGGCCCATGGGGGGGTACCTATGGTACCCTCCTTCATGTGCATGCACAACATAGCAGGCACCGCGTGGTGCCTGCCACGTTGTACATGCACATGCAGGACATGCATTTTTGGCATTGCGCAAGCACCGCCCACTGCAATGTTAAAAATGCAGGATGCGCCCGTCACTGTGGGGGGCGCTTCTAAATGTCACTCATGGGACCCCCCCACACATATGGCGGGCAGTCCCTTTTACCGTGAGGATGGCGGGCAGACAAAGTTTGCCCGCCATCCTAATGATGCCCTAAAACGCCATTACAGCCCAATACCATTACCCAACCCTAAACCCCAAAATACCCTCACAATGCAATACCTTTCTCCACCTCTAAAAAGGCCCTTACCATCCAGTACTTTTACCCTGCCCTATATATACCCTTGCAACCCTATACCCTTATCCACCCCTAAAACCTAAAAACACCCTTTCAACCCAGTACCATTACTCACCCCTAAACTGTAAACATAACCTTACAATCCTATACCTATATCTGCCCCTAAATATAAAAAATTCCCTTAGCACACATTAACTGTACCCTAAAAATACCCTTCCCACCCAATACCCATACACCCTTAAATGTGTTTTATATATATATATATATATATATATATATATATATATATATATATATGTATACACATGCAATCACACCCACACATGCATATAAATACTTACCTTAATTAAACTTCCCATGAAGGGTAATGATATGTGTGGTAAAAGACCGCATAAATGCATGCATGGTGAATGCATTCGTGGTAAGAGCTGTGTGGTAAAGGCACTGTATGGTAATTGCTGTGTTGTAAAGGCTGTTTCCCCTTTAAACCCACTGCTATTTAATTAAATGGTAAGAAAGAAAGCATAATATGCACTTCTGGCCTTGACAAAAAATGAATGAACACAGGTACAGGAAACTACTGAGCATAATGTTTATAACTGTAGTTGTCCACCCTTCACAGTAAGAATGTAAATAGTCCTGGTATACACAGTTATTCCTGGCAGAATCTATGCCTTCCTGGATAAGGGCCCTTGGAATCAACCTACCTCTACAAGTTCTACTTGTGGGGCAAGAGACCTCTCGGATGATGGTCAGGACCACATGTTTGTAGCGCTCAATGGCCATGTACAAGGACATAGAGTATTGGGAACACATTTCTCTTCCCTCCTTACCAAAGGAATGCAGGATGCCCGTGGTCCCTGTAGGGGACCCCGTAGGAGGGCAGCCCCCGTAGTACCTTTGAGGGCAGCCGGGCAGCAGGACCCTGGGGGCGGCGCTGGCGAGCCCCCGGTAATGGGGCGAGGCAGCAGGTATAAGGGGCTCCCCCGCGTCCTCTTTGCTGCTGCTCCCCTACCAGACGGGTCACGACTAGGAAGGTAGCTCTCAGGCCTCTCCATCTGCCTCGGCCGATAGGTAGCTCTTCCCCCTCCCCCATCAGGACTAAGGTCCCCCCTTACACCAAAATTCCGTTGAGATCGTCGTGAGCAAGGTAAGGGTGACTCTCTTTCACCTCCCCCCGGGCCCCGTCCTTGGGCTAAAGCCAGGTTGCACAGGGGCCCCGTGGTAGGATACCACGGGGAGGTGGAGTGGTCCACGATGGGGTCGAATGCAAAGGCGGTGGGGGGAGCTTTATGATTGCAGCACGGAGGTCACGTGAGGGGAGTTAGCGCAACGGGCGCGGAGCAGGCTGAGGTCGTGCTAAGCAGGGCAGATCTAAACCGCAGCAGCCCTTCAGAGGGCTGTAGGTGTTCTGCATTATAAATGAACGAAGGTCCGATCTCACGGACAGCAGCGACAGGTTGCGGCAGGCGGCGGGGCCGCATTAGGCCGCAGTAGTTTGGGGTTGTATAGAGGATCAATGATGGCCCCGACACGCGGCCGGGCGGACTTAGGGCAGGGGACCTGCCCTCATTATTTATTCAAGCAGGCCTCCGGGTTGTTTAACTGGGCTGCCACACGATTGCCTTAGTAGAAGCAGGGGTGAGGCGGACGGAATTAAATTCAGTTTTGGGGGCATTATGGCCGTGCTGCAATGGCAGTGGTTGTGCTCCTGCCCCCAATGATGACCGCCACGCGGCAGGGCGGCCTTAGGACCTGCTCGCATTATTGAATGATAGCAGGTCGCCTCCGGGTTTTACAACGGGGGCTGCAATGTGAGCGCCTTATGGAAGCTGGGGTGAGGCGGAAAGAAGTAAAATTCTTTTGGGGGCATTATGGCCGTGGAGCAATGGCCGTGGTTGTGCTCCTCCCCCCGATGATGGCCGCCACGCGACAGAGCGGCCTTAAGTCAGAAGACCTGCTCGCATTATTTGAAAGCTGGGGTGATGCGGACTAAATTAGGTTCATTATGGGGAATTATAGCCGTGCCACAATGGCCGTGGTTTTGCTCATAACACCCGACGATGGTTGCCACGCGGCCGGCCGGCCTTAGGGCAGAGGACCTGCCCGCATTATTTAACGATAGCAGCTCGGGGTGCAGGCCTCCGGGTTTTACAACGGGGGCTGCCATGCGAGTGCCTTATGGGAGCCGGCGCGAGAAGGAAAGAATTAAATTCATTTCGGGGGCATTATGGCCGGGCCACAATGGCCGCGGTGGTGCTCCTGCCCCCCCGCCTGCGGTGAATGCGAACACTGCTTCGGTGGTCATACGCATGCCCTCAGTTTACTACAATTGTATGGAAACTTCGGGGTACTTACAGCTCAACAGACGCTAGCAGGGCGCGGCGGATTGCAAAAATTTTCATTTGCAAATAACAGCCACTGTCGCGCTACTGCTCCCCCCGCACAAAGACATGCGAAGGCTGCCTGGCGCTCCATGCGCATGCGCACGGATGCGCATGCGCCCGGATGCCGGTTAGCTCAGTTGGTTAGAGCTGGTGCTAATAACGGCAAGGTTGTGGGTTCGATCCCCGTTCGTGCCAATATGTAAAATTTTAGAAATGATTAGTTATTAACTACTCAATGTTGCAGCGGGCTGAAATTGCTTAGCGTGTCGGCATGTTCTGCAAAGTACGACAACTGTTACATGCAAAGTGGCATAATTTTGTGAGCTATAAAGTAGTAATTATTTTGTTCGCCTAACACGCGGAAGGTCCCCGTTTCATAAGCAGGGGGAAACACGCGACAGATAAGCATTTCCTCAACAGAGCAATGGTCTGCCCATCCTTGACAGCGGCACAAAAAAACTCGATAGGGTCAGTTTACGATAGCGGCGCGTCCAGCCGCAGCGCCACGAACAACGATTAGGTCAGTGACAATGGCAGCATTTGCGTTAATGCGCCGCCCGCGCAAAAACCCAATGTGCTAGTAATATTAGCGGCCTGGCATCCCTGGCCTTGCCCCATGACCAATGGTCCCAATTGCACACATGCTCATCCTATCTCGTTGGGAGACGGCGAATAATGAGTTAAACTTGGCAGAAAATAAGCAGCTCTCAGCAGAGCACATGAGAGGAAGTACACAGGGCTCAAATGTATGACAAAGCTTGGAGGTATGCATACATAATAGGTATTACGCAGTTAATGTCCCCGCTCACGACGTGAGTGAGCGTGAGTGAGCGCATGTGGTAATCAGTGTTCCTTATTACAGGCAGGGACGGACTAGCGACCAACAGGACCACGGGAACAAGGGTGACTCACACAGTTAAGAAGGTAGTGTGAGAGGGGAACTCCTGGGGTGCTTTGACGCTCCAAGAAAGGGCGATTAAATGGAAGACACTAGGGGGAATCGCCGAACATGGTCATGGTCCTCTCGGACAGCCTCAACGCCTCTGGGGCAGGGAAGAGCAATTTTATATGGGCCTTTTATCAAATTCAAATTCATAAAGCTTTATTCGGAACATTAAAAAACATGTCCATAAAAGCACATACAGTTGCAGATACAAACATTTCATTAAAAGAAAAACGTATAATACATATATTATCCTGAGGGGGATGGAATACATTTTTAAAATGGTTAAAAACACGTACTTTTCCTGGCGCTAATTGCTTTAAGCAAAAATGTAGCAGTAAAAAAGCAAATGTCCGGATGATGTAGATTAAAAAGCAGTTTCATAGAGTCCGTAATTGTTCTCACCCCAAATCTTTTCAACATCGGCTTTAGGAAGAGTTTCCGTAGTTCACTATACAGTTCGCATGATAAAAGAAAGTGCTTTGTGCTCTGTTCCGTTTTATTATCACATGCACAGGGGCCATTAGGGCGCATTTTAATATTAGAACACGCAACAAGATAATGTACTGTTCCCATCCTCATTCTGGTTAGTACAAACTGATGCGAAACTCTGGTTACCTGTGACAAATACGGATGAAATCCAATAAAATCATTCATGCTATTGTACAGTATACATGTAGATAGTTTAGAATCCTTCAAAAATTGCCTTTCGTTCCAATAGTTCAAAAAAGTTATTTTCATATTTAATTTGGAGATATCCAAGATACTGTATGGATCATTGATCACATTAAGCCCAAAAACCTTTTGGGAGCATTCAATAATATATTTAATCCAAGGGATCTTTGAAAGTGCTGATCTAAGGAAAGGCAATCCTCAATAATAGCTCTGTTCAATGAGGTGCCATCGCTCAGCCAGATAGAGCGCCACAATATTAGGGGTCTTAACATAATCATATCACTTAGGGTTTGAATCCCTAATTCCTTATGAACCAAGGTGTTGGAGGCAGATTTGGGTAAACATAGGGGCCTTTTCAGGAAATTGTTCTCCTCCACCTGAAGGCTCCCCGCTGATGACACACCCCATACACCAGCCCCATAAAGGGCTGCAGAAAGACATCTAGCTTGATAAATTTTTAGCATGTCTTTAATTCGTCTACTCCCCAACTTCTTGGCAAAAACAAAGACCCCATTAGCACTCCTAATCATCTTTGTTTTAACAACTTTGTGTTCAGTATCCCAGCTACCGTTTTTTGAAAAAGTAATTCCCAAATAACAGAAATTTTCAACTGTTTGGACCGGTTCACCATCAATAAAATAATGGGATTTGCCTTTCGTTCTAGCTCGTCCAGGCCCACACTCCATCACGTATGTTTTGGATTTATTAATCACCAGTTTCCTGTTTTTGATGAACTGCACAAAGCAGTCCATCAAACGTTGAAGACCCAGGGGAGTCCTGGACAGTAGCACGGCGTCATCCGCATAGAGTAACACAGGGATATTTAAATTGTTAACTCTAGGGGCATCCGCCGTGACTGTCTGCAGGGCAGAATCTACCTCATTTATGAAGAGGGTAAAAAGCAGGGGTGCTAAAACACACCCCTGTCTAATTCCCCTCCCGATCCTGAACTTGGTCGTACACTCCCCATTAGATCCATATCGAACACTGGTGCTGAGCTTTTCATACAGGCGGGCCAGGAAATATATTATACCTTCAGGAGCCCCCATTTCTAACAGTTTGGTCCATAATATAGCATGGTCTACCAAATCAAAAGCGCTGCTTAGATCAGCAATACATAAATAAAGCGATCCTTTTTTGGCCTGCGTATATTTCCCTACCAGGAGCTCTAGATTCAGACACTGCTCAATGGTGCCACGTCCTTTTCTGAATCCAAACTGGCAGTTAGTTAAGATCTCATTAGTTTCTGCCCATTCCTCTAGTCTTACTAAAAGGACCCGACTCATAATTTTGACAGATGAGTCCAGTAAGGATATTGGTCGATAATTTTTGGCATCGCCGCGGTCACCTTTCTTGTAAATAGGGACGATTATTGATTCTTCCCAGGTAGACGGTATTTTACAACAAATAGCTGCATTGAAGGTTTTAGCCTACAATGGGCCCCAAATCTCCGGTGCGGTCTTATACACGTCTATGGGTACGCCATCAGGTCCCTGGGCCTTCCCTCCCTTACTGGCTCTTATGCTAACCATAACCTCATCTATAGAGATATTCAAGGCTATGATGGGCCACCCTTCTCCATTGGAGACCAATCTATTACTTGAATCAAAAATAATAGAGAAATGTTGGATCCAAGATTCCATACTCACATTTGTTGTGAGTTCTGGTACCCTTTCGTCTTTTAGGAATGGGCTATTCACCGTAGACCAAAACAGGGTAGAATTTTTCAAATCTGCTGCTTGTGTAAGGTTGTCCCACGCTTCCTGCTGTAATTCAGTTTTTCTGCGTTTAAGGATCAAATTATAATCCTGCCTAAGTTGGATCACCAGACCCTTATCTCTTGGTTTAACTGCTAAGGCCTCTTTAAGATCCCTCCGGGCAATAGAGCAAGCATGATCAAACCATCCTCTTTTATATCTACTCTTGTGCCCAACCTCTTTGGTAAACTTCTTATTGATGGTTGAATTAATTCTATCGAAGTGATCAATACTATCAGCCGAGGTTTCATCCTGTTCTAAAATTGCCGTGATTTCCATCAGACAACTAGAAATAATGGATTCAGATGTTATGTCCGCTTTTTCTCCCTTCCAACTCAGCCTATACCCATTCTGCCTATGGGGTTCGATATTAACAATACTGCCCTGTTCACGTATACAGACATTATTCCATATTGTTACTTCGGTAGTTAAACAGTTATGGTCACTTAACATAACATCAACCACCTTGGGCACTGAACATAACGGGATAAGTGTTGAAGACATGCATATAAAATCAATAATGGTATTAGCGCCCCTTCCTTTAAAAGTCGGTATATTTTCACCCGCATCGTTTGTAGCATTTTCCATAATTTCCATATCATAATCAATCAGAAAGTTATTCAGGGTCTCTCCGTAGGGGTGATGAGGGAAATGAACATCAGCATCCCCCAAACGGTTGTACACACCGCATAACTTCTGAGATGATAATGGGCATACTGAGACATTAAAATCCCCCACGAAAATAAATTCAAAAACTCCATTAAAATTTTTAACACAATTATTCAATGCCCTGTCTAATTCATTGATTGCAACATGTCTAGTGCCATCAAATATATTATTGTAGAAATTAATCAAAAGTATATTTCTACCCGCTTCTTGTGTTAGCCATAAAATTTGTGAATGAGCTCCCACTTTTATATACTTTTTCACCAGGATAGGCAATTTGACTGAAATCAACACCAACAACCCTCCTTTAGCTCTACCATGGGTTGAGGCCAATGCAGGAAGTTCATAGGATACGAAACCATCAATGCCATTAAAGTTTTTACACCACGTTTCCTGAAGGCAAAGAATGTCAAATAAGTTCACAAAATCTTTCCATCCTAGCATATCCTCCTTGGCCACTAAGCCTGCAATATTCCAGCTGGCAATATAACAAGTTACACTATCACTCTTATGGCTGACAATAGGCGGTTCATCTCTATATATGGGCATGTTGTTTTCTTTGTTAAAAAGCTCTATGTTATGCATTGGTTTTGAGACTTCTCCCCCTATCAGCATACAATCTACAATCACATTATCGTCCAATTCATTTACAGACATAATTTCTTCTCCATAATTAATATTATTTGCATCACCCCGGGAAAAGTCAATCTCATGTCAATCATTTTGATCTAAAAAGCTCAGTGACTGATACCTGTTCTGGATAGGGACTTGATAGATCATCTCACTAACAGGCAAAGGGGTACTACCATAGGTTATAAATGGGTTGGGGGTATGTGTTATGAATTTATTGCCGCCTGTCACAGGGTTCACTGTATGCATTGGCGGGGTAAATGTACCATCCTGAAAACCAGGACAGACATTAGACAACACTGGTCTGTTTACAAAAGATGGATAAGTAAAATTGCTCATAACCCCCTCTCCATAATTAACAGAGTGCGGCCTGCTAAGATGATTGTAAAAATAGCCCAGTGGTCTGGCAACTACATCTGTCTCTGCCTGCGTGATTGAAGCTGCTCTAAGCAAAACAGTTGCAACATGTTGCGGGTGCTTGAAATTAATAATCACACAGTCACCCCCACATGTCTTTTTGGTGTTACCAATCCAGTTGACTCTTCTGATAGAGATAATTTGATCAGAGTAGCCAACTGGATAACCACAGTGGCGGTTTAGCCAGGAGATTGTTTTATTCTTTAAAGATTCCACTGACTCCTGGGTAGTAGGGACCTGGGTCATGATCGGGACATTAGTTAGGACCACAACGTAGGGTACACAATCGGGTGGAAGGTCTACAGGACGCCTACAAATCCGCATGGGTACCCCGTTAGTTCCCCCTGAAGCAGCAGGTAAAGTTAATACTGCTGGTACCGGGGCTTTGTTAGGAACTGATATACGTCTAACATCATTCTGTAAAGTACCCGACATTCTGCTTATTGACCCAGCAATTTGTTGCCTTGAAGGTCTGCCTGCCTCCTGGGCCATAGTAAGTGTTGGTGCAGATGCAGGTGCAGATAGCTCTTTAGGTAATTGTTCCCTAATGTTAGTAGGAGGGGCATTGTTTATGGGTCGTGGTTGTGACTGCACCCTATCCTTTGTAGTGACAGAGGTTAAGCACACTGGTATTTTAATATCTAGTATACATTTTTCCAATTTATCAGCATGCTGGTCCACCACGGCCCTTAGTCTTACTATTACCACCATATTAAATTTACTATTGATAGTACTTACTAGCAGATCAAATTGATCGGGCTTAATAGAAACAAAATTGTCATTTACTAATGACCCTATTTCCTCAGCGCTTCCCTTGTGTATGGCATCTTTTTTATTCTTTCTAGTAGAGTAATTACCCCGCTTAGGTACCGTTTTCCTACAGGCTCTCATGAATTTAGTAGCCCTAACGGAATGCTGGGGTGTACCCCCAGGGTTCTCACATGGGTCATCTTCCACCCTTATCGAATTGTCTGGAGCCATAATTAAATCAACATTATCACCAATATTATCATGCTCCACTGAAATATCTGTCTCATTGGCGATGATATCAGCATTATTAAGATCCGCAGATGCAATCAGTGGGAGGTCTGAAACAGTACTTTTCCCCAGAGATTTCCTTCTGTCGCTATTGATTCTGGAAACTACTTTCAACAAATAGTTGTCCGGTAAAGTAGTTTGGACTGACATTATGGGGTTAATCAGAGGTCTCAAATGTATATTTGTTTATAAAACGTGTTATTTCCACGAATAATCACCTACAGGTACTCACAGGTCGAACCAAAAGGGGGTGGCCCTGCCCGGCCTCTTCTGGCCCCTGACGGCCACAGACGGCCCCGCCCTTGTCCCGGGCTTCTCCGGGTCGCTCCCGCGCGCGACTCGCGGGGCGAGAGGGGGTATCAGCCTTTTACTGGCGCCTCCGGGCGCTCTTGGCGCGTCACGGTCGCGCTGCCGCCCCAGAGGCTGCTGGGGAGTGTGGTCCGTCCGGTCTGCCTCCCGGCGTCTTGCGCTGCCTGCCGCCGTTCCCCTCACGGCTCTGCCCGATGGCGAGATATCAGGTATGCCTCTGGTGTTCCCCCCTGGGCTCCCGGGGGGTCAGCCTTTTACTGGCGCCTCGGGGCGCTCTTGGCGCGTCACGGTCACGCTGCCGCCCCAGAGGCTGCTGGGGAGTGTGGTCCGTCCGGTCTGCCTCCCGGCGTCTTGCGCTGCCTGCCGCCGTTCCCCTCACGGCTCTGCCCGATGGCGAGATATCAGGTATGCCTCTGGTGTTCCCCCCTTTTATCATAGTAGAGGCAGAGAGCAGGACGACAGGCTGAAATACCGTTCGCCAATATCAAAGGAAAGGCCGGTGCGACGCCCGGCAGGGCCCCTTCGACGCTCAGGAGCAAGAAATATAGACGGAGCGGGTCAGGATGTCCGAACAAAGATCTCCATCGCTCTTTTCCACATACCAAGACGATCGGCCAGATTCGGGAACATTCGCAGAGGCGAAGGGCGGCGACTTTTCTCCAGCTCGTACAGACCAATGGTATGGCATGGGCAACAGAGCTGCTCAATGCCAGCAACACTGACTCTGGGTGTCACAGTGACATTATAGCTATAGAGGTGGAGTTCTGGACTTTTTGGTTCCGTCCAGAAGTGTCAGGGACAACACCCGAAGACCCCGGAGTTCAACCTGTCTCGGTGCACAAACAAACAGAAACACGGGCTTCTCGATGGTGGCGTCAAAGACCAAAGGTTTATTACTGCAGGGACACAGAAGTCACAGAAACTGCACACGGGCAGTGTCTAGGAGCCTGTTCAATTTGTACAAAGAGGGTTGCTCCTTATATACTGAATATTGGGCTTCAGGCAAATTTCTTTACATGTTAGCACATTCCAAAACCTTTGTATCTTAAACAATAAATATTTGGCGTTGCACAGGAATCGTCAACAGTATCTGATGTCAAAACATTACGAATGAGGGGTTCCCACTAGTCCATCATAATCCCATGTCAATTCTTCATTCAAGACCCGGACCGCCTCATCGTAAATTTCGTTACCTCCCCCTAATAAAGGCCCAGAAGGAAAGGAGCAGAGCCAGGTGTGGAAGATAGAAAGACAGGATAAGAGATGTTTGTTGGTCATAAATGGGCACGGTTACCAGCTTCGGCCGCCTAATCATGATCAGGCCAACGAACATAAGAACCAGTATAGCAGGACTGGCCTCAGGCTGGGGAGGCAGTTTTTGCCGAGTCATGCTGCTACAGCGTTGCTGGCCTAAGGTGCACGTGTCACTCACAAAGTGAATCGCCGGCTAAAGCCTACGTGTCCTTAAATGAAAAAGAGGTCATTGCATGTCCATTGACTATGTGAGGGCAAGGAATACAAAATGGCTCCCGTGTTCTAAGATGGATGCCACGGGTAGAACAGAAATGTGTTTGTAACTGGAGTGCTCTTGCTCGTAGCATAGCGAAAACATCAGGATATACTAAATGGATCATTTGCGGTTCACTGATACTAAAATTATGTATTTACGACAATGTTTACAAACACGAGTAAAATCGTCACGGAACCTCAGACCCTCCTTTTGCCCTTACATAGGCAATTACTCAGTCTATGTCAGAGTCAGAGTCTAATTCTATGCTCATTAGGTCAGTGACATGTTGTTGTATCATCATCCTGTCTCGTGCCTTTTCTCCTAATGCAGGTGGTTTTCTGAAACAGGTTGCAGCACAGAGACTACACAGAGCGGGACCACATTGGATAATAAGACAGCACGAGAACAGAAATACTAGGATGACACCAATGACCATCAGAACCTTCCATCCCCACGCTGATACCAGAGTCCAAAACCACTCCATGAAGGACCAGTTTCCCTTATCTACGTGTATAGAGTCGGAAATCTTGTGTAGCTTAGAGATTGCTTCATAGACTGTTGGAGCATTATTTGGAATAAAGACACAGCAGCTCGATTGGATCATTCTGCATACCCCACCTCGATCTGCAAGTATTACGTCTAGAACCATACGGTTCTGCAACGTCATGAGACGATCCGCCTGAAGCTCAGCTGTTAAGTTACTAAGGGCACCAGCAGTTTCTGTAATAGTAGATTCAACTACCCGTGTTAGTTGACGTAGATTTCTACTATTGGCCATAGGCCCCCAAAACGGAAGGAAACCTTTGAAAAAGTCTCCAGCTTCTTGACCAGCGGTATCTTCCTTGCTGAAGACACCTCTTGCTACTCTGGTCTTGTGATAATCTGAAGAAGCAGTGTATGTCGGGGGTAACAATCGAGCAATATAACATGAACCTGAAAAGTCAGCAGGCAGCCATGTATATGCTCTGTCCTGACAGATGAAGTAGGTACCCCTAGCAGTCAGGAAGGCAGGGGAGGAGTTAGACGGAAATACGTAAGTCTCAACGCACTCACTCCTCCCTAGTTGAGCTCTCAGATTTCTCCCATTTCCTCGCAAACAGACCTGACCTCGGTGAGGCACGACCCAAACTGAAGTGGAGCTTTTACGCTTGCTTTCTCCCAAACTAAGGCGATACTCTGTAGAGTTCCAACTCAAATACACCCGTAATTCATCTCTAGGGTAAGATGGAGTATTATTGACGTCTTTAATCATGTCAATAATTCCCTGGACTAAAGCTTTGTTGGCTGAGTTGTATTTAGTGGACCGTGGTGGACGTGGAGGATAGGTCTCAAGGGCATATGAAAAAATGGTCTGAAAGGCTTGAAATGATCCATTGTAGCTAAAAGGCAAGACTAGATAGGGAATGCCTTTATCCATAGTGTGAGGTATCAAGCCACACACCCAGCAGTCTGTAGTATTAACTACCAGTTGGTGTTGATGCAAGAGCTGTACAAATGTATTGTTAATAAATTCTGAGCGTCGAGCTTGTTCGTGTTCAGGAAATGAGTGAAAAGAATGCATAGAAGAAACCGTAGAAGTAGTAGGATCAAGGGGAGGTACTGTAGTTACTGGCATAAAAATCAAATGTACACCAAAGACGATTCCACCCACCAACGTTATCAAAACAATTAAAAATGTAACTGCACATTGCATTAGAAAGCATTTGCTGTGAAGTATTCTGTACAGTCTATTTCTACGAACATAAATTACATTTTCTCGTTGCAGCTCAGGAAGCTCCATCTTCTGCGACCATTCGCGACCACTGATGATGTGTACGTAGATGAAAATGCCTCTATCAGCCCTGGGAGCTCCCAGAACTAACAGAAAGATCGACCTTGTGTCTGACCCCCGCAGATTCAACTAGGCACACAGCCACGACCCTACGGCTACCCAGACGGCAAGGCAATTTTAAAACAAAAAGAAACAATACAAAGTATTTAGCAAACTTCCTGGCTGGAGGCAATGTATAGAAAATTCAAATCTGAAAATAGGCAGTTTCCTGCTTTATTTGTCCATATTGCGAGGTCGCAAGTTGTATCTCAGTTTTGCAGGAGCTGTCTGATCTGGAAACAATGTATTTTCAACTGACGTTGCAATGTTCACGTTCGCAGATGGCAAATGTTCAGCGTTCAAAAGAGCAGTTTCAGGAGGAGAGTCAGAATTTGGTGAATCCGTGATCAGTTCTGCATCGCTGAAAGGTATGGACCTGGGGACTTGTTCCGTTTCAGAGGCACCGATTCCTTTCTTTACCCAGTTGTCGTAAGGAAGTGGCAGAGGCACACGTTTGACATGTGTCGTATGGATCCAGTTTTTCCTTCCGGCCACACGAATAGCAGTTCTCGTTGCTAGTAGGACTTGGAAAGGGCCAATGAATCTAGGCTGAAGATTTTTCGTTCTTGCAAAATTTTTGATGACCACCTGATCACCCGGTTTCAGCTGATGGCCTGGACTCTCCGGTGGCTTTGGCAATGCATCGAAAACCTGTTGGTGAATAAGACTCAATTTAGCAGTCAAGTCGAAAAGGTAATCAATTAACATTGGGTATTCCAGCTGCTTGAATTCTTTTGGTCTAGGTACCCCCCAAACATTTGCAGGACGACCAAAAACTATTTCATAAGGACTAAGCCCTACTCTAGAATGTACGGTTGCTCTTGTTGATAGCAAAGCCAACGGCAATGCGTCTGGCCAGGACAAACCCGTGGATGCTTGTATCTTAGCAAGTTTCAGTTTAAGGGTGCCATTGTAACCCTCGACTAAACCCGCGGACTGGGGATGATTCGCACTATGAAACTTCTGTCTTATCCCTAGGCCGGCACACACACTCTGCATAACTTTCCCTACGAACTCACTTCCGTTGTCTGACCATACAATCCGTGGCATTCCGTATCTGGGGAAGTATTCTTTAAGAAGAATTTTGGCAGTGGATAAGGCAGTATTGTCCTTTAGCGGGTATGCTTCGATCCATCTGGAGAAAGCACAAACTACCACTAGGACGTATTTCAGGTTATTACAACGATCCATGTGAATGAAGTCTAGCTGGATCACTTCAAAGGGGCAGGAAGGAGGAGCGAAGTGACCTGCAGGTGTGGGGATTCCCTTGCCAGGATTATGCATCAAGCATACCATACAATTTCTCACCACTCTCTCTGCACACTTACTAATCCCATCATTCTTCCAGACCGGAGCCAACATCTTACAAATCCCTTTTGAACTGATGTGCGCTGTTCCATGTGCCATCGTCACTACTGCAAGCACATACGCATCAGGCAACATCCAACACTGTTGTTCCGACAAGTCAATCCAACACCCACTCGAGTCCAATTTACCCGTGCTCTCTCTCCATGCAAGTTTTTCCTCCTCAGTCGCCTCTTTCTGAATTTCCTTCACGCTTTCCACTGTGTCTTCACACATTCCAGACTCAGAAATCCATCTTGCAGACGTTGCAACATACATTCTACTCATCATATTTCTAGCTGTCTGTTTTGCAGTCTCATCGGCAAAAGCATTCCCACGACCAACATCATCTGTGATTGCTTTATGAGCACTGCATTTCACAATCGCAACTTCAGTCGGCAAGGTTAGAGATTCCAACAAGTCATTAACTAGCTGACCATGTTGAATCTTAGTCCCATGGGACGTAATGAAACCTCTCTCTTTCCACAAACGGCCAAAACTATGGGCCACGCCGAACGCGTACTGACTATCTGTGAACACATTCACTCTCTTTCCCTTAGCTAAAACGCACGCTCTTGTTAGCGCGATCAATTCTGCAGCCTGGGCAGAATTCTGACTCACTCTCGCAGTCTCCACAATCGTACTCAAAGTCGTTACTGCATAAGCAGCAGTCACATCACCATTCTCCAATTTGAAGCAAGACCCATCAACATACAGCGTGCCATCTGGATCTGATAACGGAGTGTTTTTTAGATCAATACGTCCTTTGGTTTCTTCTTCAGTTTTGAAACAACAGTCGTGTGGTTCGGAATCACTCGACTCTTGGCTAGTCGGCAACAATGTTGCTGGATTCAATACATTGCATCTTTTGATCTGAATATGACTAGCTAACAATGTCAGTTCATAACCTGATAATCTAGCACTGGTAAGGTGTTGCGTCTTGGTTCGGTTCATGAGTGTATCCACCGCATGAGGAACCATAACCACTAGCATATTGTTCATTACTAAACCAGCAGATTGTCGAATGGAAGCTGCAGCTGCGGCTGTAGCTCTCAAGCAACTAGGCAACGCTCTAGCTACTGGATCTAATGTTGATGAAAAATACGCACAAGGGCGTTGTTTATCACCAAATTTCTGCGTCAAAACACTCAATGCACAACCTTCTCTCTCGTGGACATAGAGCGTGAATGGCTTACTGTAGTCGGGTGTACCCAATACAGGTGCTGAACACAGTGCATTTCGTAATTCAGAAAAACTCTGCTGACATTCTGCAGACCATGGTACCGGACTCGGAACACCTTTCCCAGTCAAGGCTACCAATGGTTTTGCTAAAAGAGAAAAATTTGGGATCCATTGCCTACAATATGAGGTAATACCTAAAAAGGCACGTACTTCTCTCTGCGTGCTAGGAACATTCATCTGTGTAATTGCTTTTATTGTCTCTGGGGTCAACTTCCTTCCCTCCTTTGACAAGAGATGACCTAGGTAGGTCACTTCTTGGCAGCAGTATTGCATTTTTGAAGGTGACACCTTGTGATTCAAATCTGACAAGTGATGCAATAAAGAAATCGTAGCTGTTTTGCAAGTTTCCTTGTCATCAGCAGCCACTAGAAGATCATCGACATATTGTATTAAAGCAGAACCAAGAGGAAGTACGAAGGAATCTAACTGGCTTTTTAATGCTTGACTGTAAATGGATGGGCTTTCACAATAGCCTTGTGGAGCGCGTTTAAACCTGAAGCTTCGTCCTCCTAGAGAGAAACCGAAGATATCTCTGCTATTCTTCGGCTATCGGAATGCTGAAAAAGGCATTTTTCAAGTCGACAACCGAAAACCATGCTGCTGTAGCAGGAATCAACGTTAACAATGCAGTAATGTCTGGAACCACAGGAAACTGTGGGATCACAATTTTATTAACCTCTCTGAGATCAATTACAAACCTATATACTGGAGGTTTTGTAGGGTCAGTTCATTTCAAAATAGGCAGTACAGGACTATTACAGACATTACCTCTAGTTTCTTCTATAACGTCTTTCTCAATCAGATCATGCACTATCAGTAGGAGCGCACGCTCACCTTCACTAGAGATTCTGTATTGTGGAATTCGTGGAAGTTTGACATTTGCTTTCAAAGTTACTACATAGGGTGGAATTTCCAATAGACCTACATCATTAGGACCAGTCGCCCAAAGAGTATCAGGGAGTGAACGCAGCTCTGGTGGGAGCGCATCCATCGACAAGTACATCGGAGAGATTATTCTTTTACCCAACGTAAGCTGTACTCCTTCTGGAGAACAGTACAATGTCGCGTACAGGCGTTTTAACAAGTCTAAACCAAGCAGATTTTCATTACAACCTGTCGTCAAAATCAGGGGTGCTTTCAATTGACAGGGTCCAACTGAAATAGACAAAGGACCAGAAACAGGGTTATGAACAGGGGCGCCCGAAAAACCTACTGAAACGTTTGTTGAGCCAGACAAAGGTGCGCCAGGGAGTTTCGCATGTATGATAGAACTTTTTGCTGCACCAGTATCCAACAGAAACGGTTCGACTATACCTGATGTTGCTACTGCGACATAAGGCCCACTTTGATCTACTGGAACTGATACTACTCCCTCTCTTTGTCCATGGCTGTCCTAGTACTCACTTTGTTGACCTTCCTCACTAGCTTCATAATAGTTTTCAACATGATATTGTGGAGACCTATTCTGTTGGGCAGATTGTCCATTTCGCTGGTCGAAATAATTAGAAGGGCGATCACTCGTCTGCGGAGGCATAGCACCTCGTCCTCGACCTCTAGAGTTTTGCATAGAACTACCACGACCTCTCTGAGCTGCCGCAGCATTATTTTGTGCCCGAACTGGACACTCATTTTTGTAATGACCTTCCACTTTGCAATAAGCACATTGATTCCATTGGTATTGTGGTCTTTGAAAATTATATTCCGTTCTTTGATATGACCCTTGCTGCATATTAGTCTGATTCGTGCGAGGCGGATAAGCTTGCTGTAAAAGTACTTTAGTTTTTAAATCTTTCGTCTTTTTATCTGATTTTTCCTTCTCTTCTTTATCCCTATTTTCATAGTACTGGGCAGTCGCAAGTATTTGCGCAGTCGTAGAGACAGCCCACGCACTTTCAGAATTCTTTAATTTACCACTAAGTTCTGGCAACAGATTGTGCACAAATTTATCAACAAATAATCTCTGGCCTCCTTCTGTGCTCATATCCTGACCACTATGATCCACGAAAGTCTCCTCGAATCTTGTGAAAAAGTCTGAGACGCTTTCGTCTTTCTTCTGTTTGCACGCGGACAATTTGTCCCAGTTAACGCGCAATGCTGGCATCAAGGTTTTCATTAAATCGATTATTCTACCAGGCAAATTAGCAATTAGGGGTTCTGGTTTGGAACCACCTATTTGTTGACCATCCGCTGCAATTATAGCTGCCCAGTCACCACCTAGGGCAACTGGATGATTCTCTTTACGAATTTTAGCCCAAATTGGTTGCGGTACTACATTACCAAATAGCAGATCTATGTCAGCAAGATTCAGTATACAAGCGTCAACCGTTTGAGCCAACTCTTTGTAGTACCCTGCAGGATTTTTACGCGGATCTGGCAAGGCCTGTTTCACTGCTAATACTTCAGCTCGCTTCCATGGAATATGTATCCATACTCTCTGGAATTGGGCCGGAGCGGCTGCAATACCAAGGTTTACATTAGCTTGCACAGCTTCACGCCAAATTGGTGGAACCTCTCTCATTGGGTATTGACGATTTTGTTTCGTACTGCGTTTCTCTAACTCTCTCGGTGAACGAAGGGATGAGTCAGTCCTATAACTTAGAACCAGTTCCATCGCTTCTTTTATATTTTGTCCAACTATCATACCTGCAGCAAACTCTTTCTGAACATTAATTAATTCTTCTAGATTTGATTCAGGGTCATCCTCTTCCAATTCCTCACGTAGAAGGAAACACATTTCATCGAACACATATCGTTGTGTCGGTTCATTCCATTGCATAAATGTATCTAATACATCTTGTACATTATATCTTCCAACTTTTGAAACCCATCTAAGAGCAGTGGAATCTAATATTCCTCGCTCTTCAGTACTGGGAAGCTGACTACGCCTCTGTACAGAGTCAGAGGTAGGAGTCTTAATCAGAGTTTTATAGAAGGGAGATAGAATATTGGAGACAGAATCAGTGATTCTCCGGCGAACAGAAAGCGGAGTCATAATATTAGCAGAAGCAATAAATAGAGTAGCAGTTGGAACAGATAGATTAGGAACAGTAGGAGTAGCAGGAAAAATAGCTTGTGAAGTAGCAGGTGTGAGCGACACAGGCATAGGTAAAGAAGCCGGCAACCCTAGAAGAGGGGTTGTCGAAGGAACATTAATATTGACCACAGGAGGTACAGGAACTTGATTCAGGGGAGCGGGAACAGGGACACCAGGTTGTCCAGCAACCGGTAATTGAACATTCGGTATAGGTGGAGCCGTAGCACCCTGTGCATACGGTGGGGGTGATCGTAACAAGTAAGACAACAGGGGATCCTTTTCAGGGTCCTCTACTAACTTAGCCGTACTCGATGGTAAAGCAGGATAGCACTTGTCTATCGCTAAATTACGCTCTCTATCGGCCACCTCCATCGCTTTCTCAGACTCGTTGAGTTGCAGCTGCTTAGCAGACTGTTCTAAAGTCAACTCTTGCTCTTTCTGTTCTTTCTTCAACTTTTTAATTTCTCTCTGTTTAGATTCTTTTCGCCAATAACGGAAAGAATCAAACATTGCCGGCCGGGCTTTCTTCTTAAACAACCTTCTTTCTAGATTATCGAGAACTTCAGGTTCAAAACTACCATGTAGTGGCCAACTAAGGACACCATCTTTCTCTGTGAAGCGGATCCATACCTCGTTATAAGAGATAGGGCCCACACCAAATTTGCAATATAGATCATAAAGGGGAGTTCCAATCGGAGGAACCAAACACGAGTCTTCCAACTGGGAATCACTGTTGCAACTAAAACAAGACAACATACAATTTTTCCGACTTACCATTTTATAATCCGGAACACAAAACAAACAAGACACAAACAGAAAAGATGCGCACTCGAACCAAGAACTTAGGCCTACCAGAACTGACAAATGTATCGATACCTGAACTGAACAGAATGATTATCGTAATCAGAATAACCAGTGATAATCTTTACAGAACTGAACTGAACTGAGAACTAAAAGGATTATTCAAACAGGAGCAACCCTCACAAAATACTTAACTGAGGTACTGAAGACGTCACCAAGGAGAAACCCGTCACGTCTCGCCGTACTAAGGACTGCACCTCGGGTCCAAGACAGGGCGACGGTCAAGGCAACGGACCACTGCAGCCGTCTGAACGGGAACCCTCGCGGAAGAGAACGTCGGGGCCACTTTTGCGATATGCAGGGATCGATGAAGTGGGGCGCCTCCCTCTGAAATCTTCGCACGAAGCTCCTCGAACTTTTCAGGCTTTTGGACCGGTACCGAATGACGTCGCCCCACGTTGGGCGCCAATTGGAGTTCTGGACTTTTTGGTTCCGTCCAGAGGTGTCAGGGACAACACCCGAAGACCCCGGAGTTCAACCTGTCTCGGTGCACAAACAAACAGAAACACGGGCTTCTCGATGGTGGCGTCAAAGACCAAAGGTTTATTACTGCAGGGACACAGAAGTCACAGAAACTGCACACGGGCAGTGTCTAGGAGCCTGTTCAATTTGTACAAAGAGGGTTGCTCCTTATATACTGAATATTGGGCTTCAGGCAAATTTCTTTACATGTTAGCACATTCCAAAACCTTTGTATCTTAAACAATAAATATTTGGCGTTGCACAGGAATCGTCAACAGTATCTGATGTCAAAACATTACGAATGAGGGGTTCCCACTAGTCCATCATAATCCCATGTCAATTCTTCATTCAAGACCCGGACCGCCTCATCGTAAATTTCGTTACCTCCCCCTAATAAAGGCCCAGAAGGAAAGGAGCAGAGCCAGGTGTGGAAGATAGAAAGACAGGATAAGAGTTGTTTGTGGGTCATAAATGGGCACGGTTACCAGCTTCGGCCGCCTAATCATGATCAGGCCAACGAACATAAGAACCAGTATAGCAGGACTGGCCTCAGGCTGGGGAGGCAGTTTTTGCCGAGTCATGCTGCTACAGCGTTGCTGGCCTAAGGTGCACGTGTCACTCACAAGGTGAATCGCCGGCTAAAGCCTACGTGTCCTTAAATGAAAAAGAGGTCATTGCGTGTCCATTGACTATGTGAGGGCAAGGAATACAAAATGGCTCCCGTGTTCTAAGATGGATGCCACGGGTAGAACAGAAATGTGTTTGTAACTGGAGTGCTCTTGCTCGTAGCATAGCGAAAACATCAGGATATACTAAATGGATCATTTGCGGTTCACTGATACTAAAATTATGTATTTACGACAATGTTTACAAACACGAGTAAAATCGTCACGGAACCTCAGAGGAGGATGATACAAAATTGCCACAACAAGGAATTCCCTCCACCTGCGAAAAGCAAAGGCGGGGCCAAGACGACGGTCGCCCTGATACACGACGAGCCCGGAACGTCAGGCAATCGAAAAAATGCACAACCCACAGTGGAATACGTCACAAAAAGTGATCTGGGTAAGATCATGTCCACCTTGCAAACTAGGTAACATAATTAACTGGGCGAAAAATGAGGCGCTCCCAAGATCAAAGGGCACCACTGATGGGGTTCGTTCCTGGAAGCAGGCTGATACACTCAAAGGCATGGCACCACTCCTGCATCATAAAGTGCCACTTTGACACAACTGAGCCCTACTCATTGTGGGGAAGATGTGATACTGATGGTACTGGGCATAGAAGGGTCTGAAAAGAATGGAACAAAGGTGACGGGACATTTAAGCCATTCCCCAAACTTTGACTTGAATTCGACTTCAGTACTCAGACAATTAAAGATACAACCAACGTGCTCACTGCCAACGCACTACACTGACGGCCATCGCAAATGAGCTCATCCCTCACCAATTCTTTAGTATCTACTAGCCTTCGGCCAATACCATGAGCAGGAGCAGCACAGAGCCAGAGATGTCACAGCGCCTGGTGCATGTGCACTCCCCACCTTCTCATAGAGGTTGACACCTGCCTGTCCTGTTTAGAGAACGTGAGCTACTGGGTGACGGCTGCCTTTTAATATTTAGAACACCAATGGATCAACAAAAGCAACAGGTCTCTCTGTGACAGCTGCAGTACTGTCAGGATGCTGACTCGGTGTATCTCCTAAACAAGAATGGGGTCAGAGCTCACATATTCACTAACTCAGCCATCTATACATTGAACTCAGTGACTTAAGCACCCAATCCAGAGATCTGCTGTAACCTTCATGTCACTCATGCTTTAACTGTACTTATTTTAAACCATTAATGCTGTAATAACTGCCACACACACATAATATTGTCATGAATTCTGGTAGTCTTTGGTGGCATTGACAAAAAAGACATTTACTGTACAGTGGAACAACAACTTGCTCTAAACCACGTTATTGGCTGGTTTGATCGCAGGTCAAGTTTATGTCAAACTTCTACCCTACAAAATCATTGGCGGAAATGTAATCTGGCTGAAAACGTGGTTACAGAGAGGAGGGTGTTGTACCGAGTGAGAGATCACCTTACACCCGTTAAATATAGACATGCACAACCTCTCCGCTAGGTGAATACTCCTGGTCACACAGCTGCAGAGGAAAACTGTCTAAAACAAGGTTCCTCTTCAGTCTGAAAACTCTAGCTCACGCTCCCAAGTGAGTAACACTAAAATCACAGCTCAGCAAATAGATTGCTTTCAAAGAAATCTCTGTAGTAATATAAAAAGTGAAGTGAAAAAGAGCCAGCTCAGATTAAAGGATGGGTCCTAACAGTGACTCCCATGGAAAGCTACGCTTCAGTTGATTTGTTATTAAGTGAAAGATCAAATACGAAAGTATCTGATAAACATCCTTGTAATATCCGTGCCATTTATCAGCCTTGTCGCTCTTTTCAAGTCTCTCCCCCCCCAGAGATGCGGCCTGCTCGTGCATTCCCAGCGTGTCATCCCCACTGCAGATGTCTGATCCTCGTGCCTAGGGGTCAGATTCTGGCCGGCACTCATTGGCCGCTGTTGAGCGTTCCAGTCGATGGCCCACGTCTTCAATCACTCCCTGATATTGTTCTCGCGTCTCACAGAAGGGTGTCCCCCAGATCTGGCGAAACAATGTTAACTTCGGCCGGCCAGAGGTATCCGACATCCAACCCACACAGCAGGTCTTTGGCCTTTTCCATGTACTGATGGAAATTAGAACAGTATTCGTCATGCTGAGAGGCAAACAATGTAATCCGTGCAGTCAAACTGCTGCTAATGTGATCCGCTTCTTCAGCTCTGACAGTGCAGAGTTCATGCCCTTTAAAGTATGACAATCCTTCCCCCTGAAGGTGAAGTCTGCTTAGTGCTGCAAGCATAACTCGACATGAAACTGATATTAAAGCTCCGTTTTAAGAATGTATGAATCACTGCTTCACAAGTAATCAGACCCAAGATTTACTCTATAAAATCCCTGTTGATGTGCAGGGAGTTACCGTTAAGAGTTGCTGGAACGTAGGATTTAGCTAAAAATACACTGCAAAGGAAATTAAGGGCAATTTCAACTTTTGATGTCTCTGGGAAAAAGAAAAGATACGAAAGTGATTTCTTTTTTGGTTTATCGTGTCGAAGGTTCAGGGAATCTGTGATTGTTTCTGTTACAAAGAGCAACGCAGCATTAACAGCCTACCAACCTTACAGTATTCATTAGATATTTAATTAATGCACACTTTTACTGTTCGTTGATTTGAAAATATAATACAGACCTAGAAGACATCTGTTTGAAATTGGGAGGTAAACCTTCGTTAAAGCAACAGCAACACAAAGCAACTACGGACACATTTTCAAACGAAATGCAATTGTGCAGAGAGGATCCATCACTTTCTCTTACTAAACGTTATAAATAGATTTATTAACAGATTTCTATCCATAATCTTAGAGGCAGGAAAAATGTACTATGTCAAATCTTGGCTAAATTGGTCATTGCAAAAACGAGACAGAAGCAAAATAGTCATACCACACTAGAGCAAATAAAACCAGTAAAAGGCAATGCGATGCACTATTGAAGCCAGCAATTACAGAGCAAGGCACTTCTGATATCAGCACAATGACTCCACCAAACACACTTCCATGAATACAATAGAAAGCGTATTCCCCAGTCCACATGATCCATTCCAGCATCTCCAGACAGCTCCTGTACAATAAGAAAAGAACTACTTTGTCAATACAGCTAGCTGTATATTATGTTGTGTTGAATTACATTCAAAGCTCAAAGTTATTTATGGATTTCATAGCCATGCTTCTCAAGATCCTACTCTGAGGACTTGGATATAATGCACAAGAGATTGTCTGCGGGCATATAGTTTGGAACCATCAACAGTTTACATTAGCTCTTTCTGCATGCTCAGGTGATCATTAAATTATTAAAAAGCTCCAGGAATTTTGGAAGTCTTTCCTCTTTGCCTGAGTCACCCGGTTGATTGTTCTATTGCCTAATACTGAGCACCATCATTGTCCTTTCTCTTGACATCAGATTTCCACACTTAGGTGGCCTCATCATGAGGAAGACCTTGAGGAAAGGTTCTGAATAGACAAGTGCTTTATAAGCAAACTCTGGAAATATAGTGGTCAATGCTCCCTGTCCACTGTGTATTGTCAATACCTTAAACCTATTGTGTTCTACAGCCGTTGGCCAGTTTAGAGGGAAAAATTCAGGTTGGACATGGTTTCTTCAGCCCAATTGACGCACGGTTTGCATTGATCTTGTATGGGCCTTTTGGTTCTCCTAATGAAGTAGGCTGATGAGCCTCTGTACACAGAATTGCCAGCAACCAAAGGGAACAAGGTGATGACTTTGACATCTATTTTATAATAAGGCTTTAATTACAGATGGATATTCTTAGCGAATGTGAGATAAAATAGCAGGGCCTCATGCAATTTGTAGAGTGGGGTGTTATCAATTCAGAAGGCTGTCTTGTTCATCTCTTAAGGGCATTGGGTTAGGAAGCAAAGTAATAGGCTAGTTATAATGTGGCATCGTTGGGGTGTGTCGCTAAAACCAATGAATTTGATTTGGATTTCTAAAGCGCGTAGCTACCTGTGGGCGTCCCAGCGCTGTGACTCATCAGACTAGATCTAGGGCGGGGTGATTCAGGGGAACAGTTTCATAACCAGTTTGTTTTACCCATCCAGGAATACATTTCTATTCACTACTATTTATGGACAGACCTTCCTTTATCATATGCCGACCATCTTGGGATCATGCGGCCTCTGGTGGTCGGAGATGACACCTAGACCCATAGGGCGTGGAGCTAGATCCCAAGAAACGTTGGAAGTAGCCCGCAGGCGAGTAAATGCAGCCAGGCGGAAATTCACGGAGATGCGGGGGTTGGGGTTCATTAGGCATGGCCATGCGAAATCCGTAGGTTGCTGGGAATCGGTCGGGGCCCACTGGTCCAAAGTAGGCATGGAGATATTCTTGCTAGACCTAGGGGAAGTGCTAGAAGCAGCAGGATGTAAGTAGATGAGGGGTGGGGGCTCTGGGTGCAGCGGCGGCCACACCCAGGGCTGTGGAGGAGTTACAGGGCGATCCCACAACAGGAAGGCACAGGAACAGGACCTGAAGCCTCCAGTATAAAGCACACGCATACATAAGTCATACATGCTCCAAGGGGTCCTTCTTGGGAATTTGGAGTATGACGGCGCCCCGTTAGTCCTTAGGGCGGTTGTAAACCTGAGCAGCCGGGGGCTTGCCATATGAAGCTCCGCCCGGCTGGAGAAGGTTTGAGTCGCAGTGTTAATGAGACCACTGGGGGGCACGCAGAACACAAGGGACTACAACTCCCTCAATCCTTGTGTTCGGCTCACCGGAAACAGACTCCGCCGTTACCGCCCATACAGAAGCTACAAAGCCCCTCCTCTAGAGAGGATAGGGGCTTGACAAACTTCCCATTCCTGTCCGGAGCACCAGCAAGTGGAAGGTGTTCCCCGCGGATTGCTGAAGTCTCTGTCTCCTGTTCCAACCTCTTCTTCTGAGCTGTCTTGTTCTTGTTACTCGTTTTGCCTTTCCCTGAGTGGCTTCTTGTTGCAGAGCTCAGCATAGCGGAAGGATATTCCCCGCTGGATTTGCTGGGTCTCCGTGTTCCTGTTTCAAGCAGCCCCCGTCAAGCGGACGGATCCTTCTTAATTTATTCTACACTCGCAACGTGAGAGGCCCGAAGCACCTTTACCAATGTGACATTGGGAGGGGTGTGTGTTTAGACCGCAATTCCAAGGTGCCTTCAACTCGTGACTATTACAGGTATTTAAGTGTGCACACAGATAGGACAGCGCAGGAGAGCTTTTCTGTGGTTATTGATTTTTTCCCTTGCTGATTTTGATTCTTCACTAATAAGTATGTGCTGTGATGTAACAGCATATATTGTGGATATTTAAGTTACATCCGTTGACAAACCTGAATCCAGGTAAAACTTCATTTAACCCCTTGTGAGTGTGGATAGGGGTTTCAGGATTTCCTTTCCTCAGAGTACCTCTTTCCTCTATGAAAGGGACTGCAGTGTAACGCTTGTAAGTGGTGAGAGTTACATGATGACAGTTTGGTATGATTGATCCCGTTTATGTCTTTCTCTAATCCCTGGCTTCCTTTCTCATATATCTATATAGTTACCTCAAAGGAACTCTTACGCTTCCGTACTGATGTTGTATTTCTGAAGAGAGAAGCAGGACTAGGAAGAGCCGTTTGGTCTGCAGCATTTATTATTGTATCCCCTTCCCTTTTCCCCAGGGTGCATTTGTGCATAGTACTGTCTACTTTGCTCTATGTGGGGTTGCGCCCAGGGGAATAGTAAGGCTTTTCTGCGTGTCATCGCTCCTGCTGATGATCTTCCGAGGTTAGTGGCATTATCTTATCTTGAGCTACTGATATCCCGACAAAATTGCTGCCATGTTTACACTGGGTGTTTTGTGTTTCTGCATCTCCATTCTTCTAGCAGTGGTCTATTGGCAGATTCACATGGACCTAAGAGGCTGTGATCATTGTAGAGTGAATACTTTGAGCTCAGGTGTCATGTAGATCCTCCAGGAAACCACACTACCTCACACTGAAACATAGTGGAATGTCTTTTCCTTACCAGTTTACTTTCATTGTTAATTTTCTGAATAAAACTTAATAATAAAGAAGCATTAATAAAATTAATCAGTGTGTATGTGGACACGGAAACACATGCTCCACGCTTGTGAAGGTTTCAGCATATTTGTTTGATGGTGGGCTTGATTTGATTTTTGACAGAAAATGAGCTATGTTGGCGAAAGTAGATCAGTAGTCATCAAACTGTGGGACTGTCCCTCAGAAGAGAATGCAAATGCAATTAGTTTGTCCCTGAAGGATTCAGAGAAATATCACACAGTGCTGTGATACTTTGAAATTATGTTGTCCCTGAAGAAGTCAGGGAAGCATCACACAGTGCTGTGATATTGCGAAAGAAAACAGAGAGTAGGTGTCAAATAAGGGCCTCCAAATTACTGCTACTCACACACCCCCTGAATTTTGATAAAGGATCACTTAGTGACCTGTTAACAGTGTGCAGGCATTCATGTAGTTGAGTGTGCTTGTAAAGCATTTAAATATTTTGTGTGAGGGGTTCAGCATTTACATGTTTCAAAAACTCAATAGTACAGAGGCAGCTGTTGACATATGAAAGTGCTAGGGCATAAAAGTTGAGTATGACTTTTATGTAGTGAGCAATAGACAAAAATGGAGTTTTGATTAATTTTGCTGGGCAAAAGGGGACAACAGGGGGCGCTAGAGGGCGTACAGCATGATGGCCGCTCTGTAGAGCAGCTCCGCCACCGGAGCATTTATCCAACCATTATCCTGTCTTCCCGACATCGCAGCAGGCTAAAAACACAACTAGCGTGTGGCTGAATATCCTGGGCATCCAGGGGTGTCTGGTTCTTGCTGCACCGGTGCCAACCTACAAAGAAAACGACCAAGGAACAACCGAGATGCGTCTAATCATGGAGGACTGGGCCGTGAGTTAAGGGTGGGGCTGAGCTGTGTCCCGGTCGAAGCCCACTCGGATCTGCAGCTGGAGTGAGAAGATCGCGGAGCCACTGAGGAGAACGGGGGGGCCCCATGAGATCGTGCTGAGAGTGGTGTGCGATGCGGAGCGTGCGGCGATCGAACTCCATTACTTTCCCGGATCCTGGCCTCAGTAGATCGCGTTGCGGCCTTCTGGAGCCACGGGACCCGTTCCTTGATCCCGGGTCACCGACGCGCCCCGCACTGACATCGTCGTTGGCCTACTTTGGGAGTGGACACGCAATCCTGGTGAGTGCCGCTGTGCGGCAAGCAACGTGGTGTGATTCCCTCCTCCTGGGCCGGTTCCCGCTGGGCCTCCCATCACTTTTATGATGTTGGTAGCCATTGACACCTGCACTTGAGGTGACACCCCAGTGAGGGTCCCCCTCGTAATAGATTCGCCATCTGTGAACTGATTGCCCTGATTGTGGCAAGTCACAAGGCAACAAGTTTTATCTAGAGTTCACTACCTGCTGGTCTGAACTATGCTCTGCATTGTGTCCATATTTAGGCCTCACTACAAGATATAAAGCATACCCCATGCTGGCCTGTCGCATCTCTTTAGACACACATCCCTTTGCCGCCTGCCTCAGTGTTTCACATTGTGTCTTCAATTACCTCCACTGTGCAGCATACCAGGGTCCCTGGACACCTTCTTGGCATGGCTACTCCACGGACACTACACAGTTTTCATACATAGAGGCCTGCGCCAAGGCCCGCATCAGCTGTGCTGCCGGAGCGAGCGGTGGGGTTCTGTGCGTCGGGCGCAGGCCCACTCTCATCATCTGAGGCATCTCTGTTGTTGCATGGTGAAAATGGGGAAAACAGACAGTGCTTAGCCGCAAATAAACTTTGAGCCACACCGCTCGGGAAAGGCCTCCCAACACGCTGCCTCTGATTCTGAGGCTGATACCCTTAATGATAATTTGACGAATATAGACAAAACACTTCTTGCGGTGCAGACCAGCATACAGTCAATTAATGGGAAGATTGACAATTGGAATCTGCGCATGGATCACATGTTGTCGAAACTAGACAAACATGCAATGCGGCTGGGAGAAGCGGAGATAAGTATCTCTGACGCAGAAGACAGCTTGCAACAAGTGACTTCCAAAACACAATCTATGGAAGAAGTACTAGCAGTGATTCAAGCCCGCAATGAAGATTTGGAGGCCAGATCCCGGCGCAACAATGTGCGCGTCACAGGCCTGCCGGAATCCACCAATACAGGCCGCCTAGAATCTTATATGGAAAGTCTCTTGACAACAATTTTTGGTGTCGAAAATCTGTCCTCGGTTCTAATCGTAGAAAGAGCTCAGTGATCTCTTGCAGCCGGCCTCCCCAGGAAGCACCTCCACGCCCCATCATAGCGCGCTTGTTGAACTACAGAGATCGCGATGCTATACTTCGCATGGCACGGGAAAAAGGTAACATCACTCATGAAGGCAATAGTCTGGCTTTCTACCCTGATTTTACAGCAGCCTTTCAAGAAGCACACAGCAAATATCAAACCGTCAAAAAGCTTGTCTGAGCAAATACCTAATGCAATGTTGTATCCAGTGAGGCTGCATATTGATGTTGGCGGGAAAACAAGGATTTTCACCACCCCAAAATTCGCGATGGACTTTGTTAAAACCCTCAAGCTGTGCAGTCGTGAATGACGTGGCGGATGATGAATCTGGAGGAGCCAGCGCAGCAGAACACTAGCTACTGTTGAATAGCACAGAACTTTAGTAACCTATGCACATCCATTCTACACTATACACTGGTTGTTCCTCCCTCCTTGTGACTTGCTGTGAGATACATGTCTGATGTGAATCGGACTGTCTGCTGGAACCTACACCACAATGACATGCTTCCTATTCCTGTTTTAACTCACGCTTCACTTCTGGATGGCCTTTTATTTGGTAATGTACTTCAACTATGCCATGGGAATATCCCTACTCTTCGGCCACCTCCTACAATGTTGGGAGGGGACATGTGCTCCAGCGTTCCCCACATGGGTGTTCCCAATAATTATGTGCTCCCCTGGGACTGTACTAGGGTTTCTTTTAGGCCGCTTCGGATTGGCTTTGACATGTTGGGGACACCAAAGTGGGTGGGGGGTATTGGTGGGGGGATGGAATAGGAGGGGACTTTTTCACTATTGAACACTTTTTTAACGAGGCAAAAGTCTTTCGTGAGATCTCCAAGTACTGGACGCAGTAATGCAGGATTGATATATTGTTATGCAAAAAAAAACAAAAAACTTTGCTAGGGAACAAACACAGCAGCTCCGCTGCTAAAGGGCCCAGCGACCTACATCCATGGCATGAGTATCACTGGCGAAGGTCAGCCTGACCAGACATCTCAGAAAAATATACCTAACACTAGTTTAGCATTAACACTTACTGAAGACAAGGTGCCAAATCTCACTCACCAAACTCACATCTAAACCTACCCTGTGATGAGTGGGAAAGGATGGGATCTTTGTCTCTGAATGAAGTCTGACCTCATGGAGGGATGTACCATGTTACTCCGCATACTTTTACTCCGCATACCGTTACAACGCGACTTTTACAACGCATACCATTACAACGCATAGCGCTTTGGGGTGCTGGATAGTGGTAAGTATAATTTACTATTCTAACTCCAGTCCCCGTGGACCCTAGGGAAGGTGTTGGATAGTAAATTATACTTATTCACTATCCTAGAGCGCCCCCCAGCGCAATGCGTTGTAATGGTATGCGGAGTAAAAGTCGCGTTGTAATGGTAGTGCGGAGTAAAAGATGCGTTGTAACGGGTGTATACCCTCATGGAGGGATGCAGTCTGCCATGCCACAAAACTGTGATGTCAGCAGCATCTCTGGCCTACAGTAAATATCACCAAAGATTCCCATTGCACTGAAGGGCTTTAGAAAGGTTAGCCCTACGTCATGAGTTCAAATGCAGAAAGCTGATCTTAAATGCATTGATTTATTTAGAGGCAATCTGACATGTATATGTAAATAAATCAATGTATTTGACATTTTTATAGAGTCCGTGGAGTGCGGCCCCAGAGCCCTAAAGAAGAATCCCCTCCTGCATAGTATATTTAAGCACACACGCAAGATGAAACGAGATTTGCATTAGGTGGACAGCCATTTATCTTTGTACACTTCATTGATAACAGGATTAAAAACCAGTCTTCTGTAGTTTTCATCCAAGCATGATTGCTACAGGGGATGGGACCAGATTCCAATCTAGATACACTCCAGGAGACCTAAATGTTGTAGTCCACAACTTTTGCAGTTGGGAGAAGTTGGCACATATATGTATTCTGTCAACAAAAAACTGTGTTTACACCTGCATATTTTTGTATAATTTCCAGCATTGCGCATGAAGGGGCAGATTTACAGGAAACTGACGCATCTGAAGAGATGTGTCAGTTTCCCAGCGCCAGCCTGTGATACCCTTGATCCACCAGCTGTATTTACAAAACGGTGCACCATGGCACAAGAATTGACAGATGTGTCAGAAATTCTGACGCATCCGTTGGCCCAAAAGTCACGCATTGCTGGAGTCGTGTTGCAAGCACTACGCAACTCCAGCATTGCATGCTGAGGCCTATATGGATTGTACTGCATCACTCCTTATGCCTGCTTCAAGCAGGCGTACGGTTTTGACTCAGTGGCGTCCTAGAAGTGGCGCAGTGAAATCTTGTAGGTTTCACTGCATCACTTTTATGAGGCTTTCCTGCGTGGAAACGCCCACCCTGCCTACATTATACCTGACACAGGTATAATGTGAGGCAGGGCTTTACGTGATGCATCTCCCAAGATGCATCACGTTGTAAATTAGCCGCATTGTTTACACTGCTGCTGTGTCACAAAAGTGACACAACAGAGATGCAAAAGTGTTGTAAGAGGCTTGTAAATCTGCCCCTAAGGGGTTTGTATTAAATGACCACTATTAAGGCAGTATGCCACGCCATGTGAATTAAACTTCCTTGGGGCATACATCCAATCACGGGAGCATGGCAACAACACAAATAGAACACATGCGACTATTCACTTCACACTACTTTTTTTAGTGTAAAAAGCATCCTCGCATCCAAAATGAACATGGGAATTTATTACAAACTAAAAAGATAGTGTAAAATGCAAGATGGACATTTTTTGTAATGACACTTAATTTCTCATCATTTTTCAGCATTTCATGTAACTCCGACAAATGAAATTCCACAAATTTCACCAAGGCCTAATCAGTGATTGAAATGTATCATTTGGGACAAAGATATTACTTATTTTTCAATGAAAGTCGACATGCTTTGATAATGTTGAATTCTATACTTTAACTATTCTTCGTAAAATACATCATTCTACATTTCGAACAGACTTTTTCTTAGGAATGATTAGTGTATGGAGCAAATAAGATACCACATTTGGTGACAGTAGTATTCTTATAGTATTGACTTTACTAAACTAACCATACAAAGAGCTAGTGACTAATTTAGAGCTAAAAACAGCTAGATCTAATAATGGTGGAATGGTGGCCATTCAGGGAGGCTTGGTAATGAAATACAAAATACTGGATCTGCATTTTTTTTAAATAGTGAGGGGCATATCAGCAACAGAAGGCGATAAATATCCTAAAGCACGCTTAGCGCTTTTTTATTTATTGCCGGCTATCGCTGTAATTTGTCGTCCTATTAGCATGTTATTAACAAAGTGTTTCTCCAGGGCGATAAAATTCCAGCAATAGCGGCATTGTAGGAGGGGATATCGACGGAAATCGAGCAAAAAGTCCAAAGGAATGGCAAAAACGTTGTTGATAGGCCAGGGTGCACTCAGCCTGATGATCCATCTGCCTTTCGATAATGCAGGTAAGTTTGGTTTTCAGCAGACATTAGTTTTTGGCGAAAACCGCGGTTAGTATGGATTTTAAAATCGCTAACTGTGTTGTGGGCCACCTTGTAAATATCGCAATGTGCACATAGCAACAATTTACATGGTATTCCGTGAGGGGGGCGCCCAGTGACGCCCACTTTGCATCTCATTAGAGATGCAGAGCGAGGCGTCGGGAAAACGGCTGCTATAATGCGCTAATGCATGTTAGCACCGCCTGGTAAATAGGGCGAAAACATTATCGCCACTTTTTTGGCTTTTAAAGCCAACAAAGCGGAGATCAGGCCCTTGATAATATGCCCCTAAGTGCTCAGTTTCAGCGCACTTTATTCATTTTACTTTTATTTAAGTTTATTTTGAGGATCAGATAACCATTCATTAGCGCTTGATGGATGCAAAAAAGGAAAGCATTGCCAGCATGCTATATCAATGTGAATAAACATGTTTTAAGAATCTAGCAAAATGTAAGTTTCCTGTTAAATAGAGTGAGTTCCAGACAAAGGCTCCTTGAACGTGGCATACTCTGCTGTCCCAGCTGTGGATCCTGAATGTAGGGACAGCAAAAGCAGGGGAAGGGGGAGGATCTCAATTGGTGGGAAGGAGAGTATTTATTTTACATTTTTTGCGAAGACCCATGGGCATCAAACAGTCTTGAATTGAGCACATTTTGTAACGTGAAGCCAGTGGAGCCGGTTGTGGTAGAGAGTGACATCACAGAAAAGATGGGTGTTAGCATAAAAATAGTGTCACTCAAAATGGTTGCAGCTGGAGGGCTACAGGTGATAGATATAACTTAAACAATAGGGTTTCGTTTATCTCTCCCCTGGGTCTCCCTATAAAGTCGGTTTTCGACTTTAAGTAAAAATGACCAAGCTGAATTACCTGAGACCTGTTAGGCTAGAATACTCTTATCTAGCTCAGAACTGCACCACAAATTGCAGGGCCGGGCTAGGAACACAAACCAGCCCGGCCAATTCAGTCGAACCGGCCTGGTGTGGGGGATGGTGGGGTGCTAGTGTGTAGCACGGCTTCTGCGTATGTTACAGGTGGCCGATATTGCAGCGCTGCTTAAAAACTGGCCCCCAGTAACAAAAACGCCCCCCACCACTCTAAAACCAGCCCCCACCCTTACAACCAACCGGAAAAACGCCTGATGTCCACTCCGGCCAGTCCGCCCCAGACAAATGCAAAATTGGTGATGCGTTTTAGAAGAAAGGCAGAGTCAATGATATCGAAGGCGGTACAGAGATTCAGTACTATCTGGACTGCTCTGTTACCCACATCTGCTATCATTCTGCGGTCGTTAATAGCAGAGGTCACCACTACTAGTCCTGCAACCCCCACCCCTAGGTCTAAATCTTACCTGTTGAGGTCTAATTACTGGATGCACAGACTACTTTTCTAACAGCTCGAACCAAATTGAATTCTCATAATTCCATAAAAATTGCTTTAGTAGTGGGCATAGTATTCAATTATTTTTTATTATAATATACTAGTTTGCCAGAAATGCATTCCCTCTTGAACAGTATTCATCTGCACTTCAAAGGCATACACTAATATGACTATTTTCAATACTAGGGTAACCTGATGATTGCTTGCATTCTGAGACATACTGTAATAATTTCTCTCATTCGAAATTTGTTTTTCATTTCATTTAAAAGTACGGAATCAGCTATTATCGGGAGGATACACAATAGTCTTAGGGACCTAGGGATATTGTATTTGTATTTTTGAAGGACATTGAGAAGCCCTCAAACTATAGCACTCATTACACACACAAAATCTCTATTCATGCCTTCACAAGAACCACAGAGAACACTTCAGCGGCATGGTTTCTTTTTCAGAATTTCTCATTAAATTTATTGCCACTCATGTTGTTCTGCTATCATGTTAAATAGATTTCCATGCAAAATAGCAGGCCTTCATGTTCCATTCTCTTTTCTTCCTATGGCATCATTTGATTACACTGAGTTGTCTCTTTAGAGACATGCTTCAAAAATTGATATGAAAGCTGATCGTGTGGACTATGTTGCCACTGCTGTCCCAATATGCATATCACTTGTCAATCTGCCTCCACAAAACCCATGCGTTCCTGCAAAGTTTGTTGTTTTGGACTTTTATGAAAAAAATGAAGACAACACACGAAACTGAACTACAGATCAATAGAAGACCATATGCACCAAGGTTGTACCAACCACTAGATAAACATACTTGCCCTTGCAAAATCTTACAATAAAATGTATCCCCAATCTACCATTGCCCAGCGAAACCTCTGTAATCTGAATCACAATTTAAACTCTCAGTAAGAACACGCTTTGTACCAGTACCTAAACTATCTCCACTGCGGATCTAATGGCTGTGTTTCTACTCCATTTTTAAGAGTTACTTGGGCTACTACTGAAAGCTCTCACCCTGGATCCATGCACCCAGCTCACATTCCTTTTTTGGAATTCTCTGGGGACACTCTTGGGTATTTAAGTACGTTTACCCAACAAGTTATATCCATAGATGGAGGACACATCAGCCAAATACAAGAACAGTACCTACACTCTTATATGTGAGAATGACAGGCTGGTGTCATTTCTTTTGTTTTAATTTCTTTTCATGGTAGAATTCACCCCACAAAAATGCATACCATTCATCTATCAAGATCTTTATGCTCTCTAGCAATTTTTGGAAACATCCATGCATGCTCCCTGATTGGTCCCTACCGCTACCATCTCTTCATATTTCAGCCACCAGTTAATAGACTTCACAATGTGCAAGAAACCAACAAACATAAATTCATTTGAATGAATAAAAGTTCCAACATAAAAATCACGGAGGTAAAATGAAACAAACCACTGCATTAGGTGACTTTGCAACAAGGTATCTAAATGCTAGTTTGAGCAATATGGTATTTGCAAGAAATTGTGTTGCTGGTTGAGGGGGTGAACCCCTCTCAAGCAGCAAAACAATTCGTCTAAGGCTGAAGTCACAAGCAAACCCTAAATTAGCCTGTACTCAAACTTTGGGTAGCTTGGCACAGAGCAGTCAGGCTTAACTCAGAAGGAACTCTTCATACAATAACACAATGACAACATCCCACAAAAGGAGCCCACAACAGATAAAAAAATGGAGTCATATTTAATAAAGAAAACAGGACGAGAAAGCAAACATTCAATCAGTAGAACCAGAGATATCCAATTTTTAAGGTTTTAGTTAAAATTAGTGCCAAGAGGTGTAAAGCTCTAACAGTGGATATCTGGTCGCACCTTACGGGAAAAAGCCACAAGGTGATGCAGACCGTGATGGAGCATGGGCCCACTAGCAGGGACCGAGTAAGGCCCACTGAACAGAGTACCTTAAATCCTGGTTTGCGGAGCGTTGCGAGAAACCACACTGAAGATGCGTCGCACAGCTGAAGCGATGCACTGGCTCAGAGATGCGGCGCAGCTGCGGTGCAAAGTCCTCTTGGGTTGTAATAGAGGACCTCATCGACAAGGGCTTGCGATGCAAAGCCCAGAGTTAGGGTGTGCTGCGCAGTTGGGAGTGATGCATTGATGCTGAGGAGCTGCGAGGCTGCCATCAACGAGGAATGCGAGGTCCTGCAAAGTCAATGCATCACAGCAACAGGCTGGGATGTGGGTCATTGCAGCAGTTTGGATTCATGCAGCAGCAGAATGTGTTGGTTCAGCTGAATACACAGAGGCTGGCAGAGCACCTTAGGCCCATTTTCAAGGGTCCAGGACTGGGTTGGCACCACTTGGCAGGGTAGACTCTCGGAAGGCAGGGTCCAGGTGCAGGAGCAAGGTTGTTGGAGCCTCCTGCCACTCAAGTCAGAATGCCAGCAAACTATCCCTTGGATTTACTCTGGGGTTCTTGGTTCAATTGATGCAGGCCCAGTCCTGGGTTGCTTGTCTACCGGTTCAGTGAGGACCTGACTTGGCAGTTCGAGATGTGGCCCAGAATAATTACCAGTGGCTGAAATTAATTTTAGTATTCTATCCATCACTTTTTTGTGTACTTCAGTATACTGCCCTAAGTGGGGCGGGTATGCCCAGACATGGGTCCCGTGCACCCTGTGTCACTGGAATCAAGCAGTACCCAGCTGAAGAGCCCAAAACTAGGGCGAAATCTAGCATGAATTATGGTTCAGTGGGGACCTGGCTTGGCAGTTCTGCCTGGACCGTTGTAATTTGCAAAGGGTCAAGACTTATTTGCAAATAGCTGGATCCAAACTAAGGTGGCATGGTATGCAAAATAAAGATGGACTGGGATGCAGCCTGAGCAATTACCAGGAACCTGAGATTAATTCAAGCATTCCATCCATCACTTTTTTGTTTACTTCAGTTTGTCATCCTAAGTGAAATGGGTATGCCTAGACGTGAGTCCCATGCACATTGTGTCACCGGAGCCAAGCTGTACCAAGCTGATTAGCCCATAACCTTGTGGAAACCAGTCCTGGGTTGCATGTGTTCCAGTTCAGTGAAGACCTGGCTTTGCATTTCAGGCTGAGCTGTTCAGATTGGAGCAGGGTAAAGATCCAAACTGAGGTGGCATGGTGTGCAAAATAACAATGAACTGTTATAGTTCCACGGGGAAAAACCAGTGTCTGAGATTAATATGAGTATTTTATCCATCATTTTTTTGTATACTTAATTGTGACACCCTAGGTGGGACAGGTATGACCAGACTTGGGTCCTGTGCACACCGTGTCACTGGAACCAAGCTGTACCCTGCTGATGAGCTCATAATCAGGGCGAAACTGGTCCTGGGTTGCTTGTGTTCCAGTTCAGTGAGGACCTGGCTTGGCAATTCGGGCTAAACTGTTCCAATTGCAGCAGGGTCAAGAACGATTTGCATATAGATGTGTACAAACTGGGGTGGAATGATGTACAAAATAATGATGGACTGGGATGCGGCCCGAGTAATTACCAGTGGCTAAGATTAATTCAAGCATTCCTTCCATTACTTTTTTTGTATTCTTCAATTTTCTAAAAGTGGCATTTTCAAAATTGTAATATAAAATCTGACTTCAACATCAATTAGGATTTTTCATTATAATTCCAAAGACAACAAACAGAAATTGGGTACTTGCTCCCATTTGGAAATGTTATGTTATAGATTTGTAAAGTGCATGGTTACTCCACATGGAGTGTCCCTTCGCTGAGAATCCTGAACCAAGCAGGACCAAAACACATAACTGAAGAAGATTACAGGTGTCTAATTACAGTTTATTAAATGTAATAAGGTTAATCCAATGTTATCCTGTGGGAGAGGTAGGCTTGCCGTAGTGAAAAATTAACTTACTGGTTTTGCACTACCAGGACATGTAAAACTTAAAAGTAGATGTCCAACTTTTTAAATAATTTGCACCCTGCCCCCTGGGCTGTTCAGGGCCTTCTCTAGGGGTGGCTTATGTGTGTTAAAGTGCAAGGTTTGGGCCTGACAATAAGTTTATTTTGCCAGGTCGAAATGCCAGTTTTAGAACTGCACTCACAGGCTGCAATGGCAGGCCTGATGTCTGTTTACAGGGCTATTTATGTAGGTGGCACTATTAGTGTTTCAGGCCCACGTGAAGCATTTAATTTACAGGCACTGGATACATGTAATACCACTGGGGACTTATAAGTTAATTGAATATGCCAATTGTGGAAAAGCCAATAGTACCATGTTCTAGGGAGTGTGCACTTGCACTTTAGCACTGGTTAGCATTGGTAAATTTGGCAGAGTCCTAAGGCAAGCAAAAATGAGATTAGCGAAAAACATAGGGGAGGAAGGCAAAATAATTGGGGGTAGACCACCTTAAGGCTTACAGGTCAGACAGTATCCCTTCAATCTCTGATCCAAACTCTCCCTCTCCTAGTGACCTCCTGGCAGTTTTCTTCTCTAGTATGACTGTTAATGCCTAATGTACTTCTGGAATACCAGTGTGCTCCCTCGTTTGGAATTTAGCTATGAACAGCCTGCATGTGGTGTGATTTGACTCAACACAGCCTGCTCCTTGCCAGGCCCTCTTTGGGATCCTATTAACTTTGCCCTTCCCAGAAGGGTACCTTTAGGAGTGTACACCTTTTCACTGTTTGCCTCTTGTGGAATTGTCTTTCACACTTCCAGTCCTGCATTACAACTGCTGTACTCCTCCGCTAGGTACAGCCCTGCCAAGTGCCACGCATCTGGGGTGAAACTAACCCATTTTCTAATTTTATTGCATCAGTACTAGGCTCTTAGAATATTATGCAATCAGAGCTAATTAGAAGCTGACTGCTGACAGTCTCTGTGTCCCTCCCACTCAGCCAATTTCCTGCAGTGTTAAGTGGCTGCTCATCACTGCGTGACATCAATAATTTAGGTGCTGGTGGCACCTTGATACAAGTTGAGTGAGGCCAATTCATCTTGGCGCTCCTGCTTAAAGTAATTTCTCAGTGTTATCAGCCCTGGGGGGCTGGTCTGCCCTTCTTGGAGTCTTTCACTTTCCCTAATAAGGTAAGAGGCATTTTGCCGCCCCACGTGCACTACGCAGCAGCAGGATTAACCCAAAGACACCTCACCTTCTGCACACAAACTGAATCAAGAAATGCTCGAAGACTCTCTGACAGTCAAATCCTGGGATCGCTGTGACCAGAGTAGGCCATGAGAAGAAAGCGTCAGATCTGTCAGCCAAAACGATAATCCAGGCTCTTGTTACCCATCTGAAGACTAAAGATAAGATGTCAAAATATTTCCAAGACGGACTCTTGAAATATCCAGTCACCAACTACAGAGTCTTTAAAAGTTCAGTACATGCTGCTAAAAGCTGGGCTCATTATATATTTAAAAATGTCCTGTACCCTGCCCTGATTCCAAAGAATGGATATCCTCCTCACTGCCACCCTTTGTGTAGTACCACCTCAGGGACGTGGGTCTTCTTCAACAGACTGAGGTCTGAGAGTTAAACAGCTGCTCTTTTGTAAGCATGCATGGCCGGACTGGCCATAGCGGGCACCGGGCAATCCCCTGGTGGGCCGTATCGGTTGGGGCCGGTTTTGGGCCCCTGGGGGCCGTTTTTGTTACAGCGCCGTTTTTGCAGCATAGCAGCAAAATCAGCCGTGAACCAAAATTGTCCGAAAACCGGCTCCGGCAAAGAGCTCGGCGGCACCTCCAACCCCCAGAGTGGGGAGGAAGGGGGGGTGCCAGTTGTGGTTCCCAGTCCTGCCCTGTAAGCCTGACTGAGCAGGGGAAAGGAGGCTAGACGTTCAGACAAAGAGATCAAATAAACTATGCAGTGACCGTAAAGGTGTGTAGTGAGGGTTCCAGGACTGATTATGGACAGATCGCCTGATGCAACAATCTTTCTTGGCTCCACCCCTCTCGACCACCCCCTCAGATTCCCTCACTACCACCAGGCAAAAGTGCCCCTCATCTGTCTATAGCTCCTCTCTCACATGCATTTCATTTGTTTTAAAGCTCTGGTAATGGCTGCCTTTACTAATCCATTCAGCTACCCACATAAAATACAGTAGTAAAAACTGCAACTAGACAAAACTCCAGTCTCTTTCTAGCAGAAACATGTATCACAAAGGTTATCTTGACATTTTTAATGCCTGAAAGCTGGACCCACAAGGATCTCTGATGCAAGTGCTTTTGCATCGTAAGTTATTGCTAAACTCAGTGCACCCCCCCTGAGGTCAGCGCTCCCCATCCTGGCTAGTGGCTAGTGCAGCCACACCAGTCTCACTGCTTAAAGCCAGCCCGATTGTGAACCTCCTAAAAACCCTCTTCAGCCTTCAGGATAGACTATCACCTAGAAATAAAGCATTTTTTAACATTTTACAAAAAAGGTGAGCACCTACCACACTATTTCCCCATCCCTATTCTATTTGTGAGCTATGAGCCGAACCATGGTGTGGTCTGCTTGCTACAAAACTAGATTTTGTGGTAGGGAAGGAGTACCCACCATGACTTTCTTCACACTGTTATTGTCAGTTTGTCCCTTAGTGGTCAGCCTGTCCCTTAGTGGGCCAGCTTCCCATGCTCTTGCACCCCAGTCCTCTACTGCTTGCAGGGGAGCTGCAGGCACAATCGCTGTGGAGATTAAGTGAGTGGCATTAGCGTGCATTAAGGTTCTAGAGTGCACAAACCCTGAAAAAAAAATTGGCAGCTTTCAATTGGAAATATTGTGTTATTAAGTGATTGCTCTCTGCCTTTGGTCAGATTGTTCTACTCTTTGGATCCTAAACTATCTTTGCCATGGAAAGTGTCTGGGGGTGGAGGGTAGACTTCAGACCATCACTGAGAGTTTGATCCTCATTTGTAGAGAATGTAGGGGGCAGGTCGGGCAATTTCCACAATTTAGGGCTGTGAGGGTGTGGATAATGGGATTGTTAACTTCCTTGCTGACTTACACAGTAATACTAGTGCTAATGTAAGGTATTCTCAGGATCCTGGCGTAACTAGTAATTTTGATATTAGAAAGGGTGTGCGTCAAGGTTGTATCCTAGCCCCCTTTCTTTTTAATTTTTATATCAATGATTTAGATAGCGACCTGCAGAATATCTATGCCGACTGTCCTAGAGTCGGTAGGCGGGGTATTCCTGTTCTTTTATATGCAGATGATGCGGTTTTAATCTCTAGAACTGAGAGGGGACTTCAAGCTCTACTTAACGCTTTTAAACTGTTTATGTCAGACAGAGACTTACTGGTCAATAACTCCAAATCATTCATAATGCAAGTTGGCCAAAAGCCAAGCAGAAACTTCTTGTTTAAGCTAGATGATGTAGTGATCCCTGTATCGAAAACATTCTCGTATCTTGGGGTTACTTTCGATAATAAACTTAGTGGGGGTCCACATCTTGTTAAGAAGAAAGGTGAATTGGCCAGGGTGAATGCCTCTATTTTTAATTTTGCGACAAAACTAGGGAAAAAACCTACTAGTGCCATGATGAAACTTTACAATGCGAAATCAGTGGCTACTGCTGTTTATGGCAGTGGACTGTGGGGATATGTCTTGGGGGAGCAGTTACAGACTGCTGAAAATTCTTTCATGAAGCGCCTCTTGTGTGTCCCAGTTGGAACCTCTAACTTTGCAGTACATCAAGAGTTGGGGGCACAATACATAAACAACATTTTTTCTTTACGCCCGCTGACATGTTGGCTAAATTTGTGGCTAAATGCGGACATTCCATTGACTCATTTGATCATGAAAGACTTTTTGTCCCAGGATAAGGCAATGGGTATCCCATGGTTAAATTACTTGAAATCTAGTTTTTCCAGGCCCAGTCGTTTGGATCTGTTTGAACATCCGAGCAGGATTGTAAAAGGGGATGTGGATGCTATTAAACGGGCTTTCCTAAATGGATAGGAGTATTCAAAGGGAAGGTGTGGAGCTCCAAAAACCAACTGTAAGAAAATTTGTTATGTTAAAATCATGTGAACAAATGGAGCCATATTTGACTGGCTTATTGACCTCACATGAGAAGTTCTTGCTAACAAGGTTTAGGTTAAATCTGTACCACTATCTGCTGATTAGACCAAAAAGTGACATTTTTAATAAATTTGCTGCACCCTTTGGCTGCAACGGAAAGTCTCCACAGGATATGCTGCATTTTATATTTTTATGTAGGTTTTATGATTACTCACGCAAACGCTATCTGGTTGCTCTTTTAAAAAAACTTAATTTTAATCAGATCAGACCAGCCCTTATATACTTAAAACTTATACATAAGGACAGTATTCTTCAAGTTACTGAATTTTTAAAGCTATGTATAAGGTTGAGAAACTGTTTGGATCAGTGATGGTCTTCTTTGATGATTTATTTCTCTCTTGAATTTACTTATTGTATGTAATTAATTGACCCCTGAACTTTCTGCACTTTACCGTCTATTCTTATATTTATTGAATTTTTAAACTGCATTGTTGTATATGTGCTTTTATGGTTTGCATCAAAACCGAAATAAAGTCTCTATTGAATTGAACTGAATTGATCCTCATTTGTAGAGAATGTAGGGGGCAGGTCGGGCAATTTCCACAATTTAGGGCTGTGAGGATGAAACCAGTTGCAGCCTGGAAATAGAATGTTTGCACTTTGGAAAGGGGGTAGCATTGTGTAGCAGAGGTATGAGCAGTCTGGCCCCAGAGAACTAGAAAACAATGGCTAGAGTGGCCAATAGCCAGTGCTTAATTTGAGCTGGTGAGCCAACGCCGAGACTCAAACCTGGTTCCCCTGCTCTGAAGTCAGCAGCTCTGACCATTAAGCCACATCTGTTCCCCACTTTCATGGTTAGTAGTTAGTTCTGCTTTAGGCAGCGCTAACTGGAGAAATGGGCTGGTGTAAGCTGCCTCTTGATTATTGCCCCAGCACTTATTTTTTTTTACAAATTAACCACTGGCCAAAGCTGCACCCCTTATACACCTGACCGCAGCTCTTCCTGGACAATCCCATTGGAGTGTTAAGTGCCAAACTACAACCCCCCTGTCTCACTTTTACAGATCTCCTGTGCTGGCTGGAGACCATTAACATGCAGCAGTAGATGTGAGCAGATGGTAACTGCTGAGTTCTGCTTCCCTTGTGAGATTCTTCTCAGAGGTAAAACCTTGCGAGCTGTGTTCACATTGCATTCACCCCTAGAAAGAGGGATCTGTTGGGCCTAGCTGCCATTAGTGTGCTGTACAATGTGTTTCTTTCTTTACCTAGCCCAGAATGCACCCTCCATTGTTGGTTTTCCAAATGAGATCACTTCGAACTTCGGCTTGTGTTCTGGAGTAAGCACTTTAGAAGCCTTGCTATGGCTTTCAGACCATGTCTACAAGCAAAGAACAGACTTTTCTGAAATGTATGTATTTGCACATTTGGTCTACTCCTAATAGTGTCACTCAGATTGTCACACATAAATTACCGAAGTGTCACACATACAGTCACTAAAAATATGGAAATGTCACACAGAAGCAAATTGAAAACTTGGCAACGTTGCTGGTAAGGACCCTGACAGTGAGAGCTGAATATCATCCATGCAAAACCGTCGTCATTAGCACCGCAGCTCTCTGGAGGGCATCAGCGCCCATAGCCGCCTCGAGCAAAAATCAAGATGAACCTCAAAAGGCCCATGGAATACCGTAGCCAATCGAATATTGAGAGAAAGGGGACAAACATTGAATCCTTAGAATGCAGCACGTTCCTCTCACACGCTGAGTTGAACAACATATTGCAACGTAATGTCTCGCCGAAGGTAAATGAACAAATACTCTGATGCCACTTGAGCACACTCTTTGATTGGTCCAGGAGCTATCGGAGGGGCCATCACGTATGCTTTGCTGCACACTGCAAGCACCGCCACTTTTACTTTGTGCGTCATTCCGAAGTCTCGATGTGGGGAAACGAATAACTGCTCTAACGTCACATGAGCCCACTTCACGATTGGACCAAGAGCTATAGCAGTGGCCATTATGCATGTTCCTTCTGTTGCACTTTCCAAGCACTGCCCCTTTAACCAAGTGCATCATTGCACTATTACAAACAATGCTGAAAGGGACAAAACAACTCCACTGCTGTCCACTATTGGAAGGAACAATCACCTGGTCTGGCAGTCACTATCAACCAAATGTTTGCTCTTCTTAACCTGCTATTTTAACCTCCCAACGCAACTTGAAGGGGGTTAATCTGAAGCAGAGCTGGGCATTGGACAGCACTAATAGTATAAAGCTTTTTAAAAGCGACCTTCGACTGCATACATGTTTCTTTTAACTGTTCTCTCCCTGTTACTTGCACTTTTATTTTAACATTGTAAAAGTTTTAATTAACTGTATCATGATTAATAAGATCAAACAAATCAGATTCTGCAATTTCATTTTTTTCGATTTTCCCTGTAATTAGACATCTGTATTAGATAATTGTAAGAAGTAAACACGTTTTTTCTGTCGTTAAATAACTTTTCTTGCTGTAGTTTTTGTACACAAAGCCTGACAGTAGAAGACAATATTATAATCATTTGGATAAAAAAACCCTCATATATAAGTTTCAATGTATTTTGTTCTTTAAAACTGGATGCGAATGTTATTTTTAACATACCACACGAGTCTCTTCACAAAGGCTCTTGTGTCAGGAATATCGTGAGGGTTTTGCCTTTTATGCTAGAACACGTGTTAAGATAAGGCACTGCGTACATCTCTCATCAGGGGATCTGATATGCAAGCATGACTTCAATTGTAAGTTTTTTTAACATGCAGTCAGCTTCACCTGCAGTGCTTATTTACTTGTCAGAGCGAAATGCAGCGTTGAATGCATTAAATTGTTTAAAAGGCCCGCCTACCAAGACTATAAATATCTTCTCAACTATATCGAGATAACCTGATGAGACTGTGCAATTATACGGCTAATCAATGCTCCCGGCCTGTCACAATAAATGCCTTGTTCGAATGGGTTCTGTCAAGACCCGAGGGGCTAGACAATCTTCTGACTGGGGGTGCTGGCCAGAAGTTCTAAAAATTCTAGTGTTTCTAAAACACAAATTATAGAGGGGGGTGGTATACAAAACTCTGCTGTTCCTGAATGATTGTGTGCTACAAATGAGCAAAAATCTTTGAGTGGCCAGTGTGTGTTTGTGGGATGGAAGGAGGTGGATGAGGTGATACTCTGAGACATTTTTAGAAAAAAAATGTGATGCAATGCTGTATTATAATCGAGTATCATTATTTTATGAGTAAATTGGGTAAAATAAAAATATGATACTTAAAATAGACCTTTAATAAATCAGAATGACTTTAGCCATGTGTATATGCATGGGTAAGGAACATATGTATTGGTTTGTTTTCTTACCATACTTCTCATAATAGGAAACTTACCTGCCACCACTTCATGATCAGAAGGCCTAGATCACAATACGCCTCATTTTTAGATCAAGCCTAGCGGCAGTGCTCATGTGCTACTCGATCTGCGAGACTGCTGTTGTAGAGTATGGGAGAGAAGCCGTGCCCCTCATCTTCCATATTTTTAATTGGCTTGTGTCATTGTCTTTCATAAATACGGGCTTCGGATTCGTTAATAGGCTTGTTAGTTACTTCGTACTATGGCCTTGTCTTCATTTGTAACATCTCATTGTTACTGGTCCCTTCACTTTGGTTGTTACACGGGACCTGTTATTTAGGGCCAGATGTAGGTAACACATTTTTACTGACTCCAAAATACCGATTTTTACCAAATCGGTATTTCAGAAAAGTGAAACGTAGGTCAAAACCCGGTAAAAAATACAGATTCCGTAAAAATCGGTAACCCCTTCACGGTATTCACCGATTCAGTATTTTCCGATACGGCAAATGCAGAATCGGTAACTCACATGCAATCCTATGGGCCCAGAGGCCCATAGGAATGCATTGAAACTACCGACTCGGTATTTACCGAATCGGTAAATACCGAGTCGGGGATACAAAATATCAGGCAGTTGAAGTATCAACCAATCACGTGTCTCCATCCCGCCCCTCAGCCAACCAACAGAGCAATAGACCAATGCTGTGCATCGACCCCACCCCACAACCAGGAAATGGCCACACCCATGCAGGTGCAGTGTAACTGATCACACAGGAGAGCAGACACACAGAGACAGGCAGTTGTGAAGCAGAGCCCTGCAGGAGAAACAAATGGAGCCCCAAGACTCTCAGAGGGATGGAGCAGAGAGGAAGAGGAAGATGAAGTTTAGCACTGGAGAACTGCAGGTGCTGGTGGAGGAGGTAGTCAAGCACTACCCAAGAATCTTTGGAAAGCAGTCCCTGCAGGTGCCAGAGGCTGTCAAGAGGAGCACCTGGCTGGGGATCCAGACTAAAATCAACGCCATAGGAGTGACCAACAGGGAAGTGGACGACCTAAAAAAGCGATGGTACGATCTACAGATCATCACTAAGAAGGAACTGGCTGCAAGAAGCAAGGAGTCCAATTTAACAGGTGGAGGGAAGAACAAGGCACCTCCACTCACAGACCTGGAAGAACTAGTGGAGTCCACACTGGAGCCAGACTGCGTCCTGGGGATTGGTGATGCAGACAGCTCAGCCCGAGCTGCAGCTAAGAAAGGTAAGGGACATGTCCATCATCCCACACCCCCTGCCTGTGTACCTCCCCCAATGTGGCTATGTATTTAGGAAATCCAGTTCTGACTTTAGTACTCACCTGCAATTAATTATGGGAGTGGTAGTCATAAGAATACCCATATGAGCAGTCAACATGAAATGTCGTCAGGCATGCCACACAATACAATCAGACACATGGGAGGAGCAGAAAATAGTGATGTGAAAATGTAATTTAATATTGATGTACACGGTGAAAGCACCACTAAGATACTGTCCATGTCTGTCCACAGGAGAGACATCACGCAAGTCACAGCAGGTGAGGGAGAAGACACATCCCCAAAGGGATAGCAGTGAGCAAGAAGGCAGGGATGCTGGGCCCAGCAGTGCAAGACCTACAGCACCATGCACACAAGCAGCAGACATACCAGAGGCAGACGACACCATGCAACTGGAAGCATCTCCTGTGCTCATTGGCTCACCACTACCTGCGTCAGAACAACACACACCAGCAGACTCCGAGGTATCTGAAATCCTCAGGCCTGTGAGGCATGAGGGTCCCCCGCATAGGATCCTACAAACATCCTCGGATGAGGAAGGGGAATGTGAGGAGTCAATGCAGTCTATGGCAGGGAATGCACCAGGTCACACATCCACTCCTGTCAGGCCATCTGAAGGAACAAGACGTCGTAGGGTCCGGGAGTCAGGTGGCAGTGGCCGTGATGAGAGTGTGTTCCAGGAGCTCGAGACCACAATGGTGAAGGTTCAGCGCCTGCAGGCAAAAGGGATAAGTGCAGTACACAGGCAGATGCGAATTCTGAACACCAACTTCACAGACATGAACAAGGGAATAGCATCAATGGCAGACAGCATGAAGGACATGGCAGAGGGAGTCAGGGACATGTCACAGTGTGTGATGACACTCTGTGAGGAACTTCGTGAGGACCGTGCACAAAGGCGCAGGGAGACCCATCGTACGCAGCAGCAGACAGGCGGCATGCGACAACTTGCAAATGCAACTTCACTGATGTGTCGCCGGTCAGTTGCAATGACAGAGGGGCTGGTTCACTGCTGTACTGACCTCACACAGGGGATGGGGAGAGTCACTACAGCGATGGAAGTGTTGCTGACAAACCAGTCAGCCACCACAGGAGCAGAAGGTCTTGGGGACACAGATACAACTAGTAGCAGGGGCAGCACCCCTGTCCCTGAAGTAAGGAGGAGTAGCAGACGCCAGAGTGCCGGCGCTGGCACAGCAGACTTTGAACCCAGCCTAGCTCATGCATCCCGCGGGGCTGTTAATGGGCGCAAGCAGTGAGTCTAGCATGTTCAGTTGGACATGTGAGGGTGAGGTAACCCCTGTACACACAGTAGTGCCAGGCACACTAGTATGTGACATTTGTGGCTCATGTCTTTTCTACGTAGTGCTAAATAAACTACGTGCATTGACGTACAACACGTGCTTTGTCTCAATACTTACTCAGAAGTAGTTGTGTGTGATTTCTGTCCATCTCTGTCCTCCATCTGTGGGTGTTGGTACTCCGACTGTGTTGGCTGCTGGTAGTGCCTGCTCATCGTCATGGTCTACATACTCCTCCAATTCCACCTCTGTGCCCCTCTTAGTTGCGAGGTTGTGCAACATTGCACAGGTTGCAATTATCTTACAGCACGTTTCAGGTCTGTACTGCCGTGCCCCCCCCACTTTTGTGGAGGCAGCGGAACCGGCTCTTCAGGAGGCCAAAGGTGCGCTCAATGATGTTCCGGGTGGATTTATGTGCCACATTGTAACGTCTCTGGCTGGGGGTTGTGGGGTTGAGGTAGGGTGTCAGGACGAAGGAACGGAGTGCATATGCACTATCCCCTAAAGTGGAAGACAAAATATACATTACTCAGATGCACACATTGACATACGTCTGCTTCATCTATCAAGGGAGTGTCACCCATTTCTTTACCTAGCAGGTATCCTTCCCCGAATTCACCCGCTGTCAGGCGGGTATAGATCCCACTGTTTTTGAAGATATATGAATCGTGGGTACTTCCTGGGTATCTGGCCACTATATCGGTGATGATGAACTTGGCATCACAGATTGCTTGTACATTAATTGTGTGTGTTGACTTCCTGTTCCTGTATATGTGCTCTGTGGCAGCTGGGGGGCAAATGGGGATGTGGGTCCCATCAATGCAGCCAATCACGTGTGGGAAGTTTGCCATGAGGTAAAAGTCAGTCTTGGTCCTGAGCAAGTCCGCATCAGTGTCTGGGAAGTGGATGTAGTGATCCATTCTTTGCATCATGGCATCCAGGAAATTTCGGGAAAAAAGCGACAGGCAGCTCTGGGACACCCCACCTACCGCTGCCACTATACTCTAGTAGCTCCCAGATGCTAGGAGGTATATGCTACAGAGCACCTGGACATGGGGTGGGATGGCATGGGCCCTTGGTCTTGGGTGGTCCAGGAGTGGATGCAGGTCCCTGATCAGGTCCATGATGGTTTCAGGGTGCAGTCTGTATCTCTGCAGTATCTCTGGCTCTGTCAATTGGAGGAGTGTAATCCTTTGCCTATATACCTGTTCCTACCTTCTCCATTCCCTCTCACCTGCTGCCTGTAGCCTTAGCCGTCTTGCTATGACGTAAAAAGCCGCCATTCTCCTTCCAGTGTTTTTTTATAGGCTGCACCTGATTACCACCGGCTTGCAATCCATGTTAAATACCGACTCGTAATTACCGAATTTCGGAGCAAATCGGTAATTTAAGGCTCACCTACATCTCGATGGCGTGGTATTTTCCATTTCGTAATTTCCGAATCTGTAATTTTACAGAGTCGGAACTTTTACCGACTCGGTATTTGTTCCGAATCGGTAATTTTACCGATTAGGAACTTTTACCGACTATGTATTTGTTCCGAATAGGTAATTTTACCGAATCGGAAATATTGACGTTTCGGTATCTTTACCGAGCCGGTAATCTACCGTTTCGGTATTTTTTCCGGTTTTAGGCGACCTACATCTCATTTTCCAAATACCGGTCGGTAACGGCCGAAAACACCGATTTTCGCCCGTTACCGACCGGTATTAGGCTACCTACATCTGGCCCTTAGTCTGTAAGCACTACTTACTTAATTGAATTTCTCTGAATGCAAGCCGGATATGCGTTTCTTCCGCTGAAACCGCTTGTCTTTTTCTTTATGCAGCCTGGCCGCCCCGTAACACAGGAGCCGGCTTTCAATCACGTTAACCCAGCATTATCTCGTGTCTGGTTGAAACCCCCCCCCCCAGTAAAATGGACTTAGAAATGATTAGCAAATGAAGTCATTGGATTCCAGGTAGCACTTAATCGTGTGCTAATGGGCTGAAGCTGACAACAGCACATCTGTGTTACATGTCATCTGCACCAAGAAACATGACCGGTTGTTTTCAAAAGCCTTTTTATTATCAACAACACCACCACCAATACCACCACTAATACCACCACCAATACCAATACCACCACCATCAATACCACTACCTCCACAACCAATACCACCATCACCAATACCGCCAATACCACCACCAGTACCACCACAATTACTAATACCACCAATACCACCACCACCAATACCAATACCATCACCAATACCACCATCACTAATACCACCACCACCAGTACCAATACCACAACCACAATACCACCAATATCGCCACCAATACCATCACCACTAGCACCACCAATACCACCATCACCACCAATACCACCACCAACACCACCACAAATATCATTCACTAATACCACCACCACCACCAATACCAACACCACCAATACTACCATCAATACCACCTCCTCCACCACCACCAATACCACAAATACCACCACAATATTCTCGCCACCAATACCACCACCACCAATACCACCACCACCACCACCAATACCACCACCACCAATACCATCACCACCACTACCACCACCACCATCAATACCACCACCTCCACCACCACCAATACCACCACCTCCACCACCACCACCACCAATACCACCATCAACAACAATACCACAACCACCAATACTACCACCAATACCACCACCAATAGCAGCAGCACCAATACCACCACCACCACCAATACCACCACCACCACCAATCCAATACCACCACCACCAATACCACCAATACAACCATCACTAATTCCACCATTACCACTGCCACCAATACCACCACCACCTCCAATACCACCACCAATACCATCACCAGCATACATACCACCTTCAACACCACCAATACCACCACTAATACCACCACTACCACCAATAAAACCACCACCACCAATACCACCACCACCAATTCCACGCCCACCAATACCACCACCAATACCACTACCACTGTCAAGCGTACCACCACAAGGTTCCAGTTGTTTCCGTCTTGAAGATGCTCAGTCCCAAACTCTTCAAGAACCAACTAGGGTGACAAGGAGGAAAACACTTGCCACTACCAGTTAGCTCCTAAAGGGAAGGGGAAGTGGAAAGAGAAACAAACAAAGAAACACAGGATCTCTTCCTGAGATGTCTGGCTTTTGTTTCTATTGAAGTATTCTGGGCTGCTAGTCGTCCTTTAACTATACTTGAAATATCTAGAATAATAACAGTTTAATCACTAACCATTCTACTATTGACAATGTCACCTTGAGGAATTTTAACATTCAGAATTATACATACCAACTTAAAAGTCAGTCCATTCCTATACTTCTTTGCAAAGACATTAATCACTGTGACAGAATTGTATTTGTACCTTTAAAAATAAATACACAAGCTGTAACTTTTGATTTCAAAGATAATAACAGTTTTCTCAACTGGTTATTGTGTTAGTACAACTAGCATTCTACAACTAACCAACACCTCTTACCTTGCTTGTATTTTGTAGTGCAGTAATTGGGAGTCTGTAAAATATATAAGGAAAAGAAAACAGAACAAGACCTACAACTCCTTAACATGTACAATCTCAAGAATTGTTACATTGTCTATATATTTCTGCGCAGTTACAATTCACTGCTAAGAATACTGTCCATATGCAGTTTCAGATCACTTGTCAATTATAAGTACTTCTCCATATGCAGTTACAAATCACTGTCAATAATAAGTACTTCTCCCATTAACTTTTTAATTGACCAAATATCTTCTAAAGTCTTGAATTGTCCAAATATCTTGTCCTTATTACTATCTACCAAGCGAATCAAAAGTTATTATTAAAATTATCCAGGATTGTCACAAATGAAAATCAAAGAAATGCTTTTTCTCTTTTGTCCGATTTGCATTTACCAATGTTTGTTAAAACAAGGACACTGTCTTAAAATGCATGAACCTTCTTTCTTACTGTGTCTTTAATGCAGGTTCAGGTACCGGAAATGCCTTGCGCTGAGCCTGAAATCTCTGGGGAAAGAAAGGTCCGGTCTGAAAAATGCTCCGTGTGAAAACCGGAAGTTCGGATCTGGAAGCGCCGCTGAAGAATCTTCCTGGCTTGCCGACGCCGCTGAAGCAAACGAAGCACCAGAGGGGAGAAGGTAAAAGGGAACAGGGAACCAGGGAGAGAGGGACTGGAATGAAGAGCTGGAACTCCGCTGGAACACTCGTGAAGGACGCAGAAGTCTTGAAGCAAAGCGTCTTTCACGAGTCAAGCAGGGACTTTTATAGATGTCCTGAGTACGTGTGCAACGTGAGCCAGTGTTTTCACGTGCAACAAACAGGCAGTTTGGGCAGGGTTTCCACGTGTTACCAAAGCGGATAAGCAGAATACCAAGTGACATTAGGAATTTGACAACAAACATTGGCAATACAATATTCCTGTTAACCAACAAGCATTGCTAAATGCCAGAATGTAATGTCAGCAATTATTTAACAATACAGTGTTTTACCAAGAATAACGAAATGTATGCATGACATGTTTCCCATCCTGGACTAACTTGACCTAGCC